>NW_027256889.1:9279471-9987219 GCF_029215685.1 Pituophis catenifer annectens
CCCTAACTCTTTGTTAGAAGTTAGAAAACATAGAAGTATAGGAGAATGATTAACTACATTGAAGATTTACTAAAATGGATAAGTAAATATTATTATGACTATGTGATTATTATTGATGTTATGAATATTTTTGTTATTATTATCAGTACTATTTCTCAAATCTAGGGATGCGGTGGTTCAGTGGCTAAGACACTGAGCTTGTCGATTGAAAGGTCAGCAGTTAGCGGTTCGAATCCCCTAGTGCCGTGTAATGGGGTGAGCTCCCGTTCCTTGTCCCAGCTTCTGCCAACCTAGCAGTTTTGAAAGCACGTAAAAAATGCAAGTAGAAAAATAGGGACCACCTTTGGTGGGAAGGTAACAGCGTTCCGTGCACCTTTGGCATTTAATCATGCAGGCCACATGACCACGGAGACGTCTTCGGGCAGCACTGGCTCTTTGACTTTGAAACGGAGATGAGCACCGCCCCCTAGAGTCGGGAACGACTAGCACATATGTGCGAGGGGGAACCTTGACCTTGACCTTATTTCTCAAAATCAACTGTACTCAGACAACACACTGTTTATATAGACATTGAATTTTTATGTGTAACATTATTAAAATAACATTTTTTTTTTTTAAAAAAGAAGAGTTAGTGCCCTGGCTCTCTTTCTTGCCATTAGTGGTCAAAGAGAAATCTGCAACTCATGCTGGAAGCTCCAAATTTTTATCTGTGTTAAAGAGCCAGACTGGTGAAGAATCTATCAACCACCAACCACCACATGCCCAATGGTGAGATATGACACAGGGCTTGGTGATCGGAAAAAACGTCTGTCTTTTGGAAGAGTTGGCACAGTCCATGTCTCATCCATTAAACAGGGTACTCTGATGGAAACTAGGAAGCATGCCTTCGCCTTTTTGGCATCTGCTTTGTGGGGCAACATCCCCCCCCCCCGAGAGTTATTTGACACCCTCACGCTTGCCGTCTTATTCAAAAGAGCTCTTAAAATTTGGCTCTTCCTTAGCCTGGGGGCCTAAGTAGATGCATCGTCTTGAGATGTTGCATGGTTCTTTTTAAAGTGGTTTGTGCTCGTTTTCCAGATGTTTATGTTTCTTTTTCCAGATATTTTATTTGCATTTTGGAATTGTTTTAATATGTACCACTTATGCATGAAAATCAATCGATGGATCGCTGGAGAGACAATCAAGAGAGAAGGGGAAAAGGCCTCCAGTGGTCAGCCTTGATATTAGAGAAGATAATACTCATCCCCCTAAGGAAAGACCAGTCAACTCAGGACACCCAAGGCCATCAAAACTAGCTCCACCTATCAATAGCACTAGCTCTTAGACTTATATACCGCTTTACAGTGCTTTACAGCCCTCTCTAAGCAGTTTACAGAGTCAGCCTATTGCCCCCAACAATCTGGGTCCTCATTTTACCCACCTCGGATGAATGGAAGGCTGAGTCAACCTTGAACTGGTCAGGATCAAACTCATGGCTGTGGGCAAAGTTAGCCTGCAATACTGCATTCTAACCACTGCGCCACCATGGCTACATCAAGCAAAATTATAACATTTTTTTCTATAGTTTGGGCTTAAGCACTCTTTGAAAATGCCCCGGATCTCCATAATGTTTCTCTCTCTCTCTCTCTCTCCTCCCTCTCTCTCTCTCTCTCTCTCTCTTCTCTCTCTCTCTCTCTCTCTCTCTCTCTCTCTCTCTCTCTCCTCTCTCTCTCTCTCTCTCTCTCTCTCTCTCCCTCCCTCCCTCCCTCCCTCCCTCCCTCTCCTACAAGTGTGCACAAGTGTGTTGTTTTCACAATCATTAAGCCTCAACCTAATACAGAGAACTTAGACAGGTGGAGCTTTTCTTGTGAAGTCATGCCTGAAAGAGTATTAACCTACTAACTTCCTGAAGCTGGTCAACTTTTTAAAGGCACAACAGAAGAGCTCATAAAAGAAGGTGGTAATGTTAAGAGAGAGAGAGAGAGACAGGGAGAGCAAGTCTTGCAGATTTTAACCCTAAGGAAGATACTGTAGTAGTGTACACCTTTGTATGACTTTCTAGCAGGTTGGTTTTGAGGGGAGGATCGGTGGAAAAGGATTGCCCTCTACTGGCTGATCATGCGTAAAATCGTCCAGTTGAAATGCACGTTATAGGAAGGTGATACAGAATTGTTATGCATGGTTACTCAAACCTGGTGGCTTTAAGATGTGTGGACTTCAGCTTCCAGACTTGGGGGCTGAAGTTCACTCACGTTAAAGCAGGGGTGGGATGCTGGGGGTTTGCAGGGGTTTAGGAGAAACTCTAGCTAAGATTCTGTGCAGTTCGGAGAACCCCCAAATCCTACTCCTGGCTGGCCTTGCCCACCCTGCCCCTCCCCTCCCAGGAGTCCCCATGTGGCCCGTTTTGGATGCAAGTGAGTGCAGGGCACGTGCGGAGGCTCGAAGAGGGCAAAAAACGGACCTACCGGAAATTCGGGAAGGCCAGAGGCTCGAGGGAAACCTCCAGAGCCTAGGGAGGGCAAAAAGCCCTCCCCACTGTGGTGCAGGAGGTTGACTAGGCCATGCCCACCATGGCGACGCCCACCCAGAAACTGGGCAGAGAACCCCTTGCTAAAATTTTTGAAGCCCACCCCTGGAGAAAGCCTCCAAGGAGAGTAACACTGAGTTAAAGCATTGAGGTTTTGTGTTTGTGTGGGTGTCGAAGGGAAGGAACCATAGGATGACCAGAAATGGCTTTGGAAATCTTCTAGTCAACTCACTGTCAGGATGGAAATCGTTAGACCATTCCAAAACAAATGAGTGTCCGATCTTTGCTTGGAAACCTTGGAAAGATGGGGCACTCGTGACTCCAGGGGTGGGCTGCCCCCTTCCCCCTCCCCCCCATTTAATGGCTTTCACAATCAGGAAATGCAACTTTATTTCAAGCTTGGGCATTTCTCTTTAAAAACTTCCATCCAGTGGTACTTGGGCACTACAGAGAATAATATCCATCTCCCCTTCTCTTTGTCTTCTCTTTTTTAGGGTGAACAGTCAGTTTGAGCAAGTTATACTACTGTTGTTGCATCATGTGGTTGCCATTTTCAACCATTTCCCCCAGTGGCTTCTAACAAAGTCAATGGGGGAAATCTGGATTTACTAAAATGACTGCTTGTTCATTTTTCCAACAGTCGTGGCAAAACAGGTCATAAAATCGGGCACAGCTCATATAACAGCCTTGCTTAGTAGCAGGAATTCTGGTGTCAATTGTAGTCGTACATCAAGGACTACCTGTAAGGCCTGTCTGAGACCTTTAAGGTGGCCCACTTCTAAAAGAAATTAAGTATTGAGTTTGAAGAGGAGTTTGTTTTCTTGGAATAAATTTGAGACTGGGTGAAAAGAAATCTATGCTGACTTGTAAGAGCTTTATAGCTCTCTTTGGATAAGCGTTTGTTAATAGGTTATCAGCTTGATGAGCTGTGGTGCCGATCGCTTGATGTGTGTTAATCGGAACTTTAATTCTGTTAAATTACAGGGTGACATTCTGCTAAAATCTTAATGATGCACTGAAATTAGATTGCGTTCCCAGGCATGTGACGACCAGGTGTTTTACATAGCAGATAAAGTGATGGCTTGGGTAACCATGGTTTGCGGAATAAGCCACCTGTGACTGATTTTCACCCTGCATTAAGATAGAAACCGCAGTTTGCAAACTACATTGGCACCCCCGTGAGAATCCAATAAAACGATTGCTTTGTTTTGGCTTCACCGATTGTGCAAACCAGCTATGGTGGGCTGTGCAAACCAGCTATGGTGGGGGACAAACTCTAACATAACATGCACCTAAGCCTGCTAACCACCATTAAACAAACCTACCAATTCACCAACAGAGGAGAACCAATTTTTCTCTGCCAAGCAAGTTCACCGGCTGCCTTTTCTCCAGCCTACCTTACAAGACGGGTGTTGGGGAAAAAAATAGGAGGCAGGAGGGCTCCATGGGCCGCCTTGTCCTCCTGCAGGCTCTGAATCGATCAAAAATACATTTATTTTCTATTATTTTCAATTTGATTTGGAAAAAAGACTTGTAACAGCCCGCATTGTCCCGCTTCCAGGCTACGTCCGGCTTCTTCTCCAGGCGCGGAGTCGGGGGACCGGGCTGGGGCGGGCGAGTGGGAGGCGCTCGGAGGCGGGACGGGGGAGTCTCGCCCGCAAAGGGACAGAGAGCGCGGGGTTGCCACAGGCTGTTGTGGGCGAAGTGGTTCGCGTGGCCAGCGAGGAGCCGGGAATCCTTGGCCAGGCGCACAGGGGTTGCGTCCGAGGCGTGGATTAACTGCGGGGGAGAAATCCGTCCAGACCTCCTCGGCGTGGAAGTAAGTGGGGGACCCGGGGGGGGGGGCGGCGACCAGAGGACTTGGGTTCCCCGAGCGCAAATGCCAGAGTCGGGGAGAGGGGCAGGCAGCCCTCTCGCCTCCCCACTTTTCAAGCCGACAGAGCGCCTTGGATGGGAAGGAAAAGAAGGGAAGCAACTTGGCAAGAAGTTACCAAGAAGTTGGTAAGAGGTTGGTAAGAAGTTACCAAGAAGTTGGGAAGAAGATACCAAGAAGTTGGGAAGAAGATACCAAGAAGTTGGGAAGAAGTTGGGAAGATACCAAAAAGTTGGGAAGAAGTTGGGAAGAAGTTACCAAGAAGTTGGGAAGAGTTACCAAGAAGTTGGGAAGCGCCCCAAAAGGAGATCAAGTGGGACGTGGAGGACCCCGAAGTTGTGAAATGCAGGCTGGTAGTGAGGGCTTTTCGGAGCTTTGGAAGGAGGGGGGAGAGACTTTCCCGGCCCTGGGGACCCTCCCCTGCCAGTATCCTTGGGGAAGGGGCGACTGGGGTAAGTGATCCCCGGGAGTTCTCGGTGCCCTCTTAAAGGAGGGAAAGGGGGGGAGAGCTCTGGGAGCCCATAGGGGAAAACTTTTGGGGCGGAGGCTTTTGAAGTTCAACCGGGTAAGGAGGGGTGGGGGTGGGGGGCGTGGAGTCGTTCCTCCTAGCCTGCGTCGGACGGTCATTTCACAGCTTCGGAGCACAACTCCAAACTTCCTTTGACAAAGCGGCTGCCTCTTTAAACCAGCGTGGGCCGGGTACGAGCGAGCGAGCGATCGAGCGAGACTGCCCTTGCCAGAAAAGGCTCGCCCGGTCGAACTTCTGCCTGCCTTTAATCACGCGGCTGGGAGAGGTGGAAAAGTTTGGGAGCTGCGTAGAGGAAGATCCGCGGACGTGGAGGGGAGGTTTGTGGGAAAGCCGCTGGCCGCTGAAATGTCCCGGTTGGACTTCCAAAACAAGAAGAGGCTTCTTCTGGCAGATGAGGAGTATCATTCCCCAGGCGATGCATTCCGCACTTGGCCAGGGGGGGTCATTCGAGGCAAGGCCGAGCTAGGGCTTCTCATATGATGTGGCATAAAAATAAAAATAAAGGCCACAGAGCAACTTTATGGAAGTTTGTCTTTCCGAGGGTGCTGCAGATCAGTGGTGAAATCCAATTTTTTTTTTTTACTACCGGCTCTGTGGGCGTGGCTTGGTGGGCGTGGCTCTGTAGGCGTGGCAGGGGAAGGATTCTGCAAAATCCCCATTCCCTCCCCACTCCTGGGGGAAGGATATTGCAAAGTCTCCATTCCCACCCCACTCTGGGGCCAGCCATAGGTAGTATTTGCTGGTTCTCTGAACTACTCAAAATTTCCGCTACGGGTTCTCCGGAACCTGTCAGAACCTGCTGGATTTCACCCCTGGTGTAGATATCCTGTAGCTTGGCCATTTTTGCAGGGGAGTTTAGGGGAGATTTCCACTCTTGAGGCTATAACTCCAAAGGACCCATGATTTCTCCAGGTACTGTACCTAGGCAAGCACGCCGTATCCCATTTGCTTTTGGATATAGAGGGCAACAGTTCATTTAGTGACCGTCCAAAGTTACCACGGCACTGAAAAAAGTGACTTACGGTCATTTTTCTCAGTCACGACCTTTTGCAGCATCCCCATACTCATGAATAAGTAATCAAAATCCTGATGCTTGGCAGCTGGTTCGTGTTTGTGACGGTGGCAGTGTTCCTGGGGGTGGTAATGGGGTGGCACGCAATCTCCTTTTGTGACCTCCTGACAAGCAAAGTCCATGGGGAAGCCAGATTCACTTAACAAGATTAACAGAGTTGGAAGGGACCCTGTAGGTCATCTAGTCCAACCCACCTCCTGCCCAAGCAGGAGACCCTACACCATTTCTGGCAGATGGCAGTCCAGTCTCTTCTTGAAAGCTTCCAGGGATGAAGCTGTCACAACTTCCGAAGGCAACTTCTGTTCCATTCATTGATTGCTCTCGCTGTCAGAAAATTTCTCCTTATTTCCAGGTTGAATCTCTCCTTGATCAGCTTCCATCCATTATTCCTTGTCTGGCCTTCAGGTGCCTTGGAAAATAGCTTGACTCCTTCCTCTCTGTGGCAGCCTCTCAAATATTGGAAGACTGCTCTCATGTCTTCCCTGGTCTTGCTCTTCACTAGACTAGCCATGCCCAGTTCACATAATTGTTCTTCATATGTTTTGTCTCCAGTCCCCTAATCATCCTGGTTGCTCTTCTCTGCATTCTTTCTAGAGTCTCAACATCTTTTTTTATAGTGTGGTGACCAAAACTGGATGCAGTACTCTAGGTGTGGTCTTACTAAGGCAGTGTTTCTCAACCTTGGTAGCTTGAAGATGGGTGGACTTCAACTCCCAGAATCCCCCAGCCAGCAGTGCTGGCTGGGGGATTCTGGGAGTTGAAGTCCACCCATCTTCAAGCTTCCAAGGTTGAGAAACACTGTACTAAGGCTTTATAGAGTGGTATTAGTACCTCACTAGACCTTGATCTGCTGAACTTCATTGTTAACATTTCTTTGCAGATTGGAGACCGGGTCTGGCTGCCTGGTTGCCATGAGCAATGCAGTTGTTACGGCCCCTCTGACTTCCGCTGCATTGCTGCCAGTTGTAATCCTGGACAGAGATGTGCTGTGAAAGATGGGAAATTAGGCTGTCACTCTCTGTGACACTCTCCCTGCACAGTGAAAGGGGACCCTCATTACTTCACTTTTGATGGGTTGGTGGCACATTTCCAAGGCACCTGTGCCAACGGAGGCAAGAAAGGTCATAAAATGCGGCAAAACTCACTTAACAAATGTCTCACTTAATGGGAATTTGGGGCTCCGTTGTGGTCGTAAGTCGAGGACTGCCTGTATTTCTCTCTTACCCTGCTTGGGAAACAGATACAGCTGATCTGCTGATGGCGAAGGAGAGATAGGCCATCATTGACGAACCTCTTTACTTAATGGAGGTGTCTGAAGAAGAAAAGGGGTGAAGTTTGTCATGGGGGCATAAAGGATCCCGTTGAGAAAATGGGTGGGTTCCGTAGAAAATTGCTTGGTGATTTCCAACTATCAGCAATGGTCCCTCTGCAGAGCTGGAGTGTGGTAGTTTGAGAAATCTCATCAGGAACCTTCAACAAAGGAGTTGCTGAGAAAAAAAAACCCCAAATTCTGTGCAGCCAAAAGGTGGATTTGTACAGTGCATCAAAGTCTCATTTGCTTAACCCGTGATTTATTGAATAAGCCACCAATGTCTGGATGAACATAGTGCCGCTTTACAAAACCCTAGTAAGACCACACCGGGAATAAGGCAACCAATTTTGATCACCCCACTACAAAAAAGATGTTGAGACTTTGGAAAAAGTTCAGAGAAGAGCAACTAAGATAATCAAAGGCCTGGAGACTAAACCATATGAAAAACGGCTGCAGGTTTTGCGTCTCGCTAGCCTAAAGAAAAGAAGAATTAGGGATGACATGATAGCAGTGTTCCAGTATTTGAGGGGCTGCCAGAAAGAAGAGGGGGTCAAATTATTCTCCAAACCACCAGAAGGCAGGACAAGAAACAATGGTTGGAAACTGATCAAGGAGAGAAGCAACCTGGAATTAAGGAAAAAACTTCCTAATAGTAAGGACAATTAACCAATGGAACAGAAATCATGGGTGCCCCATCACTGGAGGCTTTTAAGAAGAGGCTGGACAGTCACTTGTCTGAAATTGTATGGGTTCTCTTGCTTGAGCAGCAGGCTGGACTAGAAGACCTCCAAGGTCCCTTCCAGCTCTATTCTATTCATTCATATTGAGCTAAACTGCATAAACCAAGGCTTGCAAACCACTCTTACAAAAAAAAAAAAAAAAAAACTCTGGTTAGCTTGTCTAAATAAAACTGTTTCTTGAAATCGTGCAGAATAAGAGACTGAGAAAAATGTGTTGCGTTTGTGATCTCACTGTGCAGGTTGAATAAAATGGTTTCCAGTCCCATTTTACAAGCGGAGAAATTGAAACAGGGAGATGCAATTTTGCTTGAAAGCACTGAATGCACAAAAAATCTCTTAAGCAGGTTCGATAAAAACAGATGCCTGCAATGCAAATTTTTGATTGTTTAGTGGAGGACTGCCTGGATGGTGAGAATCTTTTCCATGCCTCTCCTCATTTATTAAAGCACCTTTCTGCTAATTTTGGGAATACCTTCCTGGAGAGAGGCACTCTGGACGCTAACTTGATTCGATTCTAGTTAATGAAACGGCTCGTATTGGCTTCAATCTGTTGGCTTCATCAGATGCCAGCTTTTTAGCTTGCGTTTAGATGGGAATAGCAGGGTTGCAGTTAGTTTGGAAAATCAATATACGTGTGTGTATACATATATATATATTCTTCTGGAAAAAGGCTTTGGCAAACCACTTCTGTAAATTTACCAAGGAAGCCATCAGGTCCATGCCTGGCATTAAGATATTTCAATTTTTTTTAAAAAAAAATCCCCAAAATGTGGGTTTGAAATGGCGTGAGATTCTGCAGTGCTGTTGACACTCTGGATCCTGAATGCGCTTGCTTGTTCTAAACTTTCTACATGCCTGGATTGGCCCCAGCTACTGTTTCTCCCGTTGCCAAAAACTTTTTCCCCTGTGAAGGACCTCTGTGAAAGGGTGGATAAGAAAGAGGTTAAAGTCCTGTCCTCTAACTGGCCATGTATCTACTCTGTTGCTATGTATCTCCTCTAGGAGGGCTTGTACTGAACCCCGGCGTCACTTGGGGGCTGCATGCCACAGGGACTGAGAAGGGGGAGTATTTATAACTCCAACATCTTGCCAGGTTAGATATATTTAGACAGCATGCTGGCCAATAAGAGATCAGATGCAGTGAGGCTCTAGAGCAAGGTTTCTAACTACTGTTTGCTTCCTTCAGAGCTTTCCTTACCGCGTCTTTCCATTCCAGTAACTCCGTTATGGCGAACCTATGGCACACGTGCCAGAGGTAGCATGCAGAGCCCTCTCTGTGGGTACACATGTTGTCGCCAGCTGCTCTTCTGGTTTCTGGTGTGCCAGCCAGCTGCTCTTTGTGGGCGCCGGAGCACAGCCTGAAAACGGCCTGAAAAACAGCCAAAAACATGCGCGCACAGGCCAGCTGATTTTTGGGTTTCTGGTGCTCCGGTGTGCGCACATGCACACACATGCATGCACGTTCCAGTTTGGGCACTTGGTGCCGAAAAGGTTCGCCACAGGGGTGGGTTCTACTTACCTTTACTACCGATTCGCAACAGGATCGTGCTCGCGCATGCACAGATCGCCTATGACGACATCCAGGGTGATGGGCGGAGCCTCCTGCCGGTTTACTACCGGTTCTTGCGAACCGGTCTGAACCAGAGGCAATGCACCACTGGTTCGCCATCGCTGTAAGAACTCATGAAAAAATAAAGTAAGGACCACGGGCCAACAAAGAGAGAAAATCCATTCCTTGTCCTCAAAGTTATTTGACTCTTTGGGTCAAGTCTTTAAGAAAAAGCTCAGTTCAGCTTGGAAGCTAAGCAGAGTCGAAGCTTACCGTAGTTAGGGTTTGAATGAGAGGCTGCCAGGCAATTAAAGTGTTGTTGGCTAGACTGGGAAGTTCAAAGGAGTCCTGGAAGAAGGCAACAGGCAAACGCCTTTTCAACTTATTGCCAAGGAAACTGCATGGATGCGTCCGTGAAATTGCCGAGAGACGAGCTTGACTCGAAGGAGGCTATAACTAGCATTAAAAACAATAAGTTAGCACCGCTTTGGTTTTCAGGGAAGACTTTTGGGGCCCTGAACTGTTCTTGGAAATTTAGTGGTAGAAGTTGGCTTTCCATTTTTTTAAAAAAATAGGTCAGGGAAGTCAAGGGAAGCCGGGCACCAGCCTTGTGATCTCAAGCCTTCCATCTTGGCCATCCTCCTAGCACCCGAAGTAGATCTGCATCCCTCAGCTTTTCTGCACTGTTTTCTATTCTGCACTCGATTGTTTGTTTTGCAAAATGCTTATACGTTTCTACCTTCCTGGGAATTCCTTCTTAACACAGTAGAACAACAGAATAACAACCGAATTGGAAGGGTCTTCTAGTTGAACCCCCCTGCTCAAGCAGGAAACCATTTCAGACAAATGGTTGTTCAGTCTCTTCTGAAAAACCTCCAGTGTTGAAGCACCCACAAGTCATTCCACGGATTAATTGTTCTGTCAAGAAATTCCTCCTTAGTTTTAGGTTGCTTCTCTCCTTGATTAGTTTCCATCCATTGCTTCTTGTCCTGCCCTCAGGTGCTTTGGAGAAGAGCTTGACTCCCTCTTCTTTGTGGCAGCCCCTGAGATATTGGAACACTGCTATCATGTCTCCCCTTGTCCTTCTTTTCATTAAACTAGACATACCCAGTTCCCGCAACCGTTCTTTGTATGTTTTAGCCTCCAGCCCCCAAATCATCTTTGTTGCTCTTCTCTGCACTCTTTCTAGAGTCTCCACATCTTCCTCCATGCCTTCTCGTTAACAAAGTTTGCTTATGCATGAGCTTTTCTGACCTCACTGGAAGGGAAGCCCAGATCTAACCATGCTTTCGTACATATTTCTTCTCTCGTTTTTTTTTTCTTTGTTGTCTCTCCCACCCACTGCTGAATGTGGATTGCAAGCTCCTTCCATGTATGTCCTTCTCTTAAGTTGGCAAAGACTCATGTGTGTTGATGGTTTTATAGACAAAGGGACATCCTTCCTTTCCACTCTCCTTCCTTCCTTCCTTCCTTCCTTCCTTCCTTCCTTCCTTCCTTCCTTCCTTCCCACTCTCCTTCCTTCCTTCCTTCCCACTCTCTTTCCCTCCCTCCCTTCTTCCTTCCCTCCCTCCTTCCTACTCTGTTTCCTTCCTTCCTTTCTTCTCTTTCCTTCCTTCCTTCCCACTCTCCTTCCTTCCTTCCTTCCTTCCCACTCTCTTTCCCTCCCTCCCTCCCTCCCTCCCTCCTTCCTTCCTTCCTTCCTTCCTTCCTTCCTTCCTTCCTTCCTTCCTTCCTTTCCACTCCCTTGCCTTTCCTTTTCAGATATCTATCGAGTGACCCCAAATGTGACCTCCAGGCTAGTTAAAAACATGCCGTATCTCGCAGAGAGTAATTTCCAAGGCTGCGTTATTGAGGTGGGTGGTGGTTGCATACATCAGCCCATCCCAATTCCTTCCCCCCCATTGCTTCCTTCCCCTTATTGCCTGTGTGTAGTTTGTTTGTTTTGTCCTTCACATGTTCTGCTAGCAGGCCTTGCTCTGTCCCCCTCCCATATCTGTCCCAAAGCCAAGGCAGACAAATTTAGCTCTTCTGATCTCTCTCGGTCTCTCTCTCTCTCTCTCTCTGTGCCACAAGCCAGTGCCTTGCCTTTCCCCGGAGTTCCTACAAGCTGTTGATTCCGTTCCTCCGAAATATCCAAGAGAGTCCTGGTGTGAGGCAGGCATCAAAGGGTAGGTACATAGGGCCCTGCAGGGTGGGGAGCCAAATATTTTGGGGGCCTGAATTTGGGGGAAACGACACAATAGCACCTCCGGCATCACTGTTGGGACAGGACTGTGCCTAGGAAGGTGAGTCAGGGCGCCTGTGTCAAAAAATAGCCAGATTGCACAGCTGTTGCAGCTGAATTGGCAGCCTGGGAAAGGAACACGAAGAAGGACAGAAACGGATTACTTGCTCATATTGTAGATCTCCTAGATGTGATAAGAGAGTTGAATTAATCTATAACAACCAAAAATCAGGAGGACTTTGGTAGCACCTTTCAGACGAACCAATTTTATTCACAAGTATAGGCTTTGGTGAATCACAGCTGACTTTATCAAGTTGACTTTATGAATAACTTTAGTGCTACCAGACCCCCACTGATATTTTATAGATCTAATAATTTACAGTAGATCATTAAGAGTTTCTGAAGTGCCAGTTGTTCTAACCCCGTGATGGCGAACCTCTGGCACGTGTGCCAGAGGTGGCACGCAGTGCCCTCTCTGATGGCATGTGAGCCGTCACCCCAGTTTAGCTCCCCTGTGTATGCATCCCGCCAGCCAGCTGATCTTCGAGTCTCTGCCGTACAAGCGTGGGCACAGGGCATGTACAGGGGGGCCACGTGTGAATGTGCAAGGAGGTGGGGCACATGCGGGGGTGGGGTGCATGCAGGGAGCCATGCGCAGATGCGTGGGGGCGCATGATGGGGCCCGCATGCGCATTGCACTTTGGGCACTCGGTCTGGAAAAGGTTAGCCATCACTGTTCTGTTTAGGTTAGAGAGACAAATAGGTTTGATTCACATATTGTGCCAAGGATGGGTGCAGTTCCCTTGGTTTGGGGGTTAGCTACTGTGCCCACCCAGCCAATAGTGATTTAATTAAGAAGCTATGATTAAATAAAGGACAGTGAGAGAATGTAATCCTAATCCAGGCTGAAAGAAAGTAGCTTTCACTATTTCTGTAGAACATGATGCTGGTAGAACTCGATGCTTGAATCCAAGTGATGGATAAATGGAGAAGAGGCTGGTTCAAGTCCCAATTTGGCCGAGGATTCATTGTCTTCTTGATCTGAGCCAAGAGTATCAAGTCCAGATACCTGTGAGACATAAATGCCAAGACTTTGAAATTGATGGTGACTACACATTTTGTTGCTTTCCATGGGTTTTAGTTTAGAATTTGAGATTTGTTGTCTTAGCCCTGCCTCCTTTGTGGTACACCAAAAATTATTTTAATCAGTGATGTCCAATGGGTTGTGTGCAGACAACTATTCACCACCAACTGCGATGTTTTGCAGAGTCCCCAGCAACAAGAGGAAAGAAAATGAGCTCAGGTGAGGACTTGATCAATATTGTCCTGTGGTGGATCACCATGGCAAGCTGGAGAAGGTTTTAGTCTGGCTAATGGGAGAAGTAACCTTGCTGGACAGGATCTCCCTTTCTTCTGCAGCCAACAGGGGCAGGTTTCAAAACCTGTCGCTACCAGTTCGCTCGTGGGCTCTTGCGCGCTTGCGTGACACTTCTGCACATGTGCAGAAGCATCCGGGCAGGTGGGCAGAGCCTCCTGCCACCGCCGCTACCGGTTTGCCCGATCTGGAGTGAACCGGTAACAACCTACCACTGGCAGCCAAGCCACCCAGGAAATGGACTTCTTATTGGGATTGAGGTGTCCTTGTTGAGCGAAAGGGAAGCTGAGTCAGAGAATGGTAGGAACAAACAAGGATTAAGAAACAATAGGAAGACACACACAAACACACATACCATGCCAATTTGATGTCAACGACTATAAACCCAACAGCAAATAAGAAATCTGCTCTCAGCCAGTTTTCCTCCTCCTGTCCTGCAATGAAGGCAGATAAATTTGTTAAGCGTGGATCTCAATATGTCTGGATGGGCCCAGTTTTGATAAATTTCAGGAAGCTTCAATCACATGCTGATTCTTTCCCAATTTTGGAGGAAAGTCTCCCTCTGCATCTTTCTCTTTCTCACACACCCAAGTGCATATGCAATCTTCAAACATAGCAGCTGAGCAACCTATGGCACTTGCTGCAACATGATATGGTAAAGCCCAGGGGTGAAATGTAAAATTTGTTACTACCGGTTCTGTGGGTGTGGCTTGTTGGTGGTGGTGGTAATGTGACTGGGTGGGTGTGGCCAACTTTTTTTTTTTAAACTTTTCAAAGCATTTTTTCTAATGCTTTGAAAAGCCTCTGCCGATCAGGCAACTCAGCTGGGATCGTCAGAGACTTTTCAAAGCATTTTTTTTACCACCTCTTTGGCCAAGAGGTTGCAGAAAAAAATGCTTTGAAAAGCCTCTGACGATCCCAGCTGAGCTGTGTGATCATCAGAGGCTTTTTTTTTTACTTTTAAAAGCATTTTTTCGTCGGAAAAGGTTGTAGAAAAAATGCTTTTAAAAGTAAAAACAAAAAGCCTCTGATGATTGCACAGCTCAGCTGGGCATGGGGGCGGGAGGCGGGCACAGGGATTTTTGCTACCGGTTCTCTGAACCACCCGCCACCATCGCTACCAGATCGGGCGATCCAGTCCGAACCGGGAGCATTTCACCCCTGTAATGGCCCCCAAGGAAGATGGCTTAAGAGAAAGATAGGCTTTAAAAGGTAGAGCTTAAACCGGTTCAAGCAGACTAAAGTCTATTGATGCTGTATGTTGCTTTCAGTTTCACACAGAGCATAAGTGGGGAACCACAATGGGCCAGAGCAGGGGTGAAATCTACTTGCCTTCCCAACCGGTTCAAAAGTGCATGCGTGCATCACATGCGCGCCTGGACCCTCTGTGCATGCGCAAACCCTTCTGCATATGCACAGAGGGTAAAAAACAGGTTACTTCCTACCTAAAACCAGGAAGTCTTGGTAGTACAGTGGTCTAAAGCACCCTGTTATTAAGACCAGCTGCCTGCAATTACTGCAGGTTCGAATCTCGCCAGGCTCAAGGTTGACTCAGCCTTCCATCCTTTCTAAGGTAGGTAAATTGAGGATCCAGTTGTGGGGGCAATAAGCTGACTTTGTATAAATATACAAAAGGATGAAGGCTATTGCTTAGCGCATTGTAAGCCACCCTGAGTCTCCGGAGAAGGGCGGCATATAAATCAAATTAAAAAAAAAAAAAAGTAACGACAACCGGGCAGGTGGGTGAAGCCTTGCACCGCCATCGCTACCGGTTCTCCGAACCACCGGCCGCCATTGCTACTGGTTCGGCTGAACCTGTCCCAACCAGGAGCATTTCACCCCTGGGCCAGAGGTATCGTTTTGCTAGTGCTTACATGCACTCTTCACACTAATGTGCTTTGATTGGTGTTGTGGAGCATGTTATACAAGTTTGCTCATTGTGGCTTATTTAGAGCCAACCCAGTTTTTCCAGAGCAGCAATCACCCCAGCCTTTGAGTGATAAACTGATGGGTGATGTGTCGTATCCATGCCAGAAATGAGTAGGTGAGACCAAGATGAACCTTTGAATTGATTTGATGTACATCAACACTCCATTAGAATTAATAGACACCACGAGTTTAATTATTTCTCCTTTCTATGGCCTTAGAAAAAAAACCTTTAAGAACATGCAGAATATTTTGCAAACACCAATGTTTGATTTTTACTCAACGGACCAGGATTATGTATCTTATCAGCCTATCAATATCAGCCTATCGAGATGAGGTGGACCGGTTCCTTTCGTGGTGTGGAGACAATAACTTGGTCCTTAACACCAATAAGACCAAGGAGCTTATAGTGGACTATAGAAGGAATAGATCAGACATCCGGGTGCCGTCAGCTAAACAATGTCGACTGGCGGCCCCCAGGGGGAGGGCCTTCTCTGTGGGGGCACCCACTATCTGGAACGAGCTCCCCCCAGAGAAACAGAGGATTCCGGATCTACGCACTTTCCGCCGTGCTCTTAAGATTCTCCTATTCCAGCAAGCCGGCCTGGCCTAATTTTCTCCCCTGTTTTAAGATTCTTTTAAATCGAAATTTTAATCTGTTTTAAATTATTGGTTTTTTTTAATTGTCTTGGGCTAAATTATTTAATCTGGCTTTAATTATGTCTTTTAACTTTTGTATGTATGTATTTTATTTTGTGCCTGTTCACCGCCCTGAGTCCTTCGGGAGTAGAGCGGTATATAAATCTAATAAAACAAACAAACAAACAGACAAACAAACAAACAAACATCCAGCCCTTGCTTATCAATGGAGACCAAGTGGAGCAAACGGCCAGTTTTAAATTTCTGGGCGTTATCATAAAAGAGGACCTGACCTGGGGCGCTCACATTGCAGCCCTGGTCAAAAGGGCCCAGCAGAGATTATACTACCTGAGATTTCTCAGGAAACAACAACTGAATGAAAAACTGCTGGTGACCTCCTACCACTGCACCATAGAGAGTATTTTAATTTACTGCACCTGTGTATGGTTTGCCAATTGCACAGTGGCAGATAGGACAGCGCTCCAAAGGGTTAATGTCATTGCCCAGAGGATCACTGGTTGCCCCCTCCCCTCTTTGGAAGAGCTTTATATCCCCCACTGCCTTAAGAAAGTTCAAAACATTCTTAAAGATCCATCTCATCCTGGGCACCCTTTATTTTTTTTAACTATTACCATCTGGCAGACGGTACAGGGCAATAAAAACAAAGACAAATAGGCTGAAAAACAGCTTCTATCCCAGAGCAGTAACTATAATGAATTCTATTGAATAGTGCAATATTATTGCACTATTAATGCAATATCAGGGGTCTTCAATTCAATTGTATAGAATGTGAAGGATGTGTGTTTTTTGTTTTATTTTTTACGTATAATGTACACTGAAGATGGCATTTAATTTCCTTGTACGAGGTGCAACGACAGTAAAGTAAACTAACGAATGAACGAAATTATGTTTAAAATGATTCTTAAACTCTTCAGGCATGTTTTTGTGGTCCAGCTAGAAGTTAGCAACTCATGCTGGATTTGTGTCCTGGTAAAACCTTCCCATTTCTTCCCATTTCACGATGGGAGAAGAGAAGTGAACTGAATTCCAAGGAAAAGCAGAATGTTGTATTTCTTTTTCCATCCAGTTTTGGAAGGAAAATATTATCTAACTCGGAGCAGGAGGCCCAGAGCTCTGAAGACGTAAGACGCCTGCTTTTTTTGTTGCACAGGGAAATATTAAGCCTGTTTTCTGTTTGTGGTGAAAAAACTTTCAGGCCACAAGTGAGCCAAAGGACGGGGAGTGTTTCCATTTCCTTTCCTGTTGATTAGCAATAGAAGCCAAGCCTGTTAGTCAAAAGGATGTTTACTGGGGAAAAAACCTGGCTCGGAGAGTGATACGGAATTGGGATAGGAAAAAAGGGGAAGGGAGGCTTTGCATACCTGAACCCATAAACCCTCCTTGTTTTACTCTGAAGAAGATACGTACAGGTGGTCCTCAATTTACAACCTTTTGTTTAGTGACCTCAATTTACAACCTTGAAGTTACAATGGCACTGAAAAAAAGTGATTTATCACCATTTTTTATACTTCAAATTCAAAAATCCAAACCTTTATTATCAGTGTACAAGATGTGTACAATGAGATTGGCTGAGCCTCCCTTCGTGCATCCCCCCCACCAACCCAATACAACTAGCAGTGAAAGACAGTAAAAGAAAAGAAAAAATCCCTGACTCAGTGAATCTTTCTAACAAACACACAATCCTACTGCAACATGTGAACTTATTGCACATCGCGCCAGCCCTGCAAGGCAATCATACTATATTGTTGTAAACATGGGTGGGCTTCAGATTGGGTTTGCTGACGCGTTGCTGGGTGGGCATGGCCATCGTGGGTGTGGCGTAGTCAGCCGCCTGCACCATGGCGGGGGGATTTTTTCCCTTCCCCAGGCTCCAGAGGCTTTCCTCGAGCCTCTGGGAGGGTGAAAACTGCTTCCCCCGGGCTCCGAAGGCCCTCCAGAGGCCAGAAACAGGCCCGTTTCCGGACTTCCAGAACCTCTGGTAGGCCTGTTTTTTGCCCTTCCAGAACTTCCACGCGGCCCCTGCGCTTACCTGGAATGATGAACGGGCCGCGTGGAGACTCCGGGGAGGGGAGGGATGGGAAGGGGCAGAATGGGCATGGTTTTTGCATTTGAGGGTTCACCGAACTCCGGTGATCCTTAGCTAGAGGATCGCCCGAACCCCCAGGAGCCCACCCCTGGTTGTAAAGTTATTTTCCATTCAGAACAGGGGTGGGTTCTACTTACCTTCACTACAGGTTCGCAACGGGATCACTGATGACGACATCCAGGGCGGTGGGAAGGGCCTCCCACCGGTTTTACTACCGGTTCTTGCGAACCGGTCCAAACCGGGGGCAACCCACCACTGATTCAGAAGCCTGACAGCTCGCAAATAAAATTGTTCTTCAGCCTATTTGTGCAGCAGCCTATGCTTCTACATCTCCTTCCCGACGGCAGGAGAATAAAGAAGGGCTGACCAGGGTGTGAGTCGTCCCTGAGGATTTTCCTCACTCTTCTAAGGCAGTGAGCCCTAGAGATGTCGTCTAGCGGTATCAGGGGACAGTCCACAATATTTTGTGTTGTGCTCACCACTCTCTGTAATGTCTTTCTATCCATGGCTGTCAAGCCGGCATACCACACCGTAATGCACTGAATGATCCTTGCGGCATCCCCATGGTCAAAAGGATCAACATTCGGACACTCTGCAACTGAGTCATATTTATGATGGTTGCAGTGTCCTGGGATCAGCTGATCACCTTTTGTGACCTTCCTATAAACAAAGTCGATGGGGGAAGCCAGATTCACTTAACAACTGTGGCGAGAAAGGTCGTAAAATGGGGCAAATTCCCATAACAAATGTTTCGCTTAGCAACGGAAATGTTGGGCTCATTGATGATTGTTAAGACAAGGACTATCTCTATATCTTCCAGCAAAATAGATTTACCATCACATTTTAAAAACTAATTATTGTTTTTTTTTTTGTTGTTATTATTCTGTGCCTTTTGATTGGGAATCTGCAGGCTTTGGAGAGATACCTAATGCGTTATTTTTTCTGTTGGTTTTGAACATTTTAATGAAGCCACCCGAACAATGAAAGCAATGGATTTTTATGCAGTACAGGTAGTCCTTAACTTACAACAGAAAATCCAGAAGTCTTGGAATAGCTTTCAGAGACTAATGCAGATAAAAATATCAGGGATTTTCAATTACTGCGGTAATTGACAACTTTAATATGTACTTTGTTCATTGAGTCTGTGATGAACATTTTTAAGTTAGAGCGTAGAAAATTCACTAGAGGGCCAAATTAAATATGTAAAGTTCATTAATCACCGTTCAATGTTACGTCGTTGAAAAAAAGTGACTTATGACCATTTTTCATGTTTACGACCATTGCAGCATCCCCATGGTCATGTGATCAAAATGCAGATGCTTGGCAATGGACTCATACTTATGACGGTTGCAGTGTCTCAGGGTCATGTGATCCCCTTTTACGACCTTCTATCAAGGAAAGACAAATAGGGAAGCCAGATTCACTTAACAAATGTTTTCCTAGCCTAACAAGGGCAGTGATTCATTTAACAATTGTGGCCAGTAAGGCAGGGGTGAAATTCAAAATTTTTCCCTACCGGTTCTGTAGGCGTGGCTTGGTGGGCGTGGTGTGGCTTGGTGGGCGTGGCAAGGAAATGCAAAATCTCCATTCCCACCCCACTCCTGGGGGAAAGATATTGCAAAATCCCCATTCCCACCCCACTCTGGGACCAGCCAGAGGTGGTATTTGCCGGTTCTCCGAACTACTCAAAATTTCCACTACCGGTTCTGCAGAACCTGTCGGAACATGCTGAATTTCACCCCTGCAGTAAGGTCATAAAATGGGGGCAAAACTCACTTAACAAATGTCTCGCTTAGCAACCGAAATGTTGGACTTGGTTGTGGGCCTAAGTCAAGGACTAGCTGTCACGAGTAAGAAATACTGAGGTTTCTGTTTTCTTTTTCCAGTTTGAGGTCTCAGCTTTAAGGTCAAAAAGTGCGGATCTCAAAGGGCAGGAGCTCACATACTCTGTGGGAAAAGCTTATTTATATTCATATTTTTAGATGAATATAAAATATATATTTGCTGGTACATGAACTTTTTTTTAAAAAAAAAAAAGCCTGAGAAACAAAATTGATTCTTTCCTTTTAAAAATTTCTTTCTTTCTCTTTTTCTTCGCTGGGAACTCAGATTTGTAGGGGAAAGATTTAGTTCAGAGCCCAAACATAGTATTCCCGCTGACGGGGTTGTCATTGGGCTGGCATGGCCTCCCGCTGGAAATGCGACGTTGCAACTCCAGTTGTCCCCTGACCACCAGGGTCAGAAAAGTATTTTGTTGTGGTTGTGGGTCACAGAGAGAATACGTTGCAACTTTTGTTTTGTTTTTTTGCAAATCCCCTTTTGTTTTTCCCATAAAAGCACCCTAGACCATACGATGCCTGGGGTACTTGCCAGCTCAGCTTGTGTGTGAAGTTGGGCTGCTTTTGATTTCAACAATGCTGATCACACACACACACACACACACACACACACACACACACACACTCCTCCCCATATGTCCTGACTAAGCATGGTCTGTAGGCATTTGCAATCTGGAAATTGCCTAGTGGGCAACAGCTGGCAGAAGGGAAGCTGGTTGCCACATCCCTGAACACTGTGGAGACAGGTTATCGTCTGCAAACATTGCTGAAAGTGCGCTGCAAACAGTTCACCGCCATAGCAACTGGCCTTTGTCCTCCCTTCGAAGGCCAGCTGGGTCATTTCAGAATGTGAAATTGTGGGCCCAGCACCAGCTGTTCCAAGCTTGCTTTGCTCTCCTCCCCGCTCTGTTTCCTTTCCACCTGGCTGTTCTGGTCTCTCCTCCTCCCCCCCCACCTCCTCCTTCCATGCAGAATGCTTTCCTCTCCAGCTGTTCCAGCGGCCCCACCTTCTGCCCTATCTTGTCCACCTCTTCTTCAAAAATACATTGCGATGGGGTAGATATGCCGTTATAGCACTAGCACGTGCCCTTAAGACTTTATTGTTTCAACAGGCTGGGCTGGCTTAAATAGCGAAATTTAATGGGTGTTTTAGTTTTTTAATATAAGGGTCAAATTATTTAATATGTTTTAAACTGTTTTTAAACTTTATGGATATATGTATTTTACTGTGGCTGTGCACCGCCCTGAATCCCTCGGGAGAAGGGCGGTATAAAAATTTAAATAATAAAATAAATAAATAAATAAATTTATTTATTTATTTATTTATTTATTGCGATTTATATGCCGCCTTTCTCCCTAGGGACTCAAGGCGGCTTACAAAATGACAGCTTCAATACAAATCACAATACAATACCAAATTAAAATCAGTAACCCAATTAAAAACGATTTAAAATTATACCAGTGTACCCCCAAACGGATCAGTTTAATTGGCGGAAGAGCCACGTCTTCAGCTCGCGACAGAAGGAAAGAAGGTCGGGGGCTGTCCTGAGCTCAGTGGGCAATCCATTCCAGAGGGTCGGGGCTCCCACAGAGAACGCCCTCCCCCTGGGGGTCGTCAGCCGACATTGTTTAGCCGACGGCACCCTGAGGAGGCACATAATAATAATAATAATAATAATAATAATAATAATAATAATAGCACTTAGACTTATATACTGCTTTACATGCTTTACAGCCCTCTCTAAGCGGTTTACGGAGTCGGCCTCTTGCTCCCAACAATCTAGGTCCTTATTTTACCCACCTCGGAAGGATGGAAGGATGAGTCAACCTTGAGCCGGTCAGGATCGAACTGCTGGCAGTGGGCAGAGTTAGCTTGCAGTAATCCATTCTAACCACTGCACACTATGGAAAGAAAGAAGGAAGGAAGCCAGGAAAGAAGGAGGGGGAGGAAGGGAGGGAGAGAGGGAGGAAGGAAGGAAGGAAGGAAGGAAGGAAGGAAGGAAGGAAGGAAGGAAGGAAGGAAGGCTAAATGAAGAGTGGTAGTGCTCCTGAAAAGGTCCATCACAACAGGAACATTTGGTGGGAGAATTAGGGGTCGAAAAGAAAGGTTTGCAACTTGGTTTTTAGAAAAGAATGCTTCATGTGACATATCTTTTGTCCAGTGGTGAAATCCAAATTTTTTTACTACCAGTTCTGTGTGTGTGGCTTGGTGCACATGGTGTGGCTTGGTGGGTGTGGCAGGGAAAGGATACTGCAAAATCCACATTCCCATCCCGCTCTGGGGGGCAGCCAGAGGTGGTATTTGCCGGTTCTCCAAACTGCTCAAAATTTCCGCTACCAGTTCTCCGGAACCTGTCAGAATCTGCTGGATTTCACCCCTTCTTTTGTCCCCTTATTGTAGGCGTGGGTGAGATCTGAGGAACAGCTCCCAGATGTCTTAGCCAAATATGATCAGATGGGAACTGTAGTTCAGCAACATCTGGTTTTCCACCCAGCTGTAAGGACGGAGCAATTTGCTATCTCCGAATGGGGAAATGGGGAACCCACCATTTCCTAGAAAGCGAAAGCAAAACCACAGAATATGGATTGAGTGTTTCACTGTCGGGTTATATGCTTCCAATCAACTCAACAGCTTTGTTCCATCCAGGAACCTGATTGTCCTTTTTCTATTTTTTTATCTCCTCTCATCTTGTAGACATGTGGCTCCTCCTTCCTATCTGTGGGATCTTCATAGCAAACTCAGCGGCAGGTAAGGTCAAGTCTGGACTTCGAGGACTTACGACAGAAAGTAAGAACTCTGCCCTTCGGAAACACACATCTACACACAAACAAGCCCATCTCACTGTATCCTGCTTAGCGCAAAAAACATTGAGATATAAAATTGCCATAATCTGAGTCCCAGACTGGCTGGTTTTTTTTCTAAATCCACCTTCTACAACTTCATACAGATAGTCCTCGACTTACGACAGTTCACTTAGTGACCGTTCGAAGGTACAACGGCGCTGAAAAAAAGTGAGTTGTGACTATTTTTCACACTTATGACCATTGTAGCATCCCCATGGTCACATGATTTACATTTGGATAGCAGTAGCACTTAGACTTATCTACCGCTTCACAGAGCTTTACAGAACCTCTCTAAGCAGTTTAAAGAGTTAGTTTTATTGTCCCCAACAATCTGGGTCCTCATTTTTCCGACCTCAGAAGGATGGAAGGCTGAGTCAACTTTGAGCCTGGTGAGAATCGAACTGCCGAACTGCAGGCAGCCGGCAGGCAGTTTTCAAGCTCACCACGGATGCTTGACAATGGACTCACATTTATGACGGTTTGCAATGTCCAGGGATGGGCATGTGATCCCCTTTTGTGACAAGGAAGCCCTCTGGAACGAGCTCCCCCCGGAGATACGGAGGATTCTGGATTTACGTACTTTCTGCCGGGCCCTCAAGACTTTTTTATTTCAACAAACCGGGCTGGCCTAACTTCTCCAATTGCTTAATTTTAATTTGAATTTTAAAAGGGGTATTTTAACTGTTGGGCCAAAATTGTTTAATATGTTTTTTTTAAACTGTTCTTAAATTTTTGTACTCTATGTGTTTACCTTTGGCTGTTCACCGCCCTGAGTCCTTCGGGAGAAGGGCGGTATATAAATTTAAATAAATAAATAAATAAATAAAATCAACGGGGAAGCCAGGTTCACTTAACAACCGTGTTACTGATTTAACAACTGCAGTGATTCACTTAACAACTATGGCAAGAAAAGTCGTAAAGTAGGGCAAAGGTCACTTAATAAATTTCTTACTTAATAAATTGACTTAATGTTAGTGTACAAGAGGTCATGAAATGGAATAGACATGGCAACAGGTCAGCCAATGGGGACTGTTTGGTCACCCATATGGCTCGGAGCCTGGGCATGTCTTAGGTTCACTGATCTGTATATATATATATATATATATATATATATATATATATATATATATATATATATATATATATATATATATATATATAGAGAGAGAGAGAGAGAGAGAGAGAGAGAGAGAGAGAGAGAGAGAGAGTGCTCCTCTGTATTAAATATCTTTTGTGATTATTGATTCTGTACTTCTGGATTCTGAATTCTGGTTCTGGCTTCTGCTGCATGGTATTGCATATAAAGAAGATTATAAATAAATCCTGCTGAATTGTTTACTTGTGTGCTGGTTGAAATTACTGCAAACTCTAACACTTTAGCAATTTTGGGCTCAATTGTGGTTGTAAGATGAGGACTACCTATGCTTTCTGGAGATTAAGATACAAAAGATGCGCTATACCAAAGCTTGTTAGCTATTCCCCACTCCAAGGGATGCATATTACCAGTAGTGGGTTTCAATTTCGTTTGCTCGCAGGCGCGTGGGCGTGCGCACGCAGGCGGGCACACAACACTTCTGCACATGCGCAGAGACCTCCGAGCGGATGGGTGGAGCTTCCCGCCACCGTCGCTACCAGTTCACCACATCCGGGGTGAACCATTAGCAAACCACCGCTGCATATTACGGTATATTTTGAAAGTTAGTTCTAGTCAATACCCATTGCCTGTTCTGCTGTGCTATTAAAGTGTTGGGTGTCCATTTCTCCGCTCCAGTACAACTCAAGGTGACACAAACATGATGCCTTGTGACACCGTGAGAGAAACCCTGACCTTTTGAACTGGAATCCAGACATCAGAGGCAGATATGGAAGTCCCGTGGCTTGTGTTGCAAAACAGAGTGATTCCCCCAGCCACCCATGGGCCTTCCGGCCCCTTATTCATAGATAACCTATCTGGCTGAGGTTTTGAGAATTGAAATTCAAAAACTCTTGTAGAACATTGATCTGATCTTTAAGGGAAGCCAGGAAGCCATATATATATATATAAAGTGTTTACAAAGACACCTGGTCTACCCCAATATGTGGGAGGGGGCATTCTGCTCCCTTTTGCCTTTCAGCTCCAATCCAGGAGCCCTCAAGCAGTCGCATTCACGACAAACTGTTTTATACCAAATTTATATTTCTCTGATAAAGAAATAAAGGGAGACTAGTATAGATCTATTTCAAGCTTTTTAGCTTTCATCAGCTAGCCATACCCTTACTTGGATTTGAACTTGGGCTTTCTGCATGTTAGGCAGTTGAATTAACCTTCTGAGCCACAAGTTCTCCTCCCTTCATCAGCTATATACATATATATATATCTATTCCTATGAGTCAATTTAACCTTAGATCCTGAAAAATCTTGCCCACATTTGGGGTTAGGATTATTTATTGCCTGTATAATATTAATGATGGTGAAAGAGTTGGTGACATTGAAAGTGAGTCTCTGACGCTCCATCGAGACATGATGGTTGTAATTTTGAAAGTTCAGTTGTATTTTGTTCACTATAATAAAGTGAACAAAATACACAGACTGAATGGGCAGGATTACACATCATGCTAAGCCATGGTTTTTTTAGGTTATAATTACGATACATTATAGAGTTCACAGCATGTCCTGGTCCAGTGATGGCAAACCTTTTAGGCACTGAGTGCCCAAAATGTATGCATGCACCCAAACTGCGTGGGCACATATGTGTGCGCGCCCCATGCATGCGCAGCAGAGACCTGAAGACCAGCTGGCTGGTGGGAGATCTGCATGCATGCGTGGCAGAGACCCGAAATAGAGCTGGGGCGACGGTGTGTGTGCCCACTGAGAGGGCTCTGTGTGCCACCTCTGGCATGCATGCCATAGATTCAGCACCACTGTCCTAGTCAGTGTATTCAACTTTGTCAACTTTTAGAGGGAATGGAATAGCAATAGCAATTATATACCGCTTCATAGTGCTTTTACAGCTCTCTCTAAACGGTTTACAGAATCAGTATATTGACCTCAACAATCTGGGTCGGAATGGAATAGGAATAGGAATAGGAATAGGAATAGGAATAGGAATAGGAATAGGAATAGGAATAATAGAAATAAAAATAAAAATAGAAATAGAAATAGAAATAGAAATAATAGAAATAGAATAGAAAAACAGAGTTGGAAGGGACCTTGGAGGTCTTCTAGTCCAACCCCCTGCCTAGGCAGGAAACCCTATACCCGTAATGGCGAACTTATGGCACGCGTGCCAGAGGTGGCACGCAGAGCCCTCTCTGTGGACATGCGCACCGTTGCCCACGGCTCTTCTGGTTTCTAGAAAACCAGGCTGTTTTCCAGGGCCATTTTGGGGCCATTTTCTGGGTTCTTTTCCAGGCTGTTTTTAGGCATTTTCCGGCCTGTTTTTAGGCAGTTTTTTGGCCATTTTCAGGCCATTTTCGTCCAGAAAAATGCCTGGAAAATGGCCCGAAAAATGCCCAGAAAACAGGTCATTTTCCTGGATATTTTTAGGCTGCTTTTTGGGTGTTTTCAGGCCATTTTTGGGCCATTTTCTGGGCCAAAAACAGCCCTGAAAATAAGGTTGCCAGGTGTCCACTATTTGAGCGGACAGTCCGCTTTTTTCACATTATGTTCACTATTTTTTTTCACAAAATAGTGGACTTTTTTTTTATTCAAAAGCTTTATGATTGTATATTTTTTAATATTTCTCAACGTTGTAGTGAAATTAAAGAATTATTCCTTAAACCCAAAGAATTGATCAAAGCTGCGCAGTCAAATAAAAAATACAGCAAAGTAAAATGTAATTTAATATTTTACATATTATTATAATATATTTGATGTTTTGAATTTTAAGTAAAGTTTTGAAGTGATTATTTTAATACGTGTTAAAATGTTTGTAAGAAAATATATAATTTAATTGTAATTTTTTTTTATTTTTTTACTACTTACCACCCCCCCCCCCCGCTATTTTTTGGAAGCAGACCTAGCAACCCTACCTGAAAATGGCCCCAAAACGCCTAAAAAACAGGCATGCTTTCACCAGCCAGCTGGTCTCTGGGTTTCCAGTGCCGGCGTGCGCACATGCACACACATGCACACATGTTCCAGTTTGGGCATCCGATGCCGAAAAGGTTCGCCATCACTGCCCTATACCATTTCAGATTATCTAATCTCTTCTTAAAAACTTCCAGTGTTGGAGCATTTACAACTTCTGGAATTTGTAGACTTCAATTCCCAGATGTGTAGACTTCAATTCCCAGGATTCCCTGCTAACATGCTTGTTGCTAAGAACTGAGAAGCACACATTTAGAACCAATGGAAAAGAATATCTGTAGGTCAAGGTTGAATTGCGGAGCCCTCTGTGCTTTCTGGATTTGGTGGTTTGCTTGCAAACGTTTTATTACCCATTAAGGTAACATCTTCAGTTTAGATAGAAGGTGACAAAGTTGGGAAATCCAGTGCTAATCCAACCAAACTCTTACAAATTAGATCAATGAGTTGAATCCAGTCACTTTTTTATTTTATTGTTTAATTTTATTTATATGCCGCCCTTCTCCGGAGACTCAGGGCGGCTTACAATGCGTTAAGCACTGAGCCAAACATGTACATTAAAATGATGCCATGAGTTAAAACCAATTTATCCAGAGTTAGTTGCACCCCAGCTATCATAAAAGGGGCTGAACAGAGCTACATGTCAATAAAACAAGCATGAGATCTCGTTTCAAGTATTTATTTACAGCGGCTGACTTCAGCACTGCTTTTGACTTCCCTTCACTAGAACAGAGGAAGAACTCCATGTGTTCACCAGCCTTCTCTGTTCTCCAGTGGCGAGACATTTGTTTCTGATGAATAAGTCAATGGAACATATGAAAAGGCAACGTACATGAAAGTGGTACCTGTTCTTCAGCTTTGAAACAGTTGAAAAGAAAAACGTCTGAAGAACAGCGATCAGTTGTAAAATAATAAAATATATCAGCCCACAGTATGAGGGGAGAAAAATAGCAATAGCACTTAGACTTATATACCATTTCACAGTGCTTTGCAGCCCTCTCTAAGCAGTTAACAGAGTCAACCTCTTGCCCCCAACAATCTGGGTCCTCATTTTACCAACCTCAGAAGGATAGAAAGCTGAATCAATCTTGAGCCGATCAGAATCGAACTCCTGAACTGCTGGCAGTTGGCAGTCAGCAGAATTAGCCTGCAGTACAATGTAAAAAAGATGTTGAGACTCTAGAAAGAGTGCAGAGAAGAGCAACCAAGATGATTAGGGGACTGGAGGCTCAAACATAGGAACAACGGTTGCAGGAACTGGGTATGTCTAGTTTAATGAAAAGAAGGACTAGGGGAGACATGATAGCAGTCTTCCAATATCTCAAGGGCTGCCACAAAGAAGAAGGAGTCAAACTATTCTCCAAAGCACCTGAGGGCAGGACAAGAAGCAATGGGTGGAAACTAATCAAGGAGAGAAGCAACTTAGAACTAAGGAGAATTTTCCTGACAGTTAGAACAATTAATCAGTGGAACAACTTGCCTCCAGAAGTTGTGAATGCTCCAACACTGGAAGTTTTTAAGAAGATGTTGGATAACCATTTGTCTGAAGTGATGTAGGGTTTCCTGCCTAAGCAGGGGGTTGGACTAGAAGACCTCTGAGGTCCCTTCCAACTCTGTTATTCTATTCTATTCTATTCTATTCTATTCTATTCTATTCTATTCTATTCTATTCTATTCCATTCTAACCACTGCACCACCACAGCTCTTATATACATATAAATATAGACAGAAATGAATAGATCTAAAACATATACAGTAGGCAAGATGAAGCTTTTAAAAATAAATAAGAAATGAATACAGATAGTCCTTGATTTATGACCACAATTGCATGAATAGATGTCCTGGTTTAAATGCTGAGTTCTATACAACGATTTAAAACAGTTTTCCCCAACCTTGGCAACTTTTAAGTTACCGGTAAGTGGACTTCAACTCCCAGAATTTCCCCAGCCACTCAGGATGGCTGGGGAATTCTGGGAGTTGAAGTCCACATAAGGTTGGTTGCCAAGGGTTGGGAAACAACACTGATTTAAGAGGTGAGGCATGCAACATCCACTCTGCCAGATTGGCATTAGGAGAAAATGAAGAACATAATAATCGGGTGGGTTTGTGTAGAAAAAAATGTTTTAGTTCTTATAGTATTTGCTCATGGTGGAAGCCTTAGAGATTAAACATATGTCCTGCTGGGTTTCAAAGGAGCTAAAACAAATAAACTTTTTACTCTTTTTTTTTTCTAATCAAGATTAGAAAAATCAATAATCTTTATTTATTTACTTTTTTTTGCTGTTTATCTTGTCTATTTTTCTAATCTTGATGACAGCTCCCTCGCCTTAACCAGTTGGGGAGCAGAGTTAAGGCTGTCTCTGGGTCTTTCATAATTCACCTCCTGCTCTATGTTCATCTTTCAGAGTCCCTCAAGGATCAGCCTCATGACCCCTTCAAGTATGGTAAGTTAATCATTCCTGAAAGCTTGTCTGGGGCCTTTGGGAGCCAATGCAAATTGCTACAACCGGCAGAGTTAGGAAACAAAGCACAGGAAAAAGAAAAAAAAAAAAAAACAAACAAACCCAAACAACTCAGAAGGATTCCTCTGTTTTTATTTAATTTGGAAACAGGCAGATGATTCTGAGGGCCACAATAATGCTTTAGATTGAAGGATCCCTTTTCTTTGGGCTTTCTTTGAAAAAAACTCCCACCTGGCCTCTGGCTTAAAAGCCGGTATTAGATCTTTGGATGCAAAAGTAAGGAAATGCCTTTGTGTTCCTTTCCCACCCTTCCCTTCTTGCTTTGTGAAGTTAATGGGACAACAACGTAGAGGAAGATCACCTCAAAAATTCAAGGGGTTCTCTGCCCGGTTGCTGGGTGGGTGTGGCCATGGTGGGTGTGGCCTAGTCGGCCTCCTGCACCATGTGGGGGGGTGTTTTTGTCCTCCCCAGGCTCCGGAGGCTTTCCTCGAGCCTCCAGGAGGGCAAAAACAGCCTCCCCGGGCTCCGGAGGCCCTCTGGAGCCCATTTCCGGCCTTCCCGAACTTCCGGTAGGCCCATTTTTCACCCTCCCTGAGCCTCCGTGCGCGCCCTACACTGACCTGCATCCAAAAAGGGCCACGTGGGGACTCCTGGGAGGGGCAGGGCAGGGCCAGCCAGGAGTGGGATTTGGGGGTTCTCTGAACTGCACAGAATCTTAGCTAGAGGTTCTTCTGAACCCCTGCGAACCCCCAGCAGCCCACCCCTGAGGAAGATAAGTGGGAGAAGATGTCCACAATAATTTGCTGATTTGGAATTGAAGTAGAATATCTCTGGAATCCACTTGTTCTTTATTATTATTATTATGATTATTATTATTATGATTATTATGATTATTATGATTATTATGATTATTATGATTATTATGATTATTATGATTATTATTATTATTATTATTATTTATCCCACCTTTGTGGGATCACTCAAGGCAGTGAACCTATCTGATACTCCTTCCTCCTCGTATTTTTCACACGATAACAACTCTGCGAAGTGGGTTGGGTTGAGGGAAAGGGACCGCGCCCAGCTGCCTTTCATTGCCTAAGACGGGAGTAGAATTCTCAGTTTCTCGGTGATTGGCTCAAAGTCACCCAGCTAGCTTTCATGCTGAAGATGGGACTAGAATTCTCAGTCTCCTGATGATTGGCTCAAAGTCACCCAACCAGCTTTCATGCTGAAGATGGGACTAGAATTCTCAGTCTCCTGGTGATTGGCTCAAAGTCACCCAACCAGCTTTCATGCTGAAGATGGGACTAGAATTCTCAATCTCCTGGTGGTTGGCCCAAAGTCACCCAACCAGCTTTCATGTTGAAGATGGGACTAGAATTCTCAGTCTCCTGGTGATTAGCCCAAAGTGACCCAGCTAGCTTTCCTGCCTAAGGCAGGACTAGAACTCACAGTCTCTTGGTTTCTAGGCCAGCACCTTAACCACTACACCATGCTGGCTCTCCATTTGCAGACAATCGCAACATAATAAAACCATGGTAATACATGTGCTCGACTATGGACATAGTCTTCCTCTTGGAGCTCATAAAGCAGGAAGGAGAGGGATCAGTGATGGAAGTAAAATAATTTTCTGTTGGCCCAGGGATGGGTGGACCGTGCTTCACCCCTTCCGTGGGTTTTAGGCCTGTAGAAATAGGGTTCTTTGTTCTAAATCCTGGCTATTTTCTATTCCTTGCATGACAAACTCATTTTTTTCCCCTCACACCAGATTACTACTCGCTGAGAGTTGGAGGCTTGGTGTTTGCAGTTGTCCTGTTTCTGATGGGCATCCTGATTATTCTTAGTGAGTAGCTACCATCCAGTGGTTGGCCAGGATTGGGGATTAGTGGGTTGGGTTCAGAAAACCCTTGAAGTATACCGAGTGTGTTCATACATCATGGAAAGCACTGGTGTAATTTGGTTGAGTCCGGCTTCTCTCTTGTGTCTGAACCCAACTATTGCACTGTGGGATCCAGGACTTCTGCCCGTAAAATAAAATGTGTCATAGATCAGGGGTTTCCAACATTGGCCACTTTAAGACTTATTTTTTTGGTTTTCCTGAAAACTAGAAAACCAGAGGGATAGAATCAAGATCACGTGAAGTGTTAATACCACTTTATAATGCCTTGGTAAGGCCACACTTGGAATACTGCATTCAGTTTTGCCCACCACAATATAAAAAAGATGTGGAGACTCTAGAAAGAGTGCAGAGAAGAGCAGCAAAGATGATGAGGGGACTGGTGGCTAAAACATATGAAGAACGGTTGCAGGAACTGGGTATGTCTAGTTTAATGAAAAGAAGGACTAGGGGAGACCTGATAGCAGTGTTCTGTTATCTCAGGGGCTGCCCCAAAGAAGAGGGAGTCAAGCTATTCTCCAAAGCACCTGAAGGCAGGACAAGAAGCAATGGGTGGAAACTAATCAAGGAAAGAAGCAACCTAGAACTAAGGAGAAATTTCCTGACAGTTAGAACAATTAATCAGTGGAACAACTTGCCTCCAGAAGTTGTGAATGCTCCAACATTGGAAGTTTTTAAGATGATGTTGGATAACTATTTGTCTGAAGTGGTGTAGGGTTTCCTGCCTAAGCAGGGGGTTGGACTAGAAGACCTCCAAGGTCCCTTCCAACTATTCTATTCTATTCTATTCTATTCTATTCTATTCTATTCTATTCTATTCTATTCTATTCTATTCTATTCTATTCTATTCTATTCTACTCTACTCTACTCTACTCTACTCTACTCTACTCTGAAAAGGTGCTCCAGATTCCTACTATGGACTAGCAGAACCCTCTTCCTTGTGTCAGGGAATGGAAGTTGGAGAGCATTGTATTGGCATTGTGGTCTGAGGCCTTCTCTGCTACAGGCTCTCCTCTGCTCTGATTCAAAGCAACTGAAGGCAGGGTAAGAAGTAATGGATGAAAACTAACCAAGGAGAGAACCAATCTAGAAGTAAGGAGAAATATCCTGACAGTGAGAACAATTAATCAGTGGAATAGCTTGCCTCTAGAAGTTCTAGGTGCTCCAACACAGAGATTTTTAAGAGATTGGATAGCCATTTGTCCAGAAGGATATAGGATCACCTGCTTGAGCAGAGAGTTGGACTATAAGACCTCCAAGGTCCTTTCCAACATCTGTTATTCTGTTAAATAGTGCTTCTCACCAAAAACCCCTCATCCCTGCTCAGATTCTTTTCGGGTCCTTGCTCAACTTTTCTTCATCTCTTTCTTTCCTAGGCCGGCACTGCCGTTGCAAGTTCAACCAGCAGCAAAGGTAAAAATCATCTCATAAAGTTAATTTGGAGGGGATGTGGAACTGTGGTTATACGAGTTGTTTCAAATGGACGAAGAAGGACAGTATAAAAAAAAAAGGGGGGGGAGCCAAATAGCATGATGTAGTTTTGCATGTTTTTTGATGTGGTTCGAATATCTTAATTATTTGGAGACTGTTGAAACGCCCTGCGTCTTCTTCTTCTGTATTCCCTTTTATTTCCATTTTCTTTTATCTCCCTGCTGGGGAAGAATCTGGCCAGCACAATGATTCATTCTCTGAATTAATACATCTGCTGATAATTGCTTTCTTTCTGGGATGCCGGGATTGGAAGCAGGGAGAGAGACGGGGCATTAGAAGGTTAACTTGTAAGCATGATGTCGATAATTACCCCATAAATGAGCTTTTAATTTTGACCCTTGTAGAAATATTCAGATGATACACCATAAAATGGAGATTTGGAAGTGGTGTGGGGCTAGCAGCAAATAAGAGTTGTGAAAATTGGGAAGAAAAGAGTATCACAGATTGTTTCAAGAGAACGGCTGTTTAATCAGCACCCTGGCTAATTTTGGTTGTCATATAAGCAATTGAATCTACAGCAGTTTTCTCGCATCTGGTATCCTTCAGAGGTAACTCTGCTGTAATTGCAGATATTTTGGAGGGTACCAAGTTGGGAAAAGCTTGTAAGTGTCCAGGACGAACCACAATGATGTCCAGATATCTCAATCAACCCAGAAATGATACAAATTCTGAATGTATTGTTTCTGTACACTGAGAGCTTATGCACCGAAGACAAATTCCTTGTGTGTCCAATCACATTTGGCCAATAAAGAATTCCTATTCTATTCTATTCTATTCTATTCTATTCTATTCTATTCTATTCTATTCTATTCTATTCTATTCTATTCTATTCTATTCTATTCTATTCCATTCCATTCCATTCCATTCCATTCCATTCCATTCCATTCCATTCCATTCCATTCCATTCTATTCTATTCTATTCCGTACTGGCTATAATAGTGATTGTGTGGCTGAGGGACTGTGACGGTTGTAAATACAAGCCTCAGTCATAGAAGTATTTTTTTAGCACTGTCATAACTTTAAATCAGTGTTTCTCAACCTTGGAAGTTTGAAGATGGGTGGATTTCAACTCCCAGAATCCCCCAGCCAGCAGCGCTGGCTGGGGGATTCTGAGTTGAAGTCCACCCATCTTCAAGCTTCCAAAGTTGAGAAACACTGCTTTAAATGGTCTTTGAACGGGACAATTGTTAAATGAGGACTGCATATATTTTAATGTGACTTCTTTTGCTGGCAGTACAAGGCATGAGTAGCAGAATGGGTTGGCCATTTTTTACAGCTGGGGATGTTTCTCTTGTATGAATGAAGCACACAAACAACACGGTGCTTGGAGGGAGGGAAGGCAAGAATTCCCACTGCGGCATTTTACTGCACCCCATTTGCACATTCAGATTTGACCTTATTATATATATATAGTTTATCATTACCTTTGGTATGCAGAATCATCATTCCTTTTGGATGTCAGCAGGGGGCGCTGTAGCATAGCTTTTATATATATTTAAAAAATCCTGAACACTTTCTATGCCTGTACAAGTCCCGCACCCAGTGACATCATCGCTGAGCCGCCTGCATTGATAACTCTGCCTCTCTCTTCAGCCAGTACAATTCCCAGCACGTTGCATTCCAATGATTTATCAAGGCAAGATTTTCAGCCTTACTCTGGCTAAATACACGGCACAAAAGAATGCAGCGCAAGAGAGGAAAAATAAAGAACTCAACATGCCAATTTCTAACATTACTAAGTTCTTCGGGTGTCTGTTTGCAAGGGGCCAAATTTGATGTCCCAAAGATGTTTCTTCTTCTTCTTCTTCTTTCTTTCAAGAGGCAACTGGACTGTGGTTTTTTCTTCAAAGACGTTGCACTTCTCATCCCAGAAGCTTCCTCAGCTCTCATAGCGCAGTGGTTTACAACAGGGGTATCCAAGCTTGGCAACTTTTAAGATGCGTTAGACTTCGACTCCCCAGAATTCCACTCATGCTAGCTGGGGAATTCTGGGAGTTGAAGTCCCCAAATCTTAAAGTTGCCACGCTTGGACACACCCGCCGTTTTTACAATCAGCTGAAACAGTTCTTTAAAAGGGGGGAAAATACTGTAAAGATAGGAGCTGCGGAGCTTCTAGGGCCGCAATGGCGAACCTACGGCACGCGTGCCCGAAGTGGCACACAGAGCCGTGTCGCCTGGCACCCGTGGCGTCGCCCATTCCTCTTCCGGGTTTCTGGTGCGCATGCGTGCGTGACGATCAGCCGGCCTTTTTGCATGCAGCAGTGCCGGAAGCTAGACGATCTTTTAGCTGGTTTTTTTTTTTAATTTGATTTATATGCTGCCCTTCTCCGGAGACTCAGGGCGGCTTACAATGCGCTAAGCAATAGCCTTCATTCTTTTGTATATTTATACAAAGTCAGCTTATTGCCCCCACAAACTGGGTCCTCAATTTACCTACCTTAGAAAGGATGGAAGGCTGAGTCAACCTTGAGCCTTGGCAAGATTCGAACCTGCAGTAATTGCAGGCATCTGATCTTAATAACCAGCTTAATAACAGGGTGCCTTAGACCACTGTACTACCAAGGCTCTTCCATTTTCCCACGTGAGCATGCATGCCGGTCAGCTGATCGTTGCGTGAGCATGCGTGTCAGAAACCCGGAAGAGTAGCTGACTGAAACAGGAAGTTCAGTAGCTGAAACCGGAAGTTCGTTTTCGGAAACGCGCATGCGCCCTGGACAGCTTCTCTTCTGGGTTGCGGCCCAGACACACGCATGCTCCCTTTTCCCATCACTGTTCTAAGGGTTTATAGTGTACGGAATACATTACAAGTTAATGCTCTAAATCTGTTCTGCATGCAAAAAGTTTTCACTGGCTGCTATGATGGTAGTTCAAGTGGTGGAAACCCAGTGTGACGGTTTGGTTTTGTCCCCAGGACTGGAGAACCGGATGAAGAGGAAGGAACTCTGCGCAGCTCAATCCGGCGTAAGAGCCAACCTGTGGCTACATCCACCCCCCCCCCCCCGTTTCCCTTTTCTCCTGGGGAGAACATTTCCTGGGCTAGGGAACTTTTTAAAAATGATTATTTTTATATATATTTATTTCAAAGGATTATTGCTGCCCAACTCTAACTTAAGCAAAGGGAACAAGAGAAAGAAAACTGAGCTTGCGAATAGAATAGAATAGAATAGAATAGAATAGAATAGAATAGAATAGAATAGAATAGAATAGAATAGAATAGAAAAAAAAAGAGCCTGAGTGGCGTAGGAGGCTAATGCCTCCTAAGGCAGCATTTAACATCCAGATGCCTGCAATTAATGCGAGTTCAATTCTCACCAGGCTCAAGGTCGACTCAGCCTTCCATCCTTTCTAAGGTGGGTAAAATGAGGACCCAGTTTGTGGGGGCAATAAGCTGACTTTGTATAAATATACAAAAGAATGAAGGCTATTGCTTAACGCATTGTAAGCCGCCCTGAGTCTCCGGAGAAGGGCGGCATATATATATATATATAAAAGAATAGAATAGAATAGAATAGAATAGAATAGAATAGAATAGAATAGAATAGAATAGAATAGAATAGAAAATAGAATAGTTGGAAGGGACCTTTGAGGTCTTCTAGTCCAACCCCTACTTAGGCAGGAAACCCTATACCATTTTGGACAAATGGATTATCCAATCTCTTCTTAATATCATCATAGGCCTGCATTAAGTATGGTAATATGCAAGGAAATCTCTGATCTCTTAGATGTCCTTTAAAAGGATGATTAATTTGTGCAGTGCGCAGTTTTCAAATGAGGGGTACCTTTGGGACAGCATGGAGCTGGGCAGTGGAAATTAGAAATCTTCTACCGATGATGAAATGGTTGCCTATTTATATTTGCTGCATCTGGCATTCAGAACCAAGATGATTTTTAAAACTGTTTGGGTATATAAACAGATACCGGAGGAAACAGGCTGTTTTAGCTTAAAGTGTGTTTGCTGAAGGAGAGAATAAATCGCTTCAGGGAAAGGCCTTTTTTAAAAAAATCAGACTTTTTTTTTTATATAATTCTCACTAGGTTTATCCACAAGGATGAGATAGAAGACATCGGAACTGGTGAGTTGCTTGCAGATTAAATGAAAAATGATTCTTGTGATCTAACCTCAGTTTGATTCACTTCACTCTTGTGGTTTTTACCATCGATTGTCGCCTTCGTTGCTCTCTGCAAAATGCAACATTTAGTTCCCCCTTTCTCTTCTCCTGTAAGATCTAAATGGTCTCGAGAACAGAGGGCTTGTTCATGCAGATACTATATTGATTTTAAAAGGAAAGCTAGCTTTGTTTGGGTTTTGTTTGTTATAAATAACTCATCTGTTTAAAAAAGGAGGGGCGTCTTCAGTGGTGAAATTAAAAAAATTCCCCTACCGGTTCTGTGGGTGTGGCTTGTTGGGGGGGAGGTCATGTGACTGGGTGGGCGTGGCCAACTCAACTTCACTCACATCGAGGGGCTCCTCACGGGCCCCTCCCCTCCCAGCCACTCCTTGTCGCGAATGGCAGGAAAATGGGGAGGGGAATATTCCTGCCTACCATCCTTCCCTCAGTTTGTGCTGAGATTGAGGAATGGATGACAGGTAGGAAAATCCCCTTCCCCATTTTCCTGCCTTTCACAAAAATGGCTCCATTCCAGGTGCTCCCCCCCCGTCCCCCTCCCTCCTGGGGAGTACCTTAAAAGGGACAGGCTGCAGCAGCTCCGTTCTGAATGGAGGGAGAAAAGTTAGCATTCTCTCCGCTGCATTTAACATTGAATTCTGTGGCAGAGAGAATGCTAACTTTTCTCCCTCCATTCAGAATGGAGCTGCTGCTCCCTTTATGGTTCCCTCCGGGCCCCCTCCCTCCTGGGGACTACCTTAAAGGGACAGGCTGCAGCAGCTCCGTTCTGAATGGAGGGAGAAAAGTTAGCATTCTCTCTGCTGCATTTAACATTGAATTCTGTGGAATATCGAGCGGCCGGAAGAGGTGAGCGGCGACTGGCCGGGAGTGGGTGGGGCCAACGAGGGGTGATTACTACCAGTTCGGCAAACTGATGCTAATAATCTGTAGCGGTTCGCCCGAACCAGTCCGAACCGGTAGGATTTCACCCCTGGGCATCTTGTTTTCTTGATAACATGACATTTGGAGGCAGGCAAGACCAGTTTTTTTTCCCCTGTCTAAATTTCTTATTTTGGGGATAAAAAAGATTGGCTTGTTTTAATTTTCAGGATTATCTTCTTTTGGACCTCTGGGGTAGGTATGCCATTTTATGACCTCAGCAATAATGAAGTAAAAATTAAGCCTGCAATGGGGTTGAAGGTCCAAGCCCATCAGCTGACACATTCCCACAATTGTGCCAAGGATTTAAACAGGAAAAAACCAGGCTCTCACTGCAACTGCTCGATTCTCATTTTCAAAACTGGGTGAGGAATTGTACAAAAGGATCTGTATGAGATGTGGAGAGCAAAGCCATCATCTACCAGGTGGAGAACTGGGTCTCGTAGGCTCCATCTGGAGTCGCCCTTTTCAGCTGCAAACTGCCAAACTTTAAATTGTGTGTGTGCACATGCGAACCTGTCCAAAGCGACATCGTATTTGTTCCATGTGGGTCATGCTGGGACATGAAATGGAGGCCTCTGTCTAAGAGCCAGCCAGTGGAGAGTGGTAAAAATAAATAAAAGCAGGTTCAGGATGGATTGCAGCACTAAGCTGTGTGTTGTTCTGGGTCTGAATTGTAAGAGAGCCAAAGTTGAAGTAATATTGGACCAGGAGTTTAAGCTGAAAAAGGACTGGCAACTGTGATGTTTTGAATAAATCTGGAAAACAAGTGAGGATAACTCCAACAGCAAGATGGCATTCATAACCATGATAAATTCACGGTGGCGCAGTGGTTAGAGTGCAGTATTGCAGACTACTTCTGCTGATCACCGACTGCCAGCAGTTTGGCAGATCGAATCTCACCAGGCTCAAGGTTGACTCAGCCTTCCATCCTTCCGAGGTGGGTAAAATGAGGACCCAGATTGTTGGGGCCAATAGGCTGACTCTGTAAACTGCTTAGAGAGATTCTATAAAGCACTATGAAGCGGTATATGAGTCTAAGTGCTATTGCTATTATCTGGCTGGAACTGGGGTCTCATCACAGGTCACTTTGGGTCTTGAGCTTCTTCCTTTTTTATTTGAATGTCAACTTTCTCCACTGTGCCTCACTGCTTTCCTTTTCTCCTCTTCTCCTAGGTAGCTGTATATCCTTCTCCTCCTCCTGGATCTGGAGCACTCTCCTCCTTTGTTCTGCCTGGCCTTAGTCCTCCCAGCAAGGCCCCATTGCTTGCCACAACTCCAGTGAATTCCAGAACTGGTTGCCTCTGGGGTCATCCCAAACCCAACTGAACCCCCTTACCAAGACCTTCCCCTTCTGTTTTGGCTTGCTGCTTGAAGTCCACTGCTTCTCAGAGAGGGAGGGCAGCCTTCTAACCATTGGCCTTCAGCCGAGTTCTAGTGACCATGAAGGATCCTAACTCCTGAGCTCAGCTCAAGCTGCTTTTACAGCAGGGCCCTGTCTGAGCTCTTCCCCTTTAAAAAGCTCTTCTTGGGCTTCTGGATAAATAAAAACCCCTTCAGTCAAGTCCTTCTCCTGGTGGCTGCATCCCGTGCAGTTCTCTCGGCAGCTTTAGAGAAGTCGTGGTTTGCTGGTTGCTCAAGTTTTCAATCTAGTATACCATCCTCGGTTTCACAAATGGTCTCCCGTTCAGAACTAACCATGATTGCTATCATGAGATCAATTTGGGGCTCCCACCAAAGCAATACCAGTGGTGGGATTCAGTTTCCAGTGGTGGGATTCAGCCGGTTCGTACCACTTCGGGAGAACCGGTTGTTAATTTTCTGAGCAGTTTGGCAAAGTGGTTGTTGGAAGAAATCATTAGGGCAGAGAACCGGTTGTTAAATTACTTGAATCCCACCACTGCATGTTTTCCCAAAAATAAGACCTTCCCGATAATAAGCCCAATCGGGCTTTTGAGCGCATGCACTAAAATAAGCCCTCCCCAAAAATATTTCACCGCATGCGCAGCAGTCCCTGCCATTTCCTCTGGTTAGGGTTAGGGAGACAGAGCTGGTAATCAGGTAAGATGGCAAGAGGAGCCCCGTCTTGTTCCACGCGCCCCAAAATAATAAGAGCTCCCCAAAAATAAGGCCAAGCGCTTATTTCGGGGTTCAAAAAAATATAAGACAGGGTCTTATTTTTGGGGAAACATGGGTAGTTCTAAAAACAACAAAGAGAGAGAGATCCTGAATGTTTTTCCTTATCGCCAAAGAAAAGCCCACCCCGGCATAAGGCGCTATTTCATTGGTGTTCTCTAATTGTTCATGATTGTGCCATTGAGATCGCACAGCCAATCTGGATTGCAATCCTAGAAGGGGATGAGAAACTTTCCGAAATCATGTTTTTTTCCTCTGTGTCTTTTCCTTAAAATTGTGGATGGATGGATGGATGATGGGCCACTAAGTTGGTGTTGACTCCTAGCAACCAATTAGAAGCCCCTTCTCCAAGATGATCTTTAATTATAAGATTGACCACATCAATGTGTAAAGAAATGGAGGTAGATTAGATAATGTGTTCATTAGCACGGTTTTTTTTTTAATTAGCCATGGTTCTATTAGTTCTGATACAGGATTTTCGGGTGCACAGTTGGCTTTTAAAGGTAGGTAGGGAGATTTTGCCCACTGAGAATGATAGAGTTTGGTGATTGTTCCCATTGCAAGATGGTACTAGATATTTTTCCTATCAGTTTGCTCTGACAACCCAGCCATTGGGCAAGGACAGGTAAAATGCTACCGGTTCGGATCGGTTCTCCTGAACTGGTAGTAAAAAATGCTACCGGTTCAGGCGAACCGGTATTTCCGATGATCAGCTGGGCGACGATCAGCTGTGACGCGCGCTTTATATTAGCTAGAATCGTCGGATTTCCTGCTTTCTAGATAATTTAAATCATGTGGCACATCGGATTCCACCCTCCCTCGCTGTTCTACTTACCTTTGCAGACTCAGAAGACTTCAAAATGTTCCTTTTTTAGTGCTGTGCGTGTGCGCACAAATGCACACTCAGTAGCAAACTCACAGAACCGGTAGCAGACTTCAGAGGATTTCACCACTGGGCAAGAAGCTAAATATTATTCTAGTTTACCTATACAAGTATTGGGGACAATGACTGGGTAGGTGTGGTTAACTGAGTGGGTGTGGCCTTCTTGATGCCACTCACTGGGTGTGGCAGACTGGATGGGCGTGGCCAGCTTGACGCCACTCCCCAAACTGCTGGCATGTTTCCTCTTTGCATTGGGTAGACCGGGCCGAAGCGACGCAGGAAGGCTCCTTACATTTTCCAGGACGGCTCCATGGGCCGGATCCGACCACATCACAGGCCAGATCCAGCCCGGGGCCTTGTGTTTGACACCCCTAGGTTAACTTCTGAATGGGTAGTTAGCAATATAGATAGATAGATAGATAGATAGATAGATAGATAGATAGATAGATAGGTCTTTGGTTATTCGGGTTTTCTCCCATGTAAAATTGGAGGTTTCTTGGCAACGTTTCAACGAAGTCTCATTCGTCATCTTCAGGCTGGTGTCTTTGGCTTCGTGCTTCTAGGAGCAATGTGTGTGATCGCAGCTGTTTCTTCCTTTTAATTGGAGGAAGGAAGGAACTGTTAAAAGGAAGAAACAGCTGCGATCACACACATTGCTCCTAGAAGCACGAAGCCGAAGACACCAGCCTGAAGATGACGAATGAGACTTCGCTGAAATGTTGCCAAGAAACCTCCAATTTTACGCGGGAGAAAACCCGAATAACCAAAGACCTACATACAAACACCCGCGAAAACCTCAGAAAAACCTCATGGATATTTAGATATCCATGTGTAGAATCTTTTAAACCCAGGATTGTCTGCAGCCCACCCGTTCAGACAGTTAGTTGCCTTTCCCATTTGCTGCTGCTGGAGAATTACCCTGCCATCTTCTGCACATCCTTTCTTGCGGGATGTGATCTCATCCAGCTGATGAGCTCTAGAGAGGAAGCTTTGCAATGTAAGAGGTTGAAAAAGCTTTTTTTTTTTTTTTTTTTTGTAGAAATCTGCTGAGGAAAGGCAGCTTCCCTCTGGTTTTTTTTTTCCCCCTGTGGCCAGTCGAGGACAACAGTATTTCCCACTGAGCTCAGATGAAAGGGCTATTTGTGCCCAGACGGAGGAAAAGTTCAAAGGGGAGATGGGAGAGAGACAGAGGGAGGAGGCTGGTCTCTTGGAAAGTGATGATAAATAATGCAATCTTAATAGGCTGACAGTGATTTCACCGTTCCCCAAGGGCCTGTGGTTTTTAATAGCTGGAACCAGTGCTGCAGTCAGAAATCTTGGTAGTCCTTGTTGGCTGCCGGAATGGGGAGTCTCTAGCATCCTCAAATGTGTCCCAGGTATAATGCAGAAGGATAACGGGGGCTTCGTCGTGTTAGAAGTAAGCAACATTATTAGCTGATGCAAAGGGTGAGCTTGAGGGTGGAAAGGATGTGAGCTTGGCTTTGGGGTCTCTCTTCCTGCCTTTTTTTCAGCCATGCATTTGGTCCTGCTGGCTAAGAGTTATTACATTTGGAAGGATAATCAAACTGGAGCCATCATGCTAGCCATCGCAGCTGATGTACGCTGCTGCCCACATAATTCAGAGGTGGGTTTCAGCAGGTTCTGACCAGTTCTGGAGAACCCGTAGCAGAAATTTTGAGTAGTTTGGAGAACCAGTAGTAAAAATTCTGACTGGCCCCGCCCCCATCGATTCTCTCTGCCTCCCAAGTCCCAGCTGATTGGGAGGAAATGGGGATTTTGCAGTATCCTTCCCCTGGATTGGGGAGGGAATGGAGATTTTACAGTATCCTTCCCCTGCCACACCCATCAAGCCACACCCACAGAACCGATAGTAAAAAAGTTTTGAAACCCACCACTGCCACGTATGCATTTGTGTGTTGCACGGGTGGAGAAATTAATCTGGCCCATGAAGGCCCCCACCTTGATAATGGCACCCAGGCAGGTATTTGCTTCCTGAAGCTGTGACACCCCCTCTGACTTTAATGGGCGGAGCTTCTGAGAAAGGGTGGTGCTTCAAAGAGCCTTTAGCCCTGACATCATAGCAAGGGTGCCTTTCATCATCACGACAGAAGTATCCCTGTGCTACAAGCTCCACCCTTTTGGAACATGCTGGTGATGTCGTGATGCATTGCAAAAAGGGCGGGACTTAGGTTACGTTGCTTTGACCCTCCCTCTTCCCCCCTCCCCTCTAGAGATGCTGCTGTATCATACAAACATTTGGCTGCCTCAGGAAATTGGTGAGGAAATTATATCTCGATGGACCCCAGGCTGAAAAAGGGTATTTTTTAAATAGAGTTATACAGAGAAACCTGGCCAGCTTTTAAAAATCCCCTTTTCAGCTTGCAATCCACTCCAGTCAAGAAGGCAGCTAATCAGTGAGGGATAGCTCCAATCCCAGGAGAGAGATTTCTGCCTGTGACGTGGGCTCAGAATCTTTTACCTCTGTTTACAGCTCTTCTAAATCTGGCTAGGGTTTAATTTAACAGTGATGACAGTGGAGCGAAAGGTTGAATGACTCACTCTTAGGAATCCTTGGTGATATTACGTCTTGGATCAGTGTTTCTCGGCCTCGGTTGCTTGAAGATGTGTGGGCTTCCAACTCCCAGAATTACAGTACCGGGCTGGGAAATTCTGGAAGTTGAAGTCCACGCATTTTCAAGCAGCCAAAAACTGACTTAAGATCATTAAATTAATTAATCCCCATGGACAGTTTGTCTTCTCTCCAGTAGAGGGCAGCACCAACTAACATTCACCTGCCAAAATCCCGTGAGTTTAAGACTGTATATTACAACCATGTCAATCCAAATCCTGCTACCTTTATTAATATCTTCCATGCAAAAAAAATCAAGCTTTTTTTTTTGAATGAAGCCTCATGGTTTATATGTTTGTACCTTTGACCCTTGGGGCAAGTGCCTTTTGTAAAATGAAAATGCTATGTAGCAGGCTGGTTTTGATCCGGTATGACTCCCCAAGCTTAGTGCACCAACGAGGAATCTAGTTGGACTCATTTCAGCCCTGCTTCCTCTCTGGGAGTCACCCCTGTTCTCTTTTGCTCATTAAAAGATCAGTGAAATTAAGTGATGTAAGGGGAAGGGTGTGTTTGTGTGTTGATATTTAACGTCTGCTTCCGTTCATGGTTTTCATTAAAATCTGCCGATCGTTTAAATGTGAAATTTTGAGTGGTGCGGTGCCTTAGAGGTGAAGCTCTCACCTCACGATCAGGAGGCTTGTGAGTTTGATCCTATTGAGAGGCAGATATTTCTCTCTCTCGGCACGCTGAGAATATATCTGAATGGGGAAAAACTCCGCATTGGCAACAGGAAGGGCATCCGGCCAGAAAATACTCAGCTCCATTCTGTTGCCCAGACTCCACCCTGCAATGGATTATGGGGTCGTTATCAGTGGTGGGATTCAAATAATTTAACAACTGGTTCTCTGCCATATTGACCAGCTGGGTGGGCGTGGCCATAGTGGGTGTGGCCAGGTGTGTGACAGGCAGCACTTGGCCTTCTGCACACACCCCGGGAGCAAAAACTGATTGTGGGGGGGAACACGCTGCCCCTGGTGCCCCATTTTGGGCCTAGGAGGCCTCCCTGCAGCCTTCTGGGAACAAAAACGGGCCGCTGGGGGGCCACACCACGCCACATCCCCTGTGCCCTGTTTTGGGCCTAGTAGGCCTCCCTGAAGCCTCCTGGGAGTAAAAACAGGCTGCAGGGGGGGCACCACACCCCTATGCCCCATTTTGGGCCTAGGAGGCCTCCCTACACTTGCCTAGGAACCAAAATGGGGCACGTGGGGACTACTGGAAGGGGAGGGGTGAAGCCAGCCAGTAATTTAACTACCGGTTCACTCGAACCGGCTGAATCCCACCACTGGTCGTTATGATGATTCATATGTGAAATTTGTAGTTTTCTTTTGCATGGAAAAAAGACCATGTTTAGGAGGAATTTTTCTAGATTTCACTGTCCTCCTGACCAATTAACGGTGTTTCCTAATGTCACTTTTCCCCCACACTTGCAGTATTATGACTAAACCATTAGCATTGTGAGCAGTTGCTACAATAAGAACAAATGCCTTGGAATTGCAAAGGTCAACCAAAATGATTGAAGGGAGCTAATCAAACAACATGAAAAATGTGTGCAACTGCAACCCCATATTAAATAAGACTTTTTAATCAGAAAGGGCATCGGGGAACTATTGAAGGAGCAGAAGATATTAGAAAGGGCTTTTGTTTCTATGCAATCTGCTGTGTCATGCTTTCTAATTGCCCTTTTCAATCAATGAATTAATTTTCTTTAGCTCTGAATTATCCCTTAAAGCAAGCGGGGAATATTAAAATAAGAAACAACATTTGTGATATTCTTCATTATCTGTGGACCTTTCCTTGAGAGATGAAATGGAGAATGAAGAGGTATTTTATAGTTTGTGGAGCATATGGTGTTGGGTAATATTTCTATTTTCATTTTTTAAAAAGAGCATATCATGTTTTATTTGTTAACTCCACCCCAAAGCTGCTTTCAGAAAGATAACCTCAAGCACATTAATCATAGAGTAAATACTACTATAGCATCCATGTAAAGCTGCAACAGCAGAATTAAAACGGGTTAAGAGTCTCTGGCAATTTAAGTTGCCAAAGTAATTGGGGAAATATTGGATGAATACTTTTAAATGACTATGAAATACTCCCCAAAGAGGGTTCACCCAATGAATATCTTTATATACCACACTGCACTGTTTCTCAATATCGGCATCTTTAAGATGTATGGACTTCAATGCCAGAATTACCCAGCCACATACCTATTTCCCCGAAAATAAGACCCAACTGGAAAATAAGTCCTAGCATGATTTTTCAGGATGCTCGTAATATAAGCCATACCCCTAAAATAAACCCCAGTTAAGATTGTCAGCCAGATGGGTGCATTTAGTACCATATTTTCCCCGAAAATAAGACCTAACCCGAAAATAAGCCCTAATGCGTCTTTTGGAGCAAAAATTAATATAAGACGCACTCTTATTTTCGGGGAAACACGGTACTAGCTGGAGAATTCTGGGAGTTGGAGTCTTAACAATTTTAACTGTTCCAAGCCTTTGAATGTGGCTGTAACTTTCGCATTTCTATGCCACCCAACTCCCGAGGGACTCTGGGTGGCTTACAACAGAGAATAAAACAATGCAATAATATCCCATGCAAAAGAAAACATTAAAACATTAAAACGTTAAAACACATACACTCCAATTTGTGGCTGGGTCTCGCAAGATCACTATAACGAGATCAATGGCCCCAGGCCTGCCGGAAGAGCCAGGTCTTCACTGCTTTCCGGAAGGCCAATAGGGTGGGGGCGTTCTGGACTTCAGGAGGTAATTGGTTCCAGAAAGCCGGGGCAGCCACAGAGAAGGCCCTCCCCTGCGGGCCCGCCAGCCGGCATTGTTTAGCTGACGGGACCCAGAGGAGACCGACTCTGTGGGATCTTACCGGTCGCTGGGAACTATGTGATAGAAGGCAGTCTTGAAGATAGCCTGGTCCTGAGCCTGGTCTGAGTATTTCAGATAAGGTGCAAGGGTCTCTTTTCAAATGCCAAGATAGAGAATTTAGGTCGCTCAAGGTTTGACTCATAGCACATAGAATAACATGCTATGATTCCGAATAGGTTGTAAACCTATTTGCCTGAAAAGGTTGTAAAAAATGCTTTTAAAAGTAAAAAAAAAAGAGACTCTGATGATCACAGCTGTGGTGCGTGATCATCAGAGCCTTTTTTTTAACCTTTTAAAAGCATTTTTTACAATCTATCTGCCTGAATAGGTTGTAAAAAAAAATGCTTTAAAAAAGTTTTTTTTAAAGTTGGCCACGCCCACCCAGTCACATTAACCCCCCCCCACCAAGCCACACCCACAGACCTGGTAGTAAATAAATTTTACATTTCACCACTGCCTTGGAGGTCTTCTAGTCCAACCTGAACCGTTGGTTTCTTGGTGTTTGCTAAATTTGTTGACTGGGGAATTCTGGGAGTTGACGTTCAGCCGTTTTCAAGTTACAGAGATAGAGAAACACTGCCTTAGAGGTTTCATTACCAGGCTAGGTAACATAATCAGTGCCGGGGAGGGTGGTGTTTGCAGATCTAGCCAAGCAATGTCTGAAATGGTATAGGGCCGTGATGGCGAACCTATGGCACGCGTGCCACAGGTGGCATGCAGAGCCCTCTCTGCGGGCATGCGAGTCGTCGCCCTAGCTCAGCTCCACCACGCATGTGCACGTGCCTCCTGCCAGCCAGCTGGTTTTCAGGTCTCTGCCGTGCATGAGCAGGGGGGCGGGGCACACACAGGAGAAATGCATGCATGCATGGGGGTGGATGCACATGGGTGCACAGGGGGCACATGCGTGCATGTGCAAGGGTCGCATGCACAGTGTGAATGCGGGGGTCTTGTGTGCATGCAGGGGGCGGGGGTGCACATGGGGGTTATGCGCATGTGTGGGGGTCCGGGGTGCCCGGGGGTCACACACACATTGCATTATGGGGCATTATTCGGCACTCGGCGATGAAAAGGTTAGCCATCGCTGGTATAGGGTTTCCTGCTTGAGGGGGTTGGACCCTTCCAACCCTATTCTGATTGATTGACTGATTGACTGATTGATTGAATAAAACCTTTGTAGGAAAACTATCAAACTCAGCAAACACCAAGAACTATTCTCAAATTGGAGTCATCCTGCTAAAGGTAGACCAAATTCTCTCCTTGCTATCTTCACAGCTGCGATCATGTGGTTGAAGAAGAGCACGCTGCAAAGATCTCACTTTGCCAATAAATTCCACACTCCTGTGGTAGCAGATTTGCACACAGCTTAATTATCTCCGCAATTAACACTATTCGTTATAATAATCTGTGAGTTATTTTAAGCCAATTCCCTCCTGTTCATTGGATGGTCTTCTTGGAACAGCTCCCGAAGGGGACAAATAAGCTCGGGCTACCTCTCATAAAGCAGGATATTTTAAAATCCCTCTTGATCAATGTGAAATCTAAAGAGTGGAAAGAGATTAAAATCGGGGATAATGAAACGTTCCTGGAGTGCTTTCAAAGCTATCTGCTGAATGTTTCATCTTTAGTTAGATGTCTCACTTCTGATGGCCATTCCTATCTCTGAAGAAAAAAATCTTCATTGCGTGAAGATCGTTTTAAAAATAATTCTTTGGATTTATGTCATCTGGTGGTTTACTAATAAGATACTTCAAAGTATTTAAGGTAAAGGTTCCCCTCGCACATATGTGCTAGTCGTTCCTGACTCTGGGGGGCAGTGCTCATCTCTGTTTCAAAGCCAAAGAGACAATGCTGTCCAAAGACGTCTCCGTGGTCATGTGGCCGGCATGACTAAACGCCAAAGGCGCACAGAACGCTGTTCCCTTCCCACCAAAGGTGGTCCCTATTTTTCTACTTGCATTTTTTACGTGCTTTCGAACTGCTAGGTTGGCAGAAGCTGGGGCAAGTAACGGGAGCTCACCCCGTTATGCGGCACTAGGGATTTGAACCACTGAACTACCGACCTTTTGATCGACAAGCTCAGCATCTTAGCCACTGAGCCACCACGTCAAAGTATTTACAAACCCCTAAAAACTGAATTCTGCTTTGCATCCCTGACGGATTTTTTTTCTTAAAGGCATGTGCTCTAATGTTTTTGACAACCTAAGCTGTTTTTTTTTCCCCTTTTCCTTTTTTAAATGTTGCACTTTGCGTCTTGCACTTGGCCCCAGAGAGCTGAGGCATTGCGTAGCTCCCTAAACTTTTTAAATAAATAGTCCCTTTGGGAGTTTCTCGTTCAGCCTCCTCGAGCTGCGCCGTGCAACTCTGGCTTGGATGGAAAAATTGCAAAGACGTCAAAGGGGAAGAGAATGCCATTTTGTGCGCCTTTATGTCCTGCGCGCTGGGATCGCCAACCTTGGATGTTGACTTCCAGTTATCTCTTGGCAGCCAAACAACGGGGCTGTGTGGAGTGGAATCAGAGGGTGATGAAATGTAAAAAAAAAAAAAAAAAAGATGGAAGGAGATTGTACTGTGCAAAGCTGAAGAGATCGCTTGGCAGGAGTCCTTCACTGCCGGGTTTGTCATCAACATTGGCACTGGGAGTCAAGCTCTTCTCCGAAGCACCCGAGGGCAGGACAAGAAGGAAGGGATGGAAATTAACCAAAGGAGAGAAGCAACCTAGAACTAAGGAGAAATTTCCTGATAGTTAGAACAATTAATCAGTGGAACAACTTGCCTCCAGAACTTGTGGCAGGGGTAGGTTTCACTTACCTTTGCTACAGGTTTGCTTGTGTGTGCGAATACGCAGATCGTGTTTGGCAGTGGTGGGTTGCTCTCGGTTCAGCCCGGTTCGGCTGAGCCGGTAGCAGTGATGATATGATGTCACCAAACCGGTTCTCTTTGTTCAGGAGCTGGGCCCTCCCCCCCCCCCCGCATTATTCTTACCTTTTATTTGGCCCCACCCCCAATCTATTCACTGCCTCCTGAGTCCCAGCTGATCGGCTAGAAGGAAAAAAACTGTTTAAACTCTTGCCGTGGGGCTTCAAAGGGCTGCCCTACAGCTGATCAGTGTTAAAAGGTAGTGTGGTGATAGACCAGTGCGCTCCAAAAACAAATGGGTAGACTGGTACAGCTCTACAAGCAGTTAAAAGCCTGGTAGACCAGTACCTCTGCTAAATCTTAAAGAATTGTCACATGACCATCAAACCACGCCCACAAAATAAGCCACACCCACAGAACTGGTAGTAAAAAAAAATTAGAACCCACCCCTGGTGTTTGATGATGTCTGGGTGGATGTCTGCCACCCGAACCGAGGTGAACCGGTAGCAAGCCACCACTGAGTTGTGGGTGCTCCAACACTGGAAGTTTTTAAGAAGAAATTGGATAACAAATTGTCTGAAATGGTATAAGGTTCCCTGCCTGAGCTGAGGGCTGGACTAGAAGACCTCCAAGGTCCCTTCCAACTCTGTTATTTTGTTTTGTTTTATAAACCAGCCATGGAAACAGGACTTTTATTCTGTGGGAGCGTTGGAAGGCTTCACAGCTCTCAAAACATCTCTTGAGCTACCTAGAACCAACTTAATGAGAGCTACCGATAGGCGTGTGTACCCGTTAAGGCTATTCAGAGGAGACTCTGGGTTCTAGTCTACTCTTGAGCATGTAAACCAGATGGGTGACTTTGGGCCAGTAACACCCACACAGCTCAAACCACCTTCCAGGGAGGGGATACAGAAAATAGGAGATGGAGGCATTGTGTGCGCGTGAGCCTTGAGTTGTACAGAATAAAAGTGGGATAGAAATCTTAGTTACTAATGTAAACACTTGGAATCCTTGCAGCCAGCCATCTTCAAGTTGGCCAGCTGTTCTAAAGGGTAAATCAGGAAAAATATGCTAATTAGTAAATCCTCATTAGGGCCTCTTGGCTTAGTCCAACTTTCCCTTGGCTTCTTCAGCATTGCTGAGAAACCTGGGAGTTGCGAAATCCATCTCTCTGGAGGGTGACAAAGTTTGAAAAGGCCGGGGTAGGCCTCTGAATTCTCTCATCCTCTTGTCTGCATTGTCTACAGAGGGGGAGGAGTAAAAATATCAAGGGAACAGCTGTGATTAGTGGACAACCAATTAAATATGAGCCAGCAGTGTGTGGTGGCAGCCAAAAAAGCCAATGCGATCCTAAATTGCATTAACAGAGGGATACAATCAAGATCAAGGGAGGTACTAATACCACTCTATAAAACCTTAGTAAGACCATACCTAGAATACTGCATCCAGTTTTGGTCGCCACACTATATAAAAGATGTTGAGACTCTGGAAAGAGTGCAGAGAAGAACAACCAAGATGATTAGGGGACCGGAAGCTAAAACATATGAAGAACGGTTGCAGGAACTGGGCATGGCTAGTCTAGTGAAGAGAAGGATCAGGGGAAACATGATAACAGCATTCAGATATTTGAGGGGCTGCCACAGAAAGGAGGGGGTCAAGTTATTTTCCAAAAATAGATTGTTTGCCAGACAAGGAATAATGGATGGAAACTGATCAAGGAGAGATTCAACCTGGAAATAAGGAGAAATTTTCTGACAGTGAGAGCAATCAACCCATGGAACAGAAGTTGCCTTCAGAAGTTGTGGGAGTTTCATCACTGAAAAATGGTCATAAGTCAGCTTTTTCAGTGCCGTTATAACTTTGAATGGGCACTAAATGAACTGTTGTAAGTTGAGGACTACCTGTAAACAGCAGCTTACCTGATTGGGGGGGGGAGTGCAACCTTCAGCTGCAGCAGTCAACCGTCAGGCAATGGGTGGATCAGAAGCGTAAAGATTTCCATTCAGAGCCCTAGTGGATCTGTGATCTAGTGGATTTGGGATCCTCTACATCAGTGTTTCTCAACCTTGGTAGCTTGAAGATGGGTGGACTTCAACTCCCAGAATCCCCCAGCCAGCAGCGCTGGCTGGGGGATTCTGGGAATTGAAGTCCACCCATCTTCAAGCTTCCAAGGTTGAGAAACACTGCTCTACATTATTAGCAAGGTGGGCCGTGCCCAGGATTAAAGAAAAGGAGCCATTCATTTAGCACAGAGCCCTTGGAGGGAGGGGAGGGGGGACTCATCCCCTCATTCAGTCGTGGTTTTGTTCTTCCATAAAGCTGGAACAAAGGGTTTCTAAATCAGCCATTGTCTTTAGGATGAAAGGGTGAGTTTAAATTAACTTGACGATCCAATAAATAGGTGTTTCGTTTCCACAGGAGATGAATGGCTAGGAAGGATTTTGCATTATCTGTTCTAAGACATGTTGGCGGGTAGGTTATGGGGATTCAATAGAGCGGTGATGGCAAAACGTTTTGGCACCGAGTGCCCAAATCGGAATGTGTGTGCATGCGTGAGTGCCGGAAATCCGAGGACCATGCACATGCCTGTTTTTTGGGTGCTTTATGGCCATTTTTTGCCATTTTCCAGGCAGTTTTCTGGCAATTTTTCTGGCAATTTTCTGGGCCAAAAACGTCCTGAAAATGGTGAGACCAGAAATTGGCAAACTACTACTATTACTACTACTACTACTTCTTCTTCTTCTTCTTCTTCTTCTTCTTCTTCTTCTTCTTCTTCTTCTTCTTCTTCTTCTTCTTCTTCTTCTTCTTCTTCTTCTTCTTCTTCTTCTTCTTCTTCTTCTTCCTCCTCCTCCTCCTCCTCCTCCTCCTCCTCCTCCTCCTCCTCCTCCTCCTCCTCTTCTTCTTCTTCTTCTTCTTCTTTCTTCTTCTTCTTCTTCTTCTTCTTATTCTTATTCTTATTCTTCTTCTTATTATTATTATTTATTACATTTCTATACCGCCCTTCTCCCGAAGGACTCAGGGCGGTGTACAGCCATGGTAAAATAATACCAACACAAAAATTAAAAACAATTTAAAATAATGTTAAGCATTGGCCGTATTTAAAAACCCCTAGCTAAAACCCCTTTAAAACCATTAAAACCCACTTAATTCATTTGGTCAGGCCAGCTTGCTGAAACAATAAAGTCTTCAGCGCATGACGGAAGATGCGGAGGTCGGGGATCCTCCTTATGTCCGGGGGCAGCTCATTCCATAGGGCAGGAGCCCCCACAGAGAAGACTCTCCCCCTGGGGGTCACCAGCTGACATTGTTTGGCCGACGGCACCCTGAGGAGGCCCTCTCTGTGGGAGCGTATCGGGCGGTGGGAGTCATGCGGTGTCTGAAGGCGGTCCTGTAAATATCCCGGTCCTAAGCCATGGAGCGCTTTAAAGGTGAGAACCAACACCTTGAAGCACACCCAGAAGACCACTGGGAGCCAGTGCAGCTCGTGCAAGAGAGGTGTTACATGGGAGCGACAGGTCGCCCCCATAACCACTCGCATGGCCACGTTCTGGACCAGTTGGAGTCTCCGGGTGCTCCTCAAGGGGAGCCCCATGTAGAGAGCTTTACAATAGTCCAGACGGGAAGTGACAAGGGCATGACTGTTTTCGGCCTCCAGAGGACCTCCGGGAAGGTGGGGAAGGCTGTTTTCGCCCTCCCCAGACTCCTAGAGAGACTCTGGAGCCAGGTGAGAGAGAAAAATGGGCCTATCAGGCTATCACGTGCCAGGAGCGGGATAGCCATCACTGATCTAATCCAACCCCCCCTCCAAGCAGAAGACACTACACCATTTCTGACAAATGGCAGTCCAATCTCTTTAATCATTCAATGGCCAGCTTACATCTGTCTGTTCTACTCTGCAGCCACTGAAGTTTTTGCAATTCTTTGGGTGCTCCTGAATGGGCCCTGCCATTGTTTAGCGCTAAAGCCATCCCATTATTAGCAGATATTGCATAGGTAAGTGCAAAGGAAGCGAAAAATGTACCTTTTAAGTTTTGGGCATTGAAAATGTTGCGAGCAAAAGAAGGGGGGGGCCCTGGATCGTTCTGGATGTTGTAACCCCAATATTCACCTTCTCTGTGGGGGCACCTACTATCTGGAACGAGCTCCCCCCGGAGATATGGAGGATCCCGGATCTGCGTACCTTCCGTCGCGCGCTCAAGACTTTCTTATTTCATCAAGCTGGCCTGACGGAAGTCTTTCCCCTTTTTAAATGGAAATTTTAAATTTGTTTTTAAATTATTGGGGTTTTAAATTTGTTCAGCCAAATTATTTAATCTGTTTTATTTTATTTTAAATTTTGTATTTATATGTTTTATTCTATGGCTGTTCACCACCCTGAGTCCTTCGGGAGCAGGGCGGTATATAAATTCAATAAAATAAAATAAAATAATACATCAAGAAGAGGGCTTTACTGGTTGGGTAAAGGGGGGGGGGGTTCCATCCAGAATGACAAAAATCAGCCACAGCCGCAAAGTTACTGGCACATCGCCGAGGAGGTAGCCGAGTCACTAAGCAGGGGTAGACTGCTCCTGTGCAGGGAGGCTCCCCCCGAGATTTTCGGCTGAAGGAGAAAAGCCAGTCGCTGTGGAGCAGTTCCCGTCCTGATTTATTGGGCCACATGGAGAAGATTGACAGGAGTCTTCTTTGAGGAAAACTTCAGGAGAAGCGAAGGGGGTTTCCCAGGAGAATACCACAGGCCCACCAGAGAGGTTAGTAAATAGATTTGTTGGCAAGGAGTCAGCCAACCTGACAAGAAGCAACGGATGGAAACCCATCAAGCAACTAAGGAGAAATTTCCTGACAGTGAGAACAATTAACTAGTGGAACAACTTGCCTCCAGAAGTTGCCAACGCTTCAACCCTGGAAGATTTTAAGAAGAGGTTGGACGACCATTTGTCTGAAATGCTCTAGGGTCTCCTGCCTGAGTCAAGGGTTGGACTAGAAGACCTCCAAGGTCCCTTCCCACTCTTGTTATTCTGTGTTCTGTATAAAGTACTGCGGAGTGAGTGGTGTCCGATTCGGGGGACGTGGGGACGGGATGGGACACTAGAGAGCTCCTTGGGAAGCAAGACCCCGGTGGCGCAGTAGACTAAAGCACTGTTATTAACATCAGCTGCCTGCAATTACTGCAAGTTCAAATCTCACCAGGCTCAAAGTTGACTCAGCCTTCCATCCTTTCAAAGGTAGGTGAAATGAGGACCCAGATTGTGGGGGCAATAAGCTGACTTTGTATAAATATACAAAAGTATGAAGGCTATTGCTTAACGCATTGTAAGCTGCCCTGAGTCTCCGGAGAAGGGTGGCATATAAATTTAATAAAAATAAATAAAATAAAATAAAATCTCAATGGCAGGACTGCTTTCACGCCTAGAAGCTTATTATCTCATATGAACTGAAAACGCTTCCTCTAACTGGATAGCTCTGCAGACTAAAGCACTGTAATTTAACACCAGCTGTCTGCAATTAAAGTAAGTTTGAATCTCGCCAAGGCTCAAGGTTGACTCAGCCTTCCATCCTTTCTAAGGTAGGTAAATTGAGGACCCAGTTTGTGGGGGCAATAAGCTGACTTTGTATGAATATACAAAAGGATGAAGGCTATTGCTTAACGCATTGTAAGCCGCCCTGAGTCTCCGGAGAAGGGCGGCATATAAATCAAATTAATAATAATAAAAAAAGACCCCCCCCAGGCGCCTTCTTCGCCAAGGGAGGGGGGGGATGCTTAGCGTTCTTGGGAAGCGGCGAGATCAGAAGCCAAAGGTCTGAGATTGGCTGCCGCCCCCCCCCACCTCCCCACTCCCGTGGAGACGATCCATCTCTCTCCGTTTCCACTGGTCCTTCCCTTCCCACGTGAAGCGGAGAGAGAGAAAGAAAGAGAGAGAGAGAGAGAGAGAGAAAAGCGAGCGGCGGAGGAGAGGAGAGGAGAGGGGGGGGGGGAGGACTTGCTGGGAAAGAAAAGCCACCCCCACCACCCAATCCCGCATCTTCGCTCCCGTCTTATTTCTCGCCCGCCCAGCCTGGCCGTGCCGCAGTCGCTCTTTCGCTCCGGATCAAGCCTCCTCGGGAGTTGCCGCCTCGCCAGCGTCCCACCCCCATCATGATCACCCCACCGCCGCATCAGGGTGAGACCCCCTCCCCATCCCCAGCCCCGCTCCCCAGGGAGGCAGGCAAGCGGTGTGTGTGGATGTGTGGGGGCAGGGATTCCCTGGAGGGGGCATCCCCCATTTAGTTCCACCAGGCCAGCCATTCCTTACGGGGTGGAGTGGGGTGGGGGCTAATGGGGAGGGGGGGTCTTGGAGCCTCATTTTTTTGGGAGGGGGGGGAAAGGAAATTCGGATCACTCAAACACCCGCGTTCTAGGCGTTTTCCTCCCCAGAATCCGGGGTGGGAGACGAGAAGTGGCATTTGGACACCTCTTGCGGGGTTAATCCGGAGGAAGGTTTGCCGCTGTTCCGAAGCCACTCCGGAACGGAGCGCGATTTTCCATTTGGGTGGGTGGCTGGGGGGGGGATTTGGTTTGTTGGTTTGAAGGCTGCCGTTTACCTGCTGATTCCCCCCCCCCCCGCGCCTGTAGTTTTTCTCCCCCCCCAATTTCTTAATTTGTTTTTTTTGGGGGGGTGTTTTCCGCCCCCCCGCCTCTTTTTCCGCAACTTTGCAGGGTGTTTAAAAAAATAAAATAAAAATAAAATCACTGCAATTTACCCTTGTGCCCCTTGGAATGATGGTGGGATAAGGATCTCTTGGGACCGAGAGGCGGCTCTGCAGAATGGCTTAGGTGTGGTTTGCTCTACCACGGCGGCACACCGGGTGTGGGTCCGCTGTGGTGCAGTGACCCATAACTGGGATTCCCACCCGGGATTGGCTTGTGTGGGGCTCTGTGCTGGACACACGTCTGCTGGGTGGGGGGAGGAGGGGAGAGGAGAAGGTGGTACCTTCCCAGCAAAAAATAAGCATCCCCAGGAACACAAGGTAATGTTCCCTGGGACCTATTTAACCAAATGGATTAAAGACCGACAAGCTGTTTTTTATTTTTTATTTTTTTTGCTCACTGGTCTAAACTGGGTTAATTCTTTTGCAGCTTAGCCAATGGTTTGTCAGAGGATGGTTCCATGTTGCATGTAGGAAACAGACCACGGGTTCATTCAAAAACTGGGTTATGGATGTTTGTGGGCATGCAGACAAGTTGTGTGCAGACAAGCAGGGCTTATGCAGCGGACTACTGGCAGGTGTGGCTAATGTGTGTGCATGCGTGCGTGTGCAAAATACATCTAACTGCTTGCTTAAAAAGATCTATCTGAGGGTGCTTAGCTGTTTGTTTGCTCACAGGTAGCTGCGGCCGAAGAGGCAGGTGTGCGGTGGTTAGCTTTCACCTTCCGCCGGTACCTCCGGGGAATTGCTGCAGGGGCTGAGTTTGCTGGATGTGTTTGCAGGCACAAGCCGGTTCACTGCAGAACTGAGCAGCCTGAAGTCATCTCTTCTGCAGCTGCCGTTTGACTGACAGGCCCAGGGATGCTGCCAAGGGAAGAGGCTGGAGGTGGAGGGAGCAAAGGACGGTAGACACCTTGATGGCCCTTGGTTTGCAAAAAAAGAGGAAATGCCCCCCCCCCACCTGTTTGGGCAAGGATTTGGGCAGAGACAGGGGTACGGGGCTCAGCGTTCGTCCGTGTGGCCTGCTCACAAGCACCAAAGTTGTGCTTATGGCTTTTGCTGTGTGTGTGTGTTTGGGGGAAAGGTCTATGAGGGTTGAAGAGACCAGAGGCAGTTGCGAGCTAATGTGGTACAGAGATGAGCTATGCAGCTATGAGTAATGTGCATAGGGCGGTATGCCCAAGAGATGGATTCCCAGCAGATCTCTTAGGAATCTGGCATGATGGGCTGAACTCTCGTCACTTCCCGCCTGGACTACTGTAACTACATGGGGCTCCCCTTGAGGAGCACCCGGAGGCTCCAACTGGTGCAGAATGCGGTCGCGCGGGTGATTACGGGAGCGACATGGCGCTCCCATATAACACCTCTCCTGCGCGAGCTGCGCTGGCTCCCGGTGGTCTTCCGGGTGCGCTTCAAGGTGTTGGTTCTCACCTTTAAAGCGCTCCATGGCTTAGGGCCAGGGTATTTACGAGACTGCCTTCTGCTACCGATAACCTCCCACCGGCCAATACGCTCTCACAGAGAGGGCTTCCTCAGGGTGCCATCGGTCAAGCAGTGTCGGCTGGCGGCCCCCAGGGGGAGAGCCTTCTCTGTGGGGGCACCCGCCCTCTGGAATGAGCTTCCTCCCGGAATACGGCTGATCCCAGATCTCCGCACTTTCCGTAAGGCCCTGAAGACGTTTTTATTTCAGCAAGCCGGCCTGGCCTAAATAGGTTTTTTATGGGTTAGTTTTTAATTGTATAGCTTTGGGGTTTTAAATTGGGGGCCGATGGATTTAATTTATTTTAGCTATCTTAACTTTTATATTGTATGTATTTTAATTTCGGCTGTTCACCGCCCTGAGTCCCTTCGGGGAGAAGGGCGGTATATAAATTCAAATATAAATAAATAAAAAAATAAAAAACTGACCGGCTCAAGGAGAAGTTCAGATGAAGGCAACGTCACGAAGGCAAGCTGCAAACAGAGGCTGCTGAGACAATTTTCTACCATGGTTAGATAAGAAAAGCCTTTGTGATGAGCCATGGTGGCTCTGTGGTTAGAATGCAGTATTGCAGGCTAATTCTGCCAACTGCCAACAGTTCGATCCTGACTGGCTCAAGTCTGACTTAGCCTTCCGAGGTCGGTAAAGCGAGGACCCAGATGTTTGAGGGCAATATGCTGACTCTATAAACCACTTAGGGAGTGCTGTAAACGCACTGTGAAGCGATATATAAGTCTAAGGCAGGGGTGGGTTCTAAATTATTTTACTACTGGTTCTGTGGGCGTGGCTTATTTTGTGGGTGTGGCTTGGAAGCCATGTGACTAGGTGGGCGTGGCTAGCTGGGCAGAGTCATTTCTGGAAGGTCCTCGCACTTACGACCAGTCATCGCACTTATGACCAGTCCTCGCACTTACGACCCGACTCATTTGTTTGCTTTTAACACTGATCAGCTGTAGGACGGCCCTTTGAAGCCCCGCGGCAAGAGTTTAAACAGTTTTTTTTCCCTCTAGTCATCAGCTGGGATTCAAGAGGCAGCAATAGATTGGGGGTGGGACCAAATAAAAGGTAAGAATATCGTGGGTGGGGGGGGTGGGAGGGCGGGGGGGGGAGAACCGGTTCGGTGACGTCATATCGTCACTGCTACCGGCTATGCCGAACCGGACCGAACCGGGAGGAACCCACCATTGGTCTAAGGGCTATTGCTATTGCTATCTTCTGCACCGACCAATACACTTGCCCATCCATACCTGCCCAGAATTTCAGGGCACAGAGAAAAACGAAGTCCTGACTGAGGAAGTTGGAAGCTGCCATGCTGTGACATCCAAATCAAGGCATCCTCTTTTGCAAGCTAGGAGGCCACCCACCAAACAGGCTTGGAAACCCAATCGGTGCTGCCTGAGTTGATGAATGGAAGTTTTTTGTCGTTCTTCCTAATGGGAGAGATGAACGGGACCAGACAAATCAAAGCTGGCAAATGGCTGTGAATCACAGATGGGGATAGGTGGGTGGGTGGATAGGTGGGATCTTAAGCGAGGAAAACTGTGATTGGCTGCACCTCCCATGTTTCACCCAACCAAACTCTTACCCGTTCCTGTTCAGATCTGGTGCCGTTGTATCTGTGTGCATATAATCTGCTGTTTGTATGCGTCTGTGAATGGTGTGCTTGCTGGCTTGTGTTTTCGTTGAGTGGGTGATTGTGAAAGAACGAAATCTGTGCTTCTCTCTGTGTATGTGTGTCAGTTTATATGACTTGCTGCGTATTTTGGGGTTGGTCCAAGCAGCTTTCCCCAGGTTCTCTGGAAGGTTAGAGGGATACCTGTCAAGCATCTGCATTCGTTGTTTATCTCATAAATTAAGATATTGCAGGGGAACATAAAGACAGTTTCTCTCCTGCACTTGCCTCTGTCTGGAAGATACCATACGTCCAGTGGTGGGATTCAGCCAGTTCGCACCCCTTCAGGAGAACCGGTTGTTAACTTTCTGAGCAGTTTGGCAAACTGGTTGTTGGAAGAAATCATTAGGGCAGAGAACTGGGTGTTAAATACGTCCCTTGAATGAGTCTCGGTGAGATGGCTGAATACTTGATATCGATGGGAGAAAATTTAATTCTCAGGCCGCCTTTGGTCTGAGATGGAAATATCAGTGATTGCATTCTCACAATAGGCTATCCCAGGGGTCAGCAACCTGCGGCTCCAGAGCCGCATGTGGCTCTTTGGGCCCTCTGCTGTGGCTCCCTGTCAGGTGATCCCACCACTTGCTGGGCCTCCCCTCCCAGTCACTCATCGCCTGGCCTGAGAAGGTAAGGGCAATGGTGGGGGATGGAGAAGCGGCCAGGGCAGAGACAGAGAGATACAGAGAGAGGGGGAGAGAGAGAGACATAGAGAGATACAGAGAGAGAGGGAGAGAGGGGAGAGGGAGGGAGGGAGGGAAGGGAGAGAGAGAGATATGTCAAAAGGATTTTGTGGTTTCCCTGTGTTTTTTAACAACTGGTTCTCTGCTGGCTGGGTAGGCGTGGCTAGCGGGTCATGTGACTGGTAGAAGTGAGTGACATCGAGTTGGCCACGCCCACCCAGGTTTTATGGCTCCCGGTGTTTTCTTTTCTGTGGGAAACGGGTCCAAATGGCTCTTTGGGTTTAGCTTGTACTGCACAAACCGGGACAATGGGCTAATTCAGTAACCAGGGAAATTGTTTTGGGTGAACAGGGTCTATCAGAAGAGTGAATGGGATCATTTTTTGTTCATCCCTGCAATTCATATTTCAGGCATTATCTGTGAGCATAGATGTGCACATTTTTTTCCAAGTGGTTATGGGGGATATTGGGATTGTGCGAAACTATCCATCCTCACACTCACAAATTCACTAATTACTTGTGGGTGCGGTCACTGAGTTTATCAGACGTCTAGCAATGGCACTTAGATTTATATACCGCTTTATAATGCTTTACAGCCCTCTCTAAGCAGTTTACAGAGTCAGCATATTCATCATCTTTTAAAGACCCCATAATCTTTTGTGGGGTGGAGTCTGGGCAACTGAATGGAGCTATCAAAGTGTTTACTGGCCAGATGCCCTTCCTGTTGCCAATACAGAGTTTTGTTCAGCAGATATATTCTCATTGTGCCCAGAGAGAGAAATATCTGCTTCTGCCTAAGATCGAACTCACAACCTCCTGATTGTGAGGCGAGAGCTCCATCTCTAGGCCACTGCACCACTCCACAGAGTCAGCATCTTGCCCCTAACCATCTGGGTCCTCATTTTACTGACCTCGGAAGGATAGAAGGCTGAGTCAACCTTGAGCTGGTCAGGATCGAACTCCTGGCAGTGAGCAGTCAGTTAGCCTGCAATACTGCATTCTAACCACTGCGCCATCACAGCTCTCTATGAAGGGTCTACTGTCTTTGGCCTGTGTGATTCACACTGGAAGGATTTTGGAGCCCATCTCCTCTGCTATAGAAGCCAACTGGCATGGCCCCAGTTTACTACCGGTTCTATAGAACTGGTAGTAAAACTGGCGGCAGGCTCCGCCCACTGACCTGGACGTCATCATAAGTGATCTGCGCAGGCGCAGAAGAGTGTGCACAAGCGAAGCGCGCAGGCGCACGGGCGCAATGCGAACTGGTACTAAAGGTAAGTAGAACCCACCCCTGGGACATACCTATTCATGACAGAAGTGTGGCTACATTCGCATGTCACCCATAACCTGTTAACCTGCTTGCTGGATTATACCCGGGTACCTTCGAGACCGACTTCTGCCACAAACAGCCTCCCACCGGCCAGTTCGCTCCCACAGAGAGGGTCTCCTCAGGGTGCCATCTGCCAAGTTATGTCGGCTGGCGACACCCAGGGGGAGGGCCTTCTCTGTGGGAGCCCCTCCCCTGTGGAATGAACTGCCCCCGGAAATGCGCAAGATCTCCGACCTCCGTGTATTTCGCTGTGCCCTCAAGACCCTGCTGTTCCGCCAAGCCAGGCTATCAATTTAATGATTTTTAAATTGGGTTTTAAATTTTTGGGGTTTTAAATTTCAGCCGAATTATGTAATAATTTTAATTATTTTTAACTTATGTTTGTCTTTGTGTTTTTAATAGGCTGTACACCTATTGCCCTGAGTCCTTCAGGAGAAGGGCGGTATAGAAATAAATTTATCTATTTATTTATTTATTTATATAGTACAATCCATCCATCCATAAATTAGCCAAGTTGATTGGTGTCATATGGCAAGCCCAGCCATACAAATGTCTTCCTAGGATAAAGTAACCAAACTTGCTATGTTATAGGATGGTATCCACTAGTTTTTAACTAACTTGGCTAAGCACACCACCAGTTTATATGTCCATGACATGTAATCCTTTTTTTTTTTTTTTGGCTAAAATGAACCAGTGCTGTTGTGACATACTGCTTGATCAGCCAGTAAGGCAGTGTTCCTCAACCTTGGTATCTTGAAGATGAATGAACTTCAATTCCCAGAATTCTGGGAAGCAACAGTCATGTACAAACAGGATGTACGAACTAATATAGAATGTCAAGCCACGTACTCTAATCCTCTACATCAGGGGTGTTAAACTGCCTGGATCTGGCCCATGGGGTACTTAGATTTGGCCCACAGGGGCGCCCTGGAAACAGTGAAGGACCGGCCCGCAATGCTTCTGCCAGCGAAAATGGGCTCTTGAGCTCCGTTTTCGGCTACTAGGGACTCCTGCAACCCTCTGCCAGTGAAAATGGAGCTCAGGAGCCTGTTTTCGCTGGCAGAGGTGCCCCCGACAGGAGTGACATTGAGCTGGCCATGCCCCCCTGGCCATGCCCACCCCCCCGAGGTCAAACACAATCGAGTTTGACACCCCTGCATAATGCATGGCCGTTTCATGCATTATGTAGAGAGGGAAACCTGGCTTGGAATCAAACTGCAGGATTGCAGAACCTGGTTTCTGAAGTAACCCATTTTCGAGGCAGGAATGTTCACTAAATCATCACCTAAGCAAAAGCTGAGACTTGAAGTAGCCTAACCAAGATCAGCGCTAACCAAACTTCGTATGTTGTGTGAACGCATTGGCAGTCCAGTAACAGTTGTACACCTTTGTGCATCACGTCAAATAGTTTGACTCTTTTACCAAGACTGATAAATAACATATTTTAGATTTTTTTTTTCCATTTTACCAGACTGGTTACTTGATCAACTCAAAAAAATTCTACCTACAGTTATAAACACTACGGTAAAATACCTCAAAATTATAAAAAAGACTAGTTAAAGTAAACCACACTTATCAATCAAACCTCCTTGAAGATAGATGTCAGTAAAATTTGATTAGAGTTTTACTAACAAAACAGCCAGCCAAGTTAATTTGGAGCAGCATGTTTCCCCGGGCTATAATCAAATTAACACAAACGTATAAAAATAAATGATCTAAAATGCAGTCAATGAGTCCGATTTTCTCTGCTTTGGCCCCCTTTGTATAATAGATGGGATTCCCCATCTATTAAGGAAGTTTAAACCGCTTAATTTTTAGAATTTGCTATCCGGTGCATGGTTTTAAAGGTGAACAGGAGTAGAGTAGGAGCTCCATTGGTATCCCCAGAATTATCTCTTTATCTTGCATCGCAAATGATGAGCCCCATTTCAGAAAACAACAAGAGCCTTGGTAGCACAATGGACTAAAGCACTGTTATTAACATCTGCTGCTTGCAATTACTGCAAGTTCAAATCTCACCAGGCTCAAGGTTGACTCAGCCTTCCATCCTTTCAAAGGTAGGTAAAATGAGGACCCAGATTATGGGGGGCAATAAACTGACTTTGTATAAATATACAAAAGTATGAAGGCTATTGCTTAACGCATTGTAAGCTGCCCTGAGTCTCCGGAGAAAGGCAGCATATAAATTAAAGCAAAAAAAAAAAAACAAGGAATATTCAGTCCCTGTCTCTCTCCTTCAAGTGGTGGTTAAATTGAAATGCCAAATGCTTCTTTTAAAACAAAAATAAATCAGGAAAAAAGGTTAAGCTGTTTTCTTCCAGCCTTACGGTACAGCAAATGGGAGGAAGAAGCTAATTTTCCGCTTCTTGATTGACAGGTTCTCCAAAGTTTCAGACAAGCCATTCCTTCTAGCGACCAATCTTGTGATGTTCATTCTGCAGTTGTTCTAGGCGTGGTGACCCTCAGACAGTTTGAGAAGCATATGTCCATGCTGTGCGGGTCTGATGTGATATGAGCAGAGGTCTGGAGGGTACAGTCAAAAACGTCAAAGTGGCAACCGCAGTGGTGTGATCAAAACCCTTGCCTGCTTTTTTTTTGAGATGCACATAAAAAAAAAAAGAGAGTGTTTTGATTGCACCATCAATTGACACTTTATTATTGTATTCTGTGAACAGCCTTAGATGTGAGAATTGGTGGTCCCCCACCACACCCTTTCCACACATCCATGGAACACAGTTTCTTGTGGTATACGGTGCTTGGCTTTTGTGATTAGGGAGTTACCTTTTCTTTACTGCTTTTATGAGCTGCGGTGGTGCAGTGGTTAGAATGCAGTACTGCAGGCTACTTCTGCTGCCTGCCGCCTGCCAGCAGTTCGGCAGTTCGATTCTGACCGGCTCAAGGTTGACTCAGTCTTCCATCCTTCCGAAGTCAGTAAAATGAGGACCCAGATTGTTAGGGGCAAGATGCTGACTCTGTAAACTGCCTTCTCCATGCAGAATGCTTTCCTCTCCAGCTGTTCCAGAGGCCCCACCTTCTGCCCTATCTTGTCCACCTCTTCTTCAAAAATACATTGCGATTGGATAGATATGCCGTTATAGCAATAGCAATAGCACTTAGTCTTATATACCGCTTTACAGTGCTTTACAGCTCTCTCTAAGCAGTTTACAGTCAGCATATTGCCCCCAACAATTTTGGGTCCTCGTTTTTACCCACCTTGGAAGGATGGAAGGCTGAGTCAACCTTGAGCTTGGCGAGATTTGAACTGTCAAATTGCAAGCAGCCAGCAGGCAGCAGAAGTAGGCTGCAGTACTGCACTCTAACCACTGTGCCAACGCGGCTCATGTACGCACATTGCCAGGGATGCCCTCGGGTCACAGAAATTAAGATGATAGATGTTATGTCCAGATACCCTTACATATTACCTTTCTCAAACAGATTCCTGTAGACACCAATGGACCAATTTCTGTAATTCCTTATTAGCTAAAATAAACCCTAAATACACGTAGTCCTTGACTTACAACATCTCATCATTCAAAGTTACAACGGCACTGAAAAGAAGTGACTTATGACCATTTTTCACACTTGCGGCCACTGCAGCCTCCCCACAGTCACAAGATCAACATTCAGATGCTTCTCATCTGGTTCATATTTATGACCGTTGCAGTGTCTTGGGGTCATGCGATCATCTTTTGCGACCGTCTGACAAGCACAGTCAATTGGGAAGCCAGGTTCTTGCTACTGTGTGGTCTTCCAAGCTTTCATATTCGTGAGTACGTCCTGTGGTTTGTGCAACTGGGAAACAATTTATGGTGAATCTCGGGCAGTTGCTGAAACTACAGGTGCTCCTCGGCCTCTGACCACAATTGGGGCCAGAATGCCTGTTGCTAAGCAAGGTGGTTTTTTAAGTGAGTCACACCTGATTTTATGCCAGGGTTGGTAAGGGAGTCACTCGGGTGGGTTCTAATTTTTTTTACTACCGTTTCTGTGGGTGTGGCTTATTTTGTAGGCATGGCTTGATGGTCATGTGACAATTATTTAGGATTTAGCAGAGGTACTGGTCTACCAGGCTTTTAACTGCTTGCAGAGCTGTACCGGTCTACCCATTTATTTTTGCAGGCACTGATCTACTCATGTATTTTTGCAGACACTGATCTACTCATGTATTTTTGCAGGCACTGGTCTACTCATGTATTTTTGCAGGCACTGGTCTACTCGTTTGTTTTCTTTTAACACTGATCAGCTGTAGGGTGGCCCTTTGAAGCCCCATGGCAAGAGTTTAAACAGTTTTTTTCCCTGTAGCCATCAGCTGGACTCAGGAGGCAGCAATAGATTGGGGGTGGGGCCAAATAAAAGGTAAGAATAACGCAGAACCAGTTTGGTGATGTCATATCGTCACTGCTACCGGCTCGGGAGAACCGGGCCGAACCAGGAGGAACCCATCACTGGAGTCACTGCAGTTTTTAAGTGAATCATGTTGTTAAGCAAGTCCAGCTTCCCCCATCAATTTTGCTTGTTGGAAGGCAGCTGGGAAGGTTGCAAATAGTGATCACATGACCCCTGGACAGTGCAACCGTCATAAGTACATGCCTGTTGCCAAGTGCCTGAATTTTGATCACATGACTGTGAGGACGATGCGACAATAGTTAAGTGTGAGGATTGATCATAAGTCACTATTTTTCACTTCTGGTTTTTTTTTTTCTGCCAAAATAATTTTTAAGATCACGGACCAGTCACATTACTAATAATTTTCCAGCCTGCTCAAATGTTTCATGTAATGCTACTATAATAAGGAATAATATTAATTGCTTACGACATCTGTCTTTAATGTCATTGATCATCTTCGTGTTATTTCTGAAATCATTTCAGAAGCCTAAATATTGCCAGAACTATGGGTAAAATGAAATTTCACCTATGTATGACAGTCAGGGATTCAAATATGTTTGTTATGAAGTTCAACTGATCTGTTCTTTTGCTTCTGATGTGGACATGGCAGGACGACTCTTATTTGTTAGAGTGTTGTGGCCCGCCAGTGGCCTGCGCGGATCGTGGCTGATCCTGACGATGAGGAGGCTGGTGTGGGGTCGCGCCAGCAGCCTGCGCAGCCGACGCTCGCGTCGGACAGCGAGGAGGTTGAAGAGGATGTGGTGCCAGAGGCAGAGACTCAGCCAGGGCCTTCAGAACCTCCAGAGGCTCCTTCAAGTGGAGAGAGCGAAGTGGAGGAGCCTCTCCTCAATGCTCAAGCACGCAGGGCTGCCAAAAGGCAGGAGTGGCTACTCAGGAGGAGGAGATCTCCTCTAGAGTAAGGTTTGAGGATAATTGGCCATTCCCTTAGCCTATTTAAGTCACACACAGTTAGTAATTTCTTGCTGGAAACAACGTTTAATTATTACAGAGCATTTTGGAGAGTGAGTGTCTTATCGTATCTTGTTTTATAGACTGGTTGCCAACCTTTGCCAGACTTTGTTTATTCTTGGTACGTTATAACTTTGATAAGGACCGTTGGTGTGTGCCACAATCCTTGGGAATCCGGAGGTAGCTGGCTTCTTGTTTAAAGTAGGACTAGAACTCACAGTCTCCCAGTTTTTAGCTTGGTGCCTTAACCATTAGCTCAGAAACTGGCTCGCATTTGTACCTTAAAAAAACTTTAAATCCTCACCTATTGGGGAAAAAAAAATCAGATTAGGAAGTTTTGTGTAAGCCAATTCAGATGAAGAAGAGGTGGGAATAATTCAATGTAAGGTCCCTAACTTCAATGTACTAACTTCTTTCAGTTCTAATCTGGACTCGGCTCATCCTGAGGCCAATCCCGTTTCTAAGCAATCCATCACAGGGGCTAAATTTGAATATGAACTAAGAACTAATGGGCTTTCAATAACAAGAAATAAAAGTGATTATCAAGGGAATTAATAGGGAATAAGGTTTTCTTAGGTGAAGCCAAATTATTTCAAATGGTACACAGGTAGTTCTTGCCTTATAGCCAGTGGTGGGTTGCTCCCGGTTCTGTCCGGTTCTTGAGAACTGGTAGTAAAAGTGGCGGGAAGCTCCGCCTACCTGCCCGGACGTCATAAGGTACAATCTGCGCATGCATAGAAGCTTCTGTGCATGTGCAGAAGTGTGCACACATGCGTGAGCAAAGCAAAAGTACGCATGTGCTCCCGTAGCAAACCAGTAGTAAAGGTAAGTAGAACCCACCCCTGCTTATAACCCAGCGGTGGATTTCCAATATTCTTATCACTGGTTCACCGCGCGCACCATCCACACATGTGCCTGGCCTTCCGCAAGTGCGCTTTGCTCACATGCGCGCCTTCTGCACATGCGCCCAGCCTCAAAAACGTGGTTAAATAGGATGGCATTACGTCGCCGCTACCAGTTCGCCTGAACTGGTATGAACCGGCTGAATACTACCTCTGTTGTAACCATTCATTTAGTGATTGCTTGAAGTTCCAACAGCACCAAAGAAAGCGATTTATGGCTGTTTTTCCACACTTATGACAGCTGCATGGTCACGTGATCAAAATTCAGCTGCTTGGCAACTAGTTCATACTTATGACAATTGTAGTGATTCGGGGTTTATGTGATCACCTTTTGGGACTTTCCCACAAGCAAAGTCAATGGGAAAGCCAGATTCCCTTAACGACCGTGTTACGAACTTCACAACTTCAGGGTTTCATTTAACCGCCGTGGCAAGGAAGGTTTGTAAAATGGAGCGAAACTCACTTAACAACTGTCTTGCTCAGCAACGGAACTTTGGGACTCAATAGTGGCCATCAGTCAAGGACGACCTGTATCTTTATAAGCAGTGGTGGGATTCAAATAATTTTAACAACCGGTTCTCTGCCCTAATGATTTCTTCCAACAACCAGTTCACCAAACTGCTCAGAAAGTTAACAACCGGTTCTCCTGAAGCGGTGCGAACCGGCTGAATCCCGCCACTGTTTATAAGCATAAGTGACAGCCACAATTCTCTTGGTACCTATAAGCAGGTGTTACCCCCTGAGAATTGCTTTACTCCCCAAGAGAAACTGTCTTTTAAGTTGTTGTCAGATTCAAGACGCTCATTTTCTGCTTACAAAAATCCCTTGCGATGCCTTGTGTTCGACCAGCCGGCGTGCCAACCGCAAAAAAACAACAAAACCAAACCCATCAACCACTTTTCATTTTAATTTCAAGGTCTTCGGAAGGGCTGGCCTGGAGCCACACCTCTCCCACATCCAGACTTAGAGCCCATCTTCTGAACCTGGTTCACACCTAGCAAAAGTGTGAAGTGTGGTTGCAGCATTGCAGAGCACCCGTGTTTTTTTTTTGTTTTTTTTTCACTTGAGAGGCAGAGCCGATCGAACGGCGGTGACACGACGTGGCATCACGGAGAGCCTGAGTGGCATAGGAGGCTAATGCCTCCTACTAAGGCAGCATTTAACATCCAGCTGCCTGCAATTACTGCGAGTTCAATTCTCCCCAGGCTCAAGGTCGACTCAGCCTTCCATCCTTTCTAAGGTGGGTAAAATGAGGACCCAGTTTGTGGGGGCAATAAGCTGACTTTGTATAAAAATATACAAAAGTATGAAGGCTATTGCTTAATGCATTGTAAGCCGCCCTGAGTCTCCGGAGAAGGGCGGCATATAAAAATAAATAAATAAATAAAATAAAATAAAATAAATAAATGAAATTCAGGAGGCAGATCAAGCCACTGGGCTTCCCTGGCCAGGCTTTGAACAGCAAAATAAATAAATAAATAAATTGAATGCTCTGGGAAATGCCACTCCCTTTCCCTCTTCTCTCTCTCTCTCTCTCTCTCTCTCTCTCTCTCTCTCTCTCTCTCTCTCTCTCTCTCTCTGCTGCTGCTGCATCAGTCTGTCTGCAGAGTATTTCTTTGGCCAGCTTCCAGATCCTTTTTGTTTGCAAAGCTCGGCTGCTGAATCTATTAGGGAGAACTTGTCCCGCCGTACCAAAGTCCCAGCTGACTCCTGGATTTCCTGGAGAAGACAGACTGCAGATGACAGGAAGGAAAAAATAAAACCCAGAAGAGTCTCTAGATGTTCCAGAGCACATCTCAAGACAACAGTGGGAGATTTGGGAGGGGTGGAAGGGAGGAGGCTGACTAAGGACCAAGGTGGGATAAAACTGAGATGGAATTGATGTATGGTGGTTAGAAGGAGTAAGACAGACCCTAAGTTGGGGTGAAGTTTCCTGTAAAACAGTTCCTCTTGGAGCCAGCTCTGGGAAGAACTTGAGCATCTTAATTTCTCCTGACCTGCCTATTTCCTAACTCTGGCAGCGGATTTAAGATGCTGCGCCTGCTTATGCAGTATCCCGTCTCCATGGCAACTCTCCCCCCCCCCCATCCTCTGCATTGGAGTTTGCATTATTCAACCGCAGTCCCAAGCAGCTGCAGCTTGCCCTCAATCTTATCTTTTAGCACTTGGAGGTTTCTCCTGGCTTCTTATTTATTAATTACACATTAAATCAAATTCATAGAGCCGGCCCTGTCACAAAAAGTGGGTGCCATGCAATAATGAGCTAGGGCTGCAGTTAGGTCTGGAGATGGGGCGGGGTCTCATATATTTTTTTTGAATGAAGCCAAGGCAGCAAGACTTGGGTGGGGTTGAAATGAGAGGTTCTGGAAGTGACTCTTCAAAGTTACAGCGCTGAAAAAAGTGATTTACGACCGTTTTTTTACACTTTACGACTGTTGCCAGCATCCCCGGGATCACATGATTAAAAAATCGGGCATGTGGTAACCGGCTCATATTTATGATGATGGTAGGGTCCCTGGGATCGTGTGATCCCCTATTGTGACCTTTTGACAAGCGAAGTCAATGTTACAAGAGTTATAAGAGCTTTGGTGGCGCAGCAGACTAATGTGCTGTTAACTAGCACCAGCTGCCTGCAATTACTGCAAGTTCGAATCTCACCAGGCTCAAGGTTGACTCAGCCTTCCATCCTTTCGAGGTAGGTAAAATGAGGACCCGGATTGTGGGGGCAATAAGTTGACTTTGTATAAAAAAGAACACCGTTTGGTGGGGGGGGGGGACGAAAGCCCTACTAAGCAGGTATATACAAGAAGTATGAAGGCTATTGCTTAACGCATTGTAAGCCGCCCTGAGTCTCCGGAGAAGGGCGGCATATAAATTGAACTAATAATAATATAATAATAATAATAATAATAATAATAATAATAATAATAATAATAATGCCAAATTCACTTAATAACCATATTATTGACTTAACCTGCAGTGATTCACTTAACAACTTCGGCAAGAAAAGGGGTCAAAATGGGGCGACATTCATCTAACCAATGTTTTACTTAGCAACAGAAATTTTTGGTCGTAAGTTAAGGACTACCTGTATTTATTTCTTAAATTGCTATGCTGCCCATCTCCCTTATAAGATGGCTCCGGGCAGTTTAATGAAGTCTTGGGTATAGTATAGATACAATTCCTGCCCTGGGCAAAGGGGTTGGACTAGATGATCTCTGAGATCCTTTCCAACCTTGACATTCCTGGGTTGTCTGAGTCTGTGAAAGGAGTCTGAAGAGGTTTGTAAGGTTCCCAGATCAATCCGACCCAAAGAAAGGATGCTGTGTAGCCAAATTGTTGCTTATAATCGTGGCTAAGGTGAAGATTTCTCCTAGTTTGGGCGAAAGTGGGGGTGGGAAAAAGCTGCCTGCACTCTTAAATACAAGAATTCCAAGAAGGAGAAGAATTTTAGTGGCTTAGCCTGAAATTAGGATTATGTCTGAAATGTTATGAATGGGGCAAGCAAGAATAATCCTGGTGGTGAGAAGATAGATGGAAAGCCCTTGGACGCAAGGCTGGATGTCTGGAGGGTGTTTTGGCCAAGAAGCCTTTGATTAAATATCAAGAATGTTCTTTTCTATGCCCTTATATAGGGATGAAGAAAAATGTTGGCAAAATTAAAAAAAAAAAAGGAGTTCAGAGGAAAGGGGTGGTCGATGAGGCTCCTTTGCCCAGGAAAAAAACATGGTTGCAAGGAATAGAACGGAATTGGAGAACAGGAATAGAACGGAATAGAATAACAGAGTTGGAAGGGACCTTGGAGGTCTTCTAGTCCAACCCCCTGCTTAGGCAGGAAACCCTACACCACTTCAGACAAATGGTTACCCAACATCTTCTTAAAAACTTCCAGTGTTGGAGCATTCACAGCTTCTGGAGGCAAGTTGTTCCACTGATTAATTGTTCTTAGTGTCAGGAAATTTCTCCTTAGTTCTAAGTTGCTTCTCTCCTTGATTAGTTTCCACCCATTGCTTCTTGTCCTGCCTTCGGGTCCTTTGGAGAATAGCTTGACTCCCTCTTCTTTGGGGCAGCCCCTGAGATATTGGAAGACTGCTATCATGTCTCCCCTAGTCCTTCTTTTCATTAAACTAGACATACCCAGTTCCTGCAACCATTCTTCTTCATATGTTTTAACCTCCAGTCCCCTAATCATCTTTGTTGCTCTTCTCTGCACTCTTTCTAGAGTTTCAACATCTTTTTTAGATTGTGGCGACCAAAACTGGATGCAATATTCCATGTGTAGCCTTACCAAGGCATCATAAAGTGGTATTAACACTTCACAGGGTTGGGGGAAGAGAGCTAACATAGGATTCACTTTATGATGTAACCTCAGAAAACAAGTTAATTCAAAAATAGGTTAATTGCATGGTGAGGGTGCAAGTCACTAAGTTATATCCCCCAACGGATACAGATGTCAGAAGATGACTTTTAGATTAGAAATATTTATAGAAACCTCTGGCTTCCTTTCCTCAGCTTGGTTGCTTTGAAGTGCATTACATAAAGATTGTGGGAGGCTGATTTGGGTGAAAAGGGCACCAAAAGGAGATTTTTGTATTTTGAGATACAGCAATGGCTCAAATGAGGAAAATTGGCAGGTGTGAGATAGATAGATAGATAGATAGATAGATAGATAGATAGATAGATAGAAAGATAGATAGATAGAATATATAGAATTGCTATGAGGATTAAATTAGGAGAGATTCCCCATGCATAAATTTTCATAATAAATAATAAATAAATGTACTTTCTTTATTTGGTTCATATTTATATAGTTTATTATAAACTGCCCCTCCCAGGAGTCCCCACACGGCCCATTTTGGATGCAGGTAAGTGCAGGGCGTGCACGAAGGCTCGGGGAAGGCAAAAAACGGGCCTACTGGAAGTTTGTTTCCGGCCTCCAGAGGGCCTCCGGAGCCTGGGGAGGCCGTTTTTGTCCTCCTGGAGGCTCGAGGAAAGCCTCCGGAGCCTGGGGAAGGAAAGACCTCTCCCCCAAACCATGGTGCAGAAGGCTGACTAGGCCACACCCACCATGGCCACGCCCACGCCCACGCCCACCCAGCAACTGGGCAGAGAAACCCTTGCTAAAATTTTTGAAGCCCACCCCTGGTGCCAACCTAATTTTATTTTGACCTTGGGAGGTTTATTTATTCAGGATTTGGTTCTCAGTAGCAATAGCTGAAGCTTGGATATTTCACTCAACCAACGGTTTTAAATCCAGGACTGTCTGTACTGCTTCTATCAAAGCTCACAGACCTTCCAATTTAATCCCCTTCCTGTTTTAAGTTCAGTTCCATGATGTCCTAATTGGGTTTTCCGATGCCAGTGCTTCGGAGCCAGGCTGGCAGCGTTCATGCAAAGACGGCCATCTTGGGAGAACCCTAAGCAGGGGGATTTCTATGTAAATGCTGCCCCTTCCCCCCACCCCATTGCTCACCACCAGCAATTCAAAAAGAAGATTTTGTTCTTTGATTGCATAGTGCAAATAGGGTTAAAACTGCAGGAAATCTCCAGTGTAAAGAGGACTGAAGTGGAATGCCTAGAGTGAAGCAGAAATATTCTGCACCGCAACATTTTCTCAAAAGTCCCATTTCTGTCGGATGTTGGCCAACTGTTTCTAACTTCATTGCAGATTTCCAAAAGAGGATTTTATTGGCTGGCCTCATCCAGTTAGTCACTTGCAAATGACTTTTTAAGACCACACTAAGGAGGGGGGGGAAAACAACCTTCAGTGAATGAAAACTATCTAGGCTTACCAACAACCACTACATTTTTAACTGACTTAAATAGTAATAGCACGTAGGTTTATATGGCACACTCCATTGTGCTTTACAGCCCTCTCTAAGCGGTTTACAGAGTCAGCCTATTGCCCCCAACAATCTGGGTCCTCGTTTTACTGAGCTCGGAAGGACGGAAGGCTGAGTCAACTTTGAGTGAACTGGTCAGGATCAAACTCCAGGCTGTGGGCAGAGTTAGCCGGCGATACCGCATTCTAACCACTGTGCCACCACGGATCTTTTAAAATCTATTGTGAGCCAGTTTGATGTTAATGGTTAAGGCATCAAACTAAAAATTAGGAAACTGTGAATTCTAGTCCTGCGGTAAGCATGAAGCTAGCTGGGTAACCTTGGGCCAGTTAGTCTCTCTTAGCCCTAGGAAGGAGGCAATGGCAGACCACTTTTGAAATTTTATCAAGAAAACGGGTGGGATTTGTCTGGGCAATCATCAGGAATCAAGACTGATTGGCAGACACACACACAAGTCAAATCTATTAGGCAAATGAAGCCATTGTATTTCAGTAGCTGTTGTTACATCCAGGCAAGAAAACATTGCCAATATCAAGCCAAAAGTAGAGTAGAGAGCTACCAGCACCTTTAGATCTTTTAAAGATAGCCATGTATCTTTTGACTGGAGTGGCGCGGTGGCCTAGAGATGGAGCTCTTGCCACATAATCAGGAGGCCGTGAGTTCAATCCTAGGTAGAGGCAGATATTTCTCTGAGCACACTGAGAATATATCTGCTGAACAAAACTCCGCATTGGCAACAGGAAAGACATCTGGGCATTAAAACACACTGCTAGCTCCATTCAGTTGCCCAGACTTGTGGGGTCATTTAAAGAAGATGATGATGTATCTTTTGACTAGATATTGACTGGATCCTTGTATGGATGCAACAACAGCTACTAAAACAGAATAGCAATACTGTGTTTTCCTGATGTAAGCTTGGAGTTTAAAGCAATATTTCTCAACCTTGGCTACTTGAAGATATGTGGACTTCAGCTCCTTGAATTCCCCAGCCAGTTTAAAGTATTGTGTGAATCCACCCTGCTGAAATTAGAGAACTTAATTTTTAAACATTGTACAGTAGTTCATATTTGGATGGATAACCAACATACCTGGGCTTCAACAGGTTGGTTGAAAACCTAGGATTGATTTGCACGGCTTGCAAATCTTGATGAATTTGAACTTTGGGAAGATTTTACAGTACTAGCCCAGTGTTCTTAATTAGCTTCTAATTCAATGATCAGCATGAATCTAGCAGAGGGGCCAATTCAGTAAATTAGTCAAAATCGTTATATGAACTTGTTCATTGAATGGGCTTAATATTCTGGGAGGAATGGAGAACTGCAGCAAGCAACCCTGCCTTTTATTTATTAATTAAACGAATTTATATTAACTGCCCGACTCAGACACAGTGACACACACATCTCAAACACACATGAGGTTAAACCTATTTTAGGACTTACAGTTATGTTCCCACTTTGTTGTATGGTGAGAAAACGGCTGTTGGTTTTTGACAATCACAGTCAGAAATTTAGCCCGTGAGCTTCCTAAACTCGAACAATACTGAGAGGCTCAGAGGCTCCACTGTGAAATCTTGTTTAGCTCCTTTGATCAAATGGAAGTAATTAAAGATGCATGGCAGAAGTGTTAAAAGAATTCGTTGCATTATTTTATGTATTGTTTTTAGAAATGTATTTATTTATTTATCAAATGACTGTCCATCTTATAAGAATATCTAAGACTAAAAGGTAAAGGTAAAGGTTTCCCTCGCACATATGTGCTAGTTGTTCCTGACTCTAGGGGGCGGTGCTCATCTCTGTTTCAAAGCCAAAGAGCCAGCGCTGTCCGAAGACGTCTCCATGGTCATGTGGCCGGCATGACTCAATGCCAAAGGCGCATGGAACACTGTTACCTTCCCACCAAAGGTGGTCCCTGTTTTTCTACTTGCATTTTTTGTGTGCTTTCGAACTGCTAGGTTGGCAGAAGCTGGGACAAGTCACGGGAGCTCACCCCGTTACGCGGCACTAGGGATTCGAACCGCTGAACTGCCGATCTTTCGATCCACAAGCTCAGCCTCTTAGCCACTGAGCCACTACGTCCCTACTATCTAACACTACTGAATATCTAATGTTGATTTCTCCACTAGTTTTGGGGAATTGGCTGCTTTTGGCACGTCATATTGTTTTTACTCATTCTTTTTTGTGTAGAGATTGGCCAGAGTCTCGTCGAGAGAGTAATGGAGCATTGCTGATAGATGAATGGATTGAATGATGAATGAGATTTAATATTGCAATAGTGTTGCCCTAAGGGCAGAGCTGCGATTTGGATCTGTGGACAGGTAGATTATGTGCTTTGTTTATGTGCTTGATTCTGGGGAATCAAGAAAATTGAAGAGATATGAGAAACTAATGAATCCAACCAGATATGATTAACTCCAGTGCCACCTAGCTACTAACCGATGGTATTGCACTATCCATGCAAAGCAGATGAATGAACCCAGAAGAATGGTGTTTAAGCCAAAGTTTGTAGCAAAGTATAAGGAATGACTTCACCCAATCAATACTCAACCAAAACAAAGTTATTGAAATAAAATATTCAGCGGCTTTGCCTGGTCACTGTATTTTGACTCTCTGCTCTCTTTACTCCTCAGAGACCAGCCAGCCCGTCGATCCCTTCACTTATGGTGAGTGGTGTTAATGGAAAAGTTGCAGATAATGGTCCACATGGATGGAAGGAGGTTTGGAGTTTCTTTCTTCATGAAATGGGGAAAAAATGTGGTATGGCTTGAGGCGATGGACGGGCAATCCAGGGTGTTCCTGATAGGAATATGCTGGAATGGTCACGAACATCTGACTTAAAAAAAAAGTTTGATTGATTTTCTATTGTTTACATTTTGTTATGCTTAATAAACACCGTGTTGCCTGGGTTATTTTATTCGCTTAGCAGTACAGATTACATTCTTATTCTCCACCCTTTTTTTCCAACCACTGGTAGAAAAAGTTCCACTTATTCTACCAAGGGTTGGATAATATTCTGTAATATTCTGTAATCAGAATATTGATAATATTGAGTATCGTCTTTCTGTTCAATCTTCAATGTGAGTCTGTCCTTTTCTGCACAATCCAGTATCTTCCTAATTATCTCTTTGCCTCGTGGTATTTTTTTCTTTTCTTTTTGATTTGATTTATATGCCGCCCTTCTCCGGAGACTCAGGGCGGCTTACAATGCGTTAAGCAATAGCCCTCATACTTTTGTATATTTTTTATTGCCTCCACAATCTGGGTCCTCATTTTACCTACCTTAGAAAGGATGGAAGGTTGAGTCAACCTTGAGCCTGGTGAGATTTGAACTTTGCAGTAATTGCAGGCAGCTGATGTTAATAACAGTGCTTTAGTCTGCTGTGCTACCAGGGCTCTACCATTGTACCATTTCTTCATGTTTCCAATATTGTGCAAATATAAACCTCACTGCCATTAATACATGTAATATTAAATATATATATTTCGCTTATCAAGTTTTTCTGGCGTTATACCAGAGGTGGGTTTCAGCAGGTTCTGACCAGTTCTGGAGAACCGGTAGTGGAAATTTTGAGTAGTTCGGAGAACCGGTAGTAAAACCTCTGACTGGCCCCGCCCCCATCTATTCTCTTCCTTCCAAGTCCCAGCTGATTGGGAGGAAATGGGGATTTTGCAGTATCCTTCCCCTGCCACGCCAACCAAGCCATGCCACACCCACCAAGCTACAACCACAGAACCGGTAGTAAAAATTTTTTGAAACCCACCACTGCGTTATATCTAATAGAAAAAAGTTCAGGTTTAAAATCGACATGTTCTCCTATCATCTTTTCACAAACACCTGACTTTTGAATCTCCCTGTTTCCCCTTACAGACTATGAAACGTTGCGCTGGGTGGGGATGATCCTGGCCTCCATCATGTTTGTGCTGGGAATCTTGATAGCACTGAGTGAGTCACTTTCTTTTTGATGCCTGCATCTTTTATGCATGCTTGGATCTGACTTTGATTGGCCCCTAGAAATCCCATCCTTTCTTCTTCTCTCTTTCCTAACTCCTGGATTCCTTGGAAAAAGATCCTACTTTGTATATGTACATACGGGCAGGGGTGGGGCTGCTGGGGGTTCGCAGGGGTTCGAGAGAACCTCTAGCTAAGATTCTGTGCAGTTCGGAGAACCCCCAAATCCCACTCCTGGCTGGCCCCGCCCCACCCCGCCCACCCCGCCCCTCCCAGGAGTCCCCACGCGGCCCGTTTTAGATGCAGGTAAGTGTAGGGCGCGTGCGGAGGCTTGGGGAGGGTGAAAAACGGGCCTACCGGAAGTTCAGGAAAGCTGGAAATGGGCCCGTTTCTGGCCTCCAGAGGGCCTCTGGAGCCTGGGGACACCATTTTTGCCCTTCCGGTGGCTCAAGGAAAGCCTCCGGAGCCCGGGGAGGGCAACCTCCCCCCCCCCATGGTGCAGGAGGCTGACTAGGCCACGCCTACCATGACCACGCCCACCCAGCAACCAGGCAGAAATCCCTTGCTAAAATTTTTGAAGCCCACCCCTGCATATGGGTGTGTTCATGAGTACCACTTGCAGACTTATTACTGAAATACAAAAACATTGCCCGATGCAGCATAGAGTCCATTTCTTTTGTGTTTCTTATTAAAATAGTGCAAATGGAAAAACAAATCTTTTTCATACTTTTTTTTTTTTTTTGCATTCTAAGTCTTCTGGTGCCTGTCTCTTCCTCCCTGAATATTCTGAAGATATGAATGTACATGCCCATGTTTATATTCCCCATCCTGGATCTCCTGATTGCATTACCTGAACCTTGTTTCTTCCTGTCTCACTTTATCCCTTTTCTCTTTTACAGGTAAAAAACTCAGATGCAAAAAATCAGACCCTGGGTAGGTACTTTCTCCTTCCTTCCTTCCTTCCTTCCTTCCTTCCTTCCTTCCTTCCTTCCTTCCTTCCTTCCTTCCATCCATCCATCCATCCTTCCTCAACCAAGTTCTGTTACCCCCAAAATCAGGGGTGAAATTCAGAGGTTCTGATAGATTCTGGAGAACCGGTAGCGGAAATTTTGAGTAGTTCGGAGAACCGGCAAATACCACCTCTGGCTGGCCCCAGAGTAGGGTGATAATGGAGATCTTGCAATATCCTTCCCCCAGGAATGCGGAGGGAATGGGGATTTTGCAATATCCTTTCCCTGCCACGCCCACCAAGCCACGCCCACAGAACCAGTAGTAAAAAAAATTGAATTCCACCACTGCCCTGAAATATTCTTCCCTTCTTGCCTATCTTCACTGATTTCTTTTGTGTTTCTTCTCTTCTGCAGAATGTCAGATCCCAGGGCGACAGGGAAAAGCCCCAGTAAGTGTTGCAATGTTATGGGGAGAGGAAGGCTCACCGGCCTGCTTGTATAACTCTGCATGATTTTACCTGAGGTTGTGTTAATATTGTATGTTTAGCCTGGATCTTGACTCAGTGCAGAACTAACCACAGGGGAAGCATTCATACAGCATGCCAGTTTAGCATCATATAGAAATGGTAAAGCTGTTCACCTAATTAAATATGTTGAGTGGACATCGTTCGTTCGTTCATTCGTTCGTTCGTTCGTTCGTTCGTTTTTAAATTTATATACCGCCCTACTCCCGAAGGACTCAGGGCGGTGAACAGGCACAGAATAAAATACATAAATACAAAAGTTAGAAACAATTTAAAACCAAATTAAATAATTTAGCCCAAGACAATTAAAAAACCCCATATTTTAAAACAAATTAACATTTCAGTTTAAAAAATTAAAAAAAGGGGACATACATTAGTAAGTAAGAACATGTTCTATTGTTGCAACCATAAGTCCTAACGATGCAACACAGAATAAATACAATAGAGTAAAGTAAGAAAGGTTTTTGATACAAAGTGGTCAAAACTATGGTGAGGAATGGGAAATAAAATTCTGAATTTAAATGGCAACAAAACAAAAGTGGCAAGCTGATTAACTAACAGTTGGAAACGACACCCCTGCAAGAAGATAATGCAACTGTTTGAAATCAGAACTGTTCGTTGCATTTACCATCAAGAATGTCGTCATAATCTCTTTTATAAATGGGGCGGTGGAGGAGGTAGTGAATAATGTTCTCCACTTGATTGGCACCACAAGGACAAAGAGGATCTTCAAGACAGAGGGTGCTCACCAAAATTCCTGTTCAAGATCTGCTGAACTGAAGCCATGGTCTGCAAGTCATTCCCAACTTATGACCACAACTGTATCCCAAATTTCTGTTGCTAAGCAAAGTAGTGGTTAAGCGAATTTTTTTTTGGCCATGGTTGCTAAGCAAATTGTTCCAAATTAAATGAATCACGCAGTCCTTTAGTGATTCAGGGTTCCCCCATTGACTTTGCTTGTCGGAAGCTTGCAAATAGCAATTACAAGAAGGTTACAACCATTGTAAATATATGCCAGCTGCCCAAATGCTGTGATGGTTGTAAGTGCGAGGAATGATCATCGGTCACTTTTTCAGTGCTATTGTAACTTTGAATGGTCACTAAACGATTGGTTATAAGTTGAGGACTACCTGTAGGGCACTGGTAATATTAACCAGTTACTGGGAGAGGTTTCCATGATTGTATTAGCACCATTATATGACATCCCTTTTAAACAATAAATACATTCAGGTAGTTTTTCTATTCCAAAAGCTGAGTTTCCCAAAACAGAGAACAGAGAACAAATATTCACTTTTTACTTGGGTGTTTTTTTTTTTAAACTTTTTAATAATTTCTGCTTAAAAGTAACCCAGGGATCCTACCTTAAACCAGCCTTTCTATTCCGCAAAGACTAGATTAGTCATTCATGTTAATGTAAGGTTATCTGTTTATCATTCACTAAACTTTCTTCTTGCGGAGAAAGTCAGCCACTGCCTGGAGCTCCCACACCTGAAGTCACCTCCCACCCACCTGGAGTTACCATGGAGTTTCTTGACGTTGCCAGGAGAGCTGAAGACTCTATGGTGATGCCGTGGCAACAGATTAGCACTGTTCCTTGGGGAGCTGAGAAGCCCCTGGAGAAGAGTTATTTGCAAAGGCTTCTAAATGGCAGGACATCTTTATCCCTGCTTAAAAGACTAGAGGTTTTGGGGGGAGCAGGAAAGATGGGATGGAATAAGGTACAGAAAAGAATGAGGGACAGAACTTTTGCCATGTACCCCAAGTCTAAATCATACGCATGAGATTTTATGCAGCTACATAAAATTAAATAATTAAAGTTACATGCATGAGCTTGAGTTACATGTATGAGTCAACAGTCAGTGCAGTACTGCAGACTCCTGCTGCTGCCTGCCGGCTGCTGCCTGCAATTTGGCAGTTCGATTCTCACCAGGCTCAAGGTTGACTCAGCCTTCCATCCTTCCAAAGTCAGTAAAATGAGGACCCAGATTGTTGGGGGCAATAGGCTGTCTCTGTAAACCGCTTAGAGAGGGCTGTAAAAGCACTGTGAAGCGGTATTTAAGTGCTATTGCTATTGCTATGAGATGGGCAGCTATGAATAAAAATAATTGAAAGGAAAGAAAAAGGAACCTGATTGGGAGAAATTTTTTTAAAAATCCTTTTTTTTCTGTGTTTTTTTCCCCCCCAGTTGATGTTGGTTAACCAAGTTTTATTCTTCTGAACTTCATTTCTCTCCCCCACTTTCTCTGAATTTTTCCGTTTTGAGGGTCCTCCCCAAACGTCCTCCCCAAGTTTTCACGTATAGGTAGTCCTCAACATTTGCAGTAGCACAATTGTCCCTAGAATTTCTGTCATCGAGCAGGGAGGTTGTTAAGTAAGACATGCCACGTTTTAGGAACCAAATTTTGATCTCCTGATCATGGGGGATGCTGCCTCGGGTTGTAAATGCGAGGACCTGTTGTCAGGCACTTTTTTTTCAGTGCCATTGTGACTTCAAACGGCCGGTAAATGAATGCTTGTAAGTTAAAGGACTGCCTGTATTATTCTATACCTTAAATACTCACCTTCATCACTTTCTCTCTCCTCTTCTTTCTCTTCCCCAGCTCCAGCTGGCACCGTGTAGGCACCGTCCTGAAGATGTCCTGCTCCCGAGTGGCTGGCGACGAAACCGCACCCGGGACCTTTCTCCGGAGACCTCGGCACTGACTGCCCGGGTGGGGGAGGGGCTCTCCTGTCTAACCTCAAGGAGGGAGGGGGCACTTTTATAACCAGTTAGCTCTTGCGCTTCCATTGCATGATGGGAGCAGGCCACCTGGCTGGGGTTGGGGCACGGCACAGGCCACGGGGTGATGCAGCCCATCTGCCAGTCAGTGTCAGCTGACCCCCGACTCTACTGGGGGCTGGTCCTTATAATTCCCCCTCCCTCTCCTACACAGGGTCCCATTAAAATGCAATAATGCTGCCTGCTGCTGCTGCTGCTGCTCTCTGGGAAAACAAATCGACAAAATGCTTCCTCACCGCTGGGGATAATATAACCCTCCATTGCTGTTGCTGCTGCTGTTGCTGCTTTGCTGTCTGAGCCTCTTGCTGTGCTGTGAACGCCATTAGCCACAAAAGTGAGGTGGCATAGTCCAAAGAGCCCCACCCCCTTGCCTTGTGGGAAACTAGCCCTTTCTTGGGAGTGGGGGGGGCACTGTAACGGATTCCATCCCTTCTAATGGATCGGACTCCTAGAACTAGGATATAATATTACTTCCGACCACTAGAGGGCGGCCAAGCGAAGAGTTTTTCTATAGCTTGTTGCTGCCATCTAGTGGTAGAGTAGGGGTTTGCAGGCCTGATCTAGGACTGTAGTCAGAGTGATGAACAAGCAAGCTAGGGAAGAATTCTTAGAAAGGGAAGGATTGCTTTCTTGTCATACGGTCCTCTTCTGCCAAGGGACGCTGACCCCAGCTTCTCCATGCAGTACCATTCACATCTCCATGTCGCATTCACACATGGAGAAAAATTTGACCAATCAATAAAAATCATGGTGGTTTTTTTTTAAAACGAATCTCTTGACTTGGTGATTTATTTATTTTGACTCTGAAGAGTTCACTATTCCTTACATCCCATCTCCAGACTCTTTTGGGGGACGATGAAGAAACTATGTTTGGTCCTTTCTAGCTTCCCTCATCTTATTTGTGGTGGATGGGCAGGGGTGAAATGCTACTGGTTTGGACTGGTTCGCCCGAACTGGTAGTAAAAAAAAATGCTACCGGTTTGAATGAACCAGTATTTCCAACAACCAGCTGTGCCGCGTGATTTATATTAGCTAGAAAGCAGGATATCCTCCTTTCTAGGGAATCTAAATCGCGTGGCACAGCTGTTTTCTCCCCTTCTGTTCTACTTACCTTAGAAAAGGCTTCTTAATCCTCCTTTTTCAGCGTTGTGTGGTAGCGCCTGTGGTGTGCATGCACACGAAGCGCGTGCACCACGAATGCTTACGCACACCGAAATGGTAGCGAAGTGAACCAGTAGCAGCCTTCGGAGCATTTCACCACTGTGGCTGGGTCTTAAGGTCATAATACTGCTAACATTTAGATATTTGCAAACCTGATTTTTATGGGAGGGAAGACGTGAAGTGATGTCGCTCATACTACTGTTGTGCGGAGAAATTGGAGCTCTTAAAAGGCAGAGACCTTTTTCAGATATTAGAAAATTTCCTCTTTCTGATAGATTCCTCCCTGTATGGAAAGCACAGCCAACATTGTGGCTGTAAAATTATGGACAGTTAGCATTTTTTGTTACTCGCCAAAGCGTCTACTACCTGTTTGGGCAAATACCCTCTCCCCCCCCAACCCTACCACTCCCAAAAGTAGCCATGAATACTGATTTATTCAGACTATTTTTTCTAACATTTAGCTATAAGAAGGCTGAACAAATGTCACATAAATAAAATCAAAATACAGCGCTTCAACACTTCGTAAAATGGTGATGGCATGCTTCAAATAGCACATCACATTATAAACTCGAATCTAATGTGCTGTGAAAAACAACTGTGTCCTTTCTTCATTCAGCTTGTCTTTTTTTATTTTCCCTTCCTGCATTTGCCTGGTTTTTATTTGTGCCCCAATCGCACTATGGGAAATAAAGAACAAGGAATGGGTAATATACAGTCAATTGTGTGTGTAATTTTCAGTGACGATAAAAGGGGGGGGGGGAAATGAAAGTCCCCAATAATGTGTGTCATATTTCTCAACTGGACTGTTTGTTTTTCTGAAATATATATTGCAATACAATAATAGTGTTTTGTCCTTATAGTACCTTCAGGGAGAGAGGAGGGTCATGATTTATTTATATATTGGATTCTTATCCCCACTTTATTACTGTATAAGTAACTTAAGACAACCAATATACATAATACTGCTTCCTCCTATTTTCCCCACAACAATCCTGTGAGATGGATTGGTCTGAGAGAGTAACTGGCTAAAAGTAACCTAGCTGGCTTTCGCTCCTAAGGCAGAACTAGAACTCAATGTCTCCTGGTGATCGGCCCAAGGTCACCCAATCAGCTTTTCTGCCTGAGGCGGGACTAGAACTCATAGTCTGCTGGTTTCTAGGCATCTTAACCAGGGGTGAAATCCAGCAGGTTCTGACAGGTTCTGGAGAACCGGTAGCGGAAATTTTGAGTAGTTCGGAGTACCGGCAAATGCCACCTCTGGCTGGTCCCAGAGTGGGGTGGGAATGGAGATTTTGCAGTATCTTTCCCCTGGAGTAGGATGGGAATGGAGATTTTGCAGTATCTTTCCCCTGGAGTGGGGTGGGAATGGAGATTTTGCAGTATCCTTCCCCTGCCACGCCCACTAAGCCACGCCCACAGAACCAGTAGTAAAAAAAATTGAATTTCACCACTGATTTTAACCACCATGCCTTACTTGCTCTACAGGTTGGTGCCGTGCCATCTTGCATGGAAGGGGTCAAGGTTTGAAATGGGGAATTTGGCTTTGTTTTAAAACAATGTGTTTCTGTTTTTAAAATGGAAGGAAACTACCTTCAAATCAGGGGTGGGCTGCTGGGGGTACGCAGGGGTTAGGGAGAACCTCTAGCTAAGATTCTGTGCAGTTTGGAGAACCCCCATATCCCACTCCTGGCTGGCCCCGCCCACCCCACCCCTCCCAGGAGTTCCCACACGGCCCGCTTTGGATGCAGGTAAGTGCAGGGGGTGCGGGGAGGCTCGGGGAGGGTGAAAAACGGGCCTACCGGAAGTTCAGGAAGAGGGCCAGAGGGCCTCCGGAACCTGGGGAGGCCATTTTCACCCTCCCAAAGGCTCGAGGAAAACCCTTTGGAGCCCGGGGAGGGCAAAACCGGTCCTCCCGCCATGGTGTAGGAGGCCAACTAGGCCACGCCCACCATGGCCACGCCCACCCAGCAACTGGGCAGAGAACCCCTTGCTAAAATTTTTGAAGCCCACCCCTGCTCCAAATCATACTACAGCTTTATGAAGGAGATTGACCAGACATCCGGTATAATAAATAAAACCTAATCAAATACAATAGGGAAACATTCAGAAAACCTTTAATTTAAAATTTAAAAATGAAGTCTTCACACTGATGCACATTGAAGTCTACTTCTTGATTTGGACATTGATGACATGGATTTCAAAGAATTACTTAAGCAAATCTAAGGCTTTTCATGTCCAGTTTTCTTTCTTTCCTTGCTATGTATCTTTTCTCTTTAAATGGTACCCAATAGATTATTAAAGTACGAAATCATTTAGCTTAAGTTAATACTTAGGCTTCCTTGTTCCTTCTTCCATCCTTTTTTCTTTCTCTTTGTATTATGCCTTTTGGATTTTAAACTTTTAAATAAGGATTATCTCACTAACTCATTGTGGAATATAAGCCTTTGGGAATAAGGTGCTCAGAATAAATTAACTAACCTTCCTCAAGCAGGTGCCCTTCATGTCAGATGTAAATGCCTTATTCTCTAATATGTAAATAATGTATATATGGAACATCAGGGGTTAACTTATTCTTTAGACTTTAATGTATTCATAATTTACCACTCCCATTCCTGGCTCCACCCCTTGTATATATAAGGAGCCATCCTCCCCATTTTCCTTGCTTCTATCTTGAATATTCAGCGAATATAGAATGCCTATTATGATTAAAGAGAAATATATTTAAATCTCTAACTTCTATTATCTTTATTGAGTCTGATCCTGAAAATATTGCAACAAGCTGGTAGCAGAGGATGGTTAATTGACTCGATAAGTAATTAAAAATGTCCAAGAAAGATAGGCCCAACACCAGGGCCTACAGCAAAGAAATAGAAACTGATCAAGAGATGATCAACGAATCCACTAATGCGATTTCGAGAGAATCCGAAGAATACACCACTGAAGAAGAAGAACTGATGAGTGAAAATAACGACCAGGAAGAAATTGAGATAGAAAATAACGAACTCAGGTCAGAGATATTAAAGATACTAAAAAGCCAAAAGAATGATGAAAGCCTCATCGCGGACCTCCAAGAGATGCTGAGGAACAGCGGAGCAGCGAGAGAGAAAAACGTCATTAAAGAAAAACCCAAAGATCAAAAAACTGTGAGTGAAATGACTACTGAGAAAATAGTTGTAAAAAAGATGTGACCTCGCGCGAAATTTTGAATGGCAGCCATCTTGCTTTCAACGAACTTCAAAAGAGAGTGAAGCAGAGCCAATCAAAACGCTCAGTTCAAAATTTCTGGCGCGAAAAACGCTATCAGACGAAGAAAGTGAAAAAGAAGTCTCAAACTCTTCAGATGAATCAAAATCAGAAAGTGAAGACGATTTAACAAAGTCTCAAGTAAAGTCAGCAATGAAAACGCTTTTTGCTGCTTTTGGGCCAAGATTGAAAATTTCCAAGACATCAACGAAGAAGCAAGAAATCAAACCGACAACTCAAGACCTGCACGCTCCCATCCTGACTTCGAAAACGACGACACCCGAGCCCAGAGAGCCATGCCGATTCCGTCCTACACCGCAGACAGAATCGAGTGCCAGCGCACACAAGAGAAAGAGAAGAACCGTCGCCATCACCAAAGCCCCAAAAACCGAGCCAGAGACCGACTCATCTGAAGAGGAGCGGATCGAGAGAGCTGAAATGGAGAGAACCTTCCACAACGGCGCCAAAGAAGAAATGAGCAACGCGCATGTGCAAAACTACGTAGACGGCCCCGAAAGACTTGAACTGGCCAGAGAACCGCGCAGACTCGTTACAAGCATCCCAATGCCGTTCTGTAATTTCCTGCACTTGAGAGACCACGGACTGCCTCAGGTTGTAAGTAATGGACAAAATAATGTGGGGAACTTACCCAGTGACTTCCCAAAACTTAGAGTTGATGGCATTAACTTACAAGAGTGGTACCAACAGCTTCAGGTTATTTTCATGAAAGAAAATTTACTATTCTTTATAACTAGTCCTCCAAGAAGACCTTGGACTTTAAAAATAGATTGTTTACATCATAGAGCATTTTTCATAATAATTTCTAGCGTGTCTCCTGCAATATATCATAGCATCAAACCAAACCTAACTGTATCAGAAATAATTCAATGCATGTTTAATCTATTTCACAGCGATAGCGTAGCCACAACCACAAGAATGTCTAAGGATTTCTTTTCTTCTAGAGTGAAACCAGGGGTTTCTATAAGTGAGCATTTGATAAATCTAAACAAAATAAGAGCTGAGCTGCAATTGAGGGGGGAAGTGATTTCAGATCAAACAATGAAAAGTGTTATTATCAATTCACTTGATCCATCATGGGATAGCTTTATGTCACACTTAGATACCATTAATTTGGGATATTTATCAATAGAAAGTCTATCTAACAAATTGATAGCAGAAGACAATTCAAGAAAAAATCGTTCCAGTAACCAAACAGAACACAAATCTTTTAGGAAAGTAGTCTTTCAAGATAAATATAATGAGGCCTTTAGATGCCACAATTGTGGATCCAGGGAACACAGTAGAAGAGACTGTCCCAAAGTCCCAAGGGAGAGACATAGGCCAGAATATAGGAGCAAATACAATTACAGACAATCTTCCACAGATAGACACAAATATAGAAGTCCACCAAATTACAGAGAAAGTAGAGGGGGTAGAGAAAATTCAAAAGAGAGAAAATCTGGGTCACTAAATGGGCTAAATAAACAAGACAGCACCAGAACACAACAAGATGAGAACAATAATTGGCTTATTGATTCTGGTGCAACAAATCACACCACTAACAACAAAAGTATATTATCTTCATTTACAGAAGATAAGTTTGTGATAAAGGTAGCTAATCAAGAAAAGGTTCAAGTATTAGGCAGAGGAAATGTGACCTTGCCTGGTTTAGGGAAAATAGAGGGGGTATTATTAATCCCAGAAATACCTCACAACATACTGAGTGCTATAAAACTAAGCAGAGAATCTGACATCAATATAGTTTTCTCAAAGGGGAAAGCAACTATAGAAAAGAACAAAACAAATGTAGGTACTGTGATGATAAAAGGGGGTCTACCCTATCTGATAACCAAAGAAAGATGGTTACATAACATTGATTCAAATATGGAAGATTGTATTGAAGCAGGTGATGAAAATGTCAGTAACAGTGACAATGATGAATGTAAAATAACTCATGATAACAAAAATACACACAATGAGAAGAAACCAAAAATAGGTAAACCAATTCATGATGAGTGTGCTCACATCTTACATAGGAAGTTAGGACATGCAAGCTTTCCCGTAGTACAAAAAATGACTGAACACGCAGAAGGTGTCAAAATAAAAAATTGTGAAAATTATTTGGAATGCTCAGTATGTAAATCCACCAAACTAAAAACCAGTCCCAGACCAAAAAAATCTAACAGATCAACTAACAATATTTTTGATTTGGTACATATGGACTTAGTTGGTCCATTAACTCCATCAATTACCTATAGAAAACGTTACTTCCTAACAATAGTGGATGATTACAGTCGCTATGGTTTTGTTTACACATTAAAGCACAAGGATGAAACCTTTCAGAAATTTAAGGAATTCTACAAACGCATAGAAACACAGCATAATATCAGAATAAAACAAATTATGACAGATAGGGGATGTGAATTCATGTCTAAAGAATTCTCCCAATGGTTAAAGGATAGAGGGATGCTACATTTCACGTCCAATCCATTTTCTGCATTTCAAAATGGGATTGTAGAGAGAAAGAATTCCACACTACAAACCATGATTAGATGCACATTAGAGGATGCTGGTTTAGGCAAACAATTTTGGTCAGAAGCCTTACATTATTCAAATTACACTCAAAATAGAACATGGTCCAGTATTGTGAATAAGACACCATATGAGGTGATGTACAATAGAAAACCCAAATTAGCACACATGCACATATTTGGAGTTACTGCAGACGTACACATACCTAAACAATTGAGGAGAAAGGGAGAAAACGTATCCAGGAGATTAAGATTCATGGGATACGAAACTGGAACCAAAGGGTACAGATTCATTGATAATAATAACAAATTTATAGTATCCAGAACAGCTGTGTTCCATGAGCAGGCCAATTGGTCTAAATTGCACCTTAATGAAATATTTCCTAATAAAAGCAAAGATAATATATCTTGCGAGGAAGGAACAACAAAAAATCAAAATATTAACAAAAGTAAGAACAAAACCAAAACTTGGACAAATAGTCAGCATAAAATAAAGACAGACACATTAACAAAAAAGGAAGCCAGATATTTGCATGACAACCATAGCAAACCTGAAAGAAATATTAGAAACAATAGAAACCAAATACCAAATAAATACAAAGATTACATAATGCATATGGATGGAGAACAAATAACACCTAATACATATGAGGAAGTATTGAAACTTCCCCGTGAAGAAAGAGAAAAATGGGAACTAGCTATGGAAAAAGAGATGGAAAGTTTACAAGGATTAAATGTATTCACACCTGCGATCGCACCTAAGGATAAAACAATTATAGGTACCAGGTGGATTTATAAAATTAAGAATTTAGAAGGAGGTAATACCTTATACAAGGCCAGACTAGTTGCACAAGGTTATGCACAAAAATATCCAGAAGACTATACTGACACTTATTCACCAACAGTGAGAACAGAGAGTGTCAAAACAGCTCTTGTAGTAGCATCTGCACTCAATCTGGACGTGTTTCAATATGACATACAGACTGCATACTTACACGCAAAATTAGATAAGGAAATATATGTAAGAGCACCACACAGTCAATACACTAATAAGAACGAAATTTGGTTATTAAATAAGAGTCTGTACGGATTGAAGCAATCTGGCAAAAGATGGTACGATTGTTTGGTAAAAGTACTTAAGACTATGGATTTCAACGCCACCACTGCTGATAACTGTTTCTTTGTAAAAAAGAGTAATGATCATATTGAATTTGTATTAATTTATGTGGATGATATTTTATATATTGGAAAGCATAAAGAGAGCAGGGAAATCTTTGTAAATAAGTTAAACGAACATTTCTCATTGAAATCACTAGGTAGAGTGAATAAATACCTTGGTGTACAAATTAACAAAACTAAAAGAGGATTCAAACTTACTCAGAAAGATAAAATCATTGAACTCCTAAACAAATGTAACTTAAATAATGCCAAAACATGTGACACACCTATGCAAACTGATTTTCTTAGAAACACTGATGAATCTTCCCCTGAGTTTAAAGACAACACATTTTACAGATCAGTTATAGGTTCGCTCCTTTATATATCTAATTGGACTAGGCCAGATATTGCATTACCTCTCAATTTATTGTCAAGATATGTTAGCAAACCAACCTTGTATCATTGGGAAGCTGTCAAAAGAATTTTAAGATATCTGAAAAGTACATTAGATTTTTGTTTAATATTGGAACCAAATAATGACAAAGAACCAAAAATTACTTGTTATGCTGATGCAGATTGGGCTGGTGATACATCATGCAGAAAGAGTACCTCTGGTTATGTTTTTCTATTGAACGATTGTCCAGTTTACTGGTATACTGGTAAACAAGAACTGGTAGCCACTTCTACCACAGAAGCGGAATATGTTTGCTTGTCTAAAGCTGCAAATAACCTTGTATGGTTCAATGATTTGATCACAGATGTTTGGAAGAAACCTACTTTACCATTTATTATGCATGAAGACAATAAAGCGGCCATTGAAATATCTAGATCCGATGCAATTGGACAAAGGTCCAGGCATATTGATATTAAATTTAAGCACGTGAGACAACTATCTCAAGACGGATTCATCAAAGCAATACATTGTGATACTTCTGAACAATTAGCTGATATATTAACAAAACCCTTACCTTCTAAACAACACAAATATTTAACTTCTAAATTATATGTATTATATTGTCCTGAATCTGAATGTAACTGGTGTTGTATAACGAACCGGCATTTAGAGGGGGATTTGTCAGATGTAAATGCCTTATTCTCTAATATGTAAATAATGTATATATGGAACATCAGGGGTTAACTTATTCTTTAGACTTTAATGTATTCATAATTTACCACTCCCATTCCTGGCTCCACCCCTTGTATATATAAGGAGCCATCCTCCCCATTTTCCTTGCTTCTATCTTGAATATTCAGCGAATATAGAATGCCTATTATGATTAAAGAGAAATATATTTAAATCTCTAACTTCTATTATCTTTATTGAGTCTGATCCTGAAAATATTGCAACACTTCAGGTGTACAGAACTTCAAATCTTGTAACACCTGCAGTAGGACCAGTGAGAATATCAACACAACACATCTGCCAGATTAAAGAAAGCTGCTGAATTTAATGAAATAGCCATTAGAACTGGATATAGTGAAGGGAGGCTGAGGAATCCATAAATCCTTGTCACTCAAAACTTAATGCTTCTATATTTGGTGAATAGTTTGGTGAGATATTATTCCAAACTATTTTTTACTGATATAATGCCAGCCTGCCTTTACTCCTTGCTCACCAGAATGTGGACTTCCAAGCTGGGTTGCTATTTGGCCACCTGACTAAAATGTTTAAAAGTAGAAAGAAAAGCCTGGAACTCCACTTCCCATGATGCCAGCCAACTTGCCCCCTCAAGTTGTCCTGCGCTGGGTTGAAAGTATTTTGAGGCTCATGCAAAGTGTAGGACAGCGCTGGGAGAATTGTGGTGCCAGACTGCCCCTTCTCCATGGGTCTTTTCAGACCCCATTGCTCTGTTCCCTGCCTTCCCAGCGCCCGAGGCTGCTGCCATCCATTAAGGCAGTGTTCTGCCCCAGCTTTGGATTCCCAGAGAATGTGACACACACCAAGCTTCGCAAACACTGTTTAATTCCAAACAAACCCCTTTCAAGAATGCAGGCTTCCCATGCAAAGGGTCCTTATCAAAGTTATTAAGAACAAAGTCCGACAAAGGTTGACAACCAGCACAGAAAACGAGATAGGAGAAGTCGCTCGCTCTCCAAGATGCTCTGTAGTAATGAGACGTTGTTTCTAGCAAGAAAGCACTAGCTGCGTGCGACTTAAATAGGCTAAGAGAGTGGCCAATTATCCTCAAGCCCTACTCTCGAGGAGACCTCCTCCTCCTGAGTAGCCACTCCTGCCTTTTGGCAGCCCTGCGTGCTCGAGCATTGAGGAGAGGCTCCTCCACTTCGCTCTCTCCACTGGAAGGAGCCTCTGGAGGTTCTGAAGGCCCTGGCTGAGTCTCTGCCTCTGGCATCACATCCTCTTCGGCCTCCTCGCTGTCTGACGCGAACGCCGGCTGCGCCGGCTGCTGGCGTGACATCACACCATCCTCCTCGTCGTCGGGATCAGTCATGATCCATGCAGGCTGCTGGCGGGCCACATCAGGCAGTGGCCCATACCTCAGTGAGGGTACTGCCTGGCATTCAGTTGTCCTGCACTGTGAATCAGCCAGGATTAAGTCTCCCTGGTTGAATCGGCCATGATCATACGGCCGGGGGAGGATAGGGGACCTGTGGCAGGGTTGGAGTCCTGGCAGAGGGTCAGCTGAGAATGAATGCCCAAGCTAGGTTGGCTGCATTTGGGATGGGGGGTTGAAGTGGGTGCGAAAATGTTGGCATGATCAATTGTCCCATTCCTGACATTTACTTGCAGGTTGAAAGATCAGCAGGGGGCGCAGTCGCACAAGAAAATGTGTGAAGTGTCTTGTGCAGGGAAATGGATGAGAGCGCCTATTAAACCATCCTTTCTAGGCGAGGAAAGCATTTAGCCTCATAATCCATTACTGTGCCGCCAACGGTTATTGTACTGATAGCTATAAATAGACATGTTTTTGCTATTCACAGATACACCAGGAAGTTGGAGGGACCGGAGGCATTTTCGTGTGTGCCGTTTTGTTTTAAAATGATGGATTTAAAAGCATCTTGTTTTCCACTCCTCTTTTTTGTACCAAACAATCTGATTAGGTGTTTGGAAGATCTCGGGACATGCAGGCTGTCTAAGCAATTGTTGATTCATTCTAGACTTGCTGCTGTAGAAGCATTTTTGATTATTTGCTGATAGCTGTGCCCTATGGGATATCTGATACCACCAGCAGCTCTGGGACAGATGCAAAAACATTGTCACCCATAACACACAAGCAATTAATGACAGGTGCTGCCATGTTGTAGTGGCCACTAACCATGAGATAGTTTCAAAGGACTCTTAAAAGAAATACTGTATTAGTGGCCAAAAGTCATGGTATTTAAATGCAAACTAGGTCTGCAGGAGATAAATAACCTCTCATTATTTTTTTCATATTTTTAAAAAAATTGCTCAGTGGTCCTGCTTTCTTCACCTCTTGTTTTTACCCACTTTCAGTGCCTAGTCTTCTCATTCTGTGTGATTGATCCCATGTAAGTTGTGCACCCTTAAGATAGCCAATACTTTTTCAGGGGGATTTATTTATTTATTTATTATTTATTTATTTAATTAATTTTTTATACCGCCCTTCTCCCGAAGGACTCAGGGCGGTGAACAATCAAAATAAACATATATATATAAAATGTGAATAGAAGCAATAAATAATAATTAAGTCAATTTGGCTTATCAGTTAAGATCTTCAGAATAAAATTTACACAATTAGGAAAAGGAAAGAAAAAATTAATTATGCCAGCCCAGCTTGGATGAATGGATGGATCCCCATGCACCACCATAACTTTTAAATAAGCCATATAATTCTATCCTCAAATGGATCACATATAATTCTATCCTCAAATGGGTGATTGGTGGTTCTGAGCCTTATCATAGCTTAGCAGAATGGACAACAAACAGAACCATATTATCTAACTAACTCAGATATTTCTTTCACAAAAGCCATTTCTTAGGACAAAAATAAAATTTGGGGCCCTTTTTTGAGCTGGTAGGAAAGAAAACATAATATTGGTTTGCCATAGCAAGACTCCATTTCTAAGTTCAGCCAGAATCAAAGTGAACAGTGTCCAATAATTTGGGGACGAAAGGAAGAAAGAAAAAACTCCAGCAACTACCTTTCCACATCCACAGAAGAAAAAAACAGTATCAAACACGGAAAAGCAAATTGGGATCTGCTTTTTTTTTTTTTTTTGGTCATGTCATCTAAAATCTACCTGAGGCAGTTCCTTCACTTTGCCTAATGGTAAGGCCAGCCTGATCTGGTTTTCACAAAACATTTGCAAATAGGATATGCAAAAATACATGCACCATCTGTTTCAGGTTGAAGGCCACACCAGCCAGGACAAGGGCATTGATGATTTCTGAGACAAAACTAAACTCCATTAAATATATTAATATATAAATATATTTATATATAATATAATATATAAATAAATATAAATATATAAATTATATTCATTAATATAAATTAATGAAATATAGTTCTGATCATTATTTCCCGTGAATAGTTCTGGGGCCAGAATTTGGATGCCCTTGATTAAAATGTCTTAAAGCTCTCCTCTGGTGAGTCTGGACCCCACCTGCCTTGCAACACTACACCTGTGAATTGGGCCTTGCAGCATTACACTTTCCGTCTTCTTTCCAACAAAGCTTTCCATACCATTTTGGAAAAAGTTAAGAATTGGTGTTATAACTGTCTTGAAGACATAGTTTTCTCTGTGTGCTTCAGTGATTGATCAAGTGACTTGTCTGATTATTTTGTCACTGCCATGGGGGTGGAGTTTTAACTTATAGATTTTTAACTCTAGATTTTTAATGTTATACCCTGCCCAGTGGTGGGATTCAAATAATTTAACAACTGGTTCTCTACCCTAATGATTTCTTCCAACAACCAGTTCACCAAACTGCTCAGAAAGTTAACAACCGGTTCTCCCGAAGTGGTGCGAACCGGCTGAATCCCATCACTGACCCTACCCGAAGTCACTGCATGTGAGTTAGGAGGCTGTATAAATTTGTTAAGTACCATGTGGTTTTTCTGATCATTAGTTTAGTTGGTTTAGTTTGCCTTGCCAACCTGCTCATTGAAAAGAGATTTCTCAATGTTCTTTCTCTGCAACACAGTGCCCAACATTTGTAGCCATCAATGTTGGGGAAGAACCAGGCCACTTTTCTGCCACTCGATCAGCCTTGCAGAGAAAGAGTGAAGAAAAACCAGGTTGCCTTTGTTCTCCTCTGATGAACAGCCTGAGATTGGGTTACTGTGAATTGTCCTGAACAGAGAACGCTTGTATTTCTGGCCAATGCACTGGACCCTTCTGAAAGGCACATACTGTACATGTATGCTGCTGGTCTTTGTATATACATACCCCACACACTTAGAAATGTTGGAGCACGTGTCTTGTGACTCACACACCCACTCTCTGGGGCCAGGAAGTGGCAAGAAGAGGAAATGATTGGTGCGGCCTTTCGTTCCCTTCCAGATGCTCGACATGCCACACTCCAAGAGCTGTGAAGCAGCCGCCATGAAGGTGAGTGACCCCTATTCCCAGTTTTCTTTCTAACAATAACTACCAGTCTCCGTCTTTCGGTTTCCTGCCTCTGGAACAATGTGTTAGCTGGGAAATTCCTTGCTGGAAGTTAACTCTTTGGGTTGAAGAACCTGACTCTGGGTAAAAGAGGTGGAGGGATAGTGGCAGTGAATGAAAACCACATGTTTCACGGAGAAAGGCATGGGAAGAGATGGAAAATCAGCGGCAAGCAGGAAAGCAGGGTTGTAAACCAGAAAGCAGACAGAAAAGCACAGAGAGATGCATTTCTCCCCACTTTTTATGTTAGCCCTGAAATGCCTTTTCACCATCTTCGGTTTGCTCGCAGGAAGTTCTTTCATACAAGAGACGAGAACTTTGGGTGATAGTTAATGATGGGTGGAGAGAGCGTAATGGTTCAGCCGTAACGGCAGATTCCAAAACTTTAGGCTTCAGAGTTAGAGCAGTTTAGAACTTTAGCACTGCTGCTGTGTGTATTTGTGTGTGTATTTGTGTGTGTATTTGTGTATACACAATCGAGAAAGCAAATAGGAGCAGGGAAAAGTCATTTGCCTTCTCAGTTACAAAGCTAAAAGCCAGGAAGGGGATAGTTAATTTCAGGGATCTGTAGGCTACAGTAGATTGGCAGGAATCCCGTAGGAGCGGGTTAGCAAATCCACCCAGCGTTATGATGCAGAAGTGAGAGGCCACACTAGGTTTCTGTCAACCCCAACGGTCTTTTGTGACGAGGACTTTGGCTGGCTGACAACTCCAAACGGCCTTTGCAGATAGCAGCACTATGGCACACACATTTTTAGGAGTTTTTCTCCAACAAACTGCAATATTCTCAGCTGTCTCAGATCCTCAGAAAGAAGGATCTGTTCCGCTGGGTGGAAATATCAGGATTTTTCCAGCTCGGGAGGCTTGGATCTACATGGAACTGTGAACTTCGTCAGAGCTTTGGAACAAACCAGAAATGCCCGTTACATTGTGAAGCAGTCACTTAAAACAGAACAACGCAACATGTAGGATAGGAATTTTGTGAGTGTGTGAGTATAAGTGTATAAATGTGTTCCCAAACCTGTTCTATTACTTGCTTTTCAAATGTCAGATTTATGTGATCAGGAATTAGGAAGTTTTGTTTGTCTTAGCGCACTGCAACACAGTACTAAAATAGGAGGGAGGAAATATTTGAATTATCTATGGTATATTCTGACGGGAAAATTTTCTCTCATCCATGTAAGTCTATTTATTTATTGCTTTCGGTGAACTTCTAGATTAAGATGTTTTTGTTAAACCACTTTCAAGGTTTTTTTAATTTTTTTCATTGATGAGTGCCACGTTGGTGAGTATTCAGAAACAGTTAGAAAAGCAATTGCCACTTTAAGTTTTTTTTATTTGTTGGCTTAAAGGATGAATTTGAGTTTTGAAAAGACTGCTATTTAAATAGATAAATTGAGAATTAGATTCTGCTGGTTCATTACAGAAATGATAAATACACAATCCAATTTTTGATTTCAGTTATTCTTCATATTGGAATTAGTAAATGTGGACAGACAAAATAGGTTGATTGCATATTGTTTAATCCAAGCTAATTTTAAAAATTACCGGTACATTAATGGAATATGGGCCCATTCTGAAAATCTGGGAAACTTTCATAATGGAAAAAAAAAATCTATAACTTGCTTTAAACACAGAAATATCTGCAGATGAGGAACAAGACAGTATTTTTCCACCACTCTAAAACCAATTAGCATTCTGCATCTCAGCATCTGCTATTCTGAATTTGGACAAACTAAAATGTATGACTCCCATAAATTATCTCTAGTGAATCCTGTACTAAGGGAATTGCCTACTCTGTAGAATAGGTGGGATCTGCACTTGGTTTATGACTTTAACATGTCCCATGTTGATTTTGATGATAAATCTTTCTGGGTTGATTATGTTATGATTCAGGGGTGGAATCATGGGACAGAGTTAGAAAATACATCACAGTTGATTCATAATTCTGTTTTTTCTTCCAGTTTATTTTTTTTGTCCTACTTGCCCTTTCACATTTCACAGCTCCTGTGGTTGCCCAAGGTAAGATGCTAGCTTTTTTTTTGACGTGGGTCTTGACATGTATGTCCCCTCATCTTCACAGTAGTAATAAGCAATGGGTTTGTTCATTTATTTCACTCAACAGTGAGATCTGAGTGGCATATAAATTTAATAAATAAGGTTTCTCATGACTGTTAATCTTTCATGCTATCTGATGCATGGGAATCTTTCAGGGTTTCAGAAAAATCTAGCAACATAAAGCTTAGAACCTGAGAGGAGGATCACCTGGGAGATCCAAAGATCAGTTATTAATACTTTCTAAAGCCATTTTGTCTGCACCCTGGCAGGACTGACAAGATATGAAGCAGAGTATGGCTCTCCCATCCCCCACAATGTAAGAAAAAGATCCCATGCAGTATTTTTTTCAAGAATTCCCCACCATTCAGTCAGAGCTGAAGAAGCTTCTTGGATGAGAAGCAAAACGTCTTCAAAGAAAAACCAGAAAGTCCAGTTGCCTCTTGAAAAAGCACCTTTGGGACAACCATGACCTGGATGACTAAGAATCTCCATAAGCATCCCATAATATAATTTTGCATCTCTTATTTGGAGTGTTTGCTTACTAGCCTATTAACTAACATATGCACTGTCTCTGACGAATTCTTGGCATCACCTGGCAGGACAAAGTTCCAAACAGCGCAGTCTTGGAACGTGCTGGAATTTCTAGCATGTATACACTATTGAAACAGTGACGTCTACGCTGGCTGGGGCATGTCGTGAGAATGGCTGATGGTCGGATTCCGAATGATCTCCTGTACGGAGAATTAGTGCAGGGACAGTGCCTCAGAGGGAGACCACAGCTGCAATATAAGGATATCTGCAAGAGGGACCTAAAGGCCCTGGGAATGGACATTAACAACTGGGAAACCTTGACCTCCGATCGTTCAGCTTGGAGGCTAAAGACACAGCATGGCCTTCTCCAATTCGAAGAGACACTTGTTCGGCAGGCTGAGGCAAAGAGGCAGTCCCGGAACCAGCGAAATCTGGTGTCTGGGCAGGGGACAGAATGTATCTGCCCTCAGTGTGGAAGGGATTGCCACTCTTGGATTGGCCTTTTTAGTCACACTAGATGCTGTTTTAGGACCTCTTTCCAGAGCACGATACCATAGTCTCTTGACTATGGTATCGTGAAGGATGCCAATGAAGCTTACTAGCCTTATGACAACAATTCAGTCCATATCCGTTCAGCTGTCTTATCCATATCAGAGATTCTAAAATATCTTTTTTATTTAATTGTAGTACTGGGTTTTTTTGTTGTGCTTTTCTGAAATTCATAGAGAAACGCTTACCTGGAAGTTACCCACTGATTTATCCTTGTTCTTAGTCAATGTAGTTTGCAACCAGCATGGGAAATTTTTGATGAAGGTGTATATAATTTATAAAGATGCATCCAGATAAATCAAGATGGGGAGAGGAACAAGAAAGAAAACTATGCAGGGACACCTCCTGTTTTCCTTTTTTCTTTAACGCCCACAAGAGATGGGAAGGAAGACATTTGGAGAATTGAGATTAAAAATATTGTGATTAATTTTACCCTTAAGATGAAAATTAATTTTCTTTAAATAAGCCAAAACATATGCTGGCATTTTCCACATTTCTTTTTTGAAAAGAACCTGTAGTGACAATTTCACATTTTTTTTTCCTGCATGCGTTGCAAAGCCAAGAACCAGATTGTCTTTTTAAAAAATATTTTTAAATATTTGCAAAGTGCTGGCAGAGAAAGAAAGGCGAGGAAATGTACCCAACTGGGATCCTAAACTTACTACAAAGGAGAAGAAGGAGATGAAGGGAGTTTGGGACATGTTATGGAGGAAGGATGACTATCCTGGATCAAATAATTGTACAGGTAGTCCTTGACTTATGACCGAAATTGAGTCCAAAATTTCTGTTATTAAGCAAGGTACTACGTTTGACCCATTTTGCAACCTTTCTTGCCACAGTTGTTAAGTGAATCACTACAGATGTTAAGTTAGTAACATGGTTGTTAACTGAATCTGGCTTCCCCATTGACTTTGCTTGTCAAAAAGTCGCACAAGGGGATCACGTGACCCTGGGACACTGCAACAGTCATAAATATGAGTCAGCTGTTAAGTGTCTGAATTTTGATCACGTGACCATGGGCCGGGGGACCACGGGATTGCTGCAATGGTCGGGTGAAAAATGATCATAAGTCAGGTTGTTCAGTGCTTTTGTAACTTCGAACAGCACTAAATGAATATTTATTTATTTATTATTTATTAGTTAGACTTCTATACTGCTTCATAGTGCTTTACAGCCCTCTCTAAGCGGTTTACAAAATTAGCATATAGCATATTGCATAATAGCATATTGCATTAGCATTAGCATATTGCCCCCAAAAATCTGGGTCCTCATTTCCAGATGTGGTCCAAAGTTGAGACCTGCTATTCCACGTTGACCTCCAGCTTTGTTTATACATACTGATTTTCTGTTTGTAGTTTCCACTCCTTGGCTTTGGACTACAGCAGGAGTGTCCAACCTTGGCAACTTTAAGACTTGTGGACTTCAACTCCCAGAATTTCTAGGAGTTGAAGTCAACACGTCTGGAGTTGAAGTCTAAAGTTGACAAGGTTGAGAAACATTGCTCAAGGGTGTGGTAAGAATAAAATGGGAAGTTGCACTTCTGAGCAATTTGGAGAAAAGATGAAGATGTACACAAAAGAGTCAGACAGAAAAAGGATATTAAGCTGTCTCCATCTTGATTCAGTTTCAGGAAGTCCAACTTCGATAGTTCAGAAGGAAGAAGATGCCAAAGGATTTCAAACCACAACAGAATTTTTTTTGAGTACTGTTGGTGAGTCTCTTGCCAAAATAGCTGGCAATAGCCAATCTTATTCAACTAAGCTAGCATTTGTGTACTAATTAAGTATATATTTCCCATCCCTAGATTGTTTTGCTTCCCTGAAGATGTATTTTGAGAAGAGAACTAATTGGTCGGACAAATGGGCAGATTTCCCTAGGATGCTGCTTTACTCCTTCAAAATCTTGCTAAAGTTAAATGAGCACATAGTTTTTGCCATATAATGGACTCTTGAGTACAGTTTGGAGTTGTTATTTAGCCCAATGCTTAACACTTTTTTAATAGAATAGAATAGAATAGAATTCTTTATTGGCCAAGTGTGATTGGACACACAAGGAATTTGTCTTTGGTGCATATGCTCTCAGTGTACATAAAAAGACAAGATACATTTGTCAAGAATCATAAGGTACAACACTTAATGATAGTCATAGGGTACAATAAGCAATCAAATCATACTAGGAAACAAAATCAATATGAATTGTAAGGACACAAGCAACAAAGTTACAGTCATGCAGTCATAAGTGGGAGGAGATGGGTGATAGGAACGGTGAGAAGACTAATCGTAACAGTAATGCAGAATTAGTGAATAGTTTGACAGTGTTGGGGGAATTATTTGTTTAGCAGAGTGATGGTGTTTGGGAAAAAACTGTTCTTGTGTCTAGTTGTTCTGGGGTGCATTGCCCTATAGCGTCGTTTTGAGGGTAGGAGTTGAAATAGTTTATGTCCAGGATGTGAGGGGTCTGTAAATATTTTCACATCCTTCTTTTTGACTCGTGCAGTATACAGGTCCTCAATGGAAGGCAGATTGGTAGCCATTGTTTTTTCTGCAGTTCTAATTATCCTCTGAAGTCTGTGTCTGTCTTGTTGGGTTGCAGAACCGAACCAGACAGTTATAGAGGTGCCAAGGTGTTTTTGAAAGCCAAGGGGTTAAGATTCTAGAGATGGAGAAATAATTTTAAACAGAAATGAATCTGATGTAAGGTGGTTCATTCTTTTTTTCCCTGTAGCATTTCTCTCCCCGTATTTCTGCTTACCAGATAGGTTTGTAACACAATTATTAACGTCTCCAAACAATCTGAGTTGGTAAATGGATATACACATGGTCTTGTGGGATGGGGGAACTGTCTGGTTCTCGTTTATGGAGAGGACATATTTCACTTTATTATTTAATATAATACTTTCATAATTTAATGAAACACTTGGTGTTCTCTGAGTTTGGCTCTTTCCTGCAGATGTCTTCTTATCAGTCTAGGTAACAACATCATGATAGAGAGCCAGTTTAGTATAGTGGTTAAGGCAGCAGACTAGAAACTGGGAAACTGTGAGTTCTAGGCCTTCTTTAGGCATGTAGCTAGTTGGGTGACATGTGCCCATCTCTCCTTCTCCTCCCTAAGAAGCAAGCAATGGCAAATCAATTTCAGCAAACTCAATTTCCCCCATTAACGGCTGATGTTATCTAGCCTGGTAATAAAATTTCTGCAGGAAGAGGAAAAAAGTCTTAGAGAATACCATAAACTGAACATTTCAACCCAGAGCTATCGTCTTTACTATTCAGTGTTTAAAATGATCGCTGAGTCACTTGTATTCATTAAAAAACCCTCCCTTTTTATAAACCTGTAATCTCTTAATTCAGCATAGAGTTGGGGCAATTGGATGGAGCTGACTTTTTTTTTATTTATTTTGATTTATATGCCGCCCTTCTCTGGAGACTCAGGGTGGCTTACAAGGCGTTAAGCAATAGCCTTCATACTTTTGTATATTTTATACAAAGTCAGTTTATTGCCCCCACAAACTGGGGTCCTCAATTTACCTACCTTAGAAAGGATGGAAGGCTGAGTCAACCTTGAGCCTGGTGATATTTGAACTTGCAGTAATTGCAGGCAGCTGGTCTTAATAACAGTGCTAAGGTGGGCGGATGGGCTCAAGGAGACCCTAAGAAGATTCTTGGAAGAACTGTGGATTGTTGCCTGTTATAGGTTGATCTGATATTTGTCTATTGCCCCCACAAACCGGGTCCTCATTTTACCTACCTTAGAAAGGATGGAAGGATGAGTCAACCTTGAGCCTGGTGAGAATTGAACTCGCAGTAATTGCAGGCAGCTGGAAGCTAAATACTACTTTAACAGTAGCATTAGTCTGCTGCGCCACTCAGGCTCAAGGTTTAACCATCAGTTGAAAATGTAACCTTAGGATGGGAGAGAAATTCATCTATTTAATACATTTTTCCTTCTCCGTGCTTTATTTTTCTATGACAGGGGTGTTAACAAGTGAAAGTCACAATACAGAAAATCTAACCTTTCTGCAAGAGAATGTATCAACAAGCGGTATGTAATTGTGGACATTGTTAAGATGTTTAGTGCACATCGTTCATTTGTTCCTATGGGCAGTTGTTGTCATCCAAATAAACCAGTCAAAGAGAACAGTTTTGACTGATGTCCAAACCCAGCATGACACTTAAGCCACAATTTGTCAGCTGACATAAAAATGTATTTGAATGTTGGAATTATGGTTAAGGATTTCCTTTCTCTGCTTAATGCTTAGTTGAAGAATCTGTAGAGGTTGATTTTTTTTTTTTAAAAAAACCCATCAAGTGGATAGGGAAAATCCACAAAGTAACAATTCTTTTTTAAGGGCACTCTTTTCTTGTCTTGTTATAGAAGTGACAATAGCAGCTAACGTGACAGTGGATCTCAGCACAAGCATTGTGCAATTCAAGAAAACACTAGGTGAGGTCACAACTGTGAGTCCAAAGAACACAAAGAATTTTGAAATAAATTCTGAAACACCCTGAAAATCAGACCAAAAACAATCCACAAAGCCTCTTTCACAGGGGAACAGAACTTTCAAGGATGTTTTTCTTGGCATAGTAAATTTTTCCTCTGGCATTATCTTTTCCAGAAGATTCCACACCTCAACTACCATCTGTTGACCAAAGAAATAGAACAGGTATTTCTTTAATTTATTTATGAAAGATTTAAAGATTTCTAAATTGTTTGCCATGCTGGGCAAACTTTACCAAGATGACAGACTCTTATCAACATTAATGAATATCTGAGATAACATATTAACATCTACTGAATAATAAAATCTACAATCTTAAGTAAATGCTGAAAAATATGATTTTTAGTTCTGACATTTCCCCATCAATATGCTTTCCTCCTCTTTCCATAGCTGCCGAGATGAAAGAATATCTTGAGTTGTTCACTTATGGTGAGTTTCAAACTGGGTTAAACAAAGGTGAAACCTTGAAGGGAGATTTCGAAACACCTATGATCCTGTAAAAAAAAAAATTGGTTTGAGGGAGAAAATACTAATATAAAATGTATATGTTCCTATCAGTGTGTGAAATTAAGCATTTTATAGAATGTCTAGGAAATCTATAGAATGCTAAATATGGGACATCAAAGTATGAAAAACTTTATATTTGACACCTTTCCTAGGCCCGTGATGGCGAACCTATGGCACGGGTGGCACACGGAGCCATATTGGTGGGCACGCGAGCGTTGCCCTACCTCAGTCCAGCACGCATGCGTGCGCTGATCAGCTGATTTTCAGGCCTTCCGGGCCTACCGGAAGTCAGGAAATGGGCTGTTTCTGGGCCTCCGGAGGGCCTCCGGGGGTTGGGGAAGGCTGTTTTTGCCCTCCCCAGACTCCTAGAAAGCCTCTGGAGCCTGGGGAGGGCAAAAAAAATGGGCCTACTGCACCTACAGGGCCATCACGTGCCAAAAGCGGGGGGAGAGCGGGGGGTCACGCATGCATGCATGGGGGGATGGGGCGCATTGAATAATGGGTGTGGGCACACGCACGTGTGCAATCCCCCCCACTCTCCCCGCTTTTGGCACGCGACGGCAAAAAGGTTAGCCATCACTGTCCTAGGCATTCTTTGCGATGCCAAAAGGCAAACTGGCAAAGTATAAAATACTCCCACTAAAATGCCATTCTAGTCTTTCTTGTTCCAACGAGTAGGCAAATATTGGTCTTTTTCTCTTCTTTCTTTCAGTAAAAAAAAGTCCTGTACTTTGTTTTGCATCTCTTCTTTCATGTTCATTTTAAATTGGAGAAGCCTAAGATAATTTAATTTTGTTTTAATGTATTTTAATATTCGTATTGTGTGTTTTTAATTCTGGCTGTTCACCGCCCCGAGTCCTTCGGGAGAGGGGGCGGTATAAAAATTTAATAAATAAATAAATAAATAAATAAATAAATAAATAAATAAATAAATAAATAAATAAATACGTTTTTTCAATAAATGGTTTAGGTTAGGGTTAGAGTTAGGATTTTCATAACTCTTTTCATACTTTACTTAAATAGTTCTTGTCGTTTAGCATAATGCCTAAGTCAGGGGTGGGTTCTAAATTTTTTTACTACCGGTTCTGTGGGTGTGGCTTATTTTGTGGGTGTGGCTTGGAGGTCATGTGACTAGGTGGGCGTGGCTAGCTGGTCAGAGTCATTTCTGGAAGGTCCTCGCACTTACGACCAAGTCCTCGACTTACGACCCGACTCATTTGTTTACTTTTAACACTGATCAGCTGTAGGACGGCCCTTTGAAGCCCCCCCTGGCAAGAGTTTAAACAGTTTTTTTCCCTCTAGTCATCAGCTGGGACTCAGGAGGCAGCAATAGATTGGGGGTGGGATCAAATAAAAGGTAAGAATATCGTGGGTGGGTGGGAGGGGAGAACCGGTTCGATGATGTCATATCGTCACCGCTACCGGCTCTGCAGAACCGGACCGAACCGGGAGGAACCCACCACTGGCCTAGGTACTATATACAATGCTGTTAGGAAACGATTTTATCTAACTTGGGTTGGCAATATATAAACCATCAATATTTTTCTTTTTTGCTTTAATTTATATGCTGCCCTTCTCTGGAGACTCAGGGCGGCTTACAATGCGTTAAGCAATAGCTTTAAGACTGCTGTATTGCATCATACTGTGTCCTGATTGGTTAGCTCTGTAGCCAATGTCCTTAAGAGGGAGCTAGAAACATGGTTTGTTTCTCTCTGATGCTCATTACAGCTCTTTGATGCTCTTTGCTGTTTGCTGTGTTTGCTACTGTTTGCAATTGTTTATGTGTATGACTACAACTACTGGTAAGAAGACATTGTTATTGGATTATCCCTGGACTATTGTTTTACTATCTGCTACTTTACCTGTGTATGACCTGGACTGTTTATTGACTGTGGCTTATTACTATTTCCTGAAAGTAAGCACAACTCAGTGTATCTCTGTGTTGGCTGTGTTATTTCCTAACTATTCTCAATCGCTTTCATGTGCACACCCTTGCTACTCAAGGGTTGCTCTGCGAATTCCTCAACATAAGCCTAGGGAAAGTATATAGCATATTAAAAATAACATATTTCATATTTTGCCTAAATATATCACCCATGCTATAGACTTTCTAGGCATTCTATATACTGTGCCACTTTTTCACACATTACTGGTAACATATACATGTGTTGGGATGAGGCACCTGAGGCCCTCCAAATATTGATGGCCAACAGAAAGAGATTCTGCCACTCGTTTGACAACATTGGAAGTTCTGTAATGCCCATGTGCCCAATGGTTATACCATTGGGCACATGGGCCCAATGGTGGATTGATACACTGGAAACCTAGTGGCTGCACCCACACAATATGTTAAACTTTGGTCAGTGGGTTTTTTAAAATTTATTTGAGGGTATTTTGATAGCTTTCCATGTTGTGCAAATCCAATTTATTTGTTCATGATTCAAAATATTAGCTAAAGTCAGGAAAAATGAATGATTTGGGAAGCAGGTTAGATGCAGTGCCTTCCATCAAACATCAATAGATGCTCTTGAAACTGTTGTCTCTTTTCAGTTCCAGATGTCCCAGACTCTTGACTTTTCTCCATTTGTCTTGCAGATTATTGGTCCTTGCGCAAGTGGGGTTTAGTAGCTGCTGCCATCCTTTTCATCTTGGGCATTCTCATTCTTACCTGTAAGCCTGAGAGACTGGAATGAATTTATGAATGAATGAATGAATGAATGAATTGTATCTTATTAACTGAGGGTGGAAAGAGAACGATGGAATAAAAGAACAGAACCATGTTTCATGTCATCGCCTTACAACCCTAGTTTAGTTTTAACAATTATAGTTAACGTTAATCAGTTCATTACACTGGCATTGCATTAGCTTTCTCAGCAATATTATCTGCAAAACTAAAAATGCTAGAATATAACATCGCACCATTAATATCACCATTTGAAATCAGAAGTCCTTCAGAAAAAAAAGGCAATGTTTAGGTGGGAACATTTAACTTTGCTATCAATTTGTATGGCTGCCTATCCATTCCAAAGAAAATCTGGATGGTGCATTTGAAATCAAAAGAGTTACATATTGTTTAATGTTCAGGAAAGGCCTTTGGGAAGCACATCGTTTAGGACACTGCTTTCCACCATGATTCCAGGAACGATACTTGGTGATGGTGGGTTTAAAGATGTTACATAGGCTGCCATTTTTTTTTTTTTTTACCATAAGGCAAACTCTAGGGCAAAGTGAGGGTAGTGGGGAAGTTCTGGCATTCGTTTCATTTCGTTTCGTTTTATTAGATTTATATACCGCCCTACTCCCGAAGGACTCAGAGCGGTGAACAGGCACAAAATAAAATACATAGATACAAAAGTTAAAAGACATAATTAAAACCAGATTAAATAATTTAGCCCGAGACAATTAAAAAATCCCAATAATTTAAAACAGATTAAAATTTCGATTTAAAAGAATTTTAAAACAGGGGAGAAAATTAGGCCAGGCCGGCTTGCTGGAATAGGAGAATCTTAAGAGTACGGCGGAAAGTGCGTAGATCCGGGATCCTCCGTATCTCCGGGGGGAGCTCGTTCCAGATAGTGGGTGCCCCCACAGAGAAGGCCCTCCCCCTGGGGGCCGCCAGTCGACATTGTTTAGCTGACGGCACCCGGAGGAGCCCCTCTCTATGAGAGCGTACCGGCCGGTGGGAGGCTGCTTGTGGTAGTAGGCGGTCCCGTAAATAACCAGGTCCTAAGCTGTGGAGCGCTCTAAAGGTGGTAACCAAAACCTTGAAGCGCACCCAGAAGACCACCGGGAGCCAGTGCAGCTCGCGCAGGAGAGGTGTCACACGGAAGCGCCATGTTGCTCCCATAACCACCCGCGTGGCCGTGGCCACATTCCAGATGTGCTCAACCACAATACAAGCACTTTAGTGTACTCAACCATTCGTGTAAGAAGCAGCTGACATGCCATCTCTTCCCATTCTGTTCTGATCTTTAGGAGAGAGCATTCCTCAAACATTTTGTTTGCTTCCTTTTCTCTTCAGGTGGTAAACATGGGAAATCTCCACGATGCCGAGGGAAAAAGCGGACAAGGTAAGCCTATATCGGGACATCGGAAACCACAGCCACTCGGTCTTGGATGGGTTGAGCCTGAGCCTGTTCCTCCCCATCCAGATCCGTACGGCCTCTAGGCACTGGGACATCACTTCAAGGGCATCGTTGGGGTGGTCTGGGGTGGAGATGTACAGCTGGGTGTCGTCAGCGTACTGATGGTACTCCACCCCGAAACCACGGATGATCTCGCCCAGCGGCTTTACATAAATGTTGAACAAAAGGGGCGAGAGGACCGATCCCCTCTGTTTGAGAAACAAGTCTGGTTCTCGTGCGTGACCAACTCTGATCCTGATTTCTTATTTTTACAGAACATATGATGTGTCTCTGGCTTGAAACCTCTTTGCCTGAAGCCTCTGAAGACTGCACTGGGAATGCACAGGGGGCATCTTTTCACCTTCTGGTGAAAACGTGTTTGGTGTTCTCCCAAAACCATCTTCCTGCTATCTGACCTTTCCATTTGTGCTTATCATCCTGCAACATAAGTCCATTTTTATTGCCCTCTCCCTAAATTATCTTTTTGTTACATTAAACTAGTTCCTTGGCACAACCACAAGGCTTGAAAATTCATTGTTCCTTTCTACGCCTGCCTGAGGTCAGGGCAATGTGTATAGTGACTATTGTTCTCGGTTGCTTAGCAAAACTTGTCTATCCAAATTCTCTGCCAAGAAATCTCGAGTTCTGTTCTCTCAATAAATTTTTGGCGTGGTTTGTTGCTTCCACGTTTCCTGACATTGACTCTGCGCTGTTTTTGGCCCGATGTGGGTGTAGGTTATATTTACATACCCTCGTTCTGAAAGAAGCTATGATAGCAAAGCTATTATCAGTGGATCTGGAAGTTGTCAAATTGGATGACAAGATAGAAAGATTCAGAAAAGAAGGGAGGAGGTGGTTTTATAAAAAAAAAAATAGTTCTCTGGGTTAACATATATTAAACCACAATCTGGTCTATTTGACTTTGGTTCCTCATAATGGGTAAACACAGCCTTCGTAGTTTGTAATTCATCTTGAACAACCCCAGCTAATATCTCTTCCCGTAATGTCAAGCTTATTGCATTACAGCCTTCAGGAGTAAAGTCGAATAACATAACTCTCATAATCAGTGACAAAGTGTTGCTCAATGATGTTGAAGGACCAAATAATTTACTGTATTTTTCGGAATATAAGACGCAGCTTAGTTTTTGGGGAGGAAAATAGGGGGTGGGGAATCTGCCTTCCAGGTATTCATCTGGCTAGCGTCCTTAGTCTGGTCAGCTTCAGCACATTAGTTTACTGTATTTTATCCCCTGCTTGGGGATAAAAAAACAGCTTCTAAAGCACAATTGATTTTTGGAGAGAGAAGCAATGAGAAAAGCAGGCAAACCACAGAGATCGCTTCACTCGCTAGCGCCTCCTTAGGGTTGAAAAAAAGCTTCACAGCTGAGAGCCGGAGAGAGCAGGCAAAGCACGATCGCTTCACTGAAAAAAAGCTTAGCACGGAGATCGCTTCATTTGCTAGCATCTCGTTAGGGCTGAAAAATAGCTTCGAAAAAGCTACATTCAGAGTATAAGATGCACCCAAATTTTCAGCCACTTTTAGGAGGGGAAAAAGTGTGTCTTATACTCCGAAAAAAATGGTATATTGCACTAAAATGGAAAAGCTGCAACAAATAAAACAAATGCTATGTTTATGGTTGATGTGGTTTGTATTTAATGTTGTTTGCTGTTGACAGAATCCAGACCTTATCTAGTCTAGCTTACATCTTTAAAATTTATTTTTGTTTCTACTCTAGCCTTTCCTCCAGCAGGCCTCCATCTCCTTCAGTTTATGTTCAAATCAACCCTGGTTTTCAGATAATGACTAACCCAAAGTCACCCAGTAAGATTTAGGAAATTTGTACTTGCCTCTCACAGTACTAGAGAGGCAGTTTGGTTTAGTGGCTCAGACATCAGACTAGAAACTGGAGACTGAGTTCTAGTCTCATCTTAGGCACAAAGCCATATGGGTGACTTCGGGCCAGTGTCTGTCTGTCTGTCTGCCTGTCTGTCTGTCTCTTACTCTCTCTCTCTCTCACACACACAGAGGGGGAGAGGGTCCCAGTACTAATACTTTGTTAAAACTAATTTTTATTGTTAGGTGCATATATTTTATTTCATGTTGCTTTGAGGGTTAGTCTATCGAGTGGTAAGCACCATAACTGCGGTGCAAAACCTTTTCTAGATTATGGCTAGAGTTTGTACCCAGCTTCACTTTAAAAATTTTTTAAAAACCCCCAAAACTTCCCAAACTCAAGCAAATAAGAGCCTTGGTAGTACAGTGGTCTAAGGCACCCTGTTATTAAGCTGGTTATTAAGACCAGCTGCCTGCAATTACTGCAGGTTCGAATCTCACCAAGGCTCAAGGTTGACTCAGCCTTCCATCCTTTCTAAGGTAGGTAAATTGAAGACCCAGTTGTGGGGGCAATAAGCTGACTTTGTATAAATATATACAAAAGGATGAAGGCTATTGCTGAGCACATTGTAAGCCGCCCTGAGTCTCCAGAGAAGGGCGGCATATAAATCAAATTAAAAAAAAAAAAGTTTCACCCTACAGACTGATCATACATTGTAGGCCAGTGTTTTTCAACCTTGGCAACTTTAAGACCTGTGGACTTCAACTCCCAGAATTCCCCAGTCATCCATATTGAAGTCCACACATCTTAAAATTGCCAAGGCTGAAAAACATTAATTTAGGTCCTACAATTATCCTTAAAAAAAATAAAAAGCTGAATAGCCGAAGCCCAACATTTTTCAACATTGTTGCCCCTGAACTGTCGAGATAAACTGAAGTTTGCTTTCCCCTCCCCTCTTTTTTTTTTGAGGTGGAAATTACAGAAGTGATCCTGGGGAATCATCTTAGGGGAGTTAACCAAAGCAACAGGGAATGAAAATTCTAGGTGATTTTATATCTAATACGTTCGCTATATGATTGTGCCTGTATTTTCTTGAATGTTTTTAAAATATTTGTGCAAGGGTTGAACTGCAAATATCCATCCATCTCAAACACAAATTAAAACCAGCCCAAGCCTGCTCTCACATATGTCTGAAGAAAAAATGTGCAGGAAAGTATAAACAGAACTTAAGACGACTTTTCAAAATGGAAAGTTCCCTGTTAAAAGCATGGGAACAAAAACAAAATATGTAAAACCATAGTTATGAGAAGAAAAGACCTTGGAAGATTTCAACCAGAAGGTGGCAGCAGAAACATTCTTGTAGCTTTTTGAGTTTCTACATTAAAAAGATGTTCAACCAGGCTGCTTTTAGAATTTGGGCTTTTTAAGTTAGAGTTCCATTCTTTCCTGAACTCCGTCTTTTTTTTTTAACAGGTTGACCTCTACAAAGAAAACATGCCAAATAGAGGCATACTGTGTTTTTACATAATTATATGTTTTCCCCATTTCTCTCCCCTCCCCATCCATGCATCAAAAAATTCAAGAGGGAAGGTGTCTCTCTCTCATGCCTAAAAAATACAATGATTGGACAAGCCTGTTGGACCCTAAGTCTAAGTTCTTTATTATTGTTCTTGTTAGTTGCAAAGTCATGTCTGACCCATTGCAACCCCATGGACACTGTTCCTCCAGGCCTTCCTGTCCTCTACCATCTTCTGGAGTCCATTTAAGCTCACGCCTACTGCTTCAGTGACGCCATCCAGCCACCTCGTTCTCTGCCATCCCCTTCTCCTTTTGCCCTCAATCTTTCCCAGCATTAGGCTCTTCTCCAGTGAGTCCTTCCTTTTCATCAGGTGGCCAAAGTATTTGAGTTTCATCTTCAGGATCTGGCCTTCTAAAGAGAGTCAGGTTTTTTTTTTAATGAATAAATAAATAAAGTTCTTTATTAATAGACATCATTTTACAACTGCTGTTAAGGAAACCGTGAATAATTCTACATTCCAGTTTTATTATGGTCAGATAACTGGTGTAGATTGAACTTCTGGTCTCTCTAGAGATGGTTATTATAAGTAGTGTAGGAAGTTAGCACCCACCCCTCTCCTAAAAGAATGAAATGTTTTAGAAAATATTAAAAAGGCAAAATATATTTCCCTGGATGAGAAATGGAGAAACATGTTTTAAAGACAAAGCAGCTTCCTGCCTCCCCCCACCTTTATCAATGGACCATTAAGGCAGCAGCCAAGCTCACTCATTTCCCCCCCCCCCACCTTTGTCAATGGACCATCATCTGCAACACAACAGGTCCCATCTAGCAACAGAAACTCACCTGGGAAGATTACATCAGCCAGCAATGCTAGCTAAGACCCCCACCCCCTGGGAGTCTGACAACCAATCAGGATACTCTTCCTGAACCCCAAGAAGTTCAAAGCTCAGAGAGGGCATAAAACCAAGCCACGCTCAGCATCTCGGCCCTTTTTCTGTCCAGGAACTCAAACCATGAGATCCTGCCCACCATTAAACCATCTTTCCAAGCACTCTCCATGTTTCCAGTGTCTTTCTCCCCCAACTTGGAACTGAACCCAGATGGATATTTCTGCCAACAGTAGGTAGGGAGATGGCGCAACTGGGCTTGACTCTTGACGCATAGACAAATATCAGATCAACCTATAACAGGCAACAATCCACAGTTCTTCCAAGAATCTTCTTAGGGTCTCCTTGAGCCCATCCGCCCACCTTAGCACCGTTATTAACATCAGCTGCCTGCAATTACTGCAAGTTCGAATCTCCCCAGGCTCAAGGTTGACTCAGCCTTTCATCCTTTCTAAGGTAGGTAAAATGAGGACCCAGTTTGTGGGGGCAATAAACTGACTTTGTATAAAATATACAAAAGGATGAAGGCTATTGCTTAACGCCTTGTAAGCCGCCCTGAGTCTCCGGAGAAGGGCGGCATATAAATCAAATAAAAAATAAAAAAAAATAAAAATAAAAATAAAAACCCATCGTCTTCCTGTTTCCACCAATCTTGCAAAGTTTTTCTAGCTCATTATCCGTTGGCATTACAACACAAGGTGAGGTAATCATCAGGAAGCAGACGAGCTTCGGAGGCCCCGAAGAGCTCCAGGTTGTAAACAGATTCTGCCTGGGTTTGTGTGAATCGCCTTCTCCTTCCCGACGGGCTTCGAATAACGCTGAGCCCCCCGCGCGGTTGAGCAGCGGGTCGGGACGGACGAAAAGACGAGCCGAGCGGGTCAGCCTCGGTCCGGAGGGCGGGCAGGGCAGGGCAGGGCGGCCAACTCGCTCCCCTTCCTCCCTTCCAGAGTCGCGGAGGCGGTAGTCGGTGGGCAGGGAAAGGAGCTGCTACGCGCTGGTGCTGGATCCGCTTCTGCGCTTCCTTCCTCCAGATCGTAAAGAATCCTTGGTTTCCCCACGATCCGCGCTGGCAAGCTGAGCAATGGGCTCCACGCGTGTTCGGGTCGAGTAGATTGCGGGCCTCCTGGGTGGCTGTGGAGGTTTGAACCCAGAAGCTTCATTCGGACGGTCTACTTAATCCTGTAAAGATGGATTCGGGTTTTTGCCTCCTTTTTTTTTTTTTGCCTGGGAGGCGGGCTTGGCACCTGCGTGTTTCCAGTCCCGTTGGCGGCATGGATACGTGCACCGACAGCATTGGGAATTAAGTCAATTTCCTTAAGTGGTTGCTTAAGTGCGTGGCGTGCAATCAAAGTCCCGTAAATCTACGAGAGAGAGAGGGGGGGGGGAGGGAGGGAGAGAGAGAGAGGGAGAGGGAGGGAGGGAGAGAGAGAGAGAGAGAGAGGGAGGGAGAGAGAGAGAGAGAGGGAGGGAGAGAGAGAGAGAGGGAGAGGGAGGGAGGGAGAGAGAGAGGGAGGGAGAGAGAGAGAGAGGGAGGGAGAGAGAGAGAGAGGGAGGGAGAGAGAGAGAGAGGGAGGGAGAGAGAGAGAGAGGGAGAGGGAGGGAGGGAGAGAGAGAGAGAGGGAGGGAGAGAGAGAGAGAGAGGGAGGGAGGGAGAGAGAGAGAGAAGGAGGGAGAGAGAGAGAGAGAGGGTGGGGTGGGGTGGGGTTGGGGTGGGGTTGGGGAGCCTCAGCCCTCTTTGAAGTGCTGATGTCGGGGGTGATGAAACTAAAGGCCGACCTAGCAGCTTAGGGAAGCCTCTTGCATGGTGATACAGTACCGCAAACTGCATTGCTTGTAGCTTATTGATGCAGGACTTAAATGTTGAGGAATGGGAAATTAGAATAGAATAACAGCGTTGGAAGGGTCTTTGGAGGTCTTCTAGTCAGACCCCCTGCCTAGGCAGGAAACCCTACATCACTTCAGACAAATGGTTATCCAACATCTTCTCAAAAACTTCCAGTGTTGGAGCATTCACAACCTCTGGAGGCAAGTTGTTCCACTGATTAATTGTTCTAACTGTCAGGAAATTTCTCCTTAGTTCTAGGTTCTTTCTCTCCTTGATTAGTTTTCACCCTTTGCTTCTTGTTCTACCCTCAGGTGCTTTGGAGAACAGCTTGACTCCTTCTTCTTTGTGGCAGCCCCTGAGATAACAGAACACTGCTATCACGTCACCTCCTAGTCCTTCTTTTCATTAAACTAGACATACCCAGTTCCTGCAACTGTTCTTCTTCATATGTTTTAGCCTCCAGTTCCCTAATCATCTTGGTTGCTCTCAACATGTTTTTTACATCGTGGTGACCAAAACTGAATGCAGTATTCCCAGTGTGGCCTGACCAAGGCATTATAAAGTGGTATTAACACTTCACGTGAAGTGTTATTAAATTAAAAGAAGGGGATGGTGTCTTTTATTCGTTCTCTGTTTTTCTCCCCTTCCTTTCTATGGTCCCCCCAGTATTGCTGATTTGGCCAGCTTAAAGGAGCTTCCATTCTTGAAAAGCCCAGCATGGATTCTCCTGTGGTCGTGGGTAAAGACTCTCAGTTTTCCTCCCCTGGGCCTGATCATCCGGTTTTAGTGAAGAAGTTTTATCAGGGTGAACCTGTGGCCCTGGGGGTGAGTACAAAGATGAATGGGGGAATGATGGTTTGCTTCCTTTTGAATGACTCTTGGAAATCTAGGTGTGGTCATAGCTGTCCCCATCCTTGCAGGCAGTGGTGGGATGCAGCCGGTTCGCACCACTTCGGGAGAACCGGTTGTTAACTTTCTGAGCAGTTTGGCAAACTGGGTGTTGGAAGAAATCATTAGGGCAGAGAACCGGTTGTTAAATTACTTGAATCCCACCACTGCTTGCAGGGCAGTTAAATCAGAACAATGGACATTCCTGTTTCGTTTGGTCTTTGAATTTCTTGCGTTCTGCAAGGTTGGGAAACATGGATGGTCTTCCAGAGGTGAATACATGACTCCCAACAGCCGCAGTGAGAGGGACCAGTCCTGGAGGATGCTGGGAGTTGTATTTCTGGAGTGCCACCCATGCTCATTCCTGCCAAGGGCAAGAAAAAAATTAGGCAAAAGATTGGAGAGAGGCAGAATGAGCTGATTCGTATGACACAGGTCTCCAACCAATAGAGATAAGAGTTGCATTCTCTGGCTTGCTGAAGTTACAGATTGGCTTTTTTTCAGAACTAGCTTTATGCCTTTCCTTCAGGAAGGGCAGATGCTCCCTTAAAATTCAGTATATGCAGACCATGGTTGAATCATCATTGAGCATGACTGAGTTTGAAATAGAATCGGGTACAATGATGAACACGTAATTGCTAAAGTGTAAAAATATTGAAATTTGAAACAGAAAAGAATGAGTGAAAGAATATTATAAAGTGCGCTATGTATGGATTGAACACAGTGGTGAAATCCATTTTTTTTTACTACTGGTTCTGTGGGTGTGGCTTGGTGGGCATGGCTTGGTGGACGTGGCAGGGGAAGGATACTGCAAAATCTTCATTCCCTCCCCACTCCAGAGAAAGGATACTAAAAATCCCCATTCCCTCCCCACTCCTGAGGAGAGGATATTGCAAATTTTCCATTCCCACCCCACTCTGGGGCCAGCCAGAGGTGGTATTTGCCGGTTCTCTGAACTACTCAAAATTTCCGCTACCGGTTCTCCAGAACCTACTGGATTTCACCCCTGATTGAACATAAAAATATCTATGCCTGATGAGTCCCAACATGGAGGAAACTGATTGCATAGTGCCTCCTTCTGGCCAGTAGCTAACATAACATGAAGAAAGTAATAGGTTCGGCAGAGATTGTTGAACAATAGTGATCCAAACCGGTGGCCAATGCCGACAGATGCTGGGAGTTATAGTTCAGTGACACCTGGAGTATTGTTGGTTTTCCACATTGTGGGAAAGTCGTATTTGCAGGTGAATCCCATTTTAAAATCTTGTATTATTTTATTAAAGTTTAAAGTTTTGGGAGGCGATGGGATAAAATATCATCAGGCTTTGGCATATCTCTCTGCCCTCCTGCTCTGGTTGTGGTGTGCGAGTTAAAAGTGATGACTGAAATTGAAATGATTACTTTCTCTGTTTGCAGATCACACAGATATTCCTAGGAATCACTGGAATAGTTTTTGGGATCCTGGTCAACTTAATTTATACTGATTCGAGTTACTTCCTGCTTATAAAGATACCCTATTGGGGTGGAATCTTGGTAATTTTTCCTGCTTATAAAGATGTCAGGGTGGCAATTAATTACCCTTTGGGTTAATTGCACTTAATTAGAGACGGACCATGGCTTTTCCTTGAAGTATACTTGAAGAAAATAAACCCGAGATACATTCTAATAAAACACATTTTATTATAAAGAAGTAAAAAACAATCTTACTAGCTATTAATTACATCTTGGCAGCGTTTCTGCCTTACCTCTTGGCAGGCGAACAAAGAAAATTAGAAAAAGAAAAGAAAAGAATGTGAACATGCGCAGTAGTTCAGAGATAAGGTGCTCAGCATCTACCGTAAGTCTTAGAATTCAAGCACAGCTGGCAAACACAAAAAAAACGCAGTGACAAAAGGTACTCTATTGGGATGGAATCTTGGTAATTTTACATGATGATGCATTGAAACAATTCAACACGATAACTCGGGATCCAGATGTTGAATTGCACATCATAGCAGCCTGACAGCAAACTGGTCTTTGCTGAAGGATGCTTGGAGCTGTAGTTTAGCCGCTTTTCATTTCTCCAAATCTTTTTACAGACTTTACTTCAGAAAAAGTTCCACTTTTGTCTTATGCCTGGTCTCCAAATTTCTAAAACCCTCTGGATTAAGAGATTACAAAAATAGAAGTAATCTCCTTGGCTCTTATCGTATAGCTAGTTCTTACTTACCACCACATTCAATGACTCTTTGAAGTTATAGTGCCGTTGAACAAAGGGGACTGAGGACCAGTCCTAAACCTTGTGGCCATTGCAGAGCCCCCATTGTCATAGGATCGTGACTCAGATGCTCAGCAACTGGTATGCGTTATCCTGTGACACGATTGCCATTTGTGACTTTCACAGCCTGCTTCGGATGAGCAAAGACAATGGGGAAGCCAGCAGGAGATTGCAAGTCATGAGAACCATGAGACTGAGAGGTGTTTGCAGCATCTGGAGATCTTTGGTTTTTATCATAGAGCAGGGGTATCAAACTCAAGGTACTTAAATCTGGCCCGCGGGGTCAGCCTGGAAATATCAAAGGACTGGCCTGCAGTGCATCTGCCGGCCAAAACGGGCTACAGGGGGCTGCATCCAGCCCACCCGCAGCCCATTTTCAGCCTCCCCAGCGTCCAGCATCACTCTGCCAGCCAAAAATGGGCCTCATGGGGGCCTCCATGCAGCCCATTTTTTGCTGACAGACTGCTGCTGGAGGCTGGGGAGGCCGAAAACGAGGCGTGGAGGGGCCATGCACGACCCCTGTGCCCTGTTTTGGCCAGCAAAGTGCTACAGGAGACATCCGTCCCGTCTCCTCACTCCTGCCAGCTTGCAGAGAACTAAAATCCTGATCCGGCACTCGAAGAAATCCAGTTTGATACCCCTGTCACAGAGACATTGGGAAAATGCTGAATATTACTGCTATGCTGTGTTGTACAAAAGTTCTATGAATGTAGCTTTTGGCTGCGATGCTTTAAAACAGCTGCATCTTCAACCGGAATAGGGAAAATTGATTAAGGCTCAGCACAAAAACAGTACTTAATGACCAATGAACAGTAAGGAGCAAATTAAGGTGGGAGAGAGATTATAGGTGTCAACCCTGAAGCTGGCCTAACGGAGGCCATTTTCTGGACTTCGGTGTTGCCACACTGGAGCTGAGGGGTAGGGAGGGGGGGATAGAGATAGATGGGGTTTGTAGCCAAAACAAAATACTTTGCCCTGGGGAACCAAGGACATTCCCACAGGTGGTCGGTGAGAGGTGGATCGACATTACCAAGCAACCGGAAGACATGCTGATTGGACCATATGACTGACTGTTTGGGGAAGGGGAAAAAAATTACTTTTAACTTGGTGAAAACCGTGGGAATCTTTAGAGTCAGTTTTCACCAGCCTGTGCCAATATGATAGACCTAATAAAACAATTCTTTGAGGAATCTACCTGCTTTGGAATTCTATCTGTTATGGGTGTATTACTTGGAACCCAAACAATAGGCCTGTGATGGGAGAGAGAGAGAGAAGTCTGTATGTCTGGTTCTCTAGGGATGGAGCCAGGTTGATTTGCTTTTTCTTTTCTTTCAGTATATTATTTCTGGATCCTTAACTGTGGCAGCTGCTCGGAATCCCAAGATCCCTCTGGTAATTAACCTATGGGAGACAAGTGAAGGCCATGGCTTAAAAGCCTCTTATCTGAAGAGCTACAACCCATTGGGTTACCAATCAGCTGGGTGGATTCCTGATGTTCCTGGATCATTAACATCAAATGGAGCATCATGATGGTGGTTGACTTTGAATTCCCTTTTTGGAAGCTGCAGGTCTTTTGCGAATCTCTTTTTGCCACTTTATGACAAAGACGTTCTGTGTTTCCATCTCTGATTGAATATTCTAGTAGTTGAAGCAGTTGCTTCTGCAGAAGCAAGCATCTTGAAGCTGTTTCTCTTTCTCCATGGTGGTCACGTGGAGAGTCTGCAAATGTGTGTCCAAACAGCACCACTGGAAAGGTGTACGAAGGAGTTGAACCATTCTTACAAGGGTGTTATCAGCCTCACCTTTTCTTGCTAAAGCAAATCCAAAATGGAAACCTATCTGAACCGGGGTGAAATGCTCCCGGTTCGGACCGGATCACCCGATCCGGTAGCGATGGAGGCGGGTGGTTCGGAGAACCGGTAGCAAAAATCCCTGCCCCCACCCCCATGCCCGGCTGAGCTGCACAATCATCAGAGAGTTTTTTTTTTTTTACTTTTAAAAGCATTTTTCCTACAACCTCTTCGGCCGAAAAAAAGCCTCTGATGATCGTGCGGCTCAGCTGGGATTGTCAGAGCCTTTTGAAAGCATTTTTTAACAACCCCTTCGCCGAAGAGGTTGTAGAAAAAATGCTTTTAAAAGTAAAAAAAAAAAAAAATTGGCCACGCCCACCCAGTCACATTACCCACCCACCCCCACCAAGCCACGCCGACAGAACCGGTAGTAACAAATTTTAGATTTCACCACTGATCTGAACTCTTCTGTTCTTTGTATCATCAGAGAAATCTGGGTTGTCATATAGTCACTCTGTTTGTGCTTGTGTGAATTTGTGTTTCTTAATTATTATTTTTTTTTGTCCCTCCCAGGTGAAAGGCATGCTGGCAATGAATGTGATAAGTGCCATTGCAGCTGGCCTTGGCATCGTATTTCTGTCTTTCTCAGTCAGCCCCCTCCTTCCATTTAATATTGGCGACACCTGCAACTATTATCGTTACGACACTAAGGAAAAATGTGATGAAGCCCAGGTGTGCCTTTTTCTATGTTTGTGACCTTCCAGAATCCATCTGTGGGAACTAGGTTTCAACAGGACAGAGGAGGAGGAGGAGGAGGAGGAGGAGGAGGAGGAGGAGGAGGAGGAGGAGGAGGTGGAGGATGTTCTGATCTAGGCTCCCTTAAGAAGCAGGAAGCAGGAATTGGTCCCGGCAAAACCTCTTTTATTTACACGACTGCGAATTCCTTTCTTTCACAGTCAGCAAGGCTTGTCCAAACAGTTTTTCAAAGGAATATTTATCAACATACCTTATCTCGCTTGGCAAACTGCCAGGTAACTTTGTTTCCAAATGCAGAGTAAGGCAAAACTTGGCGCAGAGTTTCAGAGTCACGAACAGAACTTTCCACTCTTGAAACGAACGAACGAACGAGTTGAAACGATCGAACGAACGAACGAATTGTTTCCTGCAAAAGCCCCCTCTCCGGTCGCTCCTCTTTTGTTTCCTGTGGGAGGGGCCAATCCCCTCCAAGGTGTGACTTTACTCCCAAGTCAACCCTGCTTTCTGAGTTGTTCTTGTCTTATGGCAGCTCTGTGCATGCACATACTGGGAACGGGCTCCAGCTGTTCCTCTGCCTCACTGCTGTCTAGCTCTCTCTCTCTCTGCCTCCAACACAGAGCCCTCGTCCGCGCTTTCCCCAGCCCCCAGGACTTGCCCATGTTCCTCCACAACCTCCTCACTGTCTGACTCTGCTGCCAGCTATGCAGGGTGTGGGCCACAACACAGGGAGCTCATCCTGTTCTGTAGGTGGAGGCGTAACACTTTGGAGTTTGTGGTGTCAAAAATCTATCCCAAAGAGATTTAGCCATAGAAAGGAATGGCAGGAATGTTGCCTTCTGGGTTCTCCCCCCCTCTCAATCCTTTCAAAGCAGCTGCAACCAGAACATCTTCAGAATTCAAGGTAGCAGCAGTAAGAGAGCAATTCATGTTTTGCCAGAATTTTATAAATGCATAGAAAAAAAAAGATTAGCTGGAGCTTTGATTCCATTGTTGAGGTTGGCATTTGACTGTTTTTGACCTATTTTATTTTATTTACAAAACTAGGTTGCAGTTTTTGCTTGTGGATTGTGATCAAATTAGATATCCCTCCCCACTTGACTATATACCCAGAAGGTACATGTGAGTCTCACAAGCGACACCAGACTAGGGAATCAATTCTGCAGGAAGGCTATAACTATTTTTTATAGAAACTGGCTGTAGCAACAGAATCTTACAAGGACTGCCCCTCTTCCCTCTTTCAGGGGTGCTATTCAGCAGGTTCTGGAGAACCGGTAGCAGAAATTTTGAGTAGTTCGGAGAACCGGCAAATACCACCTCTGGCTGGCCCCAGAGTGGGGTGGGAATGGAGATTTTGCAATATCCTTCCCCCAGGAGTAGGGAGGGAATGGGGATTTTGCAATATCCTTCCCCTGCCATGCCCACCAAGCCACACCCACAGAACCAGTAGTAAAAAAAAATTGAATTCTACCACTGCCCTTTTTGTATACTGCAGTAAATTAGGGAGGTGTCTGCCAGAGCCACTTTTAAGGAGTATTTCATTGCTCTCAATTTTTTTTTAAAAAAATGCTTCATCCCCCCTACTTTTAGTCCAGACAAGACAGAACCCTGCGTTATCTCAACCAGGTCATCTTCCTTACTCTACATAATTGGAGATATATGTACCTACCTGTATGTATAAAAATGGATATGTTACTTTTCTCTTTCATTGGTAGAATATCGGTATGGGAATATTGGTTTTTCTTATTGTGATCAACCTCCTGGAGTTTTGCATCGCCATCTCTCTTGCGTCTTTTGGCTGTAAGATGCTTTGCCGAGATCCCTTCACTGAAACGGTAAGATTCCAATGGAAGATGGGTAGTTAATCAAAGGGATTCAGAAATGTGGTTTTCTGATACTTTGTTGAATAATATGGAATAGTAGGACTTTAGCAGTTAATGGTAGAATAAAATAATAATAATAATAATAATAATAATAATAATAATAATAGTAATAAGAGTAAAAGAGTAGCCAATCAACATACGATTCTAGTTTACATGATGTACTAAGTGTGCTGTAGAACAACATAATCATTGGGCTTCACATATATATTCATTCATTCATAGGTTTTATTACTTACAAATAACTCAGCAGCAAACATATCTAATACATCTTTCTCCTCCTATTTTCCCCACAACAACAATCCTGTAAGGTGGGTTGGCTTGAGAGAGTGTGACTAGTAGCAGCGGTGAAATCCAGCAGGTTCTGACAAGTTCTAGAGAACTGCTAGCGGAAATTTTGAGTAGTTCGGAGAACCGGCAAATACCATCTCTGGCTGGCCCCAGAGTGGGGTGGGAATGGAGATTTTGCAATATCCTTCCCTCAGGAGTTGGGAGGGAATGGGGATTTTGCAGTATTCTTCCCCTGGAGTAGGGTGGGAATGGAGATTTTGCAGTATCCTTCTCTTGCCACACCCACCAAGCCATGCCCACCAAGCCACACCCACAGAACTGGTAGTAAAAAAAAAAATTTGGATTTCACCACTGACCAGTAGCCCAAAGTCATCCAGCTAGCTTTCATGGCTAAGGTGAGAGTTGAACTCACGGTCTTCTATTTTCCAGCCTAGTGCTTGACCACTGGACCAAACTGCAAATCAAGGATTCTGAATAGTTGTGGATAGATTCTCCTGGTGCAATAAACCTAAAGAAAGTAAACCAACTTAGACATCTCAGTGAGCCCAGCCGTCATCTCTCGTTAGCAGGGGAGGAGATAAGGGTTCCCCTGCCCAATTAAGTGCTGCCACCTCATCTACAAATGATACAGAGGGCACCTCAAAGTGAATGTCAAGAATTGCTTGGGAATGTGTAGGAACCTGAACCCAGCAGCTGTCTCGAAGTCCTTAAAGCAGCTGGATCATTTTCTGGGACTTGGGAGGTAGCTCCTGATATGCAAAACAGAAAAGGATGCAGCTGCTTTAAAGAGAGACAGTACTATCTTTATTCTCCAGTGAGAATGCACATTCCCCTTCAGAATGGAATAAAACCGCTTTATTTAAAACAAGGACAGATAGAAGTAGTCAATAGACCTGCGGGCCGGATATGGCCCACTGAAGCTATTAATCTGGCCCATGTAGGACCATGAGGCTCCCCCACCCACATAACCCTACTGACCAGCCAGCTCCCTCCCGCCTTCTGGAGGTCTCAGGAGGCCAAAAACGGGCCTGTTTTTGGCCTCCCCAGCCTCCAGAAAGAGAGAGAGGGAGGGAGGGAGGGCGACACACACGCGCGCGCGCGCACACACACACACACACACACACACACACGTCCCTCATCCCCCCCCTCAAGGCAGCCACATCCCTATACTAACTGCTTTCCACCCCCAGGAGCATAACAAATTAAAGTTTAATTTGTGTGTATTGTTTAATGGACTGCTAAATTGGCCACACCCACCCAGTCACATGACTACCTAGCAACACCCACCCAGTCACATGACTACCTAGCAATGCCCACTGAGTCACATGACTACCTAACAATACCCACCCAGCCGGTCCAGCCCCCCAACAGTCTGAGGGGACCGTGAATTGGCCCCCTGTTTAAAATGTTTGAGGACCCCTGCAATAGATTGTTGGAAAGCCGAGACACTCTACTCTGAGCTATGGAATGAGAAATATATGGATAAAAAAAATTAAATTTTATTTGTTTTATTTATTAAATTTATATGCCATCCTCTCACTATCCAAAGTGACTCTGCATGCCTTTACAGTGCAATAAAAATAGAAGGACAAAAACAAATGGCCTTAAAACCTCCATTTTTTCATTTCTTTAGGTTGTGGTTGTCTATCGGAACTTTCCAGTGCCAAATAACACCCAGCCTTTGACTGCAAACAGCCAGCAATTCACCCCTGAATGACTTTTGTTTCATAGCAGCTCTTCCAGAGTGCATTTGCCTCCCGCAGATGGAAGCCTTCAAAGTTTTAAAGGAATTGCACGGAACTTTTAAATCAGTGGAACATAAAGGATTTAATGGACTAAAGCAGTGTTTCTCAACCTTGGAAGTGGGCGGGGCTACATTCCGAGTATAAGATGCACCCAAATTTTCAGCCTCTTTTAGGAGGGGAAAAAAGTGTGTCTTATACTCTGAAAAACACGGTACTTCTTTCTTCCTTTCATCTTGGCAAGTAGCCAGTAGGAGGCACTAGACAAGCAGTTTCATCCATTGTTGGGACTCATCAGGCATAGATATTCTTACTTTCAACACTTTTTCTTATATTTATAAAGATTTTTTAAAGGAAGATCAATACAAAGAGAAAGGGTTTTTGGTGTTAATTTTATTTTTCTGGGCCTCACGCTATAGGCTTCAAGATCATGTTCCCTTAAGGGGGAGGGGTTATATAGTTTTTAGACGTCATATTAGCTGGTCAGAATAACAGCTGGTTCATGAATTTTCGTATGTATACAACACAGAATCTTCGTGGCCCAATTGCAACAGAATAGAGGGACCTGGAGATGTCTAAAAAGGGAGGAGCCCTCATTCCAGTCCATACTCACCTCCAGGGCCAAAGGTTCACCCTCGTAAAACTTCTTCACTGGGATGGGAAGATCGGTCTGAGTGATAAAAGGCACAGACTCTGGGTCCACCACGATCCCAGGAAGATCCATTTTGGGCTTTGCAGGAAGGGCAGCTTCTTTAGGCCGACAAATTCAGCAATGCTGGGGACCATAGAAAGGAAGGGAAAAGTCAGAGAACCTCTAAAACAGAGGTGGGCAACTATGGCCTTTTTATAACTTGTGGACTTCAATTCCCAGAATTCCTGAGCTAACATAGCTGGCTCAGGAATTCTGGGAGTTAAAATCCACAAGTCCTAAAAGGGCCATAGTTGCCCACCCCTGCTCTAAAAGGTCAATTTATTCTCACCAGGCTCCAAGTTGACTCACCTTCCATCCTTCTGAGAGGTTGGAAAAATGAGAATTGGGGACTAGAGGTCAACTCTTTAAACCACTTAGAGAGGGGCTGTAAAACACTGTATATAAATCTAAGTGCTATTGCTAATCCCTGTCTTTTCATTTTCCATTCTCCCATGTTTTATTTGGACCTCCATAAAGCCTGGAAAGAAACCTTGGCAGCAGCTTATCCCCCTCCCAGAGACTTCCCAAGTCTGCTAAGGTCCCCTTTAGTTTCTCCACCCATCAGCACTTCAAAGAGGCTGAACCTCCCCAATCCTCCCCCCTACCCCTCCCCCCAACCCCCACGGATGGCCTTCCTGGGACCTCAATTGGATTCACTTAATGGCCGTTACTGAATTCACCTGCTTTCCAGGCAAAGGATCCACCGAACCAAAAACCAACAGAGCTGGAAACAGACAAATGGTTATCCAACATCTTCTTAAAAACTTCCAGTGTTGGAGCATTCACAACTTCTGGAGGCGAGTTGTTCCACTGATCAATTGTTTTTGAACCTTCCAAACTCTCCTTTGCTGCAAAGCACGAGGGCCAGCAAAATGAGAGAGAGAGTACCCAAAGAATGAGACACACCCACCCACCCCACCCCCCAACCCTCTTTATTTCTGTGGAATTTAGAGAAAATTAAAAAAAAAAAGCAAGTCATAATGAGTTCAGCAAGTTTATTGGTCTGGAGTGCTCTCGTGCCTCAAATAATGGGTGAGATGAGCTGGATTGGCAGAAGGCAACCTGATGGAAAGTCGAGTGGCAGGAAGCAAGTTTGTCTTCTGATGTATATATTTACAGCCTGTCTTCATTATTTTTATCAATAATTTAAGGCAGCGAAGGTAGCTAATATTCCTTCCTCTTCCTGTTTTCCCCACCACAACAAAGTGAGTTGGGCCGAGGGAGGGACTGGCCTAAAGTCACCCAGCTGGCTTTTCTTTATAAGGTGGGACGAGAACTCAGCGTCTCCTGGTTTCTAGCCTGGTATTTCAACCACTAGAACAAATTGGCTAAGAATGTAAATTATGGCTATAAATTTGGCTCTTTAATTTTCATGGGACTATATATGGCTGCCGAGGCTTTTGTTTGAACAATTCCCAGGGAGAGACGGTTACATCCCACAAATCAATTTCTGGAATGGGTTCCAAGCTTTGGATGGTTGCTAAGCTCTGTTGAGGTGAGCTTTGGACTTTGCCTGGTCTGTGATACGACCATTATAATGGGGAAAGGGTAGTTTATCCATAACATGCTGTATAAACCCACCAACAGTGCATTTTCCAACAGCAAAACTTAACTTGGTACAGGTGCCAACCATCACATACGGAAATATTTTAACCAGCAACAAAGAATATTCGCATTCCCAAGACCTTTTACGTGGTGCCTTGCTTAGCCCATTCAATATTTCTATGTTCCCCTGGATGAAAAGTTCCATGTAATTCCTTTAAAAGCTTAAGGCTTCAATTTTGCAGGAGCCGATACACTCCAGAATAGCTGCCATGAAGGGAAAGCAACTCAGGGGGATTCTGGCTCTTTGCAGTCGATGGCTGGATGTTCAGCACTGGCAGGATGCGCATTCTGATAAATGACCAGAGCCTAAAGAAACATATAATGCAATTTTAAGCCACTTGTTTGCATGCATTTCTCATTCTATACCTCAGAATGGAAATTCTCAGCTTGCCAATGGCCTGTTGAATGCTTCTGTCTCTCCTTGTTTCAAATAAGGATCTGAAGCACTTTTGATTCCATTCCCAAGAGGCATCTGGATTCTCCATAGAATCCTGGAGCATAAAGACATCACTGCCTCTCTTTAAAGCAGCTGCATCCTTTTCTGGTTTTGCATGGCTGGCGCTGCCTCCCAAGTCCCAATATTTTATACGCTCTCACACATTTCTGGGATTCTACCTGAAGTGTTGCCTGGACCGTGTGTAGATTAGGTGGTACTTATTTTCATTTTTTTATTATCATTATCAAACTCATTTGCTGTCCATCTTGCACTTCGAGGCAATACTGAGCACGTCTCAATTGGGTGGTGAGGACATTACCCCCTTCCCTGCCAATTAAAGATGAAGGTTGGGTGCACTGAGATGTGAATGGTGGTTTGTTAGCTTTAGGTTTATCGCAATATGAGAATCAACCACCACTATTTAGAACTCAGGATTTGCAACATAGCATAATGTGTGAAGCCAAATTTTTGTTTTGTTTCTTTTACATCACACTTAGTACAATGTATGAACTAGAACCTAAGTTTACTGGCAAGCCATGTTTCTGAATCTGTTTCTCTTGATAAGCTAACCTTCTTCCTTTGGAATCTTACCATTTCAGTGAAGGCATTTCGGCAAAGTATCCGACCAAAAAACGCAAGAGAGATGGTGATGCAATATTCCAGAAGGTTGAACACAGTAAGAACAGCCAAAATTCCATTAACTATGCGCTATCAATGAAGCAAAAAAGTAACACATCCATTTTTATAAATAGAGATAGGCATAAAGGTAAAAGATAAAGGTTCCCCTCACACATATGTGCTAGTCGTTCCTGACTCTAGGGGGCAGTGCTCATCTCCGTTTCAAAGCCGAAGAGTCAGCGCTGTCCAAAGACGTCTCCGTGGTCATGTGGCCGGCATGACTCAATACCAAAGGCGCACGGAACGCTGTTACCTTCCCACCAAAGGTGATCCCTATTATTCTACCTGCGTTTTATACGGGCTTTCGAACTGCTAGGTTGGCAGAAGCTGGGAAAAGTAATGGGAGCTCACCCATTACACGGCACTAGGGATTCAAACCGCTGAACTGCCAACCTTTCGATCGGCAAGCTCAGCATCTTAGCCACTGAGCCACCACGTCCCACAGAGATAGGCATATTTATCTCCAATTCTAGAGGAAGGAAAATGGCCTGGATGAGATATGCAGGCTCTGTCTTGCCTGGTGAAAAAGGAGGATGACATTTTGGGTTGTTTTTTTTTTAAAGTCAAGAGCAGTGAGATAATGTATAAAAGTATCTCAGGCCAACACCTTCCTAACCGAGGGCGGTATAAGAAGGGGGAGGAGGGACAGTCCAATCAACGATTCTATTATTACAGCCATTTCAATAAAATTAGTAGTAGCTTTCCTGCAGAGATGGTTTCCTGGTCTGTTCTACCTGATGGGGCAGACTAATACCCATTGGGTAGCATAGCTAGCACCTAGTCAAGATGGGACCCAGTTCCAACAATCAAGTTTGGTCACAGTCTACACAACAAAAACTGAAAACCACACTTTTGGGGGGGAGGGAGTTAACATTTGGTCAAAAAAAATGGACACAATAGTGCAATAAAAGCTCTGGCCAGATTTTCCTATGTCCCACATAAAAATCTGGCAAAACTTTGGGTGCACTGATAAAGCTGCCATTTCCATTCTTGGCCATGCCTTGAAGACACTTCTCTTGAAGCTGTCTTGAAAAGATCGAGGGAAAGAAAATTAGAGCTCCTTTCTTCTTCTTCTTCCTTAGAGTCGGGTGAGGGACTCATTGGTTGCGAGGAAGCAGAGCGGATTCTTCTGTGACGCCGAAGTCCAAAGAGGTCTCTGTCCTTCCTCTTTTCTTCTTTTCTTCTTCGAAAACCCATTTTCGCTTCGTCAGCCAAGAGCCTTTGAGGGAATAGGGTAGGGCTTGCACAAGCCTAATCTTTGCAGCTACAAGACCAATCCCGACATCTGAGCATCTTTTTTAAGCCTTCCAAACGTTTGCTTTGCAGTAAAGAACAAGGGAGCGTGTTGGGGACTTTTGTAGCGTGTAAAAAATGTCAAATCAAATCTTTCAAAGATAGAAATTTAATAGAATAACAGAATTGGATGGGACCTTGGAGGTCTTCTAGTCCAACCCCCTGCTTAGGCAGGAAACCCTATACCACTTCAGACAAATGGTTATCAAACATCTTGTTAAAAACTTCCAGTGTTGGACCATTCACAACTTCTGGAAACAAGTTGTTCCACAGATTAATTGTTCTCACTGTCAGGAAATGTCTCCTGAGTTCTAGGTTGCTTCTCTCCTTGATTAGTTTCCACCCATTGCTTCTTGTCCTGCCCTCAGGTGCTTTGGAGAAGAGCTTGACTCCCTCTTCTTTGTGGCAGCCCCTGAGATATTGGAAGACTGCTATCATGTCTCCCCTAGTCCTTATTTTCATTAAACTAGACATACCCAGTTCCTGCAACCGTTCTTCATATGTTTTAGCCTCCAGTCCCCTAATCATCTTGGTTGCTCTTCTCTGCACTCTTTCTAGAGTCTTAGGTAGAAAGAGAGAAAAACCTAAGGTATCCCAAGCAATTATGTCTGATCTGATTTAAAAAAAAAAAAAAAAAAACCCGAGACTTTTCTGCTTCGTCTCCTTTCAATGTCTGGGGACAGAGTGGTCCTTGTACAAATTTATCAGAAAGTGAGCATTTCCTCCTCCTGAGTACAGCTAAGCAAATAAAGGGATGATCTGACCAAATATACACAAGCTGAATCCAGAGGGAAGGAGGAGCACTTTGAAATCAGGCATTGGTTCCAAAATCACAACGTGGATGTTTGCTGCTTTCCAGTTTAGGAATCATTAGCTTAAAGATGGCACTTGAGGCTTCTCTCATTTGAACTCACCCAGTCATTTTCCCCTTCTGCTTTTCTAAAGGGGAAGTGGGAATAACATAACTGATTTCTGCCTAAATTTTGTTTTTTAAGCAGGAAATCCTGTATTCGTTGTCATGCAAAGACAGCCAAATCACAGTACACACACACACAAAAAATCAGTTCTGTGAGCATTTCTTGTTCTCTAAAACGATTGGCAAACTTTGAGATCAAGAGCTGGGAAAAAGGCCTGGCAAAATGGAGATTCTTGTTGAAATCTCTGACGCTGGAAAGAACTTTATAAAGTTCCCTCTGTCTGGACAACAAAATCTGAACCATTTGTTTTACAAAATGGAAGGAGGGAAGACAGGGATGGGTAAGGGAATAATATCAAGCAGGGCTGTGCAATGATTTCAGTTTAATTCCCAAAAATATGTTTTGGAATATATAAGTGAAAACTATGACTCTTATCTCTCATTTTTAAAGCAGCCATGTCTTTTCCCAAAGTTGCACAATAATCCTGAGGAAAAAAAAACACGGCTGCTTTAAAGGCACCACATTAACATTCCAATGTATCCCAAAAGTACATTTTTTTTAAAAAAAAAAATTGATTTATATGCCGCCCTTCTCCGGAGACTCAGGGCAGCTTACAGTGCGTTAAGCAATAGCCTTCATACTTTTGTATATTTATACAAAGTCAGTTTATTGCCCCCACAAACTGGGTCCTCATTTTACCTACCTTAGAAAGGATGGAAAGCTGAGTCAACCTTGAGCCTGGTGAGATTCGAACTTACAGTAATTGCAGACAGCTGGTATTAATCACAATGCTATCAGTCTGCTGAGCCACCAGGCCTTTCTGAATTTTATCCATAATATTGTACTGCATGAGCCTAAAACAAGGCTTGCTTAGAACTCGAAGGCAATGGGTCACATTTCTTTATCCCTTACTTGGCACTTCTGAAGACCATCCAGGAACAGCACAATAGGGCAGTTGATAAAACGTGGGATTGTCTTGAATGCCCCTTCAAATGAGAGAAGCCTCAAGTGCCATCTTTAAGATAATGTTTCCTATATTGGAAAGCAGCAAACATCCACATTGTGATTTTGGAACCAATGCCTGATTTCAAAGTGCTCCTCCTTCCCGCTGGATTCGGCTTGTGTATACCTATATACTTGGTCAGATCATCCCTTTATTTGCTTCGCTGTACTCAGGCAGAGGAAATGCTCACTTTCTGATAAATTTGGACAAGGACCACTCTGTCCCCAGACATTGAAAGGAGATGAAGCAGAAAAGTCTATTTAAAAAAAAAAAAAAATTCAGATCAGACATAATTGCTTGGGATGCCTTAGGTTTTTCTCTCTTTCCATCTAAGACTCTAGAAAGAGTGCATAGAAGAGCAACAAAGATGATTAGGGAACTGGAGGCTAAAACATATAAAGAATGGTTTCTGGAACTGGGTATGTCTAGTTTAATGAAAAGAAGGACTAGGGGAGACATGATAGCAGTCTTCCAATATCTCAGGGGTTGCCACAAAGAAGAGGGAGCCAAGATATTCTCCAAAACACCTGAGGGCAGGACAAGAAGCAATGGGTGGAAACTAATGAAGGAGAGAAGCAACTTAGAACTGTTATGTAAATAGGTTTGCTTGGCGGGAAGTTTGAACTAACTGACCCTCAGCTGATTGGCTGACCACCACAGCTGCAAGGTATATAAAGGGAGCTGGCTCCCCTGGTCAGTTGCTGGAGTCTCACCATATAATAAAGAGCTGTTGTCACTAACTACTCTGGCTTGCTGCGTCCTCATTCACCCCACTTAACATTGGCGACGAAGGTGGGATCTTGAGGCCAGAAGCAGAGGAGAGCTGAAGCCACACTCGAGAGAAAGAGCTGAAGCCACGTTCAGAGAAGGGACCAGAGACCGCGACCGAATCCAGCCAGGCGAGCGAGCGGAGCACAGGAGAATCCCCGAAACGATGTCTGCCTACACCCCGCCAGCGCCTTTCGACCCCAAGGAAGAGAAGTGGGGATCCTACATGTCTCGGTTCGAGTGCTTCATGGTGGCAAACGACATGCAAGGGCTACCGGACGTTCGGAAGAAAGCCCTGTTCCTGAGCCACTGTGGGCCAAGGGTCTTCGACACAGCCGAAGCATTGTCGGAGCCGAATTCGGTCCACAACATCTCCTGGTCGACGCTACAGACCCTGCTGAAAGACCACTATGCACCAACGCCATCGAAGTACGTCCAACGCTATGAATTCCGGCAACGGCTACAGCAGGAGGGCGAATCGATCAGCGAGTACGTCGCTGCCCTGCGTAAGGCCGCAACCCAATGTGAGTACCGAGACCTCGATGAGATGCTCCTAGAGCAACTAATTTGCGGAGTGAGAGATGGCCGGCTCCAGAGAAGGCTGCTTGCGAGGTCAAACCTGACCCTACTCATCGCGCTAGACGAAGCCAGAGCGCAAGAGTCGTCAGTAAAGGCCGCCGAGAGATTAAAGAGCTCCCACCTAACCAAGACAACGCAGAAAACGGCGCCAGTGCATCGGGAGGCCGTGAGCACCGCGAGCGAGGGGGAGTCTGAGGAGGAGGTCTACCGCACCGAGCAGTCCCGCACAGCCCGGAGGGAGCCCAGAGACGGATGCGCCAGCTGCGGAGGGTCCCACTCACGACAAAACTGTAAGTTCAGGGACGCCATTTGCCGTGCCTGCGAAAAGAGGGGCCACATCGCGAGGGTCTGCAGATCGAAGGCACACCAGAGCTACAGACCACGTGGCCAATCTGCCCAATCCGAGACGGCGCCACACCGAAGGCCCAACAGGGATGGCGGAAACCGGAAGGGCGCGAAATTCGAAGACGCTGGGGCCTACACCATACGCATCGCACAGACCTGCACCTCGCCCGGAGAAAAGACCTACACCACGGTCGAGATCGAGGGACGGGAGTGCCAGATGGAGATAGACACGGGATCACCAATATCCATCATGTCTTGGGAGAACCTGAAGAAAGTCATCCCCAGCGTACACAAGCGACAGCTCCAGCCGCAGCAACGCAGACTGAAGGACTACCAAGGGAACCGCATACCCGTCGAAGGCAGAGGCGAGTTCCAAGTCCAGTACGGGGAGTTTACCGAGAAACTGCCCCTCACCATCGTCAGCGACAACCTCCCCAGCCTCCTGGGCATGGACTGGTTCAGGGCCCTAGGCATGGGATTCACCGGAGTAAGGAACGTTCGAAGCACCCTGAAGGAAGACCTGATGCAGGAATTCCAGGACGTGTTCGACGAAAGGCTTGGCAAGTATGTGGGGACCCCGATTTCGTTTAATCTAGACCCCAATATTGCACCCATCCGTTTAAAGCCGAGGCGGGTACCATTTGCCCTGAAGCCCAAAATAGACATTGAACTGGACAAATTAATCAAACAAGGGGTGCTCGTTCCAGTCGACCACGCCAAATGGGAGACCCCAATTGTTACACCGGTCAAGCCGGACGGGTCAGTGCGCATATGCGCCGATTATAAATGCACAATTAATAAGGCCCTGCAGCAGAGCGCCTATCCAGTGCCCGTCGTTCACCACCTATTGCATTCCCTGGGCCCCGGCAAGATTTTCGCGAAACTCGATCTTGCGCAGGCGTACCAGCAGCTGCCAGTAGATGGCGCTACCGCGGAAGCACAGACTATCGTAACCCACAGAGGGGCCTTCAAGTGCACCCGCCTGCAATTCGGAGTAAGCGTGGCCCCCGGACTGTTCCAAAGTACCATGGAGCGGCTACTACAGGGGATCCCCGGGGTGGTGCCCTATTTCGATGACGTGCTCATTACCGCCGACAATGAGCACCAGCTAAGAGAAAGGCTGAGGGAGGTGTTAAGGAAATTCAGGGACGCAGGACTCAGAGTAAAACGCAATAAATGCATGATTGCAGTCCCCTCAGTCGAATTCCTTGGGTACAGGGTTGATGGCACCGGCATCCACCCCACAGAAAGCAAGATCAGGGCAATCCAAGAAGCACCCACCCCCAAAGACAAGGCAGAGCTACAAGCCTTCCTGGGACTATTAAACTTTTACGCCATCTTCCTAAAAGACAAGGCAACAGTGGCAGAACCCCTACATAGACTGTTAACCAAAAAAGCCACCTGGAATTGGGGGAAGGCTGAAGACAGGGCATTCGCTGGCATTAAAAAACTGCTGTCAGCCGAGAGTTTTTTAATTCAGTACAACGCAACGCTTCCCCTTGTTCTAGCATGTGACGCGTCCCCGTTCGGGGTGGGAGCCATCCTGAGCCACAGACTCCCGAATGGCCTAGAGGCGCCCATCGCATACTACTCCCGAACCCTATCAAGTGCCGAGCGAAATTACAGCCAGCTCGACAAAGAGGCCCTAGCCGCCGTTTCGGGAGTAAAGAAATTCCACGAGTACTTGTTCGGGAGAGACTTTGAATTGATCACAGATCATCGACCGCTCCTGGGTCTCCTCGCGGGAGATCGACCAACCCCGGCAGCACTTTCGCCCAGGATGACACGCTGGGCCATTTTCCTCGCAGCATACTCTTATCGCCTGGTACACCGACCAGGGGCGGACATGGGCAACGCGGACGCACTCAGCCGATGCCCACTACCCGACAGTTTAGAAGACCCCACACCCGGCATCCCCATCCTGCTGATAGATGTTTTGGACTCTGGGCCCATCACATCAGCCGAGGTTGCGAGAGCCTCAACCAAAGACCACGTGATCCGGACAGTCGCAAGTTGGGTTATGAGGGGGTGGCCGGAAAGGATTGGGAGCGGGGAATTTAAACCATTCACGGGAAAACGGGACGAGTTGACAATGCAAGGGGGTTGTTTACTATGGGGCGATCGGGTTGTTATTCCTTCACGCTTAAAGGAAAAGGTTCTAACGTTGTTGCATGAGGGGCACCCCGGGATTGTAAGAATGAAGGGGCTAGCCAGGAGCTACGTCTGGTGGCCCAGCATGGATGCAGACATTACCGAGTGGGTGGGGAAATGCCAGCCCTGCCAAGAGTCCAGATCAGACCCGCCAACGGCACCCGTGAGAGAGTGGGAAAGACCCCAGGGACCCTGGTCCAGAATACATATTGATTTTGCAGGCCCCTTCCATGGACAGACCTTCATGGTCATCGTAGACGCGTTCTCCAAATGGTTGGAGATCAAGCTAATGAAGGCCACTACCACCGACGCAACCATTAGAGAGCTAAGACAATTATTCGCCACACATGGGTTACCGGACATCCTAGTGTCAGATAACGGGCCACAGTTCACCGCAACACAGTTCGAGGGCTACTTAGCGGGACTTGGGATCAGACACGTCCTTTCTGCCCCGTTTCATCCGGCTAGTAACGGACAGGCTGAGAGATTTGTTAGATCAGCAAAGGAGGCCCTTTCACGCTTAAGCCCCGGGGACTGGCAGGAAAGGGTAGACAAGTTCCTACTAGCCCAGCACTCCACACCCTGCACAGCCACAGGCCGAAGTCCGGCCGAACTATTAATGGGGCGGAAACTCCGGGGAATACTAGATAGACTGAACCCCAACTACTCCCCAGAGGTATTCAAGGGGGGGGGAGAGGAAACTTAGAGAGTTCACCATAGGAACACCGGTACACGCCAGAAACTATGGACAGGGCCCACTCTGGGAGGCAGGAACAATCACAGAAATCACAGGCCCCAAGTCATACCGGGTAGACATGGGGGACGGGAGAGTTTGGCGCAGACACATTGACCAATTAAGAAAACGGGTAACCACAAACACAGACGAGACATTAGACGACCCCATCTCCGACCACGACTACCAACCAGAGGCACAAGCCACTAGCCCGAGTAGAGCGGAGGACTTAGCTGAGGATTCGGGTATCCAGTGCCGTCCCATCGAGGTAGTCCCAGCAGCCGAAGTAGTCGCCGCCCACGAGGAGGTTCCGGAGGCCTCATTGGCGGAGCAGGGAGAAACAGAAAGTCCCTCCGACCTGCTCGACGACGCCCCTCCGACTGAACTGCGCAGGTCAACTAGGACTCGTACACGCCCTAGTCACCTGAGAGACTTTGTATGCAAATGACACCCCAAGTGACTTCTGGGAGGGGAGGAGTGTTATGTAAATAGGTTTGCTTGGCGGGAAGTTTGAACTAACTGACCCTCAGCTGATTGGCTGACCACCACAGCTGCAAGGTATATAAAGGGAGCTGGCTCCCCTGGTCAGTTGCTGGAGTCTCACCATATAATAAAGAGCTGTTGTCACTAACTACTCTGGCTTGCTGCGTCCTCATTCACCCCACTTAACAAGAACTAAGGAGAAATTTCCTGACAGTCGGAACAATTAATCAGTGGAACAACTTGCCTCCAGAAGCTGTGAATGCTCCAACACTGGAAGTTTTTAAGAAGATGTTGGATAACCAATTGTCTGAAATGATGTAGGGTTTCCTGCCTAAGCAGGGGGTTGGACAAGAAGACCTCCAAGGTCCCATCCAACTCTGTTATTCTATTAAATTTCTATGTTTTAAAAATTTGATTTGACATTTTTTACACGCTACAAAAGTCCCCAACACGCTCCCTTACTCTTTACAGAACAAAAGTTTACAAACGTTTGGAAGGCTTAAAAAAGATGCTCAGATGCCGGGATGGGTCTTGTAGCTGCAAAGATTAGGCTTGTGCAAGCCCTACCCTATTCCCTCAAAGGCTCTCGGCTGACGAAGCGAAATTGGGTTTTCGAAGAAGAGAAGAGGAAGGACAGAGATTTCTTTGAATTTCTTTGATTTTTTTCACAGAAAAATCCGCTCTGCTTCCTCGCAACCAATGAGTCCCTCGCCCGACTCTAAGGAAGAAGAAGAAGAAAGGAGCAGGGACGCTACCCTTCCAACGGAACTCCGACTAGGTGAGTCTTTATCTTGTCCTTCCCCGGCGGGCAACACTGGGGAGAACACGAGTTTGGAGCGGGCCAAGCCGAATAGGTCAACCTCAGCCGGTTCGCTTCCCCTTCTCCCTTCTCCTACTCTGCGGGGGGGGGGGGGGCGTTGGACTAGATGGCCTCCAAGGTCCCTTCCAACTCTGTTACTGTTACTGCTTCGGGGTGACTGTTCACGCTTAGCCCACCTGATTCCTAAACCCAGCGGTTGAATCCAAGCAATGTAGTAACTTTTGTAAATTATTTCAGATGGACGCTTTTTTTGCTTCCACCCCCCCCCCCCGCTTAGAATCTGCGCGTTTCCAACTCCATTCGGGCTTTTTGGGTTCAATCAATGGATCCTGCGCCCACGAAAGCAGATGAATGAAGTAACGGGGTTTGGATGTCTTGGGCGAATCGAATAAAAGCTCTCCGGATCTCCGATCTGTTCGGCGGGAGGAGGGGTAGGGACGGGTGGGAGGTTCAGGATTGGGGAGATTCAACCTCTGAAGGGTTGACTCAAAGGTGGAGAAAGTCTTGGGGGAGTTGCCAAAAAGGGGAGCAAGCTACTTTTAGGAGGGTGAGAGGAATAAATAAATAAATAAAACGGGGGTACCGGCTGGGCTGCGCCATACTTGACCCAATGAATTGTTGGACTCTCTGCTTACCAGCAGCGGGAATTTGGCATCGGTAATAAGACCTGTTGTTTTATAGTCTATTTCTTCTCCATTAGCGTTGGTCGCACAGTCAGCCGGATGTTTAAAGCATTGGAAAAGCATTTTTATGCCAAATCCTTCCCAAAGACCTGATAAGGAGATGCTATTGTTTGAAGGTATCATCAAGGCTATAGAGCAGGGGTCTCCAACTTTGGCCACTTTAAGCCTGGAAGACTTCAACTCCCAGAATTCCCCAGGTGGGAAAAGCAAAAGCTGGCTGGGGAATTCTGGGAGTTGAAGTCCTCCAGGCTTCAAGTGGCCAAGGTTGGAGACCCCTGCTCTAGAGAATCTGTTCCGGATAAAGCTGTTTTTTTCTAGGCTTCCTAGATTTGTTCTTTTATGAAAATAGGGTGTTCTCTCTTCTGCCCCCCCCCAATTAAAATGTGTTTGGCCCTTAATAAAAGATTGAATTGCCCTATGGATCGAATTGCTATCTACCAACCAACCATGGCTTTTAAATCTTGGTCTGTGCGAGAAACCGTAGGAATAGAATAACAGATTTGAAATGGACCTTGGAAGTCTTCTAGTCCAATTCCCTGCCTAGGCAAGAAACCCTACACCACTTCAGACAAATGGTTATCCAACATCTTCTTACAAACTTCCAATGTTAGAGCATTCACAACCTCTGGAGACAAGTTGTTCCACAGATTGTTCTCACTGTCAGGAAATGTCTCCTTAGTTCTAGGTTGCTTCTCTCCTTGATTAGTTTCCACCCATTGCTTCTTGTCCTACACTCAGGTGCTTGGGAGAATAGCTTGACTCCCTCTTCTTTGTGGCAGCCCCTGAGATATTGGAATGCTGCTATCATGTCTCCCCTAGTCCTTCTTTTCATTAAACTAGACATACCCAGTTCCAGAAACCATTCTTTATATGTTTTAGCCTCCAGTTCCCTAATCATCTTTGTTGCTCTTTCCTGCACTCTTTCTAGAGTCTCCACATCTTTTTACATCGTGGTGACCAAAACTGGATGCAGTATTCCAAGTGTGGCCTTACCAAGGCATTATAAAGTCGTATTAACCCTTCATATGATCTTGATTCTATCTCTCTGTTTATGCAGCCCAGAACTGCATTGGCTTTTATGGCAGCTGCAGCACATGGCTGGCTCATATCTAAATGGTTGTCCACTAGGACTCCAAGATCCCTCTCACAGTTACTACTATTGTGCATTTTGTTTCTCTTGCCTAAATGTAGAACCTTATTTTTTTCACCATTGAATTTCATTTTGTTAGATAGCCCCCAATGTTCAACCTATGAGGGAGGCTTTTACCGAACACTAAATTGGTTTCAAACAGCAGAGACTAACTTTGTGAAATGGATGGACGAAACTGATCTGCAAGATTGCCTTTTCGTAATGTGTCTTGTCCTCTCCAGTGGCTCCTAACCTCCATTCAGTTAGACCCACAACTCCCTATAGAGCTCCTGAAACGCAAGATTATTTGTTTAATCTTGTTGGAGGTTCAGACATGAACAGTTTTCTTGTCCGATCGAATTTGGGTCGGTCACTGGGACCAGAGATTTTACTCTTCCGAGCATTCGGACTCATGCTTGGAGCCCATCTTGTCATTTTTTTTTGTCATATATGGAAGAGCCTCTCTTTGCTCTTCTCCCAAAGACACGAGATTCTCCCTGCAGGCAAAATTCCCAGAATAACTTTATTTTCACTCTAGGAAAATGTAACCACTAATCCACTGTCTGCTCCCATAGGTACCTGCAATTTAAGGATAAATTTAAAAGTAAAAAGCAGGGGTGCTATTCAGCAGATTCTGACAGGTTCTGGAGAACCAGTAGTGGAAATTTTGAGTAGCTCGGAGAATCAGCAAATACCACCTCCGGCTGGCCCCAGAGTGGGGTGGGAATGGAGATTTTGCAGTATCCTTCCCCCAGGAGTGGGGAGGGAATGGGGATTTTGCAGGATCCTTCCCCTGGAGTGGGGTGGGAAAGGAGATTTTGCATTATCCTCCCCCTGGAGTCGGATGGGAATGGAGATTTTGCATTATCTTTCCCCTGGAGTGGGGCAGGAATGGGGATTTTGCAGTATCCTTCCTCTGGAGTGGGATGGGAATGAGGATTTTGCAATATTCTTCCCCTGGAGTCGGATGGGAATGGAGATTTTGCATTATCTTTCCCCTGGAGTGGGGCGGGAATGGAGATTTTTCAGTATCCTTCCCCCAGAGTGGGGAGGGAATGGGGATTTTGCAGTATCCTTCCCCCGGAGTGGGGTGGGAATGGAGATTTTGCAGTATCCTTCCCCCAGAGTGGGGAGGGAATGGGAATTTTGCAGTATCCTTCCCCTGGAGTGGGGAGGGAATGGAAAATTTGTGGTATCCTTCACCTGGAGTGGGGTGGGAATGGAGATTTTGCAGTATCCTTCCCCCAGAGTGGGGAGGGAATGGGAATTTTGCAGTATCCTTCCCCTGGAGTGGGGAGGGAATGGAAAATTTGTGGTATCCTTCACCTGGAGTGGGGAGGGAATGGAGATTTTGCAGTATCCTTGCCCTGCCATGCCCACCAAGCCATGCCCACAGAACTGATAGTCAAAAAAAATGAATTCCACCACTGGTAAAAAGTACTGTAAACTGCATTCCTTATAAGGTTCCTGGTGCAGAACCTAACTACTGAGGAATGGGAAATTAAAAGATGGGGATTGTGTCTTTTCAACAGTCTCTCTCTTTTCCCTTCCTTTCTATCGTCCCCAGCATTGTTGGATTTGCTGGCCTAAAGGAGCCTCCCTTCTTGCAAAGCCCAGCATGGATTCCCCTCTAGACCAGGGCCCAGGCTCCCTGTCTTCCACCACTCAGACGGATCTTCCAGTCGCACTGAAGAAGTTTTATCAGGGTGAACCTCTGGCTCTGGGGGTGAGTACAGAGAGAAACAGAATGATGGTCCTTGCGTTTTGGAAATCCCCGGCTCCCCTATTCTGTTGCAATCGGACCATGAGGATTCTTTGTTGTGTACATATCAAAAGCCTTCATCCATTTGTTTTATTGGCCAAGAGTGGTCCTGTTGTGGCCCGCCGGTGGCCAGCAGAGCTGGCAGAAGAGTTGGACAGTGGGGAGGTTGGGGAGGAACTTTGGCCAGTCCTGGGAGGTGGGGAAAGCTTGGATGAGGTCAGAGGCAGAGAAGGAGGTAGACAGCAGCGAGGTAGAGGAACTGCTGGAGCCTGTTCCCAGTGCGTGCATGCGCAGAGCTGCCAGAAGACAAGAACCACTCAGAAAGCAGGGTCGACTCTGGAGTAAAAGCCACACCTTGGAGGTGATTGGCCCCTCCCATAGGAAATAAAAGAGGAGAAAAGAGGGAGTGGGTTTTTGCAGGAAATAATTCGTTCATTCCGTGACTCTGAGAGACTCTGTTCCAAGTTTTGTCTTGTACTGTGATTGGAAACAAGTTACATGGCAGCTTGCCAAACGAGATAAGGTGAGTTGAGAAATATTCCTTTGAAAAATTGTTTGGACAAACTTTGCTGACTGTGAATGAACGTAATTCACGGTCGTGTAAATAAAAGAGGTTTTGCCAGTAATTCCTGCCTCCTGCTTGTTAAGGGAGCCTAGGCCAGAACAGGTGCGGTGGCCTAGAGGTGGAGCTCTCGCCTCACAATCAGGAGGCTGTGAGTTCGATCCTAGGTATCGCTGGGCACAATGAGAATATATCTATTGAACAAAGCTCCGCATTGGCGACAGGAAGGGCATCCGGCTATTAAAACACTCTGCTAGCTGCATTCAGTTGCCCAGACTCCATCCTGCAAGGGATTACGGGATTGTTAAATGATGATGATGATTTGTTTTATTTGCCAGCTAATGTAACATCTAAGAACTATATAACCCCCTCCCCCTTAAGGGAAGTTGGTCTTGAGGGCTGTACATGAGGCCTAGAAAAATAAAAACCAAAAAAAAATCCTTTTCTTAGTTTTTATCATCCTTTTTCAAAATCTTTCCTATATATATGGGTTGAACATAAACATGCCTATGCCTGATGAGTACCAACAAGGAGGAAACTGATTGGATAGTGCCTCCTACTGGGCAGTTGCTAAGGTGACGTGAAGAAAGAAATAGGTTCTCCAGAGGCTGGTGAACAATAGTGATCTAAACCAGTGCCAAGAGATGCTGGGAGTTGTCGTTCAGAGACATTGGGAGTTTTGTTGGTTCCTCACTCCTGACCATCACTGATCTTTTTTTTTTTTTTAATTTGATTTATATGCCGCCCTTCTCCGGAGACTCAGGGCGGCTTACAATGTGTTAAGCAATAGCCTTCATCCTTTTGTATATTTATACAAAGTCAGTTTATTGCCCCCACAAACTGGGTCCTCATTTAACCTACCTTAGAAAGGATGGAAGGCTGAGTCAACCTTGAGCCTGGTAAGATTCGAACCTGCAGAAATTGCAGGCAGCTGTGTTAATAACAGGGTGCATTAAACCACTGTACTACCAAGGCTCTTGTGATTTCTTTTTATTTTTCTCTTTCCAGATCACACAGATCTTCATAGGAATCATAGGAATTATTTTGGGGATCCTGCTCAGTGTAATCAGTGATAGTTTCATCGAGTATGTTTCGATAAAGATGCCTTATTGGAGTGGAATCTTGGTAATTTTACATAATGGTGTATTTAAAAAAAGTCAATAGCACAACCAGGGATTCTGGTGCATATCATACCGGTAGTAGTGGGGGTGGGTTCTACTTAGCTTTACTACCGGTTCGCTACGGGAGCACACGCACATACTTGCTTCCCTTGTGCGTGTGTGCGCGCTTCTGCGCATGCGCAGATCATCAATTATGACATCCGGGGGTTGGGTGGGTAGAGCCTCCTACCACTTTTACTACCGGTTCTAAAGAACTGGACAGAACTGGGAGCAACTCCACCACTGCATAGTAGCCTCAAGGCAAACTGGCCTTAGCTGAAGGGTGCTATAGTTTACCAGCTTGGCTAGTTTCATTTTGTGGCTGATGTCTGTTCTCCCAATCTCAGAAAATTTCAGAAAACCGCTGAACTAAGAGATTGCAAACATTAACGGAAGTAACTTCACGGTCTCTCTTTCCTCATTCCAAGCTCATTCAGCCGTCGTTCCAAATTACAATATGGGGGGGATGAGGGACGGACCCGTTTTCAAACATCTGGCCATCATAATCCCTCCAAGGTCCCCATGATCATGATTTGGTCGTTTGGCACCTGGTGTGCATTTTACAGTGGCTGTAGCATCCTGTGGTCATGAGATCACCATTTGAACAATCGGCTTCTGGCATTTTAAGTCAATGGGGAAGCCGGCAGGAGGTTGAAAGTCACCTTCATGGGAATTTCTGCTTCAAACTGTTGTAGGAAAAATAACGGACTAGGACAAGCTCTTCAGTGCAGGAAAGAGTTTTTATTTGCGCAAAGGTTCAAACAGTCCGAGGACCACGAAACAAAAGTCTGAACGCTGATGGCTTCTTCTGGCCATGTATTTATACAGTTTAAAGACAAAAGTATTACAGAGAGTGATGCATTTCACACGTAGAAGCTACCCTTTAATCTATCTCTAGGAAAGACATAACAGCCCTGTTCCCACAGGCTCAGGCTTTCAGCTCCGGAGCTCAAGACATAACAAAAGGAGATAAGAGGCTAGAAGACGCCTCACAAGCAGTAAAGAGGACAGTAAGGGAAGCAGTTTTTCTTCTCTAGGATATACATGACATTTGAGGTGCAATAAACATTAAACACCAGGATGTATCTGTTTAGGGTCAGTTTGCCCTTTTACAATTCTGTACCTACGTCAAATACCGTTTGTCATCTCAGCACCTTGGCATGGGAGAGGCACTTCTGTCTTGACCAAAGATTTGGATTTCTAATATTTGAGTTTTATCCCAATATCGAATCTTAGCCTGGCTCAAAACGACTCGTTTGATTTGCTTCATTACTTCACCTGGACCACTCTCGGTATAAGTCAGCACAGTCAGGTCACGTAACACTTCATAACTGCACCAAGTTGCCCATCTCAATTTCGGTGGGTAAGTGAGGACTGCCCATATAATCATTCTGAGTATCAGTTGCCATTTATGGCTGCCCTTCCTCGAGGTTTCATTCAACTCGAATCCTGAGTCTGAGAGTTGTTCACAGCGTCTGCAGAGCTGTGTCCTTGCCATAACAAAATGGGGGAAATTGAATGCTAGTGCAGAGCTACACAAATAGCCTGTGAATGTAGTAGCTCCTTTCTTTAATGGCTTCAAACCAGCTGCATCTTCAGATGGAATATGGAACGTTGACTGAGGTTCAGCACAACAGATAATCCGAGCACAATAAGCACTGACAGTAGGCAACCATTTAAGGTGGGAGGAGATTCTGGGTCTATATTTTTCTCTAGGGATAGAGCCACTGTGGCTCACTTGCTTTTCCTTCTCTTCCAGTACATCATCTCTGGATCCTTAGCTGTGGCAGCTGCTCGGAATCCCAAGATCCCTCTGGTAACTAACCCATTTGACATAAGTGAATGACATGGCTTAATCGGAAACCCTCAATTTCTGGGATCCTGGCCATGATCTCCATCTTCTTCAGGAAAGGTTGAAAAAGCCTCTCATCTGAAGCTCTGGATTGCTACAACCCACTGGGTGGTCAAACAGGAGCTTGGTGGATTTCTGATGTTCCTGAATCACTAACATCAAATGGAGCATCATAATGATTCTGCCTTGTTGCTTAAGACCTTCTCCGCTCCAAATACTTGCCTTGAGTTCCCTTTTTGGAACCTCCAGGTCAGGGGTGAAATGCTCCCGGTTCGGACTGGATCGCCCGATCCGGTAGTGATGGCGATGGGTGGTTTGGAGAACCAGTAGCAAAAATCTCTGCCCACCCCCCATACCCAGCTGAGCCGTGCAATCATCAGAGGCTTTTTTTTTTTTTTTACTTTTAAAAGCATTTTTTCTTCGGCCAAAAAAAATGCTTTTACAAGTAAAAAAAAAAAAAGCCTCTGAGGATCGCACGGCTCAGCTGGGATCGTCAGAGCCTTTTAAAAGCATTTTTTTTACAACCTCTTCGGCCAAAGAAGTTGTAGAAAAAATGTTTTTAAAAGTAAAAAAAAAAAGTTGGCCACACCCACCCAGTCACATTATCTCCCCAGGCCACGCCCACAGAACCGGTAATAACAAATTTTACATTTCATCACTGCTCCAGGTGTTTTGTGGGTCATTTTATGCCAGCTTTTGGCAAAGAGGTTGCTTGTCTCAGTCTCTGAATTGAATATTCTGATTGGATGAGGCTGTAAGGACTTGCCTCTCCTCTCTCCTCAAGAAAGCAGAACTCTTCAAACAGGCATCATTTCAAAAGGAACTTTTATGGCGAGAAAGTGATAGCAAGGAAAGCAAGGCAGGATCTGAAGTTCCTGCTCAAAAACCGTTAGATTAAATGTTGCAGAAAACCCCTCCCCTAGGTCCAGTCTGAGGTAGAGCCCATCCATAGGTGCAAAGTTGTTGTGAAAACTCAGAACTGAGAAGGTGATAAGAAGTTTTTCTCAGGCTCCTTCTGAGCTGAGACAAAACAGATGGCCCCCAGCCCAATCCCTCCCCTTCCCCTTCCCAAACAGGTACATCAAAGTGACAGGAAGAACCAGATACGTGAAAAAGGTTGTAGAAGAGCATTCAAGACCCCCTCCCCTCCAGAACGGCAGCGTCAGAGGCAGTTGCTTCCACAGAAGGAAACACCTTGAAACTCTTCCTCCATGGTAGTCCATCTGGCGTGCAAATGAGAGTCTCCAAATTGCACTACTCAAAAAGGACAAGAAGGAATTCAGCCATTCCTGAGGATGTAGAGCAGGGGTTTCAAACTCGATTTCATTGAGGGCCACATCAGGATTGTGTTTGACCTTGGAGGCTGGGGTGAGCGTGGCCAGCTCAATATCACTCTTGTTGGGGGCACCCTTCCCAGGCTCTGTTTTCAGCTGCGACGGCCTCCTGCAGTGTTGTGCCAGCAAAACATACGGCCCTCCCAAGCTCTGCTTTTGCTGGCACAGTGCTGAAGGAGGGCGTCTCAGCCAAAAACAGAGCCTGGGAGTGTCAGGGCGTTGATTAATCCCATTCTGCTTTTGGGATAATTGCACCTGATTACGAGGGGTGGATCGAGACCTTTCCTTGCAAGTATACTTTAAGAAAACAAAACCCGAAGATATTTTTTCTAAGAAAACTGATTTATTTGTTATAAAGAAAATAAAACACCTCACTAAGAAAGAAAATTAATTGTTACATTTTGAAAATAAAGTTCGTGCCAGCTGCTTCTCAGCAGCCGGACTTTTCTGGCAAGAGAACAAAAGGAAAAGATGTGAAGGAATGCGGATACACATAGCTTACTGATAAGAAGTTGGCAAGCTACGGAAAGTCTGATAGTCCAGAAATAATGAGCTCAGCTGGTAAATAAAAAAAACGCAGTGACCGGGAGGACCACGCATGGCCCTCCCGAGCTCTGTTTTCGCTGGCAGAGGGACTGTAGGCCAGTCCTTTGCTATTTCCAGGGTGACCCCATGGGCCAGATCGAAGCACCCCGTGGGCTGGATCTAGCCCGCAGGCCTAGAGTTTGACACCCCTGGTGTAGAGAATAAAAGTCTCCCATTTTCTGTCTAAAGCAAATTCAGAATTCAAAGCCAGCTGAATTTCTTGGTGTGTGTACCTGTTTTTATATGTTTATTAATTTATTTTATCCCTTCTAGGTGCAAGGCACGCTGGCAATGAATGTGATAAGTGCAGCAATAGCTGGTATTGGCATCATATTCCTGGGTCTCACAATCAAAATTACTGACTATCGTTTTTTTTACTTTTGCAACGAACATGTAGGCGAACCTGAGGAAAAGTGTCATGAAACGATTGTAAGTCTGTGACCTTTCAGAATTCATCTAAAAAGTTGGCTTCAATAAGGCAGAGAAGGCAAATGGTGACCTTTAGATGGACATGCAAATCTTTCGAGGACATGGTGGTGTCAAAAGCAGGGGTGAAATGCTCCCGGTTCGGATCGGATCTCCCGATCCGGTAGTGATGGCAGCGGGTGGTTCGGAGAACCGGTAGCAAAAATCCCTGCCCCCCCCCATGCCCATCTGAGCAGGGCGATCATCAGAGGCTTTTTTTTTTTTTTTTTTACTTTTAAAGCATTTTTTCTACAACCGCTTCGGCCGAAAAAATGCTTTTAAAAGTAAAAAAAAAAAAAAAGCCTCTGATGATCACGCGCCTCAGCTGGGATTGTCAGAGGCTTTTAAAAGCATTTTTTTACAACCTCTTCGGCCGAAGAAGTTGTAGGAAAAAAAATGAATTTAAAAGCCTCTGGCGATCCCAGCTGAGTTGCCTGATCATCAGAGGCTTCTAAAAGCATTTTTTTCTGCACCCTCTTAACTAAGTCCACCCAGTCACATTACCCACCACCACCACCAAGCCACACTCACAGAACTGGTAGTAACAAATTTTAGATTTCACCCCTGGTCAAAAGTCTATCTCAAACAGAGTTTTAACCATAGAATTGAGGGGTAGAAATGTTGTCTTGGGGTTTTAAGAGTTTGGCCTGCTCTAATTTCCTTTCCCTCGATCTTTTCAAGACAGCTTCAAGAGAAGTGTCTTCAAGGCATGGCCAAGAATGGAAATGGCAGCTGTATCAGTGCACCCAAAGTTTTGCCAGATTTTTATGTGGGACATAGGAAAATCTGGCCAGAGCTTTTATTGCACTGTTGTGTCCATTTTTTTGACCAAATGTTAACTCCCCCCCCCAAAAGTGTGGTTTTCAGTTTTTGTTGTGTAGACTGTGACCAAACTTGATGGTTGGAACTGGGTCCCATCTTGACTAGGTGCTAGCTATGCTACCCAATGGGCATTAGTCTGCCCCATCAGGTAGAACAGACCAGGAAACCATCTCTGCAGGAAAGCTACTACTAATTTTATTGAAATGGCTGTAATAATAGAATCTTGCAACGTTGATTGGACTGTCCCTCCTCCCCCTTCTTATACCGCCCTCGGTTAGGAAGGTGTTGGCCTGAGATACTTTTATACATTATCTCACTGCTCTTGACTTTAAAAAAACAACAACCCAAAATGTCATCCTCCTTTTTCACCAGGCAAGACAGAGCCTGCATATCTCATCCAGGCCATTTTCCTTCCTCTAGAATTGGAGATAAATATGCCTATCTCTGTGGGACATGGTGGCTCAGTGGCTAAGACGCTGAGGTTGCCGATCGAAAGGTTGGCAGTTCAGCGGTTTGAATCCCTAGTGCCGTGTAATGGGTGAGCTCCCATTACTTTTCCCAGCTTCTGCCAACCTAGCAGTTCGAAAGCCCGTATAAAACGCAGGTAGAATAATAGGGATCACCTTTGGTGGGAAGGTAACAGCGTTCCGTGCGCCTTTGGTATTGAGTCATGCCGGCCACATGACCACGGAGACGTCTTTGGACAGCGCTGGCTCTTCGGCTTTGAAACGGAGATGAGCACCGCCCCCTAGAGTCAGGAACAACTAGCACATATGTATGAGGGGAACCTTTATCTTTTACCTTTATGCCTATCTCTATTTATAAAAATGGATATGTTACTTTTCTGCTTCATTGATAGTACATAATTAATGGAATTTTGGCTGTTCTTACTGCGTTCAACGTCCTGGAGTTTTGCATCGCCATCTCTCTTGCGTCTTTTGGCTGTAAGATGCTTTGCCGAAATGCCTTCACTGAAACGGTAAGATTCCAAAGGAAGGAGGTTAGCTTATCAAAGGAAACATATTCAGAAACATGGCTTGCCAGTAAACTTAGGTTCTAGTTCATACATTGTACTAAGTGTGATGTAAAAGAAACAAAACAAAAATTTGGCTTCACACATTATGCTATGTTGCAAATCCTGAGTTCTAAATAGTGGTGGTTGATTCTCATATTGCGATAAACCTAAAGGAAACAAACCACCATTCACATCTCAGTGCGCCCAACCTTCATCTTTAATTGGCAGGGAAGGGGGTAATGTCCTCACCACCCAATTGAGACGTGCTCAGTGTTGCCTCGAAGTGCAAGATGGACAGCAAATGAGTTTGATAATGATAATAAAAAAATGAAAATAAGTACCACCTAATCTACACACGGTCCAGGCAACACTTCAGGTAGAATCCCAGAAATGTGTGAGAGCGTATCAAATATTGGGATTTGGGAGGCAGCGCCAGCCATGCAAAACCAGAAAAGGATGCAGCTGCTTTAAAGAGAGGCAGTGATGTCTTTATGCTCTAGGATTCTACGGAGAATCCAGATGCCTCTTGGGAATGGATTCAAAAGTGCTTCAGATCCTTATTTGAAACAAGGAGAGACAGAAGCATTCAACAGGCCGTTGGCAAGCTGAGAATTTCCATTCTAAGGTATAGAATGAGAAATGCATGCAAACATGTGGCTTAAAATCTCATTATATGTTTCTTTAGGTTGTGGTCATTTATCAGAATGCGCCTCCTGCCAATGCTGAACATCCAGCCATCGACTGCAAAGAGCCAGAATCCCCCTGAGTTGCTTTCCCTTCATGGCAGCTATTCTGGAGTGTATCGGCTCCTGCAAAATTGAAGCCTTAAGCTTTTAAAGGAATTACATGGAACTTTTCACCCAGGGGAACATAGAAATATTGAATGGGCTAAGCAAGGCACCACGTAAAAGGTCTTGGGAATGCGAATGTTCTTTGTTGCTGGTTAAAATATTTCCGTATGTGATGGTTGGCACCTGTACCAAGTTAAGTTTTGCTGTTGGAAAATGCACTGTTGGTGGGTTTATACAGCATGTTATGGATAAACTACCCTTTCCCCATTATAATGGTCGTATCACAGACCAGGCAAAGTCCAAAGCTCACCTCAACAGAGTTTAGCAACCATCCAAAGCTTGGAACCCATTCCAGAAATTGATTTGTGGGATGTAACCGTCTCTCCCTGGGAATTGTTCAAACAAAAGCCTCGGCAGCCATATATAGTCCCATGAAATATAAAGAGCCAAATTTATAGCCATAATTTACATTCTTAGCCAATTTGTTCTAGTGGTTGAAATACCAGGCTAGAAACCAGGAGACTCATCCCACCTTATAAAGAAAAGGCAGCTGGGTGACTTTAGGCCAGTCCCTCCCTCGGCCCGACTCACTTTGTTGTGGTGGGGAAAACAGGAAGAGGAAGGAATATTAGCTACCTTCGCTGCCTTAAATTATTGATAAAAATAATGAAGACAGGCTGTAAATGTATACATCAGAAGACAAACTTGTTTCCTGCCACTCGACTTTCCATCAGGTTGCCTTCTGCCAATCCAGCTCATCTCACCCATTGAGGCACGAGTGCACTCCAGACCAATAAATTTGCTGAACTCGTTATGGCTGTTTTCATTTTCTTTAAATTCCACAGAAATAAAGAGGAGTGGGGGGTGTGTTTCATTCTTTGGGTACTCTCTCCTCTCTCATTTTGCTGGCCCTCGTGCTTTGCAGCAAAGGAGAGTTTGGAAGGTTCAAAAACAATTGATCAGTGGAACAACTCGCCTCCAGAAGTTGTGAATGCTCCAACACTGGAAGTTTTTAAGAAGATGTCTGAAGTGGTATAGGGTTTTCTGCCTGACCGGGGGTTGAACTAGAAGACCTCCAAGGTCCCTTCCAACTCTGCTATTCTATTCTATTCTATTCTATTCTATTCTATTCTATTCTATTCTATTCTATTCTATTCTATTCTATTCTATTCTATTCTATTCTATTCTATTCTATTCTATTCTATTATTCTATTCTATTCTAAAAAGATATCCAGATGCTGCGAAGTGTCTGCAGTGACAAAGATCAAGGCTTGTGAAAGCCATCAATGGAAGCCAAAGTGGGACTTGGGAAGGAGGTGAGGAAGAGCTTCTGAACTTGACGATGGAGAAAAGTCCAATCTGCTTCCAGACAGCAATGAGTGACCGTCCGGTGGGTCTGGGTAGGAGGAGAAGGGGAAAGAACTGGAACCACCACCGCCTTTCCGATTCCGGATGGGCGAAACGCCCAGCGGTGGGTTCTACTTACCTTTACTACTGGTTCACAACGGAGCCACGCACTCTTCTGCACATGCGCAGAAGCATTTTGATGACATCGGGGTCGGTGGGCGGAGCTTCCTGCTAGATTTACTACGGGTTCTATAGAACCAGTGCGAACTGGGGGCAACCCACCACTGGTCATAAGTCCCTTTTTTTTCAACCCCGTTGTAACTTCGAACAGTCACTAAATGAACTGTTGTAAGTTGAGGACTTCCTGTATACCAGGGTATTCAATGCCCAGACATTCAAAGGGGAAGAAGCAGAAAGATCTCCATGAAAAAAAAAATAAAAGTTCGGATCAGATAATATTGTTTGGGATGCTCTCTCTCTGTTCTCATTTTGCTGGCCCTCGTGCTTTGCAGCAAAGGAGAGTTTGGAAGACTTTAAAAGATATTTTAAAACTCTTACGGCATTTCTTTGCACAAGTGGATTGCTGCTTTCCTGTCTAACAGACTGCAGAAAGTCAAAATAGGGAACTCGCTGTCTAATCCTGCATCGGTTAACCGTGGTGTTCCACAAGGCAGCATTTTAGGTCCCACCCACATTTTTTTTTTTGCTCTATATCAACAATTTATACGATCAACTTAAACGCAATTGCACTCTTTTTGCCGATGATGTAAAGTTATTTTATTTTATTGTCATTGCACCTCGTACAACGAAATTAAATGCCATCTTCAGTGTACATTATACCGTGTTTCCCTGAAAATAAGACCCTGTTTTATATTTTTTTGAACCCCAAAATAAGCGCTTGGCCTTATTTTCGGGGAGGTCTTATTATTTTGGGGCGCCTGGTGCAAGATGGGGTTCCTCTTGCCATCTTACCTGATTTCCAGCTCTGTCTCCCTAACCAGAAGAAATGACAGGGACTGGCTGCACATGCAGTTAAATATTTTTGGGGAGAGCTTATTTTTAGGGAGGGGGGCTTATTTTAGAGCATGCGCTCAAAAGCCTGATTGGGCTTATTATCAGAGAAGGTCTTATTTTTGGGGAATCAGGGTAACTATAAAAATAAAGCACAAACATACATCCCTCACATTCTATATAATTGAACTGAAAACCCCGATATTGCATTAATATTGCACTATACAGGAGAATTCAATATAGTTTACTGCTTTGGGAGAGAAGCTGTTTTTCAGCCTCTTTGTCCTTGTTTTTATTATCCTGTACCGTCTGCCAGATGGTAATAGTTCAAAAAAAAAAAAAAAAAAGGTGCCTAGGATGAGATGGATCTTTAAGAATGTTTTGAACTTTCTTAAGGCAGCGGGAGCTATTATTCAACTCTACAGATAATTCTGTTGTTTTGCAATGTGATCTCGACTATGTGTCTGAATGGTCATCTGTTTGGCAACTTCAAATTTCAATTAATAAATGCTCTGTCTTACATATTGGTAAACGTAACCAGGATGTCAAGTATAAGCTAGGTGGCATTGATCTAGCAGATGACCCTCCCTTTGTTAAGGACCTAGATCAGAGGTCTTCAAACTTGGCACTTTAAGACTTGTGGATTTCAACTCCCAGAATTCTCCAGCCAGCACAGCTGTGCTGGCTGGAGAATTCTGGGAGTTGAAGTCCACAAGTCTTAAAGCTGCCAAGTTTGAAGACCTCTGACCTAGATGTACTTATCTCTGACGATTTATGCTCCAAAGCTCACTGTAACAGCGTTGCTAAAAAAAAGCATTAAGAGTTGTAAACTTAATTTTATGAAGCTTTTTTTCTGGAAACATTGTATTGCTAATTAGAGCTTATAAAACTTATGCTAGACCAATTTTAGAGTATCGTTCAACTGTTTGGAATCCCCACCATATATCTGACATCAGTACAATTGAGCAGGTTCAGAGGTACTTCACCAGAAAATCTTGCACTTTTCTGTACACAATAGAATTCCTTATGCTACTAGACTCAAAATTCTCGTTTGGATAAGTTAGAACTGTGTCCCTTGTGGTCAGGCCTAGGTATTGCATACAAAATTATACGTAGTAAGGTTTTACCTGTAAATAACTTTTTCTGTTTTTAATTGCAATAATACGTGCGTGAACAACTGCTTTAAACTCAATATAAATCGTTCTAAACTTGACTGTAAAAAAATGTGATTTCTGTAATACAGTTATCAAAGCCTGGAATACTTTACCTGATCCAGTTGTCTCGGCTACAGATTTTCACAGTTTCAACCACAAATGGACTTCCTCGGACCTTGCTTCATATTTACAGCAAGTGATCAGTAGAGGGGGATGTGCATAAGTGCACTAACGTGCCTATTGTCCCTTGTCATTTTTTTTTTTAATTTGATTTATATGCCGCCCTTCTCCGGAGACTCAGGGCAGCTTACAATGCGTTAAGCAGTAGCCTTCATACTTTTGTATATTTTATACAAAGTCAGCTTATTGCCCCCACAATCTGGGTCCTCAATTTACCTACCTTAGAAAGGATGGAAGGCTGAGTCAACCTTGAGCCTGGTGAGATTTGAACTTACAGTAATTGCAGGCAGCTGGTCTTAATAACAGTGCTAAGGTGGGCGGATGGGCTCAAGGAGACCCTAAGAAGATTCTTGGAAGAACTGTGGATTGTTGCCTGTTATAGGTTGATCTGATATTTGTCTATTGCCCCCACAAACTCGATCCTCAATTTACCTACCTTAGAAAGGATGGAAGGCTGAATCAACTTTGAGCCTGGTGAGATTCGAACTTACAGTAATTGCAGACAGCTGGTGTTAATCACAATGCTATCAGTCTGCTGAGCTACCAGGCCGTCATTGTATTTGTATTCTCTTATTCTTGTTCTCGTTTTTGTTTGACAAATTCCAATAAATAAATAAATAAATAAAATATAAAATAAAATATAAAATAATAAAATAAAATAAAATAAAATAATAATATAAAATAATATAAAATAAAATAATAAAATAATATAATAAAATAAAATATAAATGAGGACCCAGTTGTGGCGGCAATAAGCTGACTCTGTATAAATATACAAAAGGATGAAGGCTATTGCTTAGCGCATTGTAAGCCGCCCTGAGTCTCCGGAGAAGGGCAGCATATAAATCAAATTAAAAAAAATAAAAAATAAATATCCAGATGCTGGGATGGGTTTCTTAGATCAGAATCAAGCAAGCCATGTAACGGAAACCTAAGTTGGTGGGGTCTCCTGCTTGGACAGGGGGTTGGACTAGATGACCTCCAAGCTCCCTTCCGATTCTGTTAATCTGGTAAACAGAGAGGAACAATATCGGCTTCTTTGAACCTGGCGGTTGGAGAAAACTCCGGGCTCCGCTTCCTCGCAGCACAGATCGCTGGCCCGACTCTCCCGGGAGAAGAGAAAGGAAGGAGGGAGGCGGAAAAGGCCGCCTTGTCAATGACAATCCGCCCGGGTGAATCACCTCCTCCTTCCCGGGCGGGCCTCCCTCGGGCAACGCTCAGCTCCGCGGTTAAAGGAGCGGCTGGGCCGGACGAGAAGACGGGACGGTGCCAAACCGAGCCGAGCCGAGCCGAGTTTAGCTGGAGCGGATGGGTCAGCCTTACTCCGAAGGGCAGGGAGGGAAGGAGGGAGGGAGGGAAGGGGCCGGCTCCCTCTTCTTCTTCCTTCGGGAGCCGCTGGAGGCGGTAGTCGGTGGGCAGGGAAAGGGGCTTTGCCGGGCGGCAGGGGATCGCAAGGAGGCGCCGGTTCTGGATCGCCTGCGCCTTGCGCTTCTTTCAGCCGGATCCGAGCGGCGGGCGTCTTTGCGCGCGGGGGAGGGGGAAACGGGGGGCGCTTCTGGAGCGCCCCGTTGCTTTGTGTCAGAGAAGCCCGTTTCCTGGGTTTTACGCGCGACGGCGGCTGAGCAACGGGCCGGGCCGGACTCGGGGCTGGAGATGGCGGGGTGGCTGTTCAGGTTTCACCTGTTGGATCGAACGCCGCGGCAGCTGCTGCCCTCGGGCGATGCTCTCAGTCTGTTGAGTGTTGTAAACTGGATTACTTTTTTGTTTGGTTTGGGTTGCATCGGCGCGTTTCCGGGCTCCATAGCTGGCACGACTCAGCGTCCTTCGCAAGCAGGTGGATGAAGTCAGGGCATTAAAGGGTGTTGTTGCGTCAATCCAGTCTCTCTCTCTCTCTCTCTCTCTCTCTCTCTCTCTCTCTCTCCCCCCACTCTCTATCATCTATCAATCTATCTATCTCTCTATCTATCATCTATCTATCTATCTATCTATCTATCTATCTATCTATCTATCTATCTATCTGCTATCATCTATCTATCTATCTATCTATCATCTATCATCTATCATCTATCATCTATCATCTATCATCTATCATCTATCATCTATCTATCTATCTATCTATCTATCTATCTATCATCTATCATCTATCATCTATCATCTATCTATCTATCATCTATCTATCTAACTAACTATCTATCTATCATCTATCATCTATCTATCATCTATCTATCTATCTAACTATCTATCATCTATCATCTATCATCTATCATCTATCATCTATCATCTGTCTATCTATCTATCTATCATCTATCATCTATCATCTATCTATCAATCTCTCTATCTCTCTATCTATCATCTATCTATCTATCTAACTATCTATCATCTATCATCTATCATCTGTCTATCTATCTATCATCTATCATCTATCATCTATCATCTATCATCTATCATCTATCAATCTCTCTATCTCTCTATCATCTATCTATCTATCTATCAGCTATCTATCTATCTATCAGCTATCAGCTATCTATCATCTATCATCTATCATCTATCATCTATCTATCATCTATCATCTATCATCTATCATCTATCTATCTATCTATCTATCTATCTATCTATCTATCTATCTATCATCTATCATCTATCATCTATCTATCATCTATCATCTATCTATCTATCATCTATCTATCTATCTATCTATCTATCTATCTATCTATCTATCATCTATCTATCTATCTATCTATCTATCTATCTATCTATCTATCTATTCATTCAATTTATATGCCGCCCCTCTCCGAAGACCCAGGGCGGGATCCCACGAACGCCAAACCTGTCACGGCAGGTGGATTTTGAGGAAGTTCAGCCTAGAGGTGGAGAAACTCCTGGGGATCTAGATAACAGATACAGATTAACAAGAGTTGGAAGGGACCTTGTAGGTCATCTAGTCCAACCTCCCACCCAAGCAGGAGACCCTACACCATTTCTGACAGATGGCAGTCCAGTCTCTTCTTGAAAGCTTCCAGGGATGAAGCTCCCACAACTTCCGAAGGCAACTTCTGTTCCATTCGTTGATTGCTCTCGCTGTCAGAAAATGTCTTCTTATTTCCAGGTTGAATCTCTCCTTGATCAGCTTCCATCCATTATTACCTTGTCTGGCTTTCGGGTGCTTTGGAAAATAGATTGACCCCAGTGGTGAAATCCAAATTTTCTTACTACCGATTCTGTGGGCATGCCTTGGTTGGTTGGCATGGCAGAGGAAGGATACTGCAAAATCTCCATTCCCTCCCCACTCCTGGGGGAAGGATACTGCAAAATCCCCATTCCCACCCCACTCCTGCGGGAAGGATAGTGCAAAATATCCATTCCCACCCCACTCTGGGGCCAGCCAGAGGTGGTATTTGCTGATTCTCCGAACTACTCAGAATTTCCGCTACTGGTTCTCTGGACTGTTCAAACTTTCTGCTACCGATTCTCCAGAACCTGTCAGAACCTGCTGGATTTCACCCCGATTGACCCCCCTCCTCAGCCTTAGGAAGCCTCTTAGACTAGGATGAGAGCGATGTTTCCATTCATCTCAAAGTTATCTATTGTTGGATCTCGGTTGGCAGACATCCTTGCGATAAATCTGGCTGTGGTGGGGCATGCTTAATCCAACGCCCAGAATTGTTGGACTCTGTCCATACCATTAGTATGGATTTGGCATGAATAGTAAGACTGGTATCTTAGCTTATGCCTTCTCTATATTGCTGTTGTTGTTTTATTATCATTATTAATCATCGCACAGTCAGCCAGATGCTCAGACTGGATTTGGCATATTTGTCTACCTATCAAGTCCTTACCAAGGACCTGGGATAGGCAGATCAGGATGTTTGATGGTGTTAACAGATATCGTCGCAGGAGGGAAGCTGTTCCAAGTAAAGCTGCCTTTTGCAATTGACTGATGGTGAATTTGTCAATGCCTGTGGTGTTCAAATGGTGCTCCAATTATTTTGGGATTGCACCCAAGGTGCCTATTACTATTGGTACTACCTTTGCTTGCCTTTGCCACAGTCATTCTATTTCTATTTGTAGGTCTTTGTATTTTGTTACCTTTTCCCGTTCTTTCTCTTCTCTTCTCTTCTGCTGTCTCCAGGCACTGCCACATCCACTATCCGGACTTTTGTCTTTCTTATTGACAATTGTTCAGTCTGGAGCATTATGTGGCACGTGCCACATTGAATTCTAAAGTCTCAGAGCAATTTAACGTCTTCGTGTTCTATGATTTTCTCTATTTTATGGTCCCACCAGTTCTTGCTTACAGGCAAATGATATTTCTTGTAGATCTTCCAGTGCACCATTGTTGCTACTTTGTCATGCCGCTGCTTGTAGTCTGTGATTATTATTATTGTCATCTCTTTTATTCATTAAACTTGAAACTCAGTCAACTGAACATTTAAAAATGTATCACAAATGGCGCTAATGGTTGATAGGACTAGGCCCCTGTCTGCTACTGTAGGGGAAAGCAAACGCCGCAAATTAAGGATAAAAGATAATGTAAAGTGCATTCCTTCTAAGCTTCCTAATGCAGAACCTAACTATTGAGGATTGGGAAATTAATAATGGGGATCATATGCTTTATGTTTTGTAAGACTCTCTATTTTATTATCCTCTCTCTGTTTTCCTTCCTTTCTACGGTCCCCCAGCCTTACTGATTTAGATGGCCTAAAGGACTTCCCTACTTGCAAAGCCCAGCATGGATGCTCAGCCTGTGGTCACGAGTGCGGGCTCTCTTTCTTACATCACTCAGACTGATTTTCCAGTCCCGCTGAAAAAGTTTTATCGGGGTGAGCCTCTGGCACTGGGGGTGAGTATGGAGATGAGTGGTACGATAGCTTCTCTCATTTTGAGGATCCCATGGTCCCCTATTCTGTTGCAGTAGGATAGTGAGGATTCTTTGTTATGCACACATGAAAATTCATTGATCCATTTGTTTTATTGGCTGGCTAATGTAACATCTAAAAACTATATAACTCTCTCCCCCTTAAGGGAAGGTGAGGCCCGTAGCACGAAGCCCAGAAAAATAAAATTTAACACCAAAATCCCTTCTTTTTGTATTTATGTTCCTTTTAAAATAGCACTTAGACTTATATACCGCTTCATAGTGCTTTACAGCTTATCTAAGTGGTTTACAGAGTCAGCATCTTGCCCCCAACAATCTGGGTCCTCATTTTACAGACCTGGGAAGGATGGAAGGCTGAGTCCACCTTGAGCTGGTCAGAATCGAACTCCTGGAGTGAATAGTGAGTTAGCTTGCAGTACCTCATTGTAACCACTGTACCACCACGGCTCATACATACACATACACATACACATACACATACACATACACATACACATACACATGCACATACACATACACATACCGTGTTTCCCCAAAAATAAGACCCTGTCTTAAATTTTTTTGAACCCCGAAATAAGCACTTGGCCTTATTTTCGGAGAGGGCTTATTATCAGAGGATGTCTTATTTTAGGGGAAACGGTACCTATACCTATACCTATACATATGAAATGGGTTGAACATGAGAATGCCTGATGAGTCCCAGCAAAGATGAAACTGATTGTGCAGTGCCTCCTACTGGCCAATAGCTAAAATGACATGAAAAATAGGTTCTCCAAAGGTTATTGAACAATACAGTAGTGATAAAACCACCAGTTGCCAGTGCTGAGAGATGCTGGAAGTTGTAGTTCAGCAACATCTGGAGTTCTGTTGGTTCCCTACTCCTGAATATCACTGAATTGCATGTATAATTAGATATTCTATTTTAAAATATTGTATTACTTTACTAACATTCAAGGTTTTTTGGAGGCGAGGAAAGGTATCAAATTTGCATGTGTGAGTTGGAAGTGAAGGCGCTGTTTTTTCTTCTCTTTGCAGATCACACAGATATTCATAGGAATCATACAAATTATTTTTGGGATGCTGATCGACATAATTGATGAGCGTGGTATTTTCTATCTTATTGTATGGATGCCCTATTGGAGTGGAATCTTGGTAATTTTACACCAGGGGTGTCAAACTCAATTTCATTGGGGGCCGCAGCAGGGCTGTGGTTGACCTTGGGGGGCTGGGTAGGTGTGTCCGACTGGTTGGCCGTGGCCAGCTTGATGCCACTCCCCAAACTGCTGGCATGTTTCCTCTTCATATTGGGTAAACCGGGCCAAGGCCAGGCTGGCCGGTTCCTTATATTTTCTAGGACGGCCCCATGGACCGGATCCGACCCCTGGCCCTTGTGTTTGACAGCCCTGTTTTACACGATGGTGCATTTAAACAATTCAATAGCATGATCCAGACATTAAACTGGACATCACAATAGCCTCAGGGCAAATTGGCCTTCGCAGAAGGATGTTTGGAGTTTACCAGCTGTTGGTTTCTCTAAACCTTTTTACAGGTTTTGCTTTAGGAAAAGGGCTGTTTGACTAATTCAATTTTGTGGGTGATGTCTTTTTCCCAAGTTTCAGACACTGAAGAACTAAGAGCCTAAAAACATAAAACAGGAGCCTGGATAGCTCAACAGACAGAAGCACTGTAATTTAACACCAGCTGTCTGCAATTAAAGTAAGATCGAATCTTGCCAGGCTCAAGGTTGACTCAGCCTTCCATCCTTTCTAAGGTAGGTAAATTGAGGACCCAGTTTGTGGGGGCAATAAGCTGACTTTGTATAAATATACAAAAGTATGAAGGCTATTGCTTAACGCACTGTAAGCCGCCCTGAGTCTCCGGAGAAGGGCGGCATATAAATCAAATTTAAAAATAATAAATAAATAAATAAATAAATAGAAGTATCGTCCTTTGTTCTTATCGTACAGATAGTTTTCACTTACTGCCTCATTGAGCAAACATTCAAACATTAAAAATGATGCTGGAAGAGGGGCACTTATGACCGGTCCTCGATCTTGGGGCCATTGCAGGATCCCCATGGTTGCAATTCAGGTGCTTGACAACTGGCTGGCATTGACAACAAGTTGCAGCATCCCACAGCTACGTGTTTGCAATCTGCGACCTTGACCGCTGGCTTCTGACAACCAGAATCAATGGGGAAGCCTGCAGGAGGTCGGTCACAAGTCGCGATGACACGAGGTTGGATTTAACGATCAATTCGATTTGCTTAATGACTGCATCTGAATCGGTGGTCAGCAGTCAGCACGGTCACGCAATAGGGTGCTTTAACCACCGAGCCATTTAGTGACAGGGGTGCTGGCCGCAACTGTGGTGGGTGAGGATTGTCTGTATAAACATTGTGAGTCGCCATTCTGTGGCTACACTTCTTAGGGGGCTTCATTCCACTTGAATCATGAGGCCGAGAGTTGTTTGCAGCATTTGGAGCTTTGATCATAGTGATGCGGAGAGGGGGGGTTTAAGTTGAATACTAGTGCAGTAAATGTGAGAGGGATCTTGGAGTCTTAGTAGACAACCAATTAAATATGAGCCAGCAGTGTGCGGCGGCAGCCAAAAAAGCCAATGCAATCCTAAATTGCATTAACAGAGGGATACAATCAAGATCAAGGGAAGTACTAATACCAGTCTATAAAGCCTTAGTAAGACCACACCAAGAGTACTGCATCCAATTTTGGTTGCCACGCTATAAAAAAGATGTTGAGGCTCTAGAAAGAGTGCAGAGAAGAGCAATCAGGATGATTAGGGGGCTGGAGACTAAAACATACGATGAACAGTTGCAGGAACTGGGCATGGCTGGTCTAGTGAAGAGAATGGACCAGAGGAGACATGAGAGCAGTCTTCCAATATTTGAGGGGCTGCCACAGAGAGGAGGAGGGGATCAAGCTATTTTCCAAAAATAGATTGTATGCCAGACATGGAATAATGGATGGAAACTGAGCAAGGAGAGATTCAACTTGGAAATAAGGAGAAATTTTCTGACAGTGAGAACAATCAGCCAATGGAACAGAAGTTGCCTTCAGAAGTTATGGGAGCTTCATCACTGGAAGCTTTCAAGAAGAGACTGTACTGCCACCTGTCGGAAATGGTGTAGGATCTCCTGCTTGGGTGGGTGGGGATTTGGAGTAGATGACCTACAAGGTCCCTTCCAACTCTGTTAACCTGTTAAATCTGTTAGTGCTGTGTTGCACAAAAATTCAACGTGTCTTCTGGCTGTGACACCTTAAAGCAGCTGCATCTTCAACTAGAACAGAGAAAGTTGATTGGCTTTCAACACAAAAGATGACCAGAGTGACAATAGGCAGCAGTTTAAGGTGGAAAAGATATTATGGGTGTCTACTGTAAATCCCATTCTATGGGGATAGAGAAGCCACAGTGGTTCACTTCCTTTTCTTTTTCTTCCAGTACATCATCTCCGGATCCTTAGCTGTGGCAGCTGCTTGGAATCCCAGGATGCCTCTGGTAACTAATCCATTGGAAAAAAAGTGGCTTAATCAGAAACCCTCCTCCTGTAGGGTTTCTCCCCAGCAATGAAAGATTGAGAAAGCCTCTCCTCTGAAACCATGGAGAGCTACAACCGATTGGGTTACCAATCAGGAGCTTGGTGGATTTCTGATGTTCCTGGATCACTAAAATCCAAGAGAGCATCATGATGGTGTTCTGATTTAGGCTTCCCCAAACCACGAAGCAGATTCTTTGTCTCGACAAAAAACCCTTTTTATTAAATTACTGTGAATTCTTCTCATTCACATCCAGCAAATTCTTTCAAGGGTGAATTTACAGTCACAGACCTTATCTGGCTTGGGAGAGCTGCCAGGCCGATATCTTCAAAACTTGGCAAGGCGTCTCGGAGAGTTACGAACCAATTAAGCGAACTAATTGTCTTCTGCAAAATCCCCTCCCCTTTCTCTCCTCTTTATTCCCTATGGGAGGGGCCATTCACCGTCCAACTGTGCCTTTACTCCCGAGTTGACCCTTGTTCCTTAGCTGTTCCCTTCTCCTGGAAACTCTGCGGATGCGCACATCGGGAACAGGCTCCAGCTATTCTTCTGCCCCACTGATATCCGACTCCGAAGGCAGCTGATAACTGTCGGACGGCCCTGCCCCATCTCTGCCTCTGATGCAGAGCCCTCATCAGAGCCTTCCCCAGACTCCAGGACTGGCCCATGTTTCTCCCCAATCTCTCCACCACTGGCGGGCCACAACACATGGTTGTGATTTCTTGTTTAAGAGTCTCTCCCCCAAATTCCCTTTTTGGAAGCTGCAGGTCTTTCGTGAATCTTTTTGCCTGATTTTTTTTTTTAATTTGATTTATATGCCGCCCTTCTCCGAAGACTCAGGGCGGCTTACAATGCGTTAAGCAATATCCTTCATACTTTTGTATATTTTATACAAAGTCAGCTTATTGCCCCCACAATCTGGGTCCTCATTTTACCTACCTTAGAAAGGATGGAAGGCTGAGTCAACCTTGAGGCTGGTGAGAATTGAACTTGCAGTAATTGCAGGCAGCTGGTGTTAATAACAGTGCTTTAGTCTGCTGCGCTACCAGGGCTCTTTTTTGGCCAAGAGGTTCTGTGCTTCCATCTCTGGTGATGGAATATTCCAGTTAGTCGAGGCAGTTGCTTCCATGAAAGCAAACGTCTTGAAGTTGTCTCTCTTCTTTCACCGTGGCTAATCTGCCATGCCGAAGAGTCTCCAACCAAGCTGCGGTACTCGAGAGGAGCAAGAAGGCTTTGAGCCAGTCCTGCAAAGGGGTTAAAGGATGCCAACCTCACCTTTTCTGTTGAAAGCAAATCCAAAACTGACACTCTTCTGTTCCCATCATTGTCCGAGAAACCTCAGTTGCATCATACCAGCCTGTGTGTGTGTGTGTGTGTCTTTGTGATCATGTTTATTAATTTATTTTGTCTCCCCTAGGTGCAAAGCATGGTGGCCATGAATGTGTTAAGTACTGTAGCGGCTGGTTTGGGCCTGGCATCCCTGTTTGTCTCCTTCAGTGTACTCTTTCCATTCGATTTGTCTTGGTACTGCCATAACCTTGAAAAAGACATTCAGAAAAAGTGTAATCCAATCCGGGTACGTCCTTTTATATGATAAGTATGTGACCTTCCTAAACTCATCCGTAAGAAGTTGGTTTCGACAGGGCAGAGAAGGAAAAAGAAGTTAACAATGACCTCTAAGTGGGCATGTATCTCTTTGGAGGAGATTGTCAGTTCCCTGATGTGATACTGCCATTCATATGGAGGGAGTGGGGAGCATGGGGAAGCTGTATTTTATAACCTTTTTCCTGGCGCCTAAGCGCCCTGCAATATTCTCACCTTTTGGGAATGAAATAAGGAGGGTTGGTTGAAAGCAAAGGAAGACCATGGGAACAGATCCTTATCTGGCTCTCAGGACGGCCATTACAATAAACATCTTCACATCTGTGGATTGGCTGAAATCCACATTCGAACTGGAGGGATGGATTCTAGAGCCCTATTTGTAACTGTGCAGTTTGGGAGGGAATTTAGAGTCTGCTTTCGCCTGTCCTGCTGTCCCTTCTTCTCAATAAAAGGTTCCTTTTGAAATACCACGTTTCAAGAGACTATACTTTCTTGAGAAAGGAGGAGAGGCAGATCCTTACAGAGATCTAAAAATCTCCCCAAATTCCCAAATAGAGTTTTAACCATGGAAAGGTCATTACCGTGGGATTTCTAGAGTTTGGGTATTTTTCTTTTGCCCAATCTTTCCAAAGGATATACACCAGGGCTGTCCACAAGAATGGCCGAGGTTTGAAGGTAGCAGCTCTAACAGCACAGTCAAAGTTTTGCTAGATATTAATGTGTGGCATAGAAAAAAAAAACTGGCTCAAAATAGTCTGATTGGGCTTTACCTATTTTGGGTTGTACAGTTGCTTGGGCTACTTCCAAATGTTATCTCACTGCTTGGAATGCCAAGATGTCTCTGATAATTAACCCATTCGAGAAAAAAAAAATGAAGGCCATGGCCCTAGCATTCCAAATGTTAGCTCACTGCCCCCAATATCTATGGGGCTGCCAGAAAGAAGAGGGGGTCAACCTATTTTCCAAAGCGCCAGAAGGCAGGACAAGAAACAATGGATGCAGAGAAGCAACCTAGAACTAAGGAGAAATTTCCTGACAGTTAGAACAATTAATCAGTGGAACAACTTGCCTCCAGAAGTTGTGGATGCTCCAACAGTGGAGGTTTTTAAGAAGCAAGAGGACAACCACTTGTCTGAAATAGCATAGAGATTCCTGCTTGAGCAGGGGTTGGACTAGAAGATCTCAAAGGTCCCTTCCGACTTTTACTCTGTTTCTGTTTTGGACCAAAAAAAAAAATAATACTTCAATCTCCTTATGACCTAGGCAATAGATCCTCCCTATCACACCCAGGTCATCTTCCCTACTCTAGAATTGGAGATAAATATGCCTGCCTGTATGTATAAAAATGGATATGTTACTTTTCTGTTTCATTGACAGAATATCGGCCGAGGAATACTGATTGTTCTTACTCTGTTCACCGCCCTGGAGTTTTGCATCACCATCTCAGTTGCGTCTTTTGGATGTAAGATGCTTTGCCGAGATACCTTCCCTGAAAAAGTAAGATTTCCAAAAGAAGATGGGTAGTTCATCAAAGGAAAAGGATTGAGAAACATGGATTTCTGATATTTGGTTGAATAATAGGGAATAGTCGGATTGGAAGGCAATACTTTGGATAGGATAACATGTCTTTCTCACCTCCTCTCCTCAGGCTAGTTTTCATATGCAATGGTACTTGGTACTCGGTGTTAATTGGTTTCAGGAGGTGTGATAGGTATTAAAAAGGACAAGTCCTAAACAAACCAGGTGACTTATCACTCTTTGTTTTGGCTGGGAAGAACTTTCTGCTGTCCCTTTTCCTATGTCAGTGACCTTCCCAGCATGGCTGACTTCCTGTCTGTCCTCTGTGGTTATCCCCCTCCTTGTGCAGTGACCTTCCCAGCATGACCGACTTCCTGTCTGCCGTCTGCGATTGTTCCCCTCCTTTTGCAGTGACCTTCCCAGCATGGTGTCAGGTTTCGATGTCATCTCAAATAAATTGCACTCCCAAACAATTAATCTTTGCTGAAATATTCCATTTATTGAGTACGACAGATCTGGCCCCGACTTCGTCGTAACCGATACTAACCCTCTGACCCCTAAACCCTTCCCTTTCCATTCCCCAATTCTCATCTTCTCATTGGCCATCTTCCAAGTCAGTCTCCCCAGCTTCTGACCTCACCCCACAGAAATGTTCCCCCGTCCCATCCCATCTCCTAGGGGATATTATTTACAGAGAAAATAAGTAGGTGAAAAGTCAAGCCTCGTCTTTTTATGGCAGCATCAGAATGCTGACACATGGCTGATTTCCTGTCCGTCCTCTGTGTTTGTCCCCCTCCTTTTGCAGTGACCTTCCCAGCATGGTCGACTTCCTTTCCATTCTCTGCAGCTGTCCCTCTCTTCCTATCACAGTGCATCAAGTACTAAACAAACGCTGAGTACTGGGACATCATTTTCAGGTCAAAATGTGTCAAATACCAAATTTGACAAGTTTTGAAGTAGTCGAGTACTGAAGTACCACTGTAGGGAGATTCTGAGTTACTCTTGTGCAGGCGCCTTGATTCATATGTGTTTTAGAGATGATCATTAAAAGGATAAAATACTTATGGAGGTTGTTTTGGCATGAGTTGTGATGAGTGCCATTTGGACCCCAGAGGAGAGTGAAAAAGCTAAAGCCTAGAGAGATTACAACCACATTTCCATTCACCATAACTCATTAATTTTGCAGATGAGCGGTGTGGTGGCTTAGAGGTGGAGCTCTTGCCTCATAATCAGGAGGCTGTGAGTTCGATCCTAGGTAGATATTTCTCTCTCTGGGCACCATGTGAATATATCTGCTGGAAAAAAACTCCGCATTGGCGACAGGAAGGGCATCTGGCCAGTAAACACTCAATTCCATTCAGTTGCCCAGACTCCACCCCGCTAGGGATTATGGGGTCATTAAAAGAGGATGCTAATGGTGATGATGATTAATTTTGCAGATCTGGCTGTTTTGTTACATGTTAAATATAGGCACTGAATTGCATTATAAAAATAAATGATAAATAAAAGCAATGTGTATACTATGGCTTCAGGCTAAGGGATGCCATTGGCAGCAAAGATGAAAGATTGCTGCAAAAGGTTGCCAAGATGCGGTGAGTTGTACTAGGTATACACAAAAGAATAACTTGGTTTCACGCATACGCTGTGTTGCAAATCTAGCTTATAAATGGTAGTGGATAGATTCTCATATTATGATAAACCTAAAGGGAAAAAAACCCACCTTATAAATCTCAGCTCAGATTCCAACTGATTGGCAGAAGACAATATCAGGTTCTTACTACCCAAATAAGGAGGGGTAGCTAATCTGTGCAGGCTCCAGCAAGCGCTTCAGACTGAATTCCAAAAAGATGCTTTGAAATGTGTGACAGCTTGAACCCAGCAACTCTGTTAATGTTTTTAAAGCAGCTGCATCATTTTCTGGGATTTTGGAGGGAGCTCTAGCCATGGAAATCAGAAAAAGGATTCAGCTGCTTTAAAGAGAGGCAGTGCTATCTTTATGCTTCAACAAAGATCAAGATTCCTCTTTTGGGAATCAAAGTGCTGTAGAGCAGGGGTGAAATCCAGCAGGTTCCAACAGGTTCTGGAGAACTGGTAGCGGAAATTTTGAGCAGTTCGGAGAACCAGTAGCGGAAATTTTGAGTAGTTCAGAGAACTGGCAAATACCATCTCTGGCTGGTCCCAGAGTGGGGTGGGAATGGAGATTTTGCAATATCCTTCCCACAGGAGTGGGGAGGGAATGGGGATTTTGCAGTATTCTTCCCCTGGAGTGGGGTGGGAATGGAGGTTTTGCAGTATCCTTCCCCTACCACATCCACCAAGCCACGCCCACCAAGCCACACCACACCACGCCCACCAAGACATGCCACCAAGACACGCCCACAGAACCGGTAGTAAAAAAATTTGGATTTCACCACTGCTGTAGAGTCTTACTGGAAGCAGATAGATTCAGTCCAAAGGCTGTTGGAAAGCTGAGGAGTTCTGTTCTGAGCTGTGGAATGAGAATTTATGTAAAAAAAAAAAAAAATAGTCCTAAAGCTTTTGTTATTTGTTTCTTTAGGTTGTGGTCATTTATCAGAATGTGTCTCCTGCCAGTGCCGAACAGCGTCCTCCTCTCGACTGTAAAGAGGCAGCAATTCAGCCCTGACTCGCTTTTCTTTCATAGCAGCTATTCTGGATTGCATTTACCTCCTGCATCTGGAAGCCTTATTTTATTTTTTTTAAAGGAATTGCATCAGGGATGAAATCCAGCAGGCTCTGACAGGTTCTGGAGAACCGGTAGCAGAAATTTTGAGCAGTTAGGAGAACTGGAAAATACCACCTCTGGCTGGCCCCAGAGTGGAGTGGAAATGGAGATTTTGCAATATCCTTCCCCTGCCACGCCCACCAAGCTACGCCCACAGAACTGGTAGTAAAAAAAATTGAATTACATCACTGAATTGCATGGAAGTTTTTAAAACAACCTTGGCCAATTTAAGAGCTCTGGATGGGGAATTCTGGGAGTTGAAGTCCACAAATCTTAAAATTGCCAGGATTGGACACCTCTGGCATAAAGAATTGAATAGTCAATGTGTGTATGGAGATATCAGTATGGATGTCCACATCACATTTTCCATCCCTTGGGATTTTACATCTGCACCCATCTCCCATGAAGGAAACCAACTTCAAAGAAGGTTAGGCTTGTCACTCCCCTTAAAAGCATCACACAAGCGCATGCACACACACACACACACACACACACACACATACACACACACAACCTTTATATATGCACAGGCTGTCGTATTCACACATATAACAATGCATTTCTTTCTTGCACTCCACAATGGACACACCACTTATGTGAGTGCAATCATTTATTGCTAAATCTACAGTCAATGGCAGCTCCCGAAAACTTTTTCTTGTTCAAAGAGGGTAGCAGAGGGATTTCAGAAAGATGGCAGATGCTGTTCAACTTGTCCCAGGCTGGCATGGAGAAGCAGATTGTCTGCGTTGGAATGGTCTTCACCTGATGGAAAGAGATAACAGCAAAATAAGTAAGGGGCCATGGCAGTGGTGAAATCCTCCTTGGATCACCACTGGTTTGCTGCCCGTGCATGCACGGTGTGCACTAAAATCACACTGTGTGCATGCACAGTGCACACCAAACGTGCACTTCATGAGGAAAAAGAAGATTTCACTAAGTAAGTAAAACAGCGAGGGGGGGAAACAGCTGTGCTGCGTGGTTTAGCTTCGCTAGAAAGCAGGATTTCCTGCTTTCTAGCGAAGCTAAACCACGCGGCACAGCTGATTGTCGGAAATACCGGTTTGGATAAACTGGTAGCTTTTTTAAACTACCAGTTCAACCGAACCCATAGCTTTTTTTTACTACTGATTCACCCGAACCGGTAGTTTTTATCACTACCGGTTCACCCAAACCGGAATGAACTGGGAGCATTTCACCCCTGGGCCATGGATCTAGTAATTACTTACATATTTATCATCATCATCTTCCTTTTTTAAAAAATAATATTTATTAAATTTCCAAAGATTAAAATACACAGTACAAAAAGAAACATAATACACAAAAAAAAAAAGCAAGGAAAAAACACACACGAAAAACCCAAAAAATATAAACAACCAAAAACAAACATATCAAAATTTCAATACTAATAACAACTTTTCTGCATTGGTATCTCTAACCTATTTAACCTCTTTACACAAATTCTACTTCTAAATATCTGTATCTTAAACTTACATCTTTATTTAAATTATCTTGATTTCTATTTACAATTCAATCTCATAACAACAACATCCCTTAAATTTTATGTTTACTCTCCAGCCAGGAATACCATTTATTCCATATTAAATAGTACTTGGTATCCTCCCTCTCCTTCATTTCCATATATAATCTGTCCATCCCTGCACATTCGTATATTTTTTTATTATGATTTGATCTGAAAGGGTGTCCGGTTGTTTCCAATTTTGTGCTATCACAATTCTACTTGCCGTTAGTATGTGTAATATGATATATTGTATACTTTTCTGCATTTTCTTTTCCAGAATAACCAGGAGAAACAGTTCGGGCTTTCTTTCTATCTTCTGCCCTATTATTTCATCCAGCCATTTTTTAATCTTGCCCCAAAATTTCCTAATCTTAGGACAGGTCCACCACATGTGGTAGAATGTCCCTTGTTTGTGCCCACACCCCCAATAATTCGGAGACCTATTCAAGAACATCCTGGCTAATCTCTCTGGTGGTAAATGCCATCAGTAGAACATTATGTAAAGATTTTCTTTATAAGCAGCTGACATCGTTATTTATTTATTTATTTATTTATTTATTTATTTATTTATCGGACTTATAAGTAGTTTGTAATTTCTCTCCTATAATCTATCCCTATCACCATCATCTTTTAATGACCCCATAATCCTTTGTGGGGTGGAGTCTGGGCAACTGAATGGAGCAGAGTGTTTACTGGCCGGATGCCCTTCCTGACACCAATGCAGAGTTTTGTCCAGCAGTTATATTCTCAGCATGCCCAGAGAGAGAAATATCCGCCTCAACCTAGGATTGAACTCACAGCCTCCTGATTGTGAGGTGAGAGCTCCACCTCTAGGTCATTCCAATTTTTTACATATCTATCCTACTAGCCAATAAAAGAGAAGGTCTGACACTTACTTATTCAAGCAATCACTTTTTGCCGTGGGAACGCCAATAATTGACTTATCCACTTGAAACAGCCAGCGACCTGGTTCATCGACATTGCTGGTCTTCATAATATTGAGAATTTCAGGAGTTCGGGAACCAGGGATGTTGTAGTAATTTTCTTTGTCCCCGCTGTCAAAGCCAGCCTGGTGAAGAGGTAGAGAAAGAATGACATCCTTTCCTAATTAACACCCCAACAAACTTTCTCATTGGATTGCAAGTCTGGGTATCAATCATACAGTAGTGGCCAAAATTGTGGAAACCTTTTGGGAAAAGTGTATTTTCTAAAACTAGCTAATACTTACTTACTTACTTACTTTATTTGATTTATATACTGCCCTACTCCCGAAGGACTCAGAGCGGTGAACAGCCAAACAGTAAAAATACATAGATACAAAATTTAAAAACAAAGTAAAATCGAATTAAACAATTTGGCCCAGACAGATTAAAACACCCCAATCATTTAAAAACTGATTAAAATTTGCATAATTAAAAAGAGGGAAAAGATTAGGCCAGGCCCGCCTGGTGGAATAAAAAGGTCTTAAGAGCGCGGTGGAAGGTGCGCAGATCCGGGATCCTCCGTATCTCCAGGGGGAGTTCGTTCCAGTTCGTAGGTGCCCCCACAGAGAAGGCCCTCCCCCTAGGGGCCGCCAGTCGACATTGTTTGGCCGACGGCACCCAGAGGAGCCCCTCTCTATGAGAGCGTACCGGCCGGTGGGAGGCTATTGGTGGTAGTAGACGGTCCCGTAGATAATCAGGTCCTAAGCCATGGAGCGCTCTAAAGGTGGTAACTAAAACCTTGAAGCGCACCTGGAAGACCACCGGGAGCCAGTGCAGTTCGCGCAGGAGAGGTGTTACATGGGAACGCCATGTCGCTCCCATTACCACCCGCGTGGCCGCACTCTGCGCCAGTTGGAGCCTCCGGGTGCTCCTCAAGGGGAGCCCCATGTAATACCACCACTTTGTTTTTTAGTAGTGCCATAAAATTATATATCAATGGAAAGATAATCAAGAATGTAATGCAATAACTTATATGAAGGATTTTCTATTAGAATAGCAGTTACAGTATAAAGAAGAAAAGTGAAACACGTAGAAAAAATGAGATAGACAAAAATTATCCTCATAGAAAAAACGAGTTAGACAAAAATGATCACCCTGTCAATTAATACTTAGTTGGGTAACCTTTAGCATGAATTACAGCCTTACAACTACCTGTTCAGATTATATGTATGGCGGAAGAAATGGAAGCTAGGCTGGGCTTCCTTGGAGAAAGGATCAAACCGTTGCAGACATACACACATGTTTTCTGAAAGTAATAGCAAATCTTCAATTGCAAACTTTGACAATACACATCCAGAAAAAAACAGTTCCGTGATAGGCGGAAAGCTCTCTTAATGTTTGGTCCTGTAAAACCTGCCCCCATTGCTGTAGATAGCCTTCCTGTAAATATTTAGATTTTTTTTGAAGTTTTCTGAAGCTCACAAGAAAGGGGAAAAATCAGCAGCATAAAAGTATGAGTTGAGAAGGATAACTAAGGGCCACTTTTTGTATCTGTCCGCTTTGATTAAATGAGGTTGCATTGACTGGGCAAATATAACCCTGCATTTCTTGTTGCACCTTCAAGCTATCCCAAAACTACCTGAGCGGGGATTCCTCCAAGTCCTGTATAGATATCTCCATCGTTTCCAGTTCCAGTGGTCCACTGTATATCAGCATAATTCAGCAGGATGAAGGATATTTCTCCATCCGTAGCCAAGACAGCTTGAAAAGTGTTGACCTGCAACAAAAGGGGGGAAAATTGTATTTTAAGGCCTGGCTATTGTTGCAAAGGGGATGTGGTGGTGCAGTGGCTAAGACGCTGAGCTTGTCGATTGAAAGGTCGGCAATTCAGTGGTTTGAATCCCTAGTGCCACGTAACGGGGTGAGCTCCCATTACTTGTCCCAGCTTCTGCCAACCTAGCAGTTCGAAAGCACATAAAAAATGCAAGTAGAAAAATAGGGACCACCTTTGGTGGGAAGGTAACAGTGTTCCGTGCGCCTTTGGCGTTTAGTCATGCCGGCCACATGACCACGGAGACGTCTTCGGACAGCGCTGGCTCTTCGGCTTTGAAACAGAGATGAGCACCGCCCCCTAGAGTCGGGAACGACTAGCACATATGTGCGAGGGGAACCTTTACCTTTACCTTTATCGTTGCTTAGCAAAGTTGTTTCTAAAGGAGAGTCATCTTGGAGTTGAATTCAAGTCCTAGTGGTTAACAGAGTTGGGAGGGACCTCAGAGGTCTTCTAGTCCAACCTCCTGCTTAGGCAGGAAACCCTACACCACTTCAGACAAATGGTTATCCAATATCTTCTTAAAAACTTCCAGTGTTGGAGCATTTATAACTTCTGGAGGCAAGTTGTTCCACTGTTTAATTGTTCTAACTGTCAGGAAATTTCTTCTTAGTTCTAGGTTGCTTCTCTCATTAATTAGTTTCCACATTAGTTTCCCAATGAAACTTGATTAGTTTCATTTACTTTGAACATGTATCCTTGCAGTTCTCTTGATCCCATTAAAAAGATCACTCCTTTCGTTTGGTACACTGTCCAACGTCCAGGACCCATCCATGTACTGAACAGAGTTAATTCTACAGATAATCCTTGACTTAAGCCCTGCTTGTTTAATGATAGTTTGACATTATGGTGGCCTCAGAGAAAGTGATTTACAACCTGTCCTTGAATTTATGACAATCGTACAGCTCCAGCGGTCATACAATCACAATTTGGGCACTTGGCAACTGGCTTGCATTTAAAGTGGTTGCAGCAATCTTGTGGTCATGCGATCACAATTTGCCACCTTCCCAGGTGGCTTCCAACAAGGTCAATCTGGGAAGCTGGGTTCACTTAATGACCATGTAATTCACTTAATGACTGTGATAAAAAAGGGTAGTAAGTTGGATCTGATTAAGTGATGACAACTGGATCAATTTACAATAGAAAGTCTGCTTCCAATTGTGGTTGTAAATCAAGTCTACTTGACTTACAGATCTAGAAAGACGCTACTAGTCTTTCTAGATCGGCAAACTTGGCTATCCCTTTTTTTGCAGGATGATAGAGGTGCCATCTAGCATTGCATGTTGAGAATTATTTAGGAGATCCTCAACCCCTGGCCTGTGGCCCACTACTGTTCACGCATATGGAGCTGTGTGTGCTTGTGCATGTGCCTACCACTCACACAGAACCATTCCTTCCCCACCCCCAGTGGGCCACCAAGCTGGAAAGGTTTGGGGGTTGCTGATATGGATGATCAGTTCAGTGTTTCCTTTCCTTTCCTGATAAAAATATGGGTCTTCCCCAAAGATGAAGGGAAACATTTTGGATCCTTTTAGCGTGGGAACTTTAATTCTAGCCTGACTTTACTGCAGTCAGCATCTTTTAATAAAAGAACCTATCACTGCTACCAAATGGAGTCAAGGGTCTTTCTTTCCTAAGGGATCAGACTGGGGCAGGTCTGACAGTATTGAGACTAGAAAGACAATCTTAAAGTCATCCAGGGAGCCTCTATGGATTTAAGATGGACTTAATTCTGGGTCTTGGTGCTTCTTGTCCAACATTTTCACCTCTACCTCCATGGCTCTTGGACTGAGAGGGAAAGATTGACCCAAAGTCATCTAGTGAATTTTTGTGATGGGGAGGGGGGGGAGGCTGTAGTTCAGCACTTTTACCTCTACACTACATTTACTCTCAATAAATAAGCAGCAGCCACTGGAGGAGGAGGAAAGCTCTAGATTGCCATTATTGTGTGAGACCTACCTTGTCTGAAGCAGATCCGTAGTAGCCTACTTTGTCCCAGGTGGCAATAAACATCCACATGGGTGTGAAAGAAATATCAGGGTGGTACCGACTGAGGTCTGCAGCAAAACGGCTAAGCAGCACTGGGTCTTCGGTCTGTCTCCAGAAGATGCTCCCACTGACTCTATTGTCAACATCAGACCAAAATGGAGCAACAAAGGCTATTCCATTTTTCAGAGGGAAAGCATTAGGAGTGTACTCTGAGACATACGTTCCAAAAGAGACAACCCCATTGTTGTTGACCTGGAGAAATATAAAGCAAAGTGGTAGGCTGTGTTCATTTGACACACTCAATATTATTATGAAATTAGGCAATTTTCTAGAATCTTAAAAGACATTAAGATATAAACTAAGTAATCTGAGTTAACGTAGGATGCTGTCTCTCTTTCTCTTACACACACACACAATCTATCTATCTATCTATCTATCTATCTATCTATCTATCTATCTATCTATCTATCTATCTACCTACCCACCCACCCACCCACCCACCCACCCACCCATCCATCCATCCATCCATCCATCCATCCATCCATCCATCCTTCTGTCTGTTTGTCTATCTATCTATCTATCTATCTATCTATCTATCTATCTATCTATCTATCTATCTATCTATCTATCTCTATCCACACAACTCTCTCTCTCTCCACACACACTAACCAAAGTTAACTAGATGGTTAGCAAATGGGAACAACAGGTTGCAATAGTTCCCATTGTTCCTTAACAGAAATCATGAAACTAGTGTAAGTTAATATCAGAGAAGGGGAACCTGTGGATCTCAAGATGCTGTAAAATTTTATTTCCCAACATCGTCATCTTCAGTTGGACCTATTGGGACCTGGAGGTCAACACTGGGAGCCCCATACACTTATCGCACTGATTTCTACTGTGCTCATGATTGAATGTATTTAGGTGACTGTAGATTGCTCATATCCCACCCATTCATTCTCATAAAGGCATATTAGTGGGCAAGTATTAGTTGTGACTCTTACCTATCCAGGAAGCTATTTTAGAAATGAAAGCCATGGGGAGTTTGGTCATCCCCAGCTACCTCAGCAAATGTTACAACTTGTCTCTCCAGAGAGGTATAAAGAAATTCTGCATTAAGCAGGGGTAGGTTCTACTTACCTTTACTACCGGTTTGCAATGGGATCGCACGTGCACCAAGCTTCTGCAAGTGCACCAAGGTTCTGCACATGCGCAGAAGCTTCTGCGCATGTGCAGATTGCCTATGATGACATCTGGGGCAACGGGCAGAGCCTCCCTCTGGTTTTACTACCGGTTCTTGCAAACCGGCCTGAACCACTGGCATTAAGGCGTATTTAGAGTCAGGGGGTGGGTGGACAAGCTGAGTTGAGCAACCCGTTTCTTAGTTTCTATAAAGAAATACGAGGTTTATATCTGGCAGGTGTTACATACAAAAAGGAAGTTGTATTTCTTGCCGTAGAAGGAGAATGGCATTTTGATGGAGATCTTTGGAGAATTCCCATCATCAGCTACTGGGTTTTCTGAGTCACCTTGGGTTTTTCCATAAGGATAGAGCAATGATGCTAGAATAAGAGAGAACATCACTGGTTTACAAAAGCAGGTATGTTCAGACCTTGGCATTTCTCCTCCCTCTCCAAACTGCTATCTGAAACATCGATTTCTACAGATGTTGCTCATTCTAAATTCCCTTCCTGCCTCCACCTGGGTTGGATACTGGTCTTCAAAAAAACCATCTTTGGTTTTGGGATTTTCAACCGTTAGCTGATTGTTCCGTTGATGGCCTACTGGGAATTTTCTAACCAGGGGTGGGATGCTGGGGGCTTGCAGGGGTTCAGGAGAACCTCTAGCTAAGATTTTGTGCAGTTTGGAGAACCCCCAAATCCCACTCCTGGCTGGTCCTACCCACCCTGCCCCTCCCCTCCCAGGAGTCCCCACATGGCCTGTTTTGGATACAGGTAAGTGCAGGGCATGCGCGGAGGCTCGGGGAGGGTGAAAAACGGGCCTACTGGAAGTTCAGGAAGGCCAGAAACAAGTCCGTTTCCAACCTCCAGAGGGACTCCGGAGCCTGGGGAGGCTGTTTTTGCCCTCCTGGAAGCTTGACAAAAGCCTCCGGAGCCCAGGGAGTGCAAAAACACATCCCCCCACCGTGGTGCAGGAGGCCAACTAGGCCACGCCCACCATGGCCACGCCCACCCAGCAACCGGGCAGAAAACCCCTTGCTAAAATTTTTGAAGCCCACCTCTGAATGTAACCCCGATCTCTATTCACAAATGGCTAGTTCATGATTGCTCTTGGCAGGATCTCTGGTCAATTGATGGTTTAATTTGGGGAGTGACCAATAGGGGCCAGTAGAAATTTGTTATTAATATAACAGCAGTAGGTCTCTAACATTTTGTGCAGAATATTCTATGATTTTCCAACTTTTTTTTTTTTTGGATTTTAAAGATTGATTACCAATATTCAACTGCAATCTCATCTGAGTTCTGCTTACAAAGGTATTGATGGCATCAATGGGAGTTTAGAAATTTGCCAGTTGATCCCATCACAATAAAACAGACTATGGTCATAAAGAAGTTCGTACTTGCACTCAGATGGGTGTGAGAAGAATTCTTTTGAGACCTTGCCGTCCAGTATAGCAGGTCTCGGAAGAAACATCTGGGCATATATGAAGGTGTAAGGCTACCTTCTCTAACTTGAATGTCCTCTCGATGTGTAAACTTCCAACTCCTAGAATTCTCCCAACAGCATGGCTGCCGTGAGACTTCTGGGAGGTGTAGTTCATACACCTGGAGAACATGATGAGGGCAAGGTTGATCTGGAATGTGGGAGATTATTTTTGGATGAAGCTAACTCTGATCCTTGTCCTGGGATCAACTTCCACCATTCTACTTGTTTCAGCATAGCATTGTTTTTGGCCCTGGAAAATTCCCTAGTCAGATTGATGGATTCAACTAAAACTTACTATTTGGGCTTGCAGTCAGACAAGGCAACGCCAATCCTGAAAAAAAGTAGAAAAAAAAATGCAATCAGATCTGGAGTGTTTTTATTCATGTATGTAAACCCAGATACATGCAAACATTCCTTATTCAGTAATTTTAATTAAAATAAGAATGAACATGACTGAAAACCACTTTGATTCAAAAGTAGAAGATAGAAACACAGATAGATTTTTCTGGAGGTCTAAAGATCTGTTGTGCAATGTCAAACGAGGAACTCAGAATACAGAAAGTGGAATAATTTTCAGATGAGCTTGTACATGTTTGACATGTGAGTTCCTCTTGGACATAATCTTCTTAAAAAGAATAGGACTTGTGCTGACGGTAGTACTTTCTGTAATGCTCCCATAGTCAGAAAGGAGTACCATCAAGTCCACCCATTCTACGTAGCTATGTCCTGATCTCTGCTAAAACCTCCTTGTAGTCACCAAACCCAAAGTAGCATCCTTCAGATGGAAACTGAACAAGGAGTGATTCAACCTGGAAATAAGGAGAAATTTTCTGACAGTGGGAACATTCAACCAATGGAACCGTTTGCCTACAGAAGTTATGGGAGCTTCATCACTGGAAGCTTTCAAGAAGAGACTGGGCTGCCATTTGTAAGAAATTGTGTGGGGTTTCCTGCACTAGATGGACTAGATTACCTACAAGGTCCCTTCCAACTCTGTAAATCTAAATCTAAATCTAAATCAACTAAATCTGATGGATGCCTTCAGGTTTCCTTATCCAAGTGCCCTCCAGACATGTTACCATTCCCCAAATGACTAGCCAGCATGGCCAAGAAATGGATGGCAAATTCTCCAAGCTATCTCGAAAATGCCAGAATGGAGAAGGATATTTCAGAGGATTAAGTTGCCTGTCCTTTGGAATAAGAATAATCTACTTATTTATTAGATCCATAGGAATGTTAGGCTACACTAAAACTGAACTCAGCAATCCAGGAAGTTATAAGAATTCAGCTTTTATCTTTATAGGCTGGAAGGACAAGTTCATTCTGTTATGATGTCATTTGAAGCATTGCATATTAAGATGACTATAGTATTTTATAACTTAGGCTGAGTGTTGGCATGTTGTATGAACAATCAGATCACATAGCCACATGTGTTCTTTCCATTCCATTGTGCTTCATAGTATTAAAACTTAAAAACAATCTAAAGTTTTGTATTTTTTTTTATTAGATTTATATACCGCCCTACTCCCGAAGGACTCAGGGCGGTGAACAGGCACAAAATAAAATACATAAATACAAAAGTTAAAAGATATAATTAAAACCAGATTAAATAATTTAGCCATTTATTAAGGTGGTTAGTCCAATTATTTATTTTATTTTATTTTATTTTATATCAAATTTATATATCGCCCTTCTCCCTGAGGACTCAGGGCAGTGTACAGCCAAAGTAAAAACATAAACTACAAACATTAAAATACAATTAAAAAGATATATATATTTGGCCCCATAATTAAAAGCAATGACAAAACAATTAAAAACATTTTAAAAAAAGTATTAGGCCAGCCCGGCTTGCTGAAAAAAGAAAGTTTTAAGGGCACGGCGGAATCATGTTCTGATTTTTTATTAACTACATTATGCAGTTATCAATTTTTAACTCTTCTTGTGGGTTAAAAAAGTCACTTAGGAGCTCTTGGGTTTAAACGGAGATGCTCTCATTTTAATTATCTAGCTTTGATGATCGTACAGTACGACGATAACCTGTTAAAATATGTTTTAACATATTTAAATGCTTTTTACCTCTATAAGATAGCAGGGTGGACTATTATTACATGAAATTGATCTGAAATCCAACTTCCTTTTCGGGAATTGAAATTAGGCTCGATCTGCCATTTGTAGGGAAGAAAACCAACAACCCCCAACATTTCAGATCTTCACTTACCCGCTGCTAGTAGTAGGAAAATATAAAAGCTCTCCATCGTGTTCCTTTTTTTGGTTGAATGAATGTCTGCAAGGTTGTTGCAGTGACCTGTGGTGCCTTCGTTTTCTTGTACGGTAAGAAAAAGCCAACATGCGTTGTGTGTGTGTGTGTATATATATATGTATCTCCACACACAAAGACCCACATATGCATCTGCCACACCTAGGTTTACAAAGGCAACAAATGTTTCTCACAAAGGAAAAGGAACCTTAACCAAACAAAAATGCGTTGGAACATTTCAATCCATTGTATGAACTTCCCCGTCTTTTGTGAGAAGCCGTCAACACCAGAATTGATGGGCAGTCCAGCTTCCTGGGCTGAGTCACGGCAGAAGGAAGAAATGGTCACACTTCTTAAACATTGAAAAACAAATTTGTTCCAGGTATTGTTGGGCCCTGAATGCCAAACCGCTGCGAACCCCCAGCAGCCCACCTGTGCAAATAACCGCTGAGCAGAATAGTTATCGGTGGCATTTCCAAAGACCCTGCTTAGAGATTCTGGTCTCCACATTCAGGCCTGTATGAGGGAAAGATCTCAGATGAGGCAATTGTGGAGATGCAGTGCCACTGAATGATTGTGAGGAATCCTTTTGAAGTCTAGACACTGGGTCTCCCAGTGAGCAATTTTGAAAGTATGGAGAAAAGACAAGCTGAAATTCTCTCATTATTATTTTTTTTTTTTGTCTTCAAGAGGGAAAAATGGAAAAACAGGGGAGCAGAGACATTGCATGTATGAGTATGTGACAATGAAAGATCAAGCCTACACAAGAGTCCATAAATGAAGCAGTGCGATTAGCTAATCGTGTGATCTCCGATCTTCCAACTACAAAATATAATCCATATGGAATGATTATTGATCTGCAAATGCGGTGGTGTAAAGACATCCGAGTTCTCTTCTCAACTCAGTATTTTTATCTGGTTTTTTTTAAAACCCTAAAATTAATCATCTGTGTTTGTTTTACAAGAAAAGTAAACTTGCTTGCTTTCTTTACAAATGAAAAAGGGAGATTGTTTGGTGTTCTGCTGGTTGACAGTAATGAAATATTTGCTTTAATGTCTCATTTGATGCCAAAGTCCCGTCTCCAGCTTTATTTTCAAGGCGGTGGTTATTTTCTGTAATCTGAGAAATGAATTTGAATCCTTTGCCCATGACTATAATAATAATTAGTAATTATTAATGTATAGATAAAATGAGCTCACCAACATTGAAGAACAACCTAGAACGAAGCAGAAATCCCCTGACATTGAGAACAATTAAGCAGTGGAACATCTTGCCTCCAGAAGTTGTGGATGCTCCATCACTGGAGGTTTTTAAGAAGAGATTGGACAACCATGTGTCTGACATGACATAGGGATTCCTGCCTGAGCAGGGGGTTGGATTAGAAGACCTCCAAGTAAAAGGTGTGAGAAATGATGATGGGAGTTGTAATCCAAGAACATCTTCTCTATTGCCACCTTCAAGTTCAAGGTTGGACAACTTCTTCATTGGAGAACTAGAGAATTCATCATTGGCCAGCTGGTTGTCCTCCTACAGTGGGGAAAAAAAGGTGGAGAGATAGAAGGGGCCATTTTGGGGGAGTCAGGATTTCTGGCTGAGCAATATTAAAGAATGTCAGAGTATGAATGTTCATAGACTGGAATAGACATGGCAACAGGTCAGCCAATGGGGACTGTTTGGAAACTGAAACATAGTCTTTGTTTGTATGGGGCCATAAGAGACAGTTTGGAGTCTGGTCGTAGCTTAGACTTGCTGAACTTTATTTAAGAGTTGGTTTGGCTTCTGTAATGGCTGCCTCTGTACAATATATTAGCCTCTGTATCTCTCTACTCTGTAATGATTTGCTGCTATGAATATTGCTTCTGTGTTCCTGATATTGTATGCTGAATCCTGCTGAAGTTCATTTACTTGTGTGTTGGTTGGATGTGCTGCAAACTCTGACAAAGAAAGTTATGGTTCTCCCAGCTCTGTAGTAGTACTTTCCTAGTCCAGCAAATGGAACCTGCAATCAAAGTTTGGGTTCCACCAGATTTATTTCTATAGGTTTGCAATGAAATTACTTCTGGAAGCATTCCCCACCCCCTCCTCATAATGCCTTCTTCAGCCCAGTAATGGGTTACCCCCGGTTTCGACTGGTTTGCAAGAACTGGTAGTAAAACCGGCAGGAGGCTCCGCCCACTGACCCGGATGTCATCATAGGTGATCTGGCATGCGCAGAAGCTTCTGCGCATGTGCAGAAGAGTGCGCGTGTGCAGAAGAGTGCGCGTGTGATGCGAACCAGTAGTAAAGGTAAATAGAACTCACCCCTACTCCAGCCCCATGCGCACCCACTTTGGGACAAATCTGAATGAACAACTTGGAAATGACTTGAGGGTCAAACATACTTTTGGATCAAAATCACATTCTCATGTGTAGCAGATATCCAAATAAATTGAGCATCAGCAAAAAAAGAAAGAGAGCTAGACAGAGTAAGGTAAATTTCTCAAACGTTGCCTTGCGAAAGAGCCAATGTGCTGAGCCAGCAAGATGCACAAAATAACTAGAAGCTGAAGGCTGTTATTAGCGTCCGGGTGAAATTGTGTGCTAAAATGAGGTGAGGGAAATGGATATAAAGATCCAGCCTGGGATTTCAACGGGGAAGAAGTGAGGGGAAATATCTGCCTCTCATATATTAATTTTGATCTGGCCATTCGAATCTGTGGTTACAAATCTCCAAGCGTCCGCAGAACCGATTGCAGAGTTTCCTAATAATGCAACTATCTTGTGGAACAGATGACATACTTCTCTAAAATGGCACAGGGCAGCCGCATGGAACCTAAAGGGAAATCATTTCTCTCAAAGAAATTGCACATCGTTCCTTTTAGCCAATATCCTTTTAACAGAACGATGTTACGATATAGACACTGAAGGGGCAGCAGCCCACAGGATGTAATGCCTCTAGAAATCTGACCAAAAAAAAAAAGGAACTTAAATTCAAATAAATCCCACTTGGTTAACAGCATGCACACTTTGCAAAATCCCTCACCATCAACCCAGGCCAAAAAAAAATAAAAAATAAAATTAAAAAAGCTCCTTTATCTCTCTCTTCTACTTCCATCTACAAAGGCATTTGTAATGGCAAGAAACCTCATTTAAAAAAAATATATATATATGTCCTGGGCTTAGCTGTGGGACTAAGGGTAAAGTTTACAAGGGGCTAATTTTCCAGTTAACGTTTTGGCAGCCCAACTTTTCGACTGCTGTCGGAAAAGTCACTCAGTGTTATCTTTTTAACAATGGGCAATGAATTTTTGAAGGTTGAAGACAGTCTGTGGGATAAGCTGATGCAGTTTCAAGAAATAATATGCCCATTTCTGGAGCTTCTCTGCTCTGAGGTAAATTGGCTAGAAACCTTCCATGTCTGCTTTTCTTTGTTATTTCCATGGAAGGTATGTATTGTACGTATTTTCTCCATACATTTGAATGGGAAATAATCCCTGAAAATCCCGTCGGAATAAAAGCCAGGCAGAGAAAATGTAGCAGGTTGCACCAGAAACCCAGTATTTACCTGAATTTTGGATGCTATCTAACAGTAGCATCACCTCTGCTTGAGGTGATGAAAACAAGCATACACAGATCAGGGAAAGGTATAGTACAATGGGTCTGAAAAGCAAGTTTTCTAAGAGATGAGTGAAATTTCTTCTTGGAGCCTTTTTAAAGATCCTTTTTTCCACTCCTGAAAATAATGTCTTGATTTATTTGCATGTCAGATGCATCAAACCTTGTTGCAGGCTGGATTAAAGTTTCTCTCCCAGGTGTTTGGTATTAGAATGAAATCAGACCAACAGTAAAGCTTCATTGCTTTTCTCAAGCAAAGCTAGCTACACACACACACAAACACACACACACACACACAAACTGACATTCACGCTTACCTAGATAATGCAATATTAATGCAATATCGGGTTTTCAATTTCAGGTATATAGAATGTGAAGGATGTGTGTTTGTGTTTTTATTTTTATAGTTATAATGTACACTGAAGAGGGCATTTAATTTCATTATACGATGTGCAATGACAATAAACTAAACTAAACTAAACTAAACTAAACTAAACTAAACTAAACTAAACTAAACTAAACTAAACTAAAATAAAATAAAATAAACTAATCCTGGGAGCACACAACTGTACTTGGCAAGGCACCAATTTGGAGAAGTTAGGCTCAAATTTCTTTCTTTGCTTACTTAGTTTTATACAAAGGCTTGTTTCTCGGAAATAGAAATCTTGTCCTGTAGCCATGAATCAGCTGAGATTCTTGAAAAACCAGTAACTTTCTCCTTGTTCTCTGCTTTATTTATCAGGACTTTATTTATTTATGCACCAAAGACAAATTCCTTGTGTGTCCAATCACACTTGGCCAATAAAGAATTCTATTCTATTCTATTCTATTCTATTCTATTCTATTCTATTCTATTCTATTCTATTCTATTCTATTCTATTCTATTCTATTCTATTCTACTGGTTGCAATTACCAGAACTTTCAGCTTACTCCCCTTGCCTCTCTTTGTGATTTTCTTACTCTGCATACATGCTGGCTCTGCCTTGAGCTCAGGACAAGAGTGTTCATCAACTTATAAAGATAGCTCTGCTTTGGTCTGGTGTAGGACATTCACTCCTCCCCTTGTCATCAAACTAAGCTACATACGCCATAAACGAGGCAAGCTCTCAACTCCATCAGAGCACGCACTATTGGTAATCATAAATGTTTGCAGCATTAAAAAGAAATAGCATTAATACTCAAAGCCTTGTAGATTTCTCTCCCGGAGCATCTTAAAAGGCACTGCATTCCTAAAAGCATCCTGATAAGAATTAAAAGGCAGAGTAGAATTTACATCCCGGAGTAAACAGAGAAAGGTTTTTAACACCCTGGTGAAGCAAAGGGTTTAAAAGTCATGGTTGGGTTGGCATGTAGGAATAGAATCATTGCCTTCAGCATGGCTTCCGTGTGATGATAGCAAGCCATCAAATTGGTGTTGACACGTAGCAACCACAGATAGGTTTTTTCTTCAGGGCAATCTGAAGATTGTTCCAATGGTACAGAAATTGCCATTATAACTGAGTCCATTCACCTTGATACTGGTGAGGATGAGCCATGGTGGCGCAGTGGTTAGAGTGCAGTACTGCAGGCTACTTCTGCCGGCTGCCGGCTGCCTGCAATTTGGCAGTTCAAATCTCACCAGGCTCAATGTTGACTCTGCCTTCCATCCTTCTGAGCAGGGGTGAAATCCAGCAGGTTCTGACAGGTTCTGAAGAACCAGTAGCGGAAATTTTGAGAAGTTCGGAGAACTGGTAGCGGAAATTTTGAGTAGTTCGGAGAACCGGCAAATACCGCCTCTGGCTGGCCCTAAAGTGGGGAGGGAATGGAGATTTTGCAGTATCCTTCCCCTACCACACCCACCAAGTCACGCCCACCAAGCCACACCATGCCCACCAAGCCATGGCCACAGAACCGGTAGTAAAAAAATTTGGATTTCACCATTGCTTCTGAGGTGGGTAAAATGAGGACCCAAAATTGTTGGGGGCAATAGGCTGACTCTGTAAACTTAGAGAGGGCTATAAGGAACTGTAAAGCAGTATATAAGTCTAAATGCTATTGCTATTGCTACTGGTTGTCCTTTTTTTCTCTTTCATCCACTTTCCCCACCCCTTTAGACTTCTCCAAAAGACAAAGTCTTTGCATAAAGTATCGCAAATACAATTTAAGCCTAATTATATGTGCCTCACAGGAGAACTCTGGTTAGATTTGTTCTTTGACAAAATTCCACTGGATCTTCCTTACTTTTTACCTCTTCCTTATTTTACCCTTCTTGACTAGAGAAGCTATTTTTACGTCAACGCTAAAGTCTTCAGACAGGGTTTTGAATTATTGAAGGAGAGTTGCATTATTTCCTGTTCCATTACTATATATTCTATCTATTTAGTGTTCCTTTTTTAATTTGCTTTTTGTTTTGCATTTGTGTCACAAGTACCAAGGTGCTTCCGGGTTGAAAGGATTAGCCAGTGACATTACCATTGCCTAAAGTTGCCCAGTTAGAGACTCCCAGAATAGCTGGAATAAAGGACGGGAGCTCACGACAGCACTTGGGTCTCAAATGTGGGTTTGCTAACCTTCACTGTCCTAACCACTCGAGTGTCCAATGTCCTAACCACTTGAGCTACCGTACTCCAATCTGTGGGTTGAAAATCTTTATAACCCAATCTGCAATTGGGAATTCTTATCAGCCAAGTGCTACAATTGCAGAAAGAGCCAGAAAGATACAATGCTTATTTATTTATTTATTTGCAGATATTTACATTACACTCATGGGTGATCAAAGGATGTTTGGGTAAAGCTAACATACAACTCATTCTATACTTCTCTGGAAGAATTCCTAGCCCTTAAGACAAATCTGCTTCCAGTAAAATACAGCCAGAAAGGAAACTCTTGAACATAAGTGAAAAATTCCTTCATAATCCCCTTTCGTTTCAAAGCAATCATAGATGATTAGACTACTGTAAATAGTGGTAAACAACATCAGGTTACCAAGGAGATTCAAGGGCAAGTAGGATTCCTGGAACTTCCTTATCATAACGAAGTAGTTAAATGAACAAACTTCGTTATAGTGTATAATTAAACTGTAGAGGTCTACTTATTAGAAATATAAAGATAACTTCTCATCTTTACCCTTGGAGCTAAATAATTGTCTATGTAATTGGCTCTAAAACTGTATTGCACAAGTATACTTGGTCTCCTAAGATTAGATCCAGTGACTCACTACATTAAAAATTATTGTGAAATGATTGATTGGATCCTTTCCTCAAACCCCATCCAAGTTTATTCGGGGCTGTTTCTACCAGGGGTGGGCTTCAAAAATTTTAGCAAGGGGTTCTCTGCCCGGTTGCTGGGTGGGCGTGGCCATGGTGGGCGTGGCCTACTCGGTCTCCTGCACCACGGTGGTGGTGGAGGACATTTTTGCCCTCCCCAGGCTCCAGAGGCTTTCTTTGAGCTTCTGGGAGGGCGTAAACAGCCTCCCCAGGCTCTGGAGGCTTGAACTTCCGGTAGGCCCATTTTTCGCCTTCCCCGAGCCTCCATGCACGCCCTGCACTTACCTGCATCCAAAACGGGCTGTGTGGGGAGTCCTGAGAGAGGAGGGGCAGGGTCCAGCCAGGAGTGGGATTTGGGGGGTTCTCCAAACTGCACAAAATCTTAGCTAGAGGTTCTCCTGAACCTCTGCGAACCCCCAGCAGACCCACCCCTGGTTTCTACCACTGATCATTCTAAGACAAGAGTCCCCAGCCCCCAATCTGCAACCCGGTGGAAGTGGTGGGCGGGTGTGCACGTGAAGCCGTGTTTGTGAAAGTGGCCGGTGTGCAGCATGCAAAACCATCCTCTCTTAACTCTCCCTCACCCCGGCCACTGCCCCCAACGATCTGCCGAGCCAGAAAGGTTGGGGAATGCCATTGTAAGACAAATCCTGCGCAGGGCTTTGGCAAGAGCTCGCTATTTAGCAATAAAACCCACAAAGTGTTTTTTTAAGCACTTTTAAAATGCCTCCTTTCCCCCAAATCAAACATTGTTGAAGTGTTATCTGCAGGCCTTTCAGCCTCAGGGTGGACACCATACACTCCTCAACAGAAGGGTTAGATAATGTTGTTGTTCAAGTTGGGATGGCTGAATCAACCGTACAAACTATGGTCATCTATCTTGTGTTGATTAATGATGATCATAAATTGGACGTGATTCCTTCTGGTGTTTTTTCCTCCTCCCCTACCAGTAACTGCAGCCTTTGGGGTTTCTTCATTTCTCTGGCAGCAACCTTAGTGGTTGTCTTGTTTTTGACCTTGTGGGTGTTTTCCCTCTCATTTCTGTGAATGCTGCTCCCTATAAAAGAGGAAACAGCGGCAGGGAGGAAGAGGGCGAGCACAGACAGTGCTCCTCTTCTCTCCTCAAACCCAGAGAAATCTCCTCAGTGGTGGAAGGTAAGAGTTGCGACAGACATTTTGTCCTGTGCCTTTTGTATTCTCCATCATGCAACACGTAGCTTGAATCTGTATGATGGGAGGACCGAGCTCTCTTTTTCAACAGGTAGTTAATGCTCTATTCTGTTTTTTACCCTCCACCCCCCAGAGTTAAATTCCTTTTTGAAAAATAAACTGGTGTTCTTCTCTTGCATCTTGTCAAACAGGTTTCATTAGATTTACCTATAGACAAATATAGGCTAACAAGTTTCCTTAAATGGAAATAATGGCTATTTTCAATCACACAAGGAAATAGGCTGTCTGCCACAGAGTATTGAGTCAGGTATTGGATCCTGTGCGAGGAGAAAATTTTGCTTTGTTTACTTGCTTGGGGAGTAATTTTTTTTCTCTAATTGTATAGGAGAAATTGCCTATCTCTTCCTTAACAGTTTGGAAAGATCTGGAGATTAAAAAAAAAAACAAAATACTGCCCACAGAGGAAACCAAAATGGAGAGCTGCCTTGGGTCCCAGAACTGGTGCTAAATTTTGAACTGTATTTATTTGGGGCAGGGGAGGTAGGGAAAGGGAGGGGGAGATAACCAAACAAATGGGAAAGGCTTGCCCTCTTGACTTCTGCCTAATAAATCCATAGAAATTTAGCATTTCATCAAGAAATCTCTATACCAGTCAATGGCCCTAGTTCCTTTTCACATCCTATTTAACATTTCTTCTTATATTCCTTTTGTGTCCCGTAGCTATGGGGATGCTACCGCTGCTACTCCTTTCATCCTTAATGCTGCAAAATGGTGAGTAAACCCCAACCCAGTGGGAGAAGGTCATTCCCAAATCCCAGGCCAGTCCATCCATATACGTTTGTTTTGTTTGTCTGTTTTCTCTTCCTCTCACAGCCTGACCCATGATAGCCAATTGTGCTGAAGGGGTCAGGACTGGGGCGATTCAGATTTCAAATGAACCATAATTGGCTAGACTGACCCAATATATGAAAGCCCACAATAAGATATTAGACTAGGACCAGAGAGATCCTAAAAAGTCATTGTGTGATCTTGGATCTTTCTCTCGCTTCCCCACCACCAAATCCCTGACAGAGTTGTGGTCATTGGGTGATCTTAGACATCTATCTTAGTATGTCTGTTCCCTCTCTCTCTCTCTCTCCCTCTCTCTCCCCCTCCCTCCCTCCCTCTCTCTCCCCCTCCCTCCCTCCCCCTCTCCTTTCCTCTCCTCCCTCTCTCTCCCTCCTCCTCCCTCCCTCTCTCTCCCCCCTCCCTCCCTCCTTCCCTCCCTCCCTCTCTCTCTCTCTTTCTCTCTCCCCTCCCCAAAATATTACAGAATTGTTGCTGTGGGAAATACTATGCACTGCCTTGAGTTCCTGAAGTGAAAGTGTAAAAAATGTAAGGAATAATACAATAAATCAAACTTGTAAACACTTCAATAATGATAAGGAAAGTGAAACATAAATTATTGGTGCCTTTCCATTTGGGCCATAGCCCTTTCCCAAATGTGTTCTCTTCCCACCCACTTTCTTCTTTCTTGGGGTATTTTATTGCTCTTCTTTCCTGAGCTCATTTTTTTCCATGCTTTTCTATCCTTCTCTCAGGCCAAGGATTTTCAAGCTCCCAGGGAAAGCAATTCATCACGGCTTTCATGGAAAATTTTGAGACCAACAGGCCTTCTGAAACAAGCTTGAAGCTATTTCTCGTGGGCCATGGCAATGACACCACGGTCTCCGTGACAGTGACCAGGTCTTCCTCCCGCCAAATTTACTCCGTTGCAGGAGATGAAACGGTGCCTGTGGATCTCTCCGTGAGATTGGAAATGAAAGGCAGTGGCCTTTTTGCCTATTCCATTGTGATTGAGGCTGAGCATGACATTTCAGTGGTCTCATTTAACCGAAAATTGTATTCCATTGCGAGCATGACACTCTACCCCGGTCCATGAGCTTGGCGATACCTATTATGTCATCACACCTCCGGGCACCAAAGTGGACAGTTACAAGAAAGAATTGGCTGTCATAGCTTGGAAGACTCCTACCCAAGTCACCATTGAACCGCAAGGTGAAGTCATCTTCAAGAGAAGGTCGTACACAGCAGGGACTACTCTCACGGTACACCTCCAAGCTTTCGAAGTTCTTCAGTTGCAGAGTATGGAAGACTTGTCCGGTACCAAGATTCAGTCCTCGGCTCCCGTGGCTGTCTTGAGTGGCCATGTCTGCGTCCAGGAAAATTATTACTGCGACCACGTCGCCGAGCAACTTCTGCCAGTCTCCAAGTGGGGCAAAACCTTCATCGTTCCTCCTGTACCTCTGCAGACTGGTGTCGATATTATCTATGTGGTGGCTGGTCAAAGCACACGTGTTGTTTATCAGTCAGGACAGGATAAAGGCTTTCAAGATATGGTGCCTGGAGAAATCATTCAGTTTCCGCTCCAGTCCTCTCAACCGTTTTACATCTCTGCCGATGCTGGGATCCAGGTGGTTTTGTTTTTCACCGGGATCAAGATCGGGAACATAGGATACGATCCATTTCTCATCAACATCCCTGATGTCACCAGTTATGGCCTGGCCTACCGAATTGATGGTCTCGAAAAGTTTGACAACCATGTTCTTATCGTAGCAAAAAGCTCCGAAACCGTTACTTGGGATAAATCTGTTGTGGCAGGCATTCAATGGCAATTGATCCCTGGCTCAGAGCATTCCTGGGCAGAATATAACTGGAAAGCTGATATTAATCATCATTCAGTTTTTCTTGAGAATCCTCAATCTCCCTTTGGTGTGTTGGCCTACGGAAACAAGAATTACGAAGGCTACGGCTTTGCTCCATCACCTTTCGGCACACTCGGTAACTAATTGGCCTTTGTATAATAATCAGCACTATGACTCGTATTCTAAGATTCTCTCATAATTATTTCTTTTGAGCTAGAAGAATTTCTCACATGATTGCTAATGCTGTGTCAATGATCTGCCCTCTAATTTCCTCTAAGTTCATTTGCATTTTATTTTTGGTTGTAGCTGTCTTTAATGTTATCTGAGGTTGGATGCTACGGTTGGTTTCTTTCCCTTTCAGCCATTTTGCAGCTTCTTTAGACTTCCTGATCTGGAAAAATATCTCATAGAGGACTTTTCTATCTTATTTATTTTTAAAAGATGATTATTTACTACATAGACATATGTGACAGAAAAAGAATTGCGGGGGGGGGGGGGAGATATAAATAAAGAAGAGCTTTAAAAGCACTTTAATGTTTAACTCCCTCCCTACCTCACAAACAAAAATGAAATGACAGCAATGATAAATCTATAAAATATTGTGCATCAGTCTGAAAGATGAAATTGGAGTTAAAATTAATCAGTCTTGGAAGTCTTCCCTTTGGATTAAAATGAGACACAATAACCCAGAGAGACCGTTGAAGAGAAAAATGGGTTGTTTTTCTGTAGGTATGGTACTTTGCAAAAATACCTCAGGGTGGGATCAAAACAAATCAAGATGGCGGCCAGAATGGCCTAATGGAAGCTACACCGCTATCTTGGCTTATTTTTTAAACCATACCCTGCAGTCACCCCTGGTATTTGTTAACTCTGAGGTATGAAAGGAACTCATAAGTCACTATTAAAAGAGAAATCAACAAAGGTTGGTCTTTGGGAGACAGTAAATTTGCATCTAAAACAGTCTTTCCCAACCTTGGCCACTTGAAGTTGTATGGACTTCAATTCCTGGAATTCTGGGAGCGGAAGTTCACACATCTTCTAGTGGCCAAGGCTGGGGAAAACGTATTTTTTAAAAAATATAGTGTTGCAGGCAGCATGTCTTGGATTTCGATTATTTAAAGGTTGTCGGAAGAGATTGAAAGAAATAGTCTGGGTGCTACAACAGATTAACAGAGTTGGAAGGGACCTTATAGGTCATGTAGTCCAATCCCCCGCTCAAGCAGGATACCCTATACCATTTCTGACGAATGGCAGTCCAATCTCTTCTTGAAAGTCTCAAGTGATGAAGCTCCCACATTTCCGAAGGGTGGGGATGCTATGTCTGATCAGATCAGTTAGTACCCAAATTGGGGAGTACCAGCATATAATCCATGATTATAGGTTAGATTGAGAATTTAAATTTTTTTAAAAAAAAAGATCCTGGGAAAAGGTAATGATTTTTGTAGTATTGCTCCAAAAATTATACTGGTAGTCCTTGATTTACAACAGCTCACTTAGTGACCATTCAAAGTTACAACGGGACTGAAAAAATAGATTTATGACCCTTTTTTACACTTATGACCATTGCAGCCATCCCCATTGTTAAATGATTTACATCCAGATGCTTGAGAACTGGTTCGTATTTATGACGGTTGCAGTGTCCCGGGGTCATGTGATCCGCTTTTGTGACCTTCTGGCAAGCAAAGTCAGTGGGGGAGCCAGATTCACTTAACAACCGTATTGCTAATTTAACAACTGCAGTGATTCACTTAACAAATGTGGCAAGAAAAGTCGTAAAACGGGGCAACACTCGCTTAACAAATTTCTCACTCAGCAACATAAATTTTGGGCTCCGTTGTGGTTGTAAATCGAGGACTTACCTGTACAGATTTGTCCAGAAAGTCACAAAAACTTCAGTTTAAAGTCCTTTTTCTTTAGTACAAGAAGCAAAACTGGACAGAATAGTCATCTGGCATGTATTGCTCAGGCGATTCTCATTGTGAGATCTTTTTTGTTTTTTGTTTGTTTTGAATATTTATGTGTCATGCTGCAAAAGTGACAGGGATTTGCAGAACTTCCAGCAAGGGGGAAAAAAATATTGACCAAATCAACAAAAGTTGAAATCATTTCCCGAAAGTCAAATACAGCTTTCAGCACATGCAAGCCCATTTCTCAAACTGTACCACATCACTGTGAAAACTTATTTACTTATTAAACACACACACACACACACACACACGGCTGTGCTTTCAGAATGACTCCGTAGCAAAGAACAGATGGCCACAATCTTTACTGTTGTTGTCAAGTTACTTTTCAGCCTACGCACAAAGACCAAAGCTTTGCCAAGATCATAGCTTGGTTCCTTAACCCCATCTCAAGGCTGAACATTTCTTGGTTACTCTGAGAAAATGGGAATGGTTTGGAGAAAATGTGTGAGATTGCAATGGGTTGGGTAGCTGGAGTTGGATCCTCTAGTCGGCAGGTCTTGGGTTTTGTGCAGTGGTGGGTTTCAAAATTTGTTATTACCGGTTCTGTGGGCGTGGCTTGGTGGGCATGGCTTGATGGGCGTGGCAGGGGAAAGTTACTGCAAAATCCCCATTTCCTCCTGATCATCTGGGACTTGGGAGGCAGAGAATAGATGGGGGTGGGGCCGGTCAGAATTTTCACTACTGGTTCTCCGAACTACTCAACATTTCCACTACTGGTTCTCCAGAACTGGTCAGAACCTGCTGAAACCTAACTCTGGTTTTGTGTCTTTTCCACTTGACATGTGAGATACTTTCTTATTTTGTTACTTGTTCAGTGGCAGTACCTGTATTTTAGCCTCCCTCGCTACATCATTGAACCAATGTTTCTCTATCTCAACAATGTTAAGAGGTGTGGACTTCAGCTCCCACAATTCCTCAGTCAATTCTGGGAATTGAAATCCACACATCTTAAAATTGCTGATGTTGAGAATTAAGGCAAAAGGGATGCGGGAAAACAGCACCAAGTGGAGGGCCGAGTTGAATCTCAGTTCCTAAATATTCGTGCATTTGTGTCAATGCTCCAATATAATTTTAACATGATGGTCTCCAAGACTGGAGAAAGAGCCAGTTCTCCACCACCTTCTGAAGCTCCAGTCGAGTTGGGGCCACCCAGTTCTCTGGAGGGAGGCTATTCCATACAGGAAGCACCAGAACAAGGTCCAGTTTATGTGGAATCTGACTAGTCAATTGCAAATGAATGCTATCCATATGTGTTTCTCTTCCTAAAGAAAGTTACTGTATTTTTGGAGTTTAACATGCACGTTTTTCCCCCTAAAAGAGGGTGAAAATTTGGGTGCATCTTATACACCGAATGTAGCTCTGCCCCCCCGCCTGCCACTCCCCTGTAAAATGGGGCATGCAGAGGCCGCAATAGGCTATGGCAATCCCTGCAGTCGGAAACAGGTGATCTTCGGAGGCCGATCCAACCGACGATCAATTGCTTGTCCTAATCAGGTTGTGCTGAAGCTGAAGCTGAAATGGGCTGTTTGCTGCAAGGAGGCAAATTGCTGGGAGGCAGAGGCAGATTTTTGTTTTCTTGTGCTGATCAGGCTGTGCTGAAAATGAAAATGAAACAGGCTGTTTGCTGCAAGGAGGCAAATTGCTGAGAGGCAGAGACAGATTTTTTTTCTTGTTTTCCTCCCCAAAAAAGATAGCTGTGTCTTATAGTCCAAAGCGTCTTATATTCCGAAAAATACGATACCTTGTTATCTCTAATGTTGCTGAGATTCCATCTGCCTCTTTTGATCTTTTTTTTTTTTTTGCTTAGCTCCTGTTCCAGACCCGGTTCCTGTCCCGTTGACCTGCCCCGAGAACAGCCACTATCTATCCTGTGGAAATGCCTGCCCAGCAACGTGTTCTGACCGAGAGGCTCCATCCAAATGTAAAAATACCTGTGCAGAAGTCTGCCAGTGTGACCAGGGCTACCTCTTCAGTGGAGAGAAATGTGTTCCCAAGGAGAGTTGCAACTGCACTTACAAAGGTGTGACCTACAGAGCAGAAGAGGAGTTTTGGGCAGACGAAAACTGCCAGTCCCATTGCAGGTGTGATAACAATGTAGGCAGAACTGTATGCGTGAAGTCTTCTTGCAAAGCCAAGACCAAATGCATTGTGGTGAATGGCGTTCGTGGTTGTCACGCCACCACCTACAGTACCTGCATTGCATATGGGGATCCACATTACCGTACGTTCGATGGAACCAAATACGATTTTATGGGAAGCTGTGTGTATCAGATGGTGGGCGTCCGCTCCAAAAATCCAGCCCTCACCCCATTTTCGGTCACAGTGGAGAACGACAACCGAGGCCATAAGGCTGTGGCTTTTACCAAAGAGGTGAACTTGGAAGTCTACAACATGACCATCGGTCTGAGCAAAAGTGCCCAACATCGGATTAAGGTACGGTGGGTGAACATTGGAGAAACATGGGGGAGGTGTAAATCTGGTAATTAGGGCCACTTAAAATACTCTGCAGAAGCACGTCCAGTCTCTTGCATGCAATTCTCATTTTCCTATATAAGGAGACGTTGGGGAATTTGTAGAGTAAAGCTCAAGAAAGGGCTATAGGTCTACTTTGGAAAAAGGAGAGAAATGTTACCATAGCTAGGGACTTTTGCTGTTTCTATGGGGTGGGGGGGGGGAAAGTTGAATCCTCCAAACCATTCACTGAAGTTCTTCTGTTGCTGAAGGTACTTATGAAAGCTACACCCAATCCTGGTTCTTCTTAATTCTGTAACAAGAAAATCACTTAAAAGTGATTTACAAGGCCGTGTTTTATGCAGAATATGTCATCTTTTTGTTTGACGACTCCAAACCAAACAGAGAAGGAAGAATGCTAAGTGAGGAGTCCTTGTGCTCTCTGAGCTTGGTTGTTTTCTTGAAATAGTTTTTATGTGGCCAAATTAAAAGTTTATTTGGCATTCATTCATTCATTCACTCACTCACTCATTCGTTCATTACATCAGGGTCTCCCCTTCTGTATCCTTGTACCAGAAGGCAACTTTAATGCAGGAGACAATCCTGCAGGTATGGTAGTATTCAGCAATGCCACAGAAATCTACTGATGTTAGACTTGGTCTGATAAAGAGCATAGTAAACATTTAGCAAAATCCTACAAGCACTCAGCAAACGATCAATCCTGATTGGAGAGATTAATATCTGACAGTTTTCATACGATAAAGGAATCTCCTTCTCTACTGTATTATGATAGAGCAAAGGTGAGCAAAACCTAGAAGGCAATTCATAAATTCTGCATTGGTTCCACAGCTAATCTTAAGCCATTTCCCCTATAGCAACTTAAAGCATTTTCTTGAGACATCCAACTCTCATCGAATCAATATAAAAGGCTTTATATCACTTAAGTGGTGGTTGGGTGAGGCCATAAAGACATCGTAAGTCACTAGTGAATGCAGTAATCAGACTTCTGACCTCTAATTAAATCATGAGTCTCGAGCCAAGCTTCAAAAGAAATCCAGTTGTTTATGCCAGCTCTGACCCTACGTAATTTACACTCCAATTATGACCCTGTTTCCCCCCTCCCCCCCCCCATTCGCCAACGGAGCAATTTAGAGGTCACTCCCCTTGACTGCTGTAGGTAACCCTGGGATACAGCCTTGAGAGAGATAAGTGTGGAATGTGCATCTGTCTTTGGCTGCTGTGCCATTTTGCCAGTTTCCTATCCCCCTCTGGCCTATGGCAACTTGAGAGCAGGCCAGGGATGCTTTGCAAGTTGACAGCAATGGCTTAAATCATCTTAGGACCCCATTTTCTGAATTTGCTAAAACCTCTGGATTGTTTGTCTTTTAGGTCAATGGTGTTTTAGTGGATTTACCCTTTTCTTACGAAAATAAACTAAGTGTCTACCGGAGTGGGGCTCATGGCTTCATTCAAACCGATTTCGATTTGACAATCACTTATGACTGGTCCAGCTACGCCAGGGTCATTCTTCCCAGTACGTACGCCAATTCGGTCTATGGACTCTGTGGCAATGCCAACCAGAATCGTCATGATGATTTTGACATGCAGGATGGAAGTCAAACCAATGATATAACACAATTTGCAAACAGCTTGAAAGTGAAGGATGTCCCCGGGTGTTCTACAGGATGCACCGGTAAATGCCAAAAATGCAGTGAGGCTGAGAAACGAACCTACCAAGTAGAACGTTACTGTGGGATCCTCACCAAAAGCAATGGACCTTTTGCGCCATGTCACAGGACAATTGACCCAATAAACTTCTTTGAAGATTGTGTCTTTGACACCTGCACATACAAGGGACACCCAGATGTTTTTTGTGGGGCCATCGCTACTTATGCCACAACCTGCCAAGCTCAAAATATCCAAATTAAGCCGTGGCGATCCAACTCCTTTTGCAGTATGTATAATTTTATGAATTTTTTTAAATGACAGGGATTTCTGTCTAATTAAGTCTTGGGGTGAATATGCCATTCTGCTCATGAATACTTAATACAGCTCCATGTTTTATTATTCCAAAGCATGAAACACGATCAATGGTACATAAGTTACAGGAAGATAGAATCCAACAACATTCTGTAATCTAGAGAGGCATCTGAAATTGATGAGACTTTAGTAATATTAATTCCCTTCTTCTTTTGTCAAGTCTCAAGTTTGGGGAGTTATAAATCTCCAAACAGGATAATTAACACTTTTTAAAACACTGCTGTTTAAACATAAAGCTATTACTGTGTTGCTTAGATTTTCCATTATACTGGGATCTATTTAATAACCAGAACTTTGGAGAACATTTTTCGTTCTCCACAGTCTTATCTCTCATGTTAAAAACTGGTAAATGGAAATAGTTGGTTATTCGTATATTTTAATGATTTAACTGAATCACTGAATCATAATTTATCCATAGCCCACAGCTAAAATATCTGAAGAAAGAGCATATTTAATGTGTTGATGCTATGCAAAAATGCCATAGGAAACAGCCTTTTTGAAAGTTATTTCTTCTAGAATTAGGGATGAAGAAAAGGCTTAGACATTCCCAGTTGATCAGATCTTTATCCCATTTGTACCGTTCCAGACACTTAAAGCTTCAATAGATCAGGCAAGAGACGCTGTTCTAAGTCTTATTTCAAATAAGCAACATATATTTCTCAGCAAACATTATTCGGATGCAAGGGAGAAATGGTAATTTTTTGCTGTAATTAGTATAGGAAGAGAAATTTCCTTCATTTACAAGATGGATAGAGAGTTTTCTAAGCATAGAAAGGGCAGTGAGGCAGTAATATTTGTCCTGTGCATGGATTAGAACAGGGATTTCCAATCTTGGCAACGTTAAGACTTGTGGACGTCAATTCTTCAACTCTTAAGTAGAAGTCCACCAGTCTTAAAGTTGCCAAGGTTGGAGACCCCTGGATTAGAAGGATTGGATAGACAGTTCTTATAAATAAGTACCAATAAAAAGGATCATGAACATGACCTGCCCCCTCCCCCCCACCACACACATAAGAGATGTTTCAAAATTCATGGAAAATTCATATATAGGTCAACTTTCCCCATTTTGAAATCCATGCACAAGATATGGGGATAGGTGATATAGAGAGCCATTTATTTATTCATTTATTTTTATTTGATTATTTATATCCCGCCATTATTGTTTGTACAAATACTCAAGCAGTGAACATATTTACCCCTTCCTCCTCTTATTTTCCCAACAACACAACCCTGTGATGAGGATTGGACTGAGAGAGAATGACTGCCACCCAGCCAGCTTTCATGCCTAAGGCGGGACTTGAACTCATGATCTTCTGGTGATTGGCTCAAAATCACCCAGCTGGCTTTCAGGCCTAAGGTGGGATTGGAATGTTCAGTCTCTTAGTGATTGGCTCAAAGTCACCTAGCTGTCTGTCATGGTTAAGGTGGGTCTTGAACTCATGATCTTCTGGTGATTGGCTCAAATTCACCTAGCTGTCTGTCATGGTTAAGATGGGTCTTGAACTCATGATCTTCTGGTGATTGGCTCAAAGTCACCTAGCTGTCTGTCATGGTTAAGGCGGGTCTTGAATTCATGGTCTCTTGCTTTCTAACCTGGTTCCTTAACCTATTAGTGATAGGCCTCAAAATATTTGGAAACCCCTACACCAGAGCAACATGTGGATGGATCAACATTAATATATCTTCAGGGTTCCTAAAGTCAATACTTGGAATGCTGTATTGACAATCTATCTCATCATCCATCTCTTCCAGGTTTTTCCTGTCCACCTCATTCCCACTACGAATTATGTGGAAATGGCTGCCCTTCCACCTGTCACAATCTTGTCAGTTCCAACTCTTGCGATGCTCCCTGCGTTGAAGGCTGCGTCTGCGACTCTGGATTCGTCCTCAACGGGGACGAGTGCGTCCCTGTTACTGAGTGTGGTTGTGTGCATGAGGGCAGGTACTACAAAAAAGGAGCAGAGTTCTACCCTACAAACGCTTGTCAGGAGAAGTGTCGTTGTGTGGACATTGGTGCTGTTGACTGCCATCAGTTTTCCTGTGGGAGTTATGAGGAGTGCAGGGTGGAGAATGGCATCCAGGGCTGTTACCCTGTCGGTTATGGAACAGTGATAACATCTGTTGGAAGCCATTATACTACCTTTGATGGGAAGAGTTTTGATTTTGCTGGCTCCGGCTCTTACATCTTAACTCAAGTAACCAACAAAGATACTCAGCAGGTGATGTTTTCTGTGGTGGTGGAACATGAGAATGCTGATAATGGATCTTTGGTTGAAATAACATCAGTTGTCATTGACATACATGGACATACTATTATCCTGGAGAGAGGAAAGAAGTGGCAAGCTAAGGTAAGCGCCTAACGTATTAACATATGATAATATCTCCTTGTGAGCAACTATATGAAAAATAATGTGAACAGGAACAATAATTTCTCTGTATATAGATACCTTTGGTTTAATTTTTTTTTAGTTTAGATTCTATGCTTTCCTCCTTATCCCTTAAAAAAAGTAAAATAACATTCAATGGATTTATGGCAATGGATGGAAACTAATCAAGGAGAGAAGCAACCTAGAACTAAGGAAAAATGTCCTAACAGTGAGGACAATGAATCATTGGAAAGACTTGCCTCCAGAAATTGTGGGTCCTTCAACACTGGAAGTTTTTAAGAAAAGATTGGACAGCCATTTGTCTGAAATGGTATAGGATTTCCTGCCTGAGTAAGGGGGTTGGATTAGAAGACCTCTTTTCCTCTAGCCAGGTTTTCCCTACGTAACCAAGGTTTTTCTGCAGCCCCAGCTCAGTAGAATCACATCCACTCGATTCTGGGCTTTTTTCTTTTCTAGCAGCCAGCTAGAAAAGCTGGTTAAGAAAATAGAATAAAATATCTATAAGAAAATAGATACTATACCTTTACAGGGAGGATACATAAGATGTGGGTGTGGCCTACTGATGAAAGCAAATGAGCTGGAAATAGATCTATATAGGTCTCCCACCTAGCAGGAAGAACTTGCGGGCTGCTAGAAAAGAAAAAAGCCCAGAATCGAGTGGATGTGATTCTACTGAGCTCGGGCTGCAGAAAAACCTTGGTTACGTAGGGAAAACCTGGCTAGAGGAAAAACACACATAAACCCTACGAAGAAGTAAGAATATATATATATATATATATATATTAAGTGTTTTACCGAGACACCTGGTCTACTCCTACATGTGGGAGAGAGCATTCTGCTCTCTTTTGCCTTTCAGCTCCAACCCAGGAGCCCTCAAGCAGTTGCATCCACAACAAACCATTTTTTTATACCAAATATATTTTACCTTTATTTCTTTATCAGTAAAATATATATTTATTGGTTCGATTTATATGCCGCCCTTCTCCGGAGACCCAGGGCAGCTTACAATGCATTAAGCAATAGCCTTCATACTTTTGTATATACCTGCTTAGTAGGGCTTTCGGCCCCCCTAAGCGGTGTTCTTTTTTTATACAAAGTCAGCTTATTGCCCCCACAATCCAGGTCCTCATTTTACCTACCTCGGAAGGATGGAAGGCTGAGTCAATCTTGAGCCTGGTGAGATTTGAACTTGCAGTAATTGCAGGCAGCTGGTGCTACTTAAAAGTACTTTAGTCTGCTGCACCACCAAGGCTATATATCAGTCTATGAAGAAGATGATCCCAGATCCAAGACTTTTTTACATTATGGTTTTTTTTTTTTCTATGTGCTGCAATGGATGCTGATGTAGGATTTGAGAGAGAATGATTCATACATTACATCAGTGTTTCTCCACCTTGGCAACTTTCAGATACGTGGACTTCAACTCCCAGAATTCATGCCAGCTGGGGAATTCTGGGAGATGAAGTCCACACATTTGAAAGTTGCCAAGGTTAAGAAACACTGCATTATACTGTAGCTAAAAGCTGTATATTGTGAAAGCTCTACTTTCATTGACTGAGTTCCATTCCTACATGGCAATATGTGCCACCTTCTAGTCTATTAATTTCCAGAGGAATTAATGTTAATCTGCCACGCACCTGCAAAATTGTAGCAAATAATTCATTATTTATTCTTGTTTCCTTCTTCAAGGTACAAGACGAGCTTTACAACCTACCATTTAGCAGAGACGATGGACAATTTCAGATCCACCAAGAAGGGAATAATATTATTGTTCAGTCATCTGAAGGTTTCAAAGTCATTTATGACACTGCCAACTATGTCGAAGTTTATGTGCCTAGGAGTTACCAAGAGCAGACATCTGGGCTTGGTGGCAATTTCAACAATAACTTGGATGATGATTTCTTGATGCCGGATGGAACTCTCACCCCAAGTGCTGATGACTTTGGAATCTCATGGGAAGTCCCCAAAGCTGGGAGCGTTTGCTCTAAGAACTGTGTGCACACGCTCCCTGCTTATGACGAGGCCCAAACAATACCATATGAAGGTGACAGATACTGTGGCCTCCTCACACTTGAGGTGGGTCCATTCAAAGACTGTCATTCATTTGTGAGTCCTATGGAGTTCTTTCACAACTGCCTGTACGACATGCAAGTTGTCGGCGAGGGATCTCTCTGTCAAAACCTTCAAGCTTACACCGCTAAATGTCAAGCAACTGGAGCTAAAATCGATGACTGGAGAACAGCTGTCTCTTGTCGTAAGTTTATAAAGTCGGCTTCCCTTATCAAGGGAAATACCGTAATTCAAGGGTCTCTAACAGTGGTGGAATTCAATTTTTTTTTACTATCAGTTCTGTGGGCATGGCTTGGTGGGCATGGTGTGGCTTGGTGGGCGTGGCTTGGTGGGCGTGGCAGGGGAAGGATATTGCAAAATCTCCATTCCCACCCCACTCTGGGGCCAGCCAGAGGTGGTATTTGCCGGTTCTCCAAACTACTTAAAATTTCCACTACCGGTTCTCCAGAACCTGTCAGAACCTGCTGAATAGCATCCCTGGGTCCCCAACCTCAGGGCCACAGCCCACTAGTGGGTCGTGACCTGTTTGCAACCAAGTCACAGAAATGGTGGGGGAGTGCACACATACATGCACGCATCCCCACTTGTGTAAGCAGTGGACAGCCACATCTGTTTGCGGTGGACAGTGGACAGGCACTCTGTTTGCGTGACCACATGCTTGCCAGCCACTAACGTGGAACCATCTCCTCTCCCCCTGTCTTCCCCCCCGGCTGGTCCACAAACCTGGAAAGGTTGGGAAACTGCTGTAATTTGAGCCAGGTTTAAATTAACCTGGTTCCAAGGCTATGGTGACAAGTGAAACAAACTTGACAGAATGCCTCTTATGGATACTTTAAGAAACTGCCAGTACAATTGAGATAAATTCCTCATATCTAGGATTGATAATCCCCAGTTGTTAGACTTATCTTTCTTGCCAGTTTTTCCTGTAAGAGAGTCTCTTTTCTCCTTTTCTCCTACACAAACCTTAATCCAATGCTACTTTCTTCCAAAGTTGGATTACAGAAAGAGTGAGAAAAGTAGCATTAAATGTAGATTATATTTCCAAACCCCTTTCTGAATGTTATATTTTGATAAGCCCCATTTCAGATTTATTTTTTTTAATTGATTTTTTTATTAATTACATTTCTTAATGCTTAATAAATATCGTGTTGTCTGGTTAATTTAATTTGTTTAACAATACATATTGTATTCTTAATCTACACCCCTTTTTTTCCAACCACTAATAAAATAGATTCCATGTTTGATAATATTCTGTATCTTTTAATGTTCAGTCTGTCCATTTCTGCACACTCCAGTATCTTCTTAGCTATTTCTTCATCTCGTGGAGTTTGTTCATTTTTCCAGCATTGATATCGGTTTCTTGTTGACTCTGTATTTGCAATTATTATATGCGAAAAACTCCATGTGACGCAGAGAATCTGGGTAATCTATTGTAATAGAGGAAAACCTGCTTCCGTGTTGCTAAAGCTTCCTCCTACTTATATTTTATTCAGCGGCAGAAGGAAAACATTTGGCAAACCTTTTCTCCTTTTACCTCTTCAGCTCTCCTCTGTCCAGCTAATAGCCACTATGAGACGTGCATTAGAGCTTGCGATTCCAGCTGTGCCAATTTCTTCTCAGCAGTGCAATGCACTAGGAATTGTTTTGAAGGTTGCCGATGTAATGATGGCTACATGTTTGATGGGAATGCATGCGTACCTCTGGAAAAGTGTGGCTGTACATTCAGTGGACTCTACTTGAAGGTAAGCTGGGCAGCCCAGTGTTGTGACCTAGGCTTACTGAGTCATTACAAGACACAATTAGTCCCAAATAAACCTATTTTATTGTAACAGCTGAGAATTACGCTCATTCCCAGCTGAGTCCCAATTAATTGCAATACAAGTCCTTTGGAAGAAGTCTTTCTGGATAATCACCAACCTTTATCTTCTTTGGCACCATGTCAAAGGCCTTACTTGGCAAAGCCCCACGAAGTTCGGAAACAAACAAGAGACGCTGACTGGAAACAGAGTTAGCAACATTGCTTTCCTGCAAAAGGCCCCAAGTGCCTTTGTTTCTCTTTTAAGCCTTATAGGAGGGGCCAATCATCTCTTGGCCTTACTCCTGAGTCGTCCCTTTTGCTTTAGCTTCTCTTGCCTTCTGGCAGCTATGTGTATGCGTGCACTAGGAACAGATTCCTTCTGTTCCTCTGCCTCTCTGCTGTCCGACTCTGGGAGCTCTGGGAGTCCGCACATCACTCCCAGGCCCCATCTCTGCTTCCGACGCAGAGCTCTCATCCGGACCTTTCCCAGACTCCAGGACTGGTCCATGTTCCTCCCCAACCTCCTCACTATCTGACTCTGCCGCCAGCTCTGCAGGCTGCTGGCGGACCATAACACCCAGTCAGTTTTTGATTCCTGGTGACCACATAGATATAAGAGGAGTGGCAGAACTTGGGGGTGGAATTAAAAGAGGGATCAGCCTAGAATCTCTACATAGTATTCCAGGATTTGAGGGGCTGCCACAAAGAGAGTGGGTCAAATTATTCTACAAAGCACCAGAGGAGGCCCGTTTTTCTCCCTCCCAGAGCCTCCACATGAGCCCTGTACTTACCTGACATTCAAAATGGACCACCTGGAGACTCCTGGGAGGGGAGGGGCAGCATGGGCGGGGCCAGCCCAAAATCAGCTGGCTGGTGCACACGCATGCACGGTAGAGCTGACCTAGGGCAATGGCTCATGTGCTCTTAGAGATGACTCCGTGTGCCACCTGTGGCATGCATGCCATAGGTTCGCCATCACGGCTCTAAGTGGTTTGGGAACTTTGGGTCCTTATTTTAATGATCTCGGAAGGATGGAAGGCTGAATCAATCTTGAGCCGGTCAGGATTGAACTCTTGGCTGTGAACAGAGCTAGCCTGCAATAGTTCACCTGCATTTTAACCATTTCACCACCATGCCTCATTGTACCTACTGTACATGGAGACTTAATATTTATTTATTTATTTATTTATCAAATTTCTATACCGCCCTACTCCCGGAGGACTCAGGGTGGTGAACAGCCAAGATAAAATACAGATAATACAAACATTAAAAGTCCCTTAAAATTATTAAATATTTTGGCCGAAACACAGATTAAAACACCCAATTTATAAAACAAATCAAACGATTTAAAAATTTAAAAGGGAGAGTTAGGCCAGGCCAGCCTCCTGAAATAAAAAAGTTTTGAGAGCACGACGAAACGTGCGCAGATCCGGGATCCTCCGTATCTCTGGGGGGAGCTCGTTCCAGATGGTGGGTGCCCTCACAGAAAAGGCTCTCCCTCTGGGGGCCGCCAGTCGACACTGTTTGGCCGACGGCACCCTGAGAAGCCCCTCTCTATGGGAGCGTACTGGTCGGTGAGAGGCTATTGGTAGCAGAAGGCGGTCTCGTAAATACCCTGGTTACATACTATATTAATAGTATGTAACATCCAAATTTCTCAATGTTTCTCACTCTCAGCAGGTTTAATATGTCTGGATTTCAGTTCCTAGCCAGCATAGACACCATTCTGATAAAGGGCATAGCCCTGTGCAAATCTAGTCACTCTTCCTTGTTTTTTCCATGTCTTCTGCAACTGGTGGATTATCCTCATAGGCTGGAGAAAGCATCTTTTCAACCAACTGCACCGAGAAATGGACTTGTCAAGGTCTGGATCAAATCACCTTTGAGGAAACAGCATGCCGGGGTGAAGAGATCTGTGTTCTTCAAAATGGCGTGCGTGGCTGTGAGCGCAGAGAAGGCCAGTGCAAAATTTCCCGAGAGGCCAAACTTGTTTCTTTTGATGGAACTTCAGCAGGATGGAACTTCTGCGGTGGGGTTTATGATGTGTCCTCCATGTGTGATGAGAGGGACCCCTCCTGGTTCAGGGTATCTATCAACATCGGAAAGGACTATGAAGATAACCTGTCAGTGGTCAGGGCTGTTCATGTTTATTTTGGAGAGGCTGCCATTACTCTGAAAAAGAACAACCGGATATGGGTAAGTGAGAAGGCTGGGAAAAGAATCAAGCAGCTCTTAAGTCAATCAGGAAATTGTACCCAGCATCGGTGGTGGGTTTCAAATTTTTTTACTACCGGTTCTGTGGGTGTGGCTTGGTGGGCGTGGCATGGCTTGGTGGGCATGGCAGGGGAAGGATACTGTAAAATCTCCATTCCCACCCCAATCCAGGGGAAGGATACTGTAAAATCTCCATTTCCTCCCAGTGAGCTGGGACTCGGGAGGCAGAGAATAGATGGGGGTGGGGCCAGTCAGAGGTGGTATTTACCGGTTCTCAAAATTTCCGCTACTGGTTCTCTAGAACTGGTCAGAACCTGCTGAAACCCACCTCTTTCCAGCATCCTTGAAAGCTGCTTTCCTTCTCTGCCTTAATCTTCTATCACCAAGTCTGCTAATTAGCTGAAATCTGATCCATTTCCGTGTTTCCAGTGTTTATGTGTTATTCTGTTTCTTTGATTAATTTTGTGATTTCGTCAACAACCCTAAAATAAACCCTAGGAAAAAAAATTACATTCATAATCAACAATAGGCATATTTTTGTATGCAAATTTCACACTTTTCCAATACCTTGAAAAATATATCCATGCATGTGATATGTCCTACCCATTTCTCATTAACTGTCCATTCCATTACTACCTTGTCTTCCCGCAAAAATATTAAATTCTGCCTTGGATCTATCCAAATATTCCAAACCCCAATTACTGGTAGTCTTCGACTTACAAGAGTTCATTTAGTGACCATTCAAAGTTACAACAGCACTGAAAAAAGTGACTTATGACCGTTTTTTCACACTTACAACCTTCGAAGCCTCCCCATGATCACGTGATCAAAATTCAAATGCTTGGCAACCGGTTCATATTTACAACGGTGGCGGTGTCCCAGGGTCATGTGATCTCCTTTTGCAACCTCCTGACAAGCAAAGTCAACGGGGAAGCCAGATTCACTTAACAACCGGGTTACTAATTTACCAAGTGCAGCGATTCACTTAACAACTGTGGGCAAGCAAGGTTGTAAAATGGGGCAAAACTCACTGGACAAATGTTTCATTTCACAACAGAAATTTTGGGCTCAATTGTGGTTGTAAGTCGAGGACTAGCAGTACTCCAGGAGATAACCATATGCCAGTGATGGCTAATCTTTTCGGCACTGAGTGCCCAAAGCACACATGTGCGCGCGCATCCCCAAAATGCAATGCATGTGCATCCTCCATGCATGTGCCCCACCCCTGTGCATGCGCCCCCGGCCCATTCACATGCACACACATCCCCGCGCATGTGCCCCACCCTGCGCATGCGCCATGTGCCCCACGCATACGTGTACACACCTCGCAAGCGTCTCCCTCCCCAACATGCACTCCAGCCCCTGTTCATACGCGGCAGAGACCCAAAGACCAGCTGCCGGTGGGAGGCAGCTGTGCATGCGTGACAGAGCCAAGCTGGGGGGACGGCTCGCGTGCCCACAGAGAGGGCTCTGTGTGTGACTAAGACACTAAGCTTGTCGATTAAAAAGGTCGGCAGTTCGGCGGTTCAAATCCCTAGAACAGGTCTCCTGCGTGAGCAGGGGGTTGGACTAGATGACCTCCAAGGCCCCTTCCAACTCTCTTACTGTTACTGTTACCTCTGGCACGCATGCCATAGGTTCACCACCAGTGCCATATGCCATTGTATATGACTAACAAAGACCAACAACTTCTTTAATATAAATTTGGGCAGCTTCTGATGAATATTATGTCTACAGACAGTTTGTTTAAAAACTCTTCGTAACTTTCAGGATTGGACACGTGGTATTCTTGGGCTTGCTCAGAATGGTTTTTTTTTAATGTCCTAATATTTTATGTTTACTAGGTGAATGGACGGTCAGTAAACCTGCCGTACAAAGTTTCCAAACGCCTGACTTTAAGCAAGGAACAGAATGGGATTGTGATTGCCCGGGCTTCTGATATACAAGTTCAATTTTCTCCTGACGGTGGGGTAACTGTGAAAGTCAAGGATATCCCTCCAAAGAAGTTATGTGGACCATGTGGGAACTTCAATGGAGACCCCACAGATGACTGGAAATTGCCAAATGGGGAATCTGCGAACACTGCTGAGGCTCTCTATGCTTGGAAGGCCAAGGACTTTTAAAGCGGTAAGGTATAATTCAGGCAGCAATCTTGGCAGATTTAAAAAAATAATAATAATATTTTTTAAAACAGGATTGGACTTGCACTGGTGATATCGGGAAATCCTAGGATTGTAGGCTAAGCTAGGATTTGAAAAATTGCATCACAGGAAGACATTAGCAAACCGCTTTTGTAAAGCGGCCAGCTGGTGTTGACTCAAGAGGGTCTTTAACTTTTATTCTTTCTAATAAAATAACTGAAAACAGATTGGGGTGGGGGTGGGGGTTGGAACAACCATGAAAAATGTGATGTGCAGTTTGCATCTAAATTTACATGAAATAAAATATAGCTTTGGTTCCTGAGTTAGTTGAAGGTCAGACTGGGAAGCTCCCCCCCCCATCTGAATAGCAAGAAGATTAACTAGGGTAATCAACTGCCTTCCTTGGTCACATAGATATAATGGATGTATGTGAAATTTGTCAGTTCCCTAGTCAAATTTAAGTTTGCTGCATCTGCTGCAGTGAGTTAAATAAGCCATTTCTTAATTAAGTTTCCTAACAGAGCAAAACCTGTTTTTATTTTGTAATGTCTTGTTTAATGAACCTTAAATTAACAGTCATTCAGCCAACAATTAAAAGTACTAATCAAATTAAGTGCTAGTTGCCACTTGATGAATAATGTACAATAATTATAAGTGGAATAATAGTGCAGCACAAAATCATCGTTTATAGGATTACATCAGTTTTCAGCTTTGGTTCTTTACTGTCCTATGAAATTGCTGTACCTTGGAATGTTAGTCTCCATTCTTAACTTTTTCTATAATCCACTCCTATTGATAATGTTTGTGCTGAGCAAGCCAGCCAAACTGAAAAGCTAAAATTTACAAGTTATTTAGCCCTCGAAAACTAATTGCTACTTTGGTGGTTCCCTTGTTGAATGTCTTCTCCAATGAGTTTCAACTCAGTGCTGCTGATTGATCTATTAAAGAAGGATCATTACTTCTAAATAAGGCCGTCACCACTGAGGAAATCTTAGCTGGTTGTGAGTTCTAATTGATTTACTTGATTAAGGTGGGGCAATTTAATTGACTCTCAACCTAAATTTGCATATGAATGATGCAAAAAAAAAAAAGAATAAAACTTTGGGTTTTACATGATGCACATTTCCCCATAGACTAGCACAACTACTGGTCCCTTAACACAACAAAGTCCAGATAGTTGGGTTGACATCAGTCTTCATTCTTGATTGGCCATACTGACTTTTAGGGCTATCATCAACTGAGTTCCAAAATCTATATAAATTTTCATTAACATATTAGATTTTTTTAAAAAAGGTAATCCCAATGTAATTGAATGAATGACTAATAAATGTCCACTTACTAGTTGATGCCTTGCAGAAATTGGATGAATTATTCCCACTGAGTTTTATTGATGGGTTTATTGATTTTTTTTGGAATTGATTTTGCAATTTTGCAAAATAGCCTTGGAACCTCTTCAGAAAGAACAGCGCGTGGATATTCGCTGCTTTACTTTTTCTAATGCATTTTAATATCCTAGCAACCAAGGATGAATTTCTAATGACAGAAATTGTAAGATGATCATCTTAAACCATAATGTGCAGAATGTAGCAGCGCAATACCTGTGAAGGGCGAGAGCTGTTAGTGCCATATAATAGCAGTAATATACTCTGCCAGTCACTGTGCTGATTGCCAATATGCTTCAGAGTACGGTTTAAAGTGCTGTTTTGTAATCTCTCAACCTCTTAAGGTCTTGGTACTTTTTTTTAAATCCATGCAGGACCACCTGCTTCTCGGAGGAACCAACCTGTTCAGTGCGCTCAGCCCAGAGGGGCATATCACTCCAATCCAACAAGATCTGAAGAACGAGTGGAAGAGCACACTGCAGTTCCATTGATATTCCTCTCCTAAGGAACACCATGCTTCTGGAGAACTGGATGGTACCCTCCATTGCATCTTCTGGAAGACGTCCAGATAAAGCTCTTTGGTGGTAGAAAAATTGCTTTTCAAAGACTTCTAGAGATGATCAGATACAGGGTTTGTTTTTTCTTTTTTCTGCTGTGGTGGCATGGTCTTTATTTTATGGATTTTACATATTGTAGACTGCTGAGGATGGATATAAATTTGACAGTGTATAAGTATCACAATATGAATGAATAAATGGATGAATGATGCCAAACATAGATAAAGGACTCATTTTTAAAACAATATGGTATTCGCTGTAGGCTGTAAGAACAGTGGTTCTATAAAATGGTAACCGAGCAACTTTCTGGTTTATTATTTTCTTTGGGGAGTGCTTATTTTATATGCTGGGATTATAGGATTTGGGACTCTTCAGGTGATGCTAAGCTACAATTCCTAGCCTCTTTTATCATCGACAATTGGCAATTGGTCATTCAACTATATTTATCATAAAATATTTATCAACTATATTTATCATAAAATATTCTAGCTAATAAAAAGGGACAAATAAGCAGGGGCCAATTATTATATTTTGGACACTACATTTTCTCCTATCTCCCTTGGGAAGTCTGTAATGCCAGAAAAGCTAGAAAGAAAGAGAAGAAGACAGCACCTGAGGGAAGGACAAGAAGTAATGGGTGGAAACTAATCAAGGAGAGAAGCAACTTAGGAGAAATTAACAATTAATCAGTGGAACCACTTGCCTCCAGAACTTGTGAATGCTCCAACACTGGAAGCTTTTAAGAAGATGTCTGATAACGATTTGTCTGAAGTGGTGTAGGGTTTCCTGCCTAAGCAGGGGGTTGGACTAGAAGACCTCCAAGGTCCCTTCCAACTCTGTCATTCTATTCTATTCTATTCTATTCTATTCTATTCTATTCTATTCTATTCTATTCTATTCTATTCTATTCTATTCTATTCTATTCTATTCTATACCAGACCAGACCAGACCAGACCAGACCAGACCAGACCAGACCAGACCAAACCAAACCAAACCAAACCAACAGTATGTTTGCTGGATTACAGCAGTGATGAGCATATAGTTGGAAGACCCAAAGAGCCAGATTGGAAACATATCATCATCCGGGAGAAGATGGTCACAAGAGCTGGCACTGACTTGGTGGCACATAACCAGAATGAAAATGGTAGCAATGGAGTTGATGAGCTGATCATATGACCCATTTTTTTAAAAAAAACTGTTAAAAGACAGCTGAAGCATTCTTTAAGACCTAGGAAGCAAGGTAATATTGGAAGCAACTTAGGGAAATGACTCCCTGATTCACTGGCGTATAAGAAGGAGGGGAAGTAAAGCACATTCAGACTTGAGTCATTCTATTATACCAATAGTCCTTGACTTATAACCATTCATTTAGAGAAGGTGTGAAGTTGCAATCGCACTGAAAAAAATGACTTATGACCACTTTTCACACTTACGACCATTGCAGCATCTCCTTGGTCATATGATCACAATGCAGACATTTGGCAACTGGTTCATATTTATAACGGTTACAGGTTCCCGGGATCATGTGATATCTCTTTTGCAACCTTCTGACAAGTCAAGTCAATGGGGAAGCCAGATTCACTTAATAACCATGTGACTAATTTAACAACTGCAGTGATTCACTTAACCACTGAAGAAAAGTCGTAAAGTAGGTGCAAAACTCACATAACAACTGTCTCACTCAGCAATAGAAATGTTGGGATCAGTTGTGGTCGTAATAGCAACAGCAATAGCACTTAAGAGTTATCTATCGCTTCACAGTGCTTTTCTAAGCGGTTTACAGAGTCAGCCTATTGCCCCCAACAATCTGGGTCCTCATTTTACTGACCTTGGATGGATGGAAGGCTGAGTCAACCTTGAGCCAGTCAGAATCGAACTGCTGGCAGTTGGTGGGATTAGCGGGGGGCGAACCGGTAGTAGCAAAATCTGAAACCCACCATTGGAGGGAATCAAATATTATTATTTCAACAGCGGAACCAGCAAATGCAAAAGTTCTTAGATGGACATTTTGAGAAGTATAGTGTGGAAAATGATGTCCAAGTCTGCCACCCTGTGGAATATGAAACAACTGTAGCATCTAGTGATCTTCAAGGCATTCTCTTCAATGTTCCTAAGATTTAAAATCCTCAGCTCTTGCATAGACAGAGTAGTCAATGACTGCAGCTAGTAATCTCTGCATTCTCGTTTTGGAGAGAGGATTGAAATTCAAGATTCTTATCAATATCAATCACATTACACGTCAGGTCAAGTCTGGGGGTAGGGGGTCACTGGTGTGAAAAATGCCAGCTGATTACCAGCTGTATGGATTTGTGTTTGGCCAGAAATGATTTCCCTACTGACATTCTCTTGACATTTTTGCAGATGAAGAATCCAATACTCCTTGAATTGTTTACTTAAGGTCTAACAACACACCTTAAGGGAGTATGGTGGCTCACGTGGTAAGGATGCTCAGTAGGAGGTTAGCAAGCCTGCGTTTGAGACCCAAGTGCTGCCGTGGGGCAGGGTTGAGCTCCATTCCCATCCTTCGCTCTAGCTCAGGGGTGTCAAACTGGATTTTTTTGATGGCTGGATTAGCATTAGTTCTCCGTGGGCCGGTGGGTGGGGGGAGTGGGAGGGAGATGGGAAGTATGTCTCCTGCAGCAACCTGCCGGCCAAAACAGGGCATGGGGGGCCGCATACACCCCCCTGCATCCTGTTTTTACCCTCCATTGTCTCCTGCAGTACTCTGACGGCCGAAAATGGGCTGAAAATGGGCCTCACAGGCTTCACAAGGTCTCTGCACTCCCCATTTTTGACCAGCAGAGTGCTGCAGGAGGCCATTCAGGCTGAAAATGAGCTGTGGAGGATCTGTACTTGCTCTGTTTTCGCCGGCAGAGGCACCACGGGCCAGTCCTTTGAAATTCCCAGACCAGCCCTGTGGGCCAGATTTAAGCACCCCATGGGCCAAATCCGACCTGCGGGCCTTGAATTGGACACCCTGCTCTAGCTCCTGCCAGAGATATGAAAGGAATCCCCAACTGGATATCCTCCGGGCAACAATGATGTCACCGGCTAATGATCCTTTCAACCTGGAAGCGCCTCGGTTCTTAGGACACAAGTGGTTTGCCACAACACACCTCTTTTCATACACATCACTTGGGAATGATGATTGAGGACCATGGTCATCCACGGTTAAGTCAACCAGGGGACAATATGCATCGAACTAGAAGCTTCCTGTGGCACCGGATGGACTTTGGTTTCTATTTGCTTCAATATTGGGGATAATTGCAGAGAAAAAGTCATGAGACAAAATTCATTACAGAGTAAAAAGAACCTTACTTCTTTCTGAGGGAGACCTTAACAAAAAATACTTCAAGAAATTAAAATAAGGAACTATTAGCAAGTGTTGGTACCACACACCAATGTCTAAATTCTAAGCCTTAAATGTGATGGCTAGGGAATTCTGGGAGTTGACCAGGGGTGGGTTCTACTTACTTTACTACTGGTTTGCAATGGGGCCGCGCGCATGTATTTGCTTTGCGTGCGCAGAAGCGTTTTGATGACATCGGGGCTGGTGGGCGGAGCCTCCTGCCGGTTTTGGAGTTGACACCTATACATCTTAAAGTTGCCAAGGTTGAGAAACACTGATCTAAAATTGCACATATTAATCTATCAGAATAAAACTGGAAGGGACCTTGGAGGTCTTCTAATCCAACCCCCTGGTCAAGCAGGAGACCCTATACCCGTGATGGCAAACCTATGACACACATGCCACAAGTGGCACATGGAGCCATATCTGTGGGCACATGAGTGTTTCCCTAGCTCAGCTCCAGCACGCATGCGCGTGCCGGCCAGCTGATTTTTGGGTCTTCCAGGTCCACCAGAAGTCAAGAAACGGGCTGTTTCCAGCCTCTGGAGGGCCTCCGGGTGGGGGTGGGGAAGGCCGTTTTCATCCTCCCCAGGGTCCAAGAAAACCTCTGGCCTACCGGGCCCACTGGTAACCTTTTTGCCATCGCATGCTAAAAGCAGGGGGAGCGCAGGGGAGGGGGGGGTGTTGCGTGCGCATGCGCGGGGGGTGGGGAGGCATTGGATTATGGGTGTGGGCACACGGGTGTGCGACCACGCAACCATCCCGTGCTTCCCCCCCTTTTGGCATGCGATGGCAAAAAGGTTAGCCATCACTGCCCTATATCATTCTAGACAAGTCTCTTCTGTCCAGTCTCTCCTTAAAAACCTTCAGTGAAGAAGTGCCCACAACTTCTGAAGACCAGATGTTCCACTGGTTAATTGCTCTCACTGTTAGGAAGTTTCTCCTTAATTCCAGGTTGCTTCTCTCCTTGATCAGTTTTCATCCATTATTTCTTGTCCTGCCTTTTATCATTAATATTAATATTTTTAATAAATAATTTTATATAAAAGTAACATATTTTTATTATTAATATTGATTTATTTTGGGGGAGAGCAATACGTTCTGTTAATCAAATGGGATCTTCTGATGTAGAACTTCCTCCAACCTACCTGCAACTGGGATTCCTGGTTCACTGAATATCTGCAGAGTTGAACATGACAAAGTATAGTTCTCCATCAGTGGTCAAAACACCCTGGAAAGTATTGACCTGCAGCGAGAACAAAAGAGAGACTGTAGCTCTTTACTTTTATATTGGGCAATGAGTCTGCAGTATATTGGCAATTGTGTTCAGGAGATTGTACACAAACAAATGTTTCTTCCCCCAAGTAGCCTCAGTAAGGGAATCTCTTGGGTTTAATTTAAGAGATGGATCCTCAGCAATTTAGTTTCGGAGGTTCTTTTATAAGGCTACCCACTTCGTTATGAAAAATGAAAATTGCACCTCTAAGCATATAGAGGGTTTCATTTCTTGTTGCCAGTGAGAGAGGGGAAACTAGCTCAGATCAGTATCACTTGGAATCGATCTGCACTCTTTCCCATCCTAGCAAATCAGGAGAGCCCAGATATTTTTCCAGGTCAAACTGAGAATCTCAGCAAAATAAAAAAAAAAAAAAATTTCCTGCCAGGTGTATGCAGGGGTGGGCTGCTGGAGGTTTGCAGGGGTTTGGAAGAATCTCTAGCTAAGATTCTGTGCAGTTCGGAAAACCCCCAAATCCCACTCCTGGCTGGCTTCACTCACTCTGCCCAGCCCCTCCCAGGAGTCCCCACGTGGTCCGTTTTGGATGCAGATAAGTGCAGGGTGCGTGTAGAGGCTCGGGGAGGGTGAAAAACAGGCCTACCGGAGGTTTGGGAAATGGGACCATTTCCGGCATCCAGAGGTCCTTCGGAACCTGGGGAGGTCATTTTTGCCCTCCTGGAGGGGCCCAGGGAGGGCAAAAACACCCCCCTGCCATGGTGCAGGAGGAAGCCAAGGAAGCCCACCATGGCCATGTCCACTCAGCAACTGGGCAGAGAACCCCTTGCTAAAAATTTTGAAGCCCACCCCTGGGTGTATGCTTAGGGAAACCATCCCTTCTCTTCTCTTTCTTCCCTGTGACGCATGGAGAACCAGTTCCAAAGTATCGAGGACAGGGGTGTCAAACGGGACTTCTTCGAGGGCCAGATCAGCATTGTTGTTCTCCTCCATGGGCCGGCTGGTGGTGGTGGTGGGGAAACAGGATGGCCGGCCTCCTGCAGCACTTTGCCGGCCAAAACAGTGTGTAGAGGGTGCACATTGTCCCCACATACCTCATTTTTGGCCTGGACAGCCTTCTGCAGTACTTTGCCGGCCAAAACAGGGCAAGGGGGGGACACGGGAGGTGCGTGTGGTCCCCCACACCCCATTTTGGCTGTTAGAGGCACAGCGGGCTGGTCCTTTGCTATTTCCAGGCCGGCCCCATGGGCCAGATTTAAGCACTCAGGCCAGATCCAGCTCACGAGCCTTGAGTTTGACACCCCTCATCGAGAAGAACATTTGAGCACCATGAGCCACGGTGGCGCAGTGGTTAGAGTGCAGTACTGCAGGCTATGTCTGCTGACTGTTGGCTGCCAGCAGTTTGGCAGATCGAATCTCACCAGGCTTAAGGTTGACTCAGCCTTCCATCCTTCTGAGGTGGGTAAAATGAGGACCCAAATTGTTGGGGGCAATTGTGGTTGTATAAAACATTGAGAGTGGCAAAAATGAATTATATTAAGAAATCGGAAAAATGATATTATTTCAGATATCCAGGAATGGTTGTTGGAAATGTACGATGGCCAAAGGATACAGCAATATGAATTACTATAGCAGATATTTTGTGGTATCTTATAATAATATAGTGTTTATATTATAGGAGTGAATTCATTGGTAAACAAGGGATTATTATTAAGTATAAAATATTAGATAGGGTTTTTTTTTTCCTGCTTAGTTTGCATCTTTAGTTTGTATGTTTATTTTTTTAGATTCTTTGTTTGAACATTTTGTTACACAAAATAAAGATATTAATTTAAAAAAGAAAAGGAGTCAGTCACAACCAAGTGATAAAACTCAGAAGATAAGAGGTAGGTGAATTTAACAGAGGTTTTTCGAATCAGTTGGTAGAACCATGTCTCTAAAAAAGCAGACTGAATTCAATTACTTAAGAATTCAGCAAACTTTCTTGATACATACGTAAAATTTGAATTAAATCCAAAACACCAGAACAAGAATTCTGGAGAAGATCTGAAGAGACAGTAAACTATATTTTCTATTATATCTTATAATGGAAAAATAGATACATTGATTGGATTTCCCCCCCCTAAAATATGAGACTATGCGGTCTAACCTGAAGGGTGAATACACACTGCATTAAAAAGGCAAATGATGTCTAGCTATCTAGACAGATAAATAGAGACAGAGAGAGACTCCTATTTATTTAAATTGTTCAGATTATTTACTGGAATGCCAATAGAAAGATAGTGTCATCTCCTCCCATCTTGCCAAAAGACAAATCTTGCCACTCATATAAATCAATGACCAAAGCATACCAGAGAAGTGTTTACAACCTAAAATGTCAGGGATGTGTATGTTCTCCTATAAAGTTGGGGTGTAGCCTTCATAGCCTTTCCCAAAACAGCAGCAGAGAGATATCTCTTTAGGAAACAAAAGGAAAAATCATTACGTGACTGCTAAATAGACTGTAGACAGACAGTATTTTATTTATTTTGAAACCCTTATGAATTTCAATGAGATCAAATTTGTGTTTTGTCCTGATCCTGTCCACAATTCGTGTTGTTGTGCTGGAACTGTCTACTTTTGGGAGTTGGTTTTAGCACATTACTTAGAAATCTAATCTTCCCCTTAGTCCAAAAGTGAGTACAATCCTTGGAGAAAAAGGCAAGATATAGAGGCAGGCTGAAATCTATGCCATCTCTTTGGAGATCAAGTGTAGCAATTGTAGGAAACGCATCATAAGACACGAGTCTCTGCCACCTGCAACAGATCTAAGTCCAGCTCACCTTGAATACCTTCTTCTTCCTGGTCATTTCCCTTGATGGTTAGTATGTCAGATTCTTGTAGAATAAATCTTTTTACTCATTTGAACTGCCTGAATCTCCTAATTTCCCTATGGTTTGACAGCAATGGGGTTTATTAGATATATATATATATATATATATATATATATATATATATATATATATATATATATATATATATATATATATATATATAGAGAGAGAGAGAGAGAGAGAGAGAGAGAGAGAGAGAGAGAGAGAGAGAGAGAGAGAGAGAGAGAGAGAGAGAGAGAGAGAAAGCGGAGTGGTGCAGTGGCCTAGAGGCGGAGATGTTGCCTCACAATCAGGAGGCCGAGAGTTCGATCCTAGCTAAAGGCAAATATTTCTCCCTCTGATCACACTGAGAATATATCTGCTGAAAAAAAAAAAAAAAACCCTCCACACTGGTGACAGGAAAGGCATCTGGCCAGTAAACACTTTGCTAGCTCCATTCAGTTGCCCAGACTCCACCCTGCAAGGGATTATGGGGTTATTAAAAAAAGGATGATATACAGAGTAAGTGAAAATCCTTGCCATAGAAGGGAAACCTGTGTCAGTAGAGATCTTTGCACCTCCTTGATTTGTGCCATAATGTAATGATACTACAATGGGAGAGAAAAATCTCATTTTGACCATAGTGGCAAACAATTTTAAAGTAGGTTTTAATGTGTTGGAGCAGATTCAATATCCTCTACAAAGACTGGGAGTGGAGAATGTTAAGAAATAAAAAGGAGTATCTTTTTGGGATAGAAAAGTATAAAGGAGTCACCTCCCATCATAAAAAAAAAAAAAGAATTCTTTCTTTTTGTTTCTTTCAGATTTTAGATCATTGTGCGTTGACTTGAAGGCAAAATTTAATTTATTTAACATAAAACTTTTGCTTTTTCTAGGGAACAATGGTTCCTATCCAATCATAACTTTTTTTAAAATTCAGTTTTTGTCTTGCACTTGGAATGTTCAAATTAATTAGCAGAACACAATGAATAAAAGAATACAGAACTTCTAAAAAAAAAAAGGAAGTTAAAAAGATAGGAAATTAACTATTCTGGTTTCACTTTGGACTTCTTTGCATCTTCTCAGTTAGAGCTTTGTTTCTTACCATTTACAATTCCAGGATTTTGAGTAAGAGTTTTTGCTAGCTCTGTTTGAAGATGCTGGGGATTGAACCTATGACTTTCTGCTATTTTATTGCTTGATAATTATGTTTTGTATCTTCCCAGGTTTTAGGATTTCAATGATCTGAGGCCTAAGACTAAACTTAGAACATTAAAACAAATTCTACAATACTTTCTGCAGCTTCTCATTCATGGAAGAATCTTCTTTAACATCAACAACAAGCAATTGCCTGGGGAATTCTGCATTTTAATGCTGCTGAGGTTGAGAAACACCGTTCGAGGTGATAGCAGGAGCTGGGGAAAAATAAGTTTTTCCGTGAAAAAAGTGTTAGAAGATGTCCTGTCCTGTTACAGGATTCCTTCTTTCTAAGCAGCTTCAAAAACGGGATAAATCCATTATCTCAGAAAACTTTCCTAGTGAAACAGTAGCTCAGCAATATTAGAGCCTTGATAGTACAGGGGTTTAGTGCACCCTGTTATTAACACAGCTGCCTGCAATTTCTGCTGGTTCGAATCTCTCCAAGGCTCAAGGTTGACTCAGCCTTCCATCCTTTCTAAGGTAGGTGAAATGAGGACCCAGTTTGTGGGGGCAATAAGCTGACTTGGTATAAAATATACAAAAGTATGGAGGCTATTGCTTAACGCATTGTAAGCCGCCCTGAGTCTCCGGAGAAGGGCGGCATATAAATCAAATTAAAAAAAAAAAAAATTAGAAAGAGACCAGAGGTAAAAAGCTACCAGTTCAGGCGAAACGGTAGTAAAAAAAGTTACCTGTTTGTCCGAACCAGTATTTCCGACGATCAGCTGTGCCGCACGATTTATATTCGCTAGAAAGCAAGAAATCCTGCTTTCTAGCGAATATAAATCGCGCGGCACAGCTGTTCCCCCCCTCGCTGTTCTACTTACCTTCAAATGGCTCCTTTCTCCACGTAAAGTGCGTGTTTGGTGTGCAATGTGTAGAGCACGTTTGGTGAGCACTGCGCATGTGTGCGTGCAGCATGTGCTTCGTGTGCACTGTATGCATGTGCACAGAGTGCATCTGGCATGCATTGCACATGCACATGCGCAGCATGCATCTGGCATGCACCACACATGTGCAGGCAGCGAATCGGTGGCAACTCATGGAGGATTTCACCACTGAAAAGACTGTCAGAAAATCAGGCTGTTGTTGGAAAGTGGGGGGGGGGAATCTAAATGTCCACTGCAGGTGGAGGGAAAAATCTAAAAATCCACTACAGCCAGCCCCAGCAGATGACAGAAAAAAGACTGAGGAAATAAGCCCAAAAGGCAGGGAGAGAAAAGAAGAAACCATTAGCAAAAAGTGTAGATGACATCTTATCTAATGAAATTAGTTCCTATCGTATGTGAGGCATTGTCTTGCTCTGAGCGACAAGTTTGATCTCAAAACAAGGATGTTAACCTTCTTGCAGTAAATGAAGATTTTGACCTTCACGTAGAAATGAAGTGTTGGAATTATTTATCAAATTAAATATACTAAGGACCTATATTTTATCCACAGGATATGTCTGCCTGCCTGCCTGCCTGCCTGCCTGCCTGCCTGTCTTCAGAAGAAATTGGATGATACAGTATATCAGGAATCTATATTATGGGAATGGGAATTAAATATAGAATGGGAATTAAAGAATTCTTCAACTGCTGGGTTTTTTTTAAAGTCAGGACAGGCAGATAGGTGGATTAGGATTTCTGGCACATTAAACAGAGCTATTTAACAGCTAGTTTCAGGAGGCCATGAAGGTTTTTTAATAATAAAAAATAGGCAATCCATTACTATACTAAAGCTTCTTATATAAAAAGGAAGGTTAGATATTCCCTGCCTTGTATAATCCTGATCTAGAATTTTGTATTTGAAAGAAAAGTAAGACATAGCAATAAAAGTGAGAATGTTGTGGATGAGTAAAAATATCTGCAGGAAAGGAATAGTTAGACAAACAGAAATGGCAAAATTAAAGTCTTAATTGTGAACCGCTCAACTTCTAATCTTTCACCTTGATAGATTTTACATTACAGATAGATTTTGAATACTTACTGCTGGAGCCAAAGGCCATAAATCCATGCCCATCCTGATATGAACCTCCAGCAATGAAGAGTCCAAAAGGATTTATAGGTTGCTCTAGACTCTTTGCTTCTGAACCCAGGAGAAGTTTAGCCCAAGAATAGACTATCCGAAATTGGTGTTCAATGAATGTTTTCAATGGGCCTCTTTTCTAATATGTTCTGGTTTAACTCTGAAATATGGTGACTGCATAAATATTCTTCTACTTCATCTTATGAAGCTGTCTGTAGTAACTTGCAAGCTGGAATGTAGATAAGGAATGGATCATAGATTTTGTTTTTCTCTGGGGCTTCAGAAGCCAAACAAAAGAGCTGGATGTAGGATTTGTTACTTATAGAAGCACTAGGGAAGAACAAAAACGCCTAGATTTTAGGATCAGCAGAAATGTACAATGGCTCTGAATGTGTTAGGCCGGACAGGAAAAATTCTCCAGCTAAAAAATTTATGGGTCTTTTCTTTAACTCCAGATTGATATATGATAACATTTTGTGGGGATGCAACAACCTACGTGACATCAAAGTAGGTAAGATATCTTCGGTAAGATGGGACAACGAAGGTGGTTCCCCAATTGAGAACTGGCAGGAGCCACTCAAGCAACATGATCACAACTTGTGAACTTTTCAGCACAACTGTGTCCACTCAAGACAGTCACAGATTTGGTCAATTCTGGCTAGGTGCCTAACAAATCTGTGTTTTTGCAATTGGGTTACCCGGAAGGCCCTGAGATCTATAACAAATTTGCTTCTGCAGGGTAAACTTTCCCTTGAAAGTCACTGGCCCTTTTACATGGATGTCTACTTGAGTATTGATAGCAACAATAATGGAGATCATTCAGGGGGGGGGGTGTTATCACTTAATACAACTGGTCCAGTTGGTGGGTTGATGACTGTTGCACCTGTTGAGTATTCTTTATGGCTGTGATAACAGACTGAGATTTCTTTGTTAACTTGGATTAGCGCTGTACTATCATAAACACCAGTCCCTGGCATTTCAATGGAGGCTGGGAGCTGAACTGATACTGTGTGTTCTTCAGGAGGGAAAATGATTTTTTTTTTTAATTTGATTTATATGCCGCCCCTCTCCGGAGACTCAGGGCGGCTTACAATGCGTTAAGCAATAGCCTTCATTCTTTCGTATATTTTATACAAAGTCATCTTATTGCCCCCACAAACTGGGTCCTCATTTCACCTACCTTAGAAAGGATGGAAGGCTGAGTCAACCTTGAGCCTTGGAGAGATTCGAACCAGCAGAAATTGCAGGCAGCTGTGTTAATCACAGGGTGCACTAAACCACTGTACTATCAAGGCTCTTTTTGGAAGTTAGGCTCATTTACAGTCACTGTGACTATGTTTGCAGGGGGAGGTGCACTGATAAGCTTCTTGGATTTTGCATTGGGTTGCCTTTCTCTGAGGTTGAGCAGAAATACTGTGAGGAATTTCTTCCCATAAATTTTCCCTGAAAAATAATAAATGAAAAATGAAAAATAATAAATGAAGATTTTAAAAGAATTAAGAGAATGCAAGTATCCATTTCAGAATTCAATTTCAAGCTGAACTGAGTCTCAGACTGCATTTCAAACAGGGAGGCTGAATGACTAATAAGATCTGGTGAGGAATGCAGATGCCTTCAGATGCGGCTGAATTGCAACTATCCGTATTTCTCCTTATTGGCTCTGGTTTCTAAGGCTGCTGGAAGTTGCAGTTCAGCAAGGACTGAAGGGTCACTCAGCCCAAACTTTGCTGGGAACCCCTTCAGAATATGTACTATTTCTTCTAGGTCCCCCTTTATTTATTTGATTTTTATCCCACCTTTTATTATTTTATAAATTACTCAAGGTGGGAAACATATATGTACTCTTTCCTCCTCCTATTTTTCCTACCACATTAACCCTAGAATAAGTTGGGTTGAGAGAGAATGACTGCCCAAGATTACTCAACAGGCTTCCATATCTAAGGCAGGACTTCCTTCCTTCCTTCCTTCCTTCCTTCCTTCCTTCCTTCCTTCCTTCCTTCCTTCCTTCCTTCCTTCCTTCCTTCCTCCCTCCCTCCCTCCCTCCCTCCCTCAGTTTGATGTAGTTATTAAGTTATTACCAGTAGGTTAGAAACAGAGGTGAGTTCTAGTCCCGCCTTAGTCATGAAAGCTAGGTGGGTGACTTGGAATAGTCACTCTCTCTCAATCCACTTCACAGGGTTATTGTTGTGGGGGGAAATAGGAAGAAGCAGGAGTATTAGATATGTTCATTGCTTTGAGTTGTTTATAAAGAAAATAACAAAGGCTGGATTAAATACATATTAAATATAAATAAATTCAGCCACAGATGCCTTTAACCAATTATTGAAATTATCCATCTGATTAGTAGCACAAACTATTTTCTAAATATCCTGTTACCTTCAGCTCTCTATACAGAAGTCCTTAGTTTCTCCAGGAATAAGTATAAGCAACCTGACTAACCGCTTTTATCTCCCATCTGCTCCTTCTGCTGTTATAGAGAAAAGGAAAGCTCCTTCACAAATAACTGCCAAGGAAACTCGTCTAGCCTCTGAAAGATTAAAATTTGTTTAACCTCTTGGATTTAGATGATTTGTTGGACAAAGGCAAAAGCCAAATTTCACAAGATACAGCAAGAAGTCAGCTTGTCAAAACCCGTGGCATGATAGGTTCATTCAGACCGTCTAGAGAAACATAAAATATTTATACAAGTCATAGATATTGGGTAATGTAATTCTTCAGAATTATAAATCAGAAATATACTTATCTTTGTTACAACAGCATGACAAGTTGATTACTTTAGCCATCCAAAAGAACCAAATAACAGGGACTTTACATTCATGTTGCCAAGTACATTAGTTATCTCTTGTATAATTCTTGGACATATCAAGTTCATGACCTTTTAAAGGCGTTTCTCTGGTTATGATGAGAGATTCCGATTGTTTCAGTCTGAATGAGGGCTATCATACCAAGGGACCATGAAGGGCTTGGAATAATGGGGTATAAAGTCCAACACAGTGGAAGAATACTAGGTTGGGAAAGGCTGCACTAAATGATAATGGTAGAGGCCAACTTGGGAGGAAAGATGATTGTGGAAGTATTGGTTATGTTCAATTTTTGCAGCATAATGATTCCACCTTCTCAGGCTGGTCCTCTGAGGCAGAATGAGAGAACTGCCACAGGTGGCTCAGATGCAAACAAATACTGAATGTTCTCCATGCTTTGCTTGAATGGCACATCCTGGTTCCCATTTAGTTGAATTGCAGCACAGGTATGCAGACAGTGATAATCCGACAGAGTGCTGCCCAAGAAGGACTGGGATCTCTGCACCTGAGCAGTCGGGAGACAAGCGCAGGCGTCTGCAGAATCTGTTTTCTGACAAAAGCAACATTGGACCATTGCCCACAAGTATCACTCCTTTGAGGTGTGTGTGTGATATTATGATGCACATGCAAAAGGAGGCCGAGCTTGTAGCAGGATGGTGTTGTGGCCCCGCCCTCTGAGCCTGTCCCATCGGAGGAAGAAAGCTCCGAGCATGAGGAAGATGAGTCAGCCAGGCCTCCCTCTCCAGGCCCCTCCCCTCTGGCATTGTCTCAAGTGCCGGCCGAGGGAGAGGAGACAGCTGGTTCGGATCAGAGTGATGAAGAAACATCATTCCTGGACGCACGCTTCCGAAGGCGTGATAAACGTTTGCAGCAGCTTAGGAGGCATGCTAGGGATTAGAACTGAGTCACTGGACCACACCCCAGAGACTATATAATAGAGGGTGGTGGTCAAGGATCCTTGTGATGAACAAAGCAAACCTTAGATAGTCACTAAAGCCTCGTCCGGAACTGCTGAGAGAAAGATTTAAAGTGTCGGACATTTGGACTCTTGAGTATTTATCTTTCTGTTTTACTTTGAAAATAAAGTCACTTGGCAGACGGTGTGTCTATCGCTGCCAAGTGGGAGATAAGACCTGGGTGCGTTCCAAAGTGTTTCCTTAACCCTCGACTGGCTGTGTTGGTGTGTGTGTGGGTACGGGGACAGATCAGATGGCATGATAATGTCCTTATTAATCTGCCCCCTGTTAACTCCTCTTGCAGATGTTGCGGGAGGCAGATCTGTCTGCACTTACATATCGCATATGCCATTGTCCAATGAAAACTGTCTTTCTCCCTCATAATAAGGAGGAAGGTCAACTGTTCTAATCCAATTGTATCAATGGAATGGAGGTACTATGCATGTCAGCCAGCCAAAGGTCTTGGGTCTGCTTCATTTATTATGGGAGCCCAACCTTTTGCCATTGAGGAAATATTATGGAGCTTACAAGTGGGCAGAGCCACAGAGAGATGGTTATGGTCACAACAGAAAGTGGCCTTGTCTGGAATAAAACCATGGTTTTCTTAAAAACCCATTTATTTTCTTTCTGCTCCACCTCAAGTAGGTTTTCCTTCCTCCTACCCTCTCCAACCTCAACCATCCTTAATTGTTGTGGCTCCGTCCTCCAAGCCTATCTTATCAGAGGGAGAAGGCTCCGAACATGAAGGAGAGGAGTTGGCCAGGCCTCCCTCTCCAGGCCCCTCCTCTCTGGCACTGCCTCAGGTGCCGGCCGAGGAAGAGGAGATTAGCCAGGAGCCAGGTGTCTCCAATGATAGCAATGGAGGCGATCTGTCGTTCCTGGACCACGCCAACGAAGGCGTGATAAACGGTTGCAGCAGTTTATTTATTTATTTATTTATTGCGATTTATATGCCGCCTTTCTCCCTAGGGACTCAAGGCGGCTTACAAAATGACAACTTCAATACAAATCACAATACAATACCAAATTAAAATCAGTAACCCAATTAAAAAACGATTTAAAATTATACCAGTGTACCCCCAAACGGATCAGTTTAATTGGCGGAAGAGCCAGTTGAGGAGGCGTGCCAGGGATTAGGTTGAGTCACTGGACCACACCCCAGAGACTATATAAGAGAGTGTGGTGGCCATTTAAGACTCTGTGATGGACAAAAACTAACTCTGGCTAGTCACTTTGAACAATGCTTAAATCTGCCGAAGGTTTCTTGTTTTGAACTGGACTATTTGCAAACTCTGCCAAAGGTTTCTTGTTTTGAACTGGACTATTTGCAAACTGTGTGTATTTCTGTTTATCTGGTGAAGGGATATTAAGTAAAAAGCACTTGGCAGTCGGTGCTCATATTGCTGCCAAGTTTTTGATAACAAACTGTGCGTGCCAAGTGCTTCCTTTAACCCTCGGCTGGCTGTGTGTGTGTGTGTGTGGAGACGGGGACAGAACACTTAATAGTTTAATTTAACTTTACGTATCAAAGCTTAGTAGTAAGTGAGGAGCAGACTGAGGTGCTAATTAGAATCACATATTTACAATGCTGTCACGGGCCAGGACTCAGAAGAAGAGCCTCCAGCAGAACCTGTGGAATGGCAGCCTCAGGGGACATCAAGCCAAGAATCACCTGAGGATGATCAAACACAGGGACCTCCTGAACAGCTGGAGCAGTCAGATGATGACAATGTCAGGTCCCCCAGCCCCCAACCCCCATCAGACGAATAGAGTATATAGAATAGAGATATTCTATAATAGCCCGAGCCCCCTGTAACAACATTGCCAAAAAGGCATTAAGAGTTGTTAACCTAATTTTGCATAGCTTCTTCTCTGGTAATGTTGTACTACTAACTAGAGCAAACAAAACATTTGCTAGACCAATTCTTGAATACAGCTCATCGGTCTGGAACCCGCACTGCATATCGGACATAAATACAATCGAGAGAGTCCAGAGATATTTTACCAGAAGAGTCCTCCATTCCTCTAACTGCAATAAAATACCTTATGCCACCTTATGGGGTTAGACAACTTAGAACTATGCCGATTTCAGTCTGACCTAAGCATAGTACATAAAATTATCTGCCACAATGTACTTCCTGTCAATGACTACTTCAGCTTCAACCACAACACTACACGAGCAAATAATAGATACAAACTCAAGGTAAACCGTTCCAAACTCGATTGCAGAAAATATAACTTCAGTAACAGAGTGGTCAATGCCTGGAATGCACTACCTGACTCTGTAGTTTGGCTGGGTAGTTTATGTAATGTCTTGAGCAGATCGCTGTGAAGCCACATCCTGGGCTTTGGTTTGGCTCCGAGTTTGAGGTCTTGCCATGTGTTCATGGCGTGTGTCAGCTTGCTTTGTGTGGGGATTGGAGGGGGGTGCAGCAGCTGGTGATGCTGCCGTGGTCTGGCTTCTGGATGGTGGTTGTATTTCGTCTATGGGATGGGTTTGGGTTTGAATCTAATGAGGATGATTGGTGGTGGTGTCATGTGTTATCTTGGGTCTGGTGTTAATCTTTGTGGCTGGGACTCGTCTGTTGACTAGGACTAGTTTTCAGATGTCCGGTAGGCGGGAGGTATCGTCGTGTTTATTCATGTTATGGGGGTGTTTCTCTATTTCGATGGCTATTTTTATTTCGATTTTACCTGTTATCTTATATATGCTTGACAAAATAAACTTCATCATTGGCATCCTTCAGTCTCAAGAGACTATGGTATCGTGCTGTGGAAAGAGCATCTAGTGTGACTAAAAAGGCCAATTCAAGAGTGGCAATCCCTTCCACACTGAGGGCAGATATATTCTGTTCCCTGCCCAGCCCCCAGATTTCGCTGGTTTCAGGACTGCCTCTTTGCCTCAGACTGCCGAACAAGTGTCTCTTCGAATTGGAAAAAGCCATGCTGCATCTTTAGCCTCCAAGCTGAATGATCGGAGGTCAAGGTTTCCTAGTTGTTAATGTCCATTCCCAGGGCCTTTAGGTCCCTCTTGCAGATATCCTTATATTGCAGCTGTGGTCTCCCTCTGAGGCACTTTCCCTGCACTAATTCTCTGTACAGGAGATCATTCGGAATCTGACCATCAGCCATTCTCACGACATGCCCCAGCCAGTGTAGACGTCACTGTTTCAATAGTGTATACATGCTAGAAATTCCAGCACGTTCCAAGACTGCGCTATTTGGAACTTTGTCCTGCCAGGTGATGCCAAGAATTCGTTGGAGACAGCGCATATAAAAGGTATTCAACTTTCTTTCCTGCCGTGCGTAGAGGGTCCAAGACTCACTGCAGTACAAGAGTGTGCTCAGGACGCAGGCTCTATAGACCTGGATCTTTGTATGTTCCGTCAGCTTCTTATTAAGCCATACTCTCTTTGTAAGTCTGGAAAATGTGGTGGCTGCTTTACCAATACGTTTATTCAGCTCAGTATCTAAAGAAAGAGTGTCAGAGATAGTTGAGCCAAGATACACAATCTCTACCTTATCCAGGATTACCTTTATCCATGGCTTGTTCCAAGTGGCTTGTACCAAGTTGAGGGAACTATTAGATACAGAATGGAAAACTGATATTTGTCTGTTTAAAGATACTAAAATCATAGGCAGAATTTATTGGGTGCTTTCACAATATCACAGCTTTGTCCCTAAGGGAGATTGCAAAATTTGAGGAACTAGGCATCAATTATAATTTCTTTTTCAAACAAAAAAGCCTCAAATATGTTCCTGTTTTTGGAACTCATAAATAAAATCTGCCTGGGCAGCACCCCAAGGATTTTAAATTTCCATCCAAACTTCTATCAAACCCCAAAATTATTTTCTTTTCTTTGAGAGTTTAGAAATATCCACAATGACCTTTGCTTTATTTGGAATCAATCAGAATCAAATATTCCATTTAAAAAAAAACTCAGGCTGCAGCAGAAAAACATAAATTTAGCTAAGTATTGAAAAAATGCTCAGGATTTTTTATTGGTTGCTGATTTGAAAAAGTATAGATAAAAAATTAGTACTTTATAATTGGCAGCCACTAAATAGTTAATTGACTTACAACCACAATTTAGTCCAAAATTTCTGTTGCTAAGTGAGGCAGATATTAAGTGAGTTTAGCCCCACTTTATGACCACAGTTGTTAAGTGAATTGCTGCAGTTATTAACTTAGTAACACAATTTTAAAGTGAAACTGGCTTCCCTGTCAACTTTGCTTGTCAGAAGGCTGCAAAAGCTGATCACATGACCACAGGACACTGCAAATGTCATAAATATGAGACAGTTGCCAAGTGAGTGAATTTTTATCATGTGACCATGCAGATGTTACAACAGTTGTGTAAAAATGCTTACAAGTCAGTTTTTCAGTGCCATTGTAACTTAGATCAGTCACTAAATGAAAGATTGTAAATCAAAGACTACCTGTATGTTAATTTCATAGAAGTAAACTTTTTATTTTTACATGGTTTTTTATTATGCTTTTGTAAATCTTAATACAATGCAGTGATGTTTAATTGAAGCTTATTCACACTCAGTTAGTTAACTTAGACCATTGGAAATGGAGAAAGAAAAAATAAGTATTTTATAAATATCAATTATGATTTAGGATGTTACTATTACAAGCATATTTTTTTTTAATGCATAACTGAATATATTAAAAGAAAAATACACTTACATCAAAATATTTATTGTATAGTCAAAATTTCAATCTTGAGCTGTTTACTTATGGTCCCCATTGTATTGTTATTTAAGGTTTTGTTTACATGTTAATAAAAGGAAAATGTAGATAAGCAAAGGAAAGCAAATTAAATCCTACCCCCCCAAAAAAAAGAAAAGAAAAAAAATGATTGCGTTTCCAACTTCTCCCTTTTTAACACACCTGCTGATTTACAGTGTTTGCAGGTATTTAAATGCCATGCTTTAATTAATTATATTTGCCATGCTGCATGATGTATTGTGTGTACTGGAATTTTTCTCATTTAAATTTGATTAAACTTCTATTGTGAATATATACTGTTAATTTTGCCATTGCTGCTTATTCTCCAAGTTTAAATTCTCAATCTGATATTGTCAGAATTGCATCTTTCGTCCGATGTTGGCCAAATTTTAAGTTTCCCCTTTCTTTAAAGACAGAGGCAAAAGCCATTGCCCCACATATTAGACCAAAGATTGGTAGTTCACCCAAATTCTCAAAGATCAAAATGGTCAGGATCCCCAGCTTATTTTATATATTATGCAATTGCTCCAAAGATGAACTGTTACTCAACAAACGTTTTGGCTGATCATAGCTGTTTCATTTCCCTTTTCTTGTTAGCTATAAAAAATGACCTGCCTTGTTGTTGTTAGTTGCAAAGTCATGTCCAACTCATCGCGACCCTATGGACAATGTTCCTCCAGGCCTTCCTGTCCTCTACCATCCTCTGGAGTCCATTTAAGCTCATGCCGACTGCTTCAGTGATTCCATCCAGCCACTACGTTCTCTGTTGTCCCCTTCTTCTTTTGCCCTCAATCTTTCCCAGCATTAGGCTCTTCTCCAGTGAGTCCTTCCTTCTCATTAGGTGGCCAAAGTATTATAAATTATCTTGGGAAATAGCAGCTGCTTCTAATACATATTCAATCATAAAGCAAGGCCAACCATAACTTTTTGTTAAAAAAAATTGTGATATGGTTAAGACCCTTCTGTAAACAATTGTTTACAGATACATGGGACTGTGAAGCTAGCTGATTTAGAATATGGAAGATAGGACCTCTCCAAAATGAACACTGATTGATTGGCATCCCACTATTTGTCCCATCTCATTCTGTATCCTTATTCTCGAACTCCAGATACTGGAGAGAGATGGGTGAGTTTAAATGAATGCAGTGATGTTCAAAAGACACACAGCACATGTGTAGGATGCTTCATGTGCAAAAACAGCTGGAAGCACAATGTAGCTTTAAGAGCAATGGCATTTAAGATTATATAGCAATGGCATTTAGACTTATATACCGCTTCATAGTGCTGTACAGCCCCCTGTAAGCAGTTTACAGAGTTGGCCTATTGCTCCCAACAATCTGGGTCCTCATTTTACCAACCTCAGAAGGATGGAAGGCTGAGTTGGTGAGAATCGAACTGCTGGCAGTGAGAAGAATTAGCCTGCAATATTGTATTTTAACCACTGGGCCACCAGGACTTCTTTAAGGACGCAAAATGGTGGCAACCAACAGAGTAATAACTGAAAGAAAGAATTTCCAATTAAATAAAAATTGTGCAGAGCTTAGTTCAGGCCATAACTATGTACAGGACAAAGTCTTACAGTGTTTCAATGCCTTTCTTCAGACTGTCAAGTTAAATGTGTAACCCATTTGCACCACAACCCCTCACAGTCCTGCAAGGGTTAACATAACCACATATCCCATCATTCCCACAATCCCACCTTACCTCTAACTCCTCCCCCTGGGTATAAGAGGTCTCACCACGAGGCCATCCAGTAGTTCCAGATGTGTACCTGCAAGAGAAGGACAAAAGGTCAGTTGCTGTTAGATGAATGGGCCTAGGAACAATCCAGGCCTGCAATAAAAGAATTCCTAGAAGATATTACTCTGTCTTGTGAGTTATTGGGTTATATTTGGTGTCCCGGCGGACGTTCATATCCCCAGACAATTAAGAAAGAAAGGAGAAAAAATATCCAAAAGACTAAGATTCATGGGGTATGAACCAGGAACAAAAGGTTTCAGGTTCGTGGATTGCAATAACAAGTTTATTGTGTCTAGATCTGCGGACTTTCATGAACATTCAAATTGGTCACGACATTTTTCTTGGTAGGGACACGCACTCATGTAAACAAAAGGATGAGGAACCGATCACTGAAGAAGCAAAGGAAACCAAAACACACAAGCCCAAACACCACGAACTAAGGACCGAGGAATAGAAGGAAGGGCACCCCACTTTAAACTTGGATAGCCTCACTGACAAAGAAGCCGAGTACCTGCACAAAACAGACACACCTTCTGACAGGCCAGTCAGGGCAAGTAGGAACAAAATACCAAAGAGACTTGAGGATTATGTCATGTCTATGCACACAAACAATATTACACCCAGTTCCTATGAAGAGATACTCAACCTTCCCCAGGAAGAGAAAGAAAAATGGAAACAAGCCATGGAAAGAGAAATGGAGAGCCTCAGGGACCTGCAAGCATACTCACCAGCTCAAGTACCAGAAAACAAAAAACCAATAGGAACCAAATGGGTGTTCAGGATCAAGACCCTAGAAAACAACAAAGTACTGTACAAAGCGAGGCTAGTCGCACAAGGCTTCGCCCAGAGGTACCCAGAGGACTACACAGACACCTACTTGGCCACGGTCAGAGCTGAGAGCGTCAAGAGTGCCCTAGTAATAGCCACCATCCTGGGACTAGAAGTATTTCAATTCGATGTGCAAACTGCATATCTTCATGCAGAATTGGACAAGGAAATTTATGTCAAAGCCCCACCAGGATACAACGAAGGAAAGAACAACACATGGATCCTGAATAAAAGCTTATATGGACTCAAACAGTCAGGTAAAAGGTGGTACGATTGTCTAGCCAAAGCCCTCAACTCTATGGGCTTCACCGCCACTTCAGCAGATAAATGCTTCTTCATAAAGAGAGAAAATGAATCATTTGAAGGTATCCTTGTCTACGTGGACGACATATTATACATAGGGAAGCAAAAGACCAAATGTGACAAGTTTGCCGCTGAATTAAGGAATCATTTCTCATTAAAATCACTAGGGAAAATAGACAAATACTTAGGGGTTCAAGTGACCAAAACTGACAAAGGTTTCCGACTCTCACAAAAGGAAAAAATCATAGAACTATTATCAAAATGTAATATGTCAGAGGCAAAACCCAGCGAGACTCCCATGCAATCAGATTGTCTAAAAAATATGTATAATGAAGCTGAACCCTTCATTGATAACAAACTATACAGGTCTACCATAGGGTCACTACTGTACATAGCCAATTGGACAAGACCAGACATTGCTTTAGCTGTCAACTTACTATCCAGACATGTGAGTAAGCCTACAACTCTACACTGGGATGCCATCAAAAGGTTACTCTGGTACCTAAAATACAGTATCAATGCCCATTTATGCCTTGAACCAGACCTATCAACGAAACCAAAGTTAACTTGCTATGCAGACACTGACTGGGCGGGAGATATCAAAAGTAGGAAAAGCACTTCTGGGTACGTACTTTTCCTCAACAACAGCCCTATACATTGGTACACAGGAAAACAAAAATTAGTAGCCACCTCTACCACCGAGGCAGAATTCGTCTGCTTGTCTAAGGCCGCAAATAACCTGATATGGTTTGATGACTTACTCAGTGATATTTGGACTGAACCATCATACCCAATAATCATTCATGAGGACAATAAAGCAGCCATTGAAATATCAAAGGCCGATGCCGTTGGTCAACGGTCAAGGCATATCGACATTAAGTGTAAGCATGTTAGACAATTCTCAGAGATTGGATTTATTAAGGCTATACACTGTGACACAGAAGAGCAAACAGCAGATATACTTACCAAACCTTTACCTCACAAACAACACGCATACCTCATGTCGAAAATATGTGTCTATATATAAATCATGTAATTTTATGTACGTTAATATGTGTGTATGTAAAAACCATGTACCTGCCATCAGTTAGACATTTAGAGTGGATGAGTTGATAACAAATCAATTGCAATAACTCTCAGTCATAATTCTTCAATGGTGGTAGGGTAATTTCTGGCTAATTTCATTCCTCACATCTTCAGCCCTTATGACTTCTCCCCACTTTCGCAGCTCTACCATCCAATCATTCTGTGAAAGGAACATTTTCAACCTTCAACAGATTATCTGTTTTCTGCAAGGCTGCTGTCGATTCCAAGAGAGATTCACCAGACAGGTGAGTCAAACAGTAATTAATGTCAATTTTATTTGCCTCCCTTGTAAATCAGATTCATTTAACTACAAACTACTTTGCATGATTCCCTCCAATTTAATATTGATTTGAGCAAATATATCAGATGCCATCATTAAGCAATCCTGTGGACCAACTGTACATTGGGTAATATCTAAATCTCATTAGTTTATGGTTATCTATCATGGTTCAGATGGTTGATTGCTCAACTTCTCTCTTGGACAGTTGCCTCTTGGATTGCTAGCATTTTTATTTCTGATCACATAGTTGGGAAATAAACTGCTAAATCATTTCATTCAAACTTGTGGTTTCATTGCCAAAAAAAATTTAGACTGTGTCATGATTAAGGCTTCCCCTTTATTTTTCCAAGTAATAACCCCAGTCCTCTGGGTATACATGATTATTCCACAGAAATTCATTGGAGAATTTGTTTTGATCTCTGTATCTATATAAAGGAGGAGGAACACTGATAAAAATAGAGGGAGAAGAATTCTCCTTTCTCTTCCTTCTTGCTCAGACCAAGGCTGATATCCTGGGCTGAAGGTAAGCAAGACTTCTTTACATCAAGCCTTAGGTGACTTCTAGGCTGCTCCAGCAAACTAAACAAGAAATGATACTTGAGTTATCTCAATTAAGCTTCAGGTTTTTCCCCTTATCACCTTGCGGTCTTCAATAGTTCCTCTTTGGATCTAGAATTTTAGAAAAAAAAAAATATTGGCAATGAAGAACAGGAGAACACTCCACCTTACCAAATGAAGTTCTGCTCCAAGTTTTTCATCTATGTGTCTATTGAAGTATCTATATAGGGAAGGATGGAGCACTGGATCTGATCAGTTGAGGTTTTAGAAAATTGAAAATTCTATTCCAAAGGATTTGATGACATAAGTAAACTTTGCTGCCTGATTTTTTTTACTTCACAATTTAGAGAAATCAGAAATCTAGGGGTACCTAGGGGTAATCAGAAATCTATGAGTTTCAACTGCTTTGAAACTCATCAGATTTGGTATTCAATGCATTTTGATGCAAAAAGTTTTGTCCCAGTACTTGTTGTTTGGTATTCAATGCACATGCTAGAACCTGTTGGTATTGGCTGCCTTGTAACTCATCACATTGTTCCTTATGGGGAAAAAATGTTCAGTACTCATCATTTTTGGTAATCGTTGTGCCTCCCAGAACCAATTAATGATGAACACCAAGGTACCACTGTAGATCTTGCCTGGTTCCATTTGTCTGATTTTATTTATGTCACCCTTTTTTCTCCAAAAAGCACAAAGCAGAACTCATTTCCTTCCATTTTTAGCAGTGCTGTCAGTCTAAGAAATATAGACTAATGTAGAGTCAACTTTTGAATTTTAAAACTGTGGGCTGGTGGGAATTTAAAAATGAAGAAGGGTATTTTTCCTTTAGTATGTAAACTTCTACATGTGTTTCTTTGTACTGCTTCCATTAGTATGAATGTGTGTCATTCAACATATATGTTTGCTTTATAATGTGCTGAGGTTTTTTAAAATTTTGTGAGTGTGTGCTTACATTTTGCATGGGTTCTTGAACAACTGTGAGGGCTGAGTCCAGTGTTTCCCCCCCAAACACATCTGATTTTCTTGCATGAAATCAATCGATACTACAGCTATGTGAAGCTTCAGTTTGAAGGTAATGCAACCAAATTGGCCCTTTGATTTAAATAGATGAACCAAATTGCTGGATCAATTCAATGCTTCAGATCAAATCAAATGCACTCAACTGAGTTCAAAAATTTCATGGACTTTTGTGCATGCCTGACATGCATACTGAATTGATTTATCTCTTGAAACTGAAGCACAAATTTGAATCAGATACTACCTGTTTTATAACTCCACAATGAATACAGTGTAGATCTGAAAATTCAATACTGTATGGAGTTTGGGGATTAATTTCCAATTTTGCTACTTATTTAAGCTATTTAAGCTTTTTAAAAACAGCTCACTGCTTTGCTTTTGATAGAAAAAAAGCATTTGGGGCCCAATAACATCCTATAAGCATCCATGAGGACTATGATGTTATAACACATTTCGACATTTTGTCAAAAACTCCAATTGTCAAGGATGGCCATGCACCCATCAGGGCAGCCATTTTGTGAGAGCAGCTGCTACATGTTCTCTACAGATGAAATATACCCCTGGATTTTACTTATTTGGCCTTAAAGCCCTACCCATATCTGCTCATAGATTCAATGGGACATTTTGTCAGCTTAATGCAGACAGGAGTGGAGCCTAGAGAGCAACTTTACCCTACTTCACCCAGCCTTACTCAGATTCAGGTTCTCTCAAAAGCCTCATGAGGGCTAGTCCCTTAACTAAAGGCTGCAACACTGAGGCACTTTCATACATTTATTGGCACTGACCAAAGTTGGGCTGTTTATTTCATCTGGTGTGAGTTATAATAAATAATCACACAAAGATAGGTGGGAACATTTCAAAAAAAATATTTCTGCACAGAGTTAAAGTATTTATGCTCAGAACTAATGTCTTAAAGCAAGCGCACCAAATCTCCTCACAACAGGTATTTCATGCAGTTCATACAATACATCAGCTATTCTGATTGGCTGGCTAAATTCACCTCACCAGCTACCTTAACTTTTGGTGGGCTTTTTAATCTCCGGGTAGATTTGCCTAACACCCTCAAGGGGGCGCCTAATAACACATTGTATGTAACCCCTTTTCCTTCTAGAAACTTCTAGCATCTCTTGTGTTGCCATCCTATTGATACCAGTGTCAACATATTGAACCAAATATTCAAAAAATAAAGACTATTTTTGGTGTGCCTTTAAATATAATCGACTGATTATTGATCTGCCATCAAATTGGTGCCATTTCTTAATGATCACTTTGATCTTCTCTGGTCTTTCATGGGTGTCCCATGGTCACTTTGCCGCTGGTCATCCTTTTTCCTTCCATCTTTCCCAGCAACAGAGCCTCCTCCAGAGAGGTGGATCATTGCATAATGTGCCCCAGAACCATCATCATTAATAATAGTTATCTTCAATCCACTCATGACTCCTGATGAGGGGTTTGTCCTGCCTTCTCATGGGAGGCTGAGAAGGGAATGGACTGAAAGTCACCAACTGCTTGATATAATAGAGAACTAGAACTCCCAGCCTGGTGCCTTTTATTGATACACCAAACTGGCTGTCAATCATGGTGCTCCTTATTATCATAGTTTCAATTTCTTTTAATTTCATGCCAGTTACAATGATGTCTGCATGGTGACAGCTGGGCTTGGTGTCCCCAGTGGATCTGGGGGTGCAGAGGAAAAAAAAATCCTTAATCTCTTCTCCTTTTGTAGGTATGGCACTGAGGAGACTTCTGTTCCTTTTGGCAGGTTTGGCACAAATATGTGGTGAGTAAACTGGACTGTTTTTTGATATATACTTCTGTTGTTTCAAATGGGTGTAAGCCACTTCATGAATGAAGGCCTGGTGAGCCTGGAGCAGGTTCTGTTAGGCTGCAGAGCCCTCTCCACAGAAAGAAAACACCACTTTAAAAACACCACAGGTAAGCTCCCCCTGAGCTGTGGGGGAAATTGCACTGTTCCTTAAGGCAGCCTTTTTTGAGGGGTAGTTAGAGCGAAATGGGCTTTTTAAAAGCCAACTGGACTTTCTTGGGGTATTTTTCTCCAGTTTTTCCCCCGAATGCCATCATTCTGCTTAACAACTAATTCCCAAAACACTGTCAAATAATTTACTAAGACTGTATTACTATTCTTCTCCTCCTCCTTACTAGTATCTATCTATTCCCACTTATTATGTAACCATGTTGCTTGTATCTTTCAATTTACACCTAAGACAAATTTCTTGTCTGTCCAATAACACTTGGCCAATAAAGAATTCTATTCTATTCTATTCTATTCTATTCTATTCTATTCTATTCTATTCTATTCCATTCCATTCCATTCCATTCCATTCCATTCCATTCCATTCCATTCCATTCTATTCTATTCTATTCTATTCTATTCTATTCTATTCTATTCTATTCTAAATGTTTAGCTAATGCTAACGACCAGATGACTGTAAACAGTATAAATCCTTCTATTCCCCACCATTCAGTCAGAACTGAAGAAGCTTCTTGGATGAGAAGTGAAATGTTTTCAAGGAAAAATACACACCAAGTCCAGTTGCCTTTGAAACGCACATTTGGAATAACCATGATCGGGATAATTGAGACTCTCCATAGACACTAGAATTGAAGTTGAGGCCCAGATCTCTACTTCAGGCCCAGCCTTGGCCCTGCCTCCGAGTACCCCTATTTAGGGTAGTCTAGATGGAGGTGTGGGGCAGGGGTGAAATGCTACCGGTTCGCACTGGTTAAGGTGAACTGGTAGTGGCGGTGGTGTGTGGTTTGGTGAAGCGAGGCTCCACTCACCCACCCGGATGTTGTTACTCCCTGGTTTTAACCAGGGAGTAATATGTTTTTGACTCTCTGCGCATGTGCAGAAGGCTTTGCGCATGCACAGAGGGTCCAAAATCACATGTGATATGCACGCAGAGCGTGCACTTCCAAACTGGTAGGGAAGGTATATAGATTTCACCCCGGTGTAGGTGGGGTAGAAAATTGTCTCTGTCCAGTTGCCTTTGAAACGCACATTTGGAATAACCATGATCGGGATAATTGAGACTCTCCATAGACACTAGAATTGAAGTTGAGGCCCAGATCTCTACTTCAGGCCCAGCCTTGGCCTTGCCTCTGAGTACCCCTATTTAGGGTAGCCTAGATGGGGGTGGAGGTGGGGTAGAAAATTGTCTCTCTTTTTGGGGGGAAGATATGACACCTGCAGAGTCAAGTTAGGCATTTTTCAAATTTTTGACAGGTTTGCCATCAGTCCCCTAGCATTTAAATGTACTTGATCAGGAAAAATTACAACCTCTTCTTATCTATTGGGTAAATGTTTGCTGTGGTTCTTTTTGATGGCCAAATGTTGGCTTTAGGTTTGTGCCTTAATTAAATACTGAAACTGGAGGACCATTTAAGTCATAATTTATTTTGAATGTTCCAAGATAAAAAGGATTCTTTCTTTTCTTTTTTCTTTTTTTTTTTTACAAAAGAGAGAATGTGGAACATAGACTTACATTTTTTATGGTTTGCACAACAAAGATACTTCAAAGTAAAAGTTGATTGGATTAGGAAAAGTCATCTGTCCAGTTACATCCTGAAAAATTAGACATCTAATAATATGTAAGCATAAGGATTTGTAAAAAAGCATTTGCAAGGGGAAAAAAATGTCAGAATGGGTATTGGTAAATTATACATTCACCGAACTTTTCCAAGTTCCAACAACTTGCTTCGTGAGTTTAAGTTTGGGAACAACAGAAAACAAAAGTATTTTTTTTACAATGTATCAAACAATTTGGACAGTCCTAGTTTCTAAAGGAAAGGGATTTTAAAAACCTTTTTCTTGAAGGTTAAGTTTTATGACAAATTATTAGCAATACACTTGAAAGGGAAAGAGAAATAAGGCTAATTAAAATACAAGAAAACCCATGATAGTTCGTTCTCTCTCTCTTTATATATGTATGTATGTATTTGTGTGTGTGTGTGTATACATACACATACTTGCAAGAGAGAGAGAGAGAGAGAGAGAGAGAGAGATTTGTAGTAATATTACTACAAATCTCTCTCTCTCTCTTGCAATATTACAAATTTTATACCGTGTGTACCTCATTTTCTGTCCAGAATTTCATTTTTAAAAAATAATAATCCAGGTTTAAATTTGTTGATCATTTAGGGAGCAAAGAATGGCTGGAGCTGTTTTGAAATGGGTTCAAGATGAACCATAATGGTTAAGATTAGGGTTAGGGTTAGGTAACCCAAATCTAGTTTTGTCTCTTTATAAAGCAAAATATCCTGCTGCTCACAGGATTGTGAAGAGCTGTCTGAGGTTTACTTCTCCCTTGTAGGAACTCAAAAAATCTGCTGTGCAACTATGCAATCCATCCAGACCCAAAATGTATCAAACTCGATCTCATTAAGGGCTGCATCAGGGTTGTGTTTGACCTCGTTGGGATGGGGACATGGCCAGGGTGGAGGTGGCCAGTTAGACGTCATTCATGTTGGGGTTGGTGGGCCTCTTGCAACCCTCTGGGCTCCATTTTCAGATGCCCTCTGCCCACTGCCCTCTGCCAGTGAAAATGTGGGGGGGGGGCGTGCGTGGCTCCCCAGAGCTCTGTTTTTGCTGGCAGAGGCACTTGCGGGCCAATCCTTTGCTGTTTCCAGGGTGGTCCCGCGGGACAGATCTAAGCATTCCATGGCTGGATCTGGCCCCAGGGCCTTGAGTTTGTCACTCCTGCTTTAGAGCAATAGTTTAAAGAAAGTGTTGATAAATTGTTCCTCAAAAGCAACCATTTTTATCATACCTCTCTCCCCCAAAAAAGTCTATGTTCATGTGGTCATTATGGTTAAGCTTTGCTTAAGCCAAATCTTTATAATCAGTCTTTCTCCATCATCCTCAAGTTGTCATCCTAGGACAACATGAGGATGATGTTGTCAGGACATCATCAGATGACAGAATCGATCATCTGACGTGGTAAGTTTAGCCCTGATTTTCAGTACCTTTCTTAATAATACCATGAGAGCTGGTTCTCATCCAGTTACAAGCAAACAGTTTGACAGAACAGCCGGATAACAGAACAAGAAATATATTTGTATCTCTCCCCCCCAAAAGAATATTTTTTACTTCATTACATGACAGTTACCAATTTTATGTCTTTGAAAGTCTGCTTTTGTCACTTCTTGTGCAATTGTTTGAGAGAAGAAAAACCAGAAAGTCCAGTTGCCTCTTGAAAAAGCAGCTTTGGGGGAAACTGCTCCCAAAGCATGAGAGAAACATGACCAAGATCTTTGTTTTCTCTTCTAGATTCCCAAATACCAAGTCCTCGTGGAAAGAAATTTGTCATGGCTTTCATGCAAGACCACCAGAAGTACCAACGCAATCCACCTGACATTAAATACCAGCTGCTCATCACTGGTCATCATCACTCAACTGTTACCAAAGTGTCAGTAAGCAAGCATATGTTCTGGAGAACATTTGTAATCAACAAAGGAAATACAGCAACAGTTAAAATCCCCAAAACATTTGAGATGAGTGGATCAAATTATTTCGATATGACTGTGTTCATTGAAGCTAACAAAGACATTTCAGTCTTTGCCCAGCATGAGGGAGGGTCTTCGGTTGGCACTACTCTTGTGCTCCCATTCCACCAGCTAGGTAGAGTGTATCATGTGGTAACTCCAAATGTTAGCAACACAGATGGTTTCAAGGAATTTGCCATTGTAGCTCAGGAAACTCCAACTGAAGTTGATATTTCCCTAAAAGGAGATGTGCTATTCAATGGACAGGCTTATCCTGCAGGAAGTAAACTTTCTGTTAATCTTGAGGCGTTCCAAGCACTTCAGCTGCAAAGCTCAGATGATTTATCAGGTACCAAAATTGAATCAAAAGAACCTGTGGCTGTCTTCAGCGGACACAGCTGTATTATGAAAGACAACGCCTGCAACCAGGTTTATGAACAGCTGCTGCCCAGTTCAAGCTGGGGCGCCTTCTTCGTTGTCCCTATGCTCCCTTTCCAAAACAGGGATGGCATACTGTATATAACAGCTTCCCAAAACACTTATCTCAAATATCAACATGGGGATGTGCTCAGCTCCCAGACCCTGGAATCTGGAGAAGTCATGCAGTTAAACAAATATTCTTCTGAGCCAGTTTCTATTTCCGCCAGTGCTAGAATCCAGGTGCTTTACTTCTCTACTGGTGGTGAAAGCCAAGGCCATGGACCATTGCTACTCAATATCCCAGCGGTTACAAGCTTTTGCAAATCATATGATCTTCTTTCCATGAAGCAGTTGGATAATTATGCTATCATCGTAGCCAAAACCTCTGATCCCAGTAGAATCAGAATTCAGAGGAAGACCTTGGCAAAAAGCCAGTGGAAATCAGTCCCAGACACAGAATACTATTGGACTGAATACAGCTTGGCTAGAGGAGGAGGGATTCTTTCTTCAGAGGGTCTTCGTGTTCCACTTGGGGTCTTCATCCTTGGATTTTCACAGAATGATGGCTATGGCTCACAGGATCATTGTATCACCTGTAAGTATTGTCAGACTTAATACCTTTAATTTTGTGAGTCTTTCCGATTGTGTGGGTTTGCATTTTTGCTGAAAGGAGCTCTTCCTGAAGGAAACTCTATATCGTATTTGCCTGGACAAGAGCTCTTTTATACCATATGATTTATAGTTCATTGAAGGATTAAACCAGTCGAGTGGGATGCACATGGGAATAAGCCTTGGAAACTATCCTTAGAGCAATGGTGTCAAACTCACATCGTCATGGCTCTGTCACATGACTTTTTCTCTTTTTCCTAAACCGGGCCTGCTTTAGAGTGTCACAGTATGATACTTGAGTACAGTTTTCTCAACCTTGGCAGCTTTAAGATGTGTGGACTTCAACTTCCAGAATTCCCCAGGCGGCCATTTTGGCTGGGGAATTCTGGGAGTTGAAGTCCACACATCTTAAAGGTGCCAAGGTTGAGAAAACTTGCTCTGGTATCATGCATGGTTAAGGCTCACAGGTGTTTGTTTCTCTGATAAGTATTTAAAGGCTTAATATTACTTTCAAGAAATTAGAGGGGATGTGGAGTTTAAATATATGTTAATATCTTTCTATATATGGAAAATCAATACAGGTAGTCCTTGATCAACAACTATTGATTTAGTGACCATTTAGTAACAATGGCACTGAATGAATGGTGGTTATGACAGGGTCTTTGAAGTTCTGGCCTTCCCAGCACCCCTGTGGCCATGTGATTTGGTTGCTTGACAATAGGCTTGTACTTACGACAGTTGCAACATTCCATGGGCACAATGTGGCCAGAGCTACACCTCTCTTGCAAGTCTAGAAGAGTTTTCATGACAACATTTGGCAGCCACAGAACCATTAAGGGCAACATTTTTAACTTTTCTCAGTTCTGACTCTGTATCTTCCAACTTCATGGGTCCCTCTGACATTTGTTTCCACACTGACTTGCAAGTAAACTAACAAATTCATATCTTCCATGTTGGTCCTCTGGAAACTTCTACTTATTGTTTGTCCTTTCTTTTTTTATTTGCATTGAAGGAAGGATTTTAATATTTAATTCTCATTTTATGGCAATCAACTGGCTAACTAATCAGTTCTAACCTTTCTTAAAGTTCCTGAATCTGACAGCATCTAACATTAATAAATGTGAGGTCTTTATGTGACTTTAAGCATGTTTCAAATAAGAAAATAATCTGATGTAAAAAGATTGGGACTTCCTTTTCCAAATCTATGTACAATCTGCTCTGGGCAGTGCTCTGTATAGTTTTAGATCTATCAACTCCAAGCTGATAATCGCCAGAAGTGATTGGAAATTAGAGAGCTGAAACTGTAACATTCTTGAAGGCATCTAGCTGGAAAAAAATGTTGACATGGCTAAGAAAAAAATCCTATCAGTGACCTTTCATCTATAGAGATTCCTGGTCATCCAGGTCCTGGTTGTCTCAAATATGCTTTTTCAAGAGACTACTGGATTTTCTGGGGGTTTTTTTTTGAAGACGTTTTGCTTCTCATCTAAGAAGCTTCTTCAGCTTTGTCCTTGAAAAAGAGCTGAAGAAGCTTCTTGGATGAGAAATGAAATGTCTTTGGAGAAAAACAAGAAAGTCCAGTTGTCTATTGAAAAAGCATCTTTGGAACCTGTTCCTTTCCTTCCATGGATCTCGTTTTCTTCTCTGCTTACCAAGAGGTACCCAAGATTGTCTGCCTTCTTTCTTCTCATCTTGAGTAGGCAATTATGATTTCCTGTCTCTTCTTTCCATTTAGCTATGACCTGTCCAGCCAACAGTCACTACGAAGTCTGCACTGACACTTGCTCCAACCACTGTGCCAACACCACAGATGCTGAGCCATGTCCAGAGACCTGCACGGAGGGCTGCCAGTGTGATGATGGATTTTTATTGGATGGCATTGATTGTATTCCCAAAGAAAAGTGTGGGTGCTTCAGCAACGGACACTATTATCAAGTAATTATGTTTGGGATTTACTCCTGTACTCTCTGTTGTTGCTCTTTTACTTACTAAATTTATTCATTAAATAATTTGAGATAGCCATCCCTCTATCTCAGGGTGGGTTCTACTTACCTTTATTACCGGTTCGCAACGGGGCTGTGCACGCTCTCTCTCTTTGCTCGTGCGCGTGCACTCTTCTGCACAAGCGCAGAAGCTTCTGCACAGAAGCATTTTCATGACATCGGGGTCAGTGGGCGGAGCCTCCCACCAGTTTTACTACCAGTTCTATAGAACTGGTGCGAACCGGGGGCAACCCACCACTGCTCTATCCACAGGAACTCTGGGTGGCTCATTAAATAAAAACACAATGCAGTAAAATGTTTAAAACATTAGTCCTGCTCAATGAATGACAGATAAATTTTGGTGATGGTTGTTCTTCAGAGTATGTGGAATCATGTTCCCCAATTTCTCAGTATCCCTTCTTTGTGATCATTAAAAATTTATCATCTTTGATAAATTCAAAGACAAATCTGAAAGAAATGAAACTGTAAGGACTGGACTGCAAGAGATAAATATTTTTTATACATCTGAAGCTCAGGGTTTTCCCTCTAAATGATGCCATCTGATTCTTCTTGACTTTGTACTTTGTGATCTCCCAACTGATAATTTTTCAGGGCTTTCACATTGCATTAGAAATATGATGTTTGCATTTACTTGCATTATTTAGAGTCGTGCATCAAAGTGATGCAAAATGCTGTGCTTTTAAGAACAACGATGATTTCTTATAAAAGACTTGAAATCCTTTATGGATTTTTGCTGAAAATGGACAAAGATGAATTGGTGAACTTGAGGTATACTGATTAAAAGGGGTTGTTCATGGGAAGAAGGAAACCATGATACGTATTTTGGGACAGTGGAAATGATAATTGTAACCATGTTTGTAACTGCTGTAAGCAAGATTGTAAATAGCTTCTTTAGATATTTTTCTCTTTTTTTTCTTTTTCTTTGACTTTTAGAATTTTTCACTTTTATCTTTTCATATCTCTTTCTTCTAATTCTCTCTTTATGTAGATTTTAATCCATTGTGAACAGTGTGCAAATAATTATTCTTCATGTTGTTCTCTCTTTCTTTCATTCTCCCTTACATGGATACCTTAGTTTTATGTGAAAATCCCACAGATACATCTATTCAGAACTTTTCAGTGAATTGTATTTACAGGTCAGATCTCTCATTGTTGTAGATCTGAAATCAGCTTTGATTCTGTTTTGTAATTTTGTCTTTCCATTTTGACAACAGCGCAACGAGATGGTTCTGTTGAATGCTTGCAAGCAGCAATGTACTTGCATCCCAGGTGAGGGGCTGATCTGTACTGACCACAGCTGTGCTGCTGAGGAGACCTGTGAGTCCCAAGAAGGAGTCATGAGATGTGTTCAGAAAGGTAACCAGAATTTCAGAATGATGGCTGAAAGGGGTTCTAATGGTTCAGAGTTATCTTAAAATATGATTCTCAGGATATTTATCCACAGGGAAGATAATCCAAACAAATGGAAAAAGATGAAATATGCATATTGGCTTAAACCAATGATACCAATCAGTAAAAGATACTCAGGGCCATACAGTGACATATTGACCTGTCTGAAGGCCACATGGGCACGGATGGAGGTGTTGCAGTGTCACCAAAGTAGATGTGATTGATATATTTTTAAAATATAGATAGGTAGAAGGGGGTGATGGAGTGATAAAAGGGTAAAATTGCTGCCTGGGGGTTGGAACTCAGAAGTTGCCATTGGCTATTATTTTCCTGGCTTTATTCTGGACTTTCTGACAACCAGAAACAAGAAGAGCAGACAGGGAAGTATCCCAATTTAATGCACAAGCAGATCTATCCTCCTTTAAGAGTCCTTCTTTGTTTCAGGAACTTGTCATGTAAGTTCCCGAGGGAAGAGTTTTGTTACTGCCTTCATGCAGAATTACAACCCTGGGCAATCTGGTCAAAAGCTTGAGCTGTACATCTCTGGATATAATTTTGCGACAAATATTAAAGTGTCAACAAGCAATACGACACTATACAAAACCATCAATGAAGGAGAAGTCATTTCCATTCCATTACCACAGTCCTTAGAAATGGTGGGGACTGACAAATTTAAAAAGGCGGTGCTGATTGAAGCTGACCAAGACATTTCTGTCATCTCCTACAACTACTTGCCGATAACAAGTGATGGAACAATCACCTACCCCATCCACCAGCTGGGACAGTTATATTATGTGGTCACCCCCACAGGAAATGGTGCAAAAGAATTCGCTATCATAGCCCATGAAGATCTCACAACAGTGACCATCCACCTGAAAGGCACTGTGAGATACAAAAGCAAGGTTTACCGTCCTGGGTCCATCTTGGTGACTGAGCTCAAGGCCTTTGAAGCAATTCAGCTCCAAAGCTCAGATGATTTATCAGGCACCAGGATTGAATCGACCAAACCTGTGGCTGTCTTGAGTGGACATATCTGTGTTGTCAAGTTCACATCCTGTGATCATGTTGTTGAGCAGCTCCTGCCAGTTCAGAGCTGGGGAACCACCTTCATTGCCCCTCCTCTTCCTTTCCAGATACAATATGATATTGCGTATATTGTTTCTGCAGAGAACACTTTACTCAAATATCAGTCTGGCTCCAAAACAGAATCCCGTAGTCTGGTGGCTGGAGAAGTGGTTCAACTTGAGATCCTGACTTCTCAACCACTTTTTATCTCTGCTGATGCTGGAATCCAAGTCCTTTTTTTTTTTACTGGTGCCAAAAGAGGAGACAATTTCTATGATCCTTTCCTCATGAACATCCCTGCCACAACATGCTATTGCAATTCATACCGCATTTATGGAATGAAGGGCTTCACAAATCATGCTATGATTATAGCCAAATCGTCAGAGTCCGGTAGGATCAAATGGGGAGAACAGACGATCCAGTGGACAAAGATCCCAGGCACTGAATATTCATGGGCTGAACAAGATGTGGCAATAACAGATCGTGCCCAGCTAGTGGAACATGAGAACTCTCCATTTGGACTTTTCGTCTTTGGAGGTGGTAAATCTGATGGCTATGGTACTCCTGCTCTTTGTTCTTCAGGTAAGTATCCTCATAAATCCATGAAGATATTTAACTTCTCAGAGATCACTCTCACCCATTCCATACCTTCCCTCTAGCTACAGTATTATGAGAATGCAAGGACAATTGCTTCAAGTGAATACTTGAAGCAATTCAAGTGAAGAGCCTCCATGGTGCAGAGGACTAAAGTGCTGTTAAGTGCTAGCACTTAGCTGCCAGCTGCCTGCAATTAGTGCAAGTTTGAATCTCACCAGGCTCAAGGTTGACTCAGCCTTCCATCCTTTCGAGGTAGGTAAATTGAGGACCCGGATTGTGGTGGCAATAAGCCAACTTTGTATAGAACAACACCGCTGGGGGGGGGCAAAAGCCCTAATAAGCAGGTATATACAAAAAAAAGTATGCAGGCTATTGCTATAATGCATTGTAAGCCGCCCTGAGTCTACGGAGAAGGACGGCATATAAATTGGACTAATAAATAAATAAATAAATAAATACTCTCACCCCAGTCATCCCAGATCCTAAAGTAATGAAAATTCTTTAACTTTCAGTGTCTATGGAGATTCACAGTTATCCAGGTCATGGTTGTCCCAAAGGTGTTTTTTCAAGAGGCACCTGGACTTTCTGGTTTTTCTTTGAAGATGTTTTGCTTCTCATCCAAGAAGCTTCTTCAAGTCTGACTGGATGGTGGGGAATGGAAGGATTTATACTCCTTGTAAACAGCTGGCTATTTGCATTCTTTTAGAGAGTCATTGAGGCCACCTGGAGGTCTATCTGTGTCATCAGGGTCACCTGAGTAGTGCAAATGGGTGTGGAGCCTTCTTGGAACTGTTGAAAGGACTGTGTTGTAGACTGGAGATAGATGATGTCGTATCCCTCCCACTCTGTTGAGAGAGGGCTGTTCAATTTTGACATAGATGGCCTCTTTGACTTTAACTTTTCCTTAACTTTCAGTTTCCTAAAAAAGAGCATGAGATAAATCACTAAAGGCTCTCCTTTTTCCATCCACACAGTGTGTATTACACAATGTGGTAGCTTGTTGAGAAAATTGGAATGACTGATTAGAAAGTGTAAGGGTATATCCCGCCATAAATCAACTCAGCTTTCAAAGCCAGCTCATCTCATAGGTCCTAAGACAGGACAAAGTTCCTGTCTTAGGACTCCCTTGGAAACTGATATTGAAAGCCCCATTTCAAAAAGTTTCTAAATAAACATGTAACCTGTGTCTCAGATCCTTAAAGGGAATCCTGTGGATGCATCAGAGCAGTACAATCATTCTGTTCCCTACTTGCAATTGTCCTCCCCACTAGCTTCGTACAGTGTCTCCATACATATTATCTTACATCACAGCCACACTACCTTCAATTGGTAGCTACATCCACTTTATTCCATTTTCCTCTGCCTTGAATAGCACCCAGGAAATTTCAACTAATACACATATGTATATTTCCAATGTAGTTTCAAGCTGCCCAGTCAACAGCCATTACAGAGTGTGTGCCAACCTGTGCCCCACTTCTTGTGCCAAGATCAATGACCCTGATCCATGCTCAGAGACCTGTGTGACAGGATGCCAGTGTGATGCCGGCTTCTTCTTTGATGGCCTTTCCTGTGTTTCTGTGGAAAGCTGTGGCTGTTCTCAAGATGGACACAACTACAAGGTTAGTGAATATACAGATGATCCTTGACTTATGACCACAGTAAAGCCCAACATTTTTGTTGCTTGACAAGGCAGTTGTTAAACAAATTGTGCACCATTTTATAAGTGAATCATGGCTTCCCACATTGACTTTGCTTATCAGAAGCCAGCTGGGAGTTACAAATGGTAATCACGAGACAGTGCTTCTGTCATAAATACATGCCAGTTGTGAAGCTCATAAATTTTGATGACATGACTATGGGGATGCTGCAAGAGTCATAAGTGTGAAAACAGGTCATAAGTAACTTTTGTCAATGCTATTATAACTTAGAACGGTCACCAGGTGCAGTGTGGTGGTTTAGTGGTGAAGGCCTTCTGCTTGGAAGGTTGAGAATTCAACCCTAGGTAGTGGCAGATATTTCTCTCTTTGGGCACAAAGAGAAAATATCTGCTGTGAGCTCCACATAGGCATCAGGAAGGGCATACGGCCAGTAAATGCTCAGCTCCAATCAGTCTCCCCAACTCTACCCCAAATGAAGGGATTACAGGGTTGTAAAAAGGGAGGTTTTTAATGTTATGCAGTTGAGATTTTAAATGGTTCAGAGTGGCTTAAAACCTTAAACGGTTCCACCAAACAATGAATAAGAATCTGAAGCATGGATTGGATATTCCTTCTACATTGACCGTATCTGAATGAATTTATTGGAAAATAGGAAAATGATACACACATTTTTTTACATTGGGGACTCATGGAATGAAGAACATGATGTGAACCAAGGTTATAATAAATTCAAATAAATAATATGATTAAATAAAATTTACCATCTATCCCAAAGTCAATATATGTATATGTAGTAATTCAGAAAATCTCTGTTTCTTCCTACCAGCCCCATGAGACAGTTCTGCTGAACAAATGCCAGAAAAAGTGTACTTGTGTTACTGGTCAAGGGCTCCTATGTGAGGCCCACTCTTGTGCCGCTGATGAAACCTGCAGCCTTCAAGAGGGAGTCCAGTCCTGTGTGAAGGGTAAGCATTTATTCCTTTATGTTCACTGGCTATGTATCCTCAGTGAAAAGCAATTGTAGCTTGAGGACTATAGCCCAAGGGAGATGGACAGTTAAGAAATATGAAAGGTAGGTAGGTAGGTAGGTAGGTAGGTAGGTGGGTGGGTGGGTGGATGGATGGATGGATGGATGGATGGAGAGAGGGATGCCAGCTCAGCTCATATGTCCTGAGTTGATTCTATGATAAGACAAAGCTCATGAATGAAGAGACCTTTGGAGACTATCCCATTGAAAGCTCGGTTTAAAATGATCTCCAAATAAAGATGTAAAATGATATATAAATCTCAGTTCCTTAAAGGGAATCCTGTGATGCATCAGAGCAGTACAATCATTCTGTTCACTACTCGCAATTGTCCCCCCCCCACTAGCTTTGTCTGGGGTGTCCATACATATTATCTTCCATCACAGCCACACTACCTTCAATTGGTAGCTACATCCACTTTATTCCATTTTCCTCTGCTTTGAGTAGCACCCAGGAAATTTTAACTAATATACATATGTATATTTTTCCCATGTAGTTTCAAGCTGCCCAGTCAACAGCCATTACAGTGTGTGTGCCAACCTGTGCCCCACTACTTGTGCCAAGTTCAATGACCCTGATCCATGCCCAGATACTTGTGCGACAGGATGCCAGTGTGATGCCGGCTTCTTCTTCGATGGCCTTTCCTGTGTTTCTGTGGAAAGCTGTGGCTGCTCTCAAGATGGACACAACTACAAGGTTAGCGAATATACAGATAGCCCTCAATTTACAACCACAATTTCTGTTGCTAAGCAAGGCAGTTGTTAAGTGATTTGTGCCCATTTTGTAACATGTTTGGCCACATTTATTAAGTGAATCACTGCAACTGTTAAGTGAACCATGCCGTCACTAGGAAAACCTGGCTTCCCCCATTGACTTTGCTTGTCAGATGCCAGCTGGGAGTGTTACAAATGGTAATCAAGGGAGAAACGTCTGTCATGCAGTTGCCAAGGACACAAATTTTGATCATGTGACCATGGGCATGCAGCAACCATGAATATGCTACAACAGTCATAAGTGTGAAAGCAGGTCAGGAGTCACTTTTTTTTAATGCTGTTGTATCTTTAAATAATCACTAAACAAATGGTTGAAAGTCAAGGAATACAGGCAGGTCACATTATCCAGCACAAGAGATATATGTGCATGTATGAGGAAACCTATGATTTTTCATGATCAATTTTTTTTAAAAAATTTTAATGATGAACTTCTTTTCAATTTATTCTTTCAGAAAAGGAAATATTTTTAGTATTATGTTAGGCATAAATGGTTCAGAGTGGCTTAAAACCACAAATGGTTCCGTCAAACACTGAATAAGAATCTAAAGAATTCTTTTCTTGATATACCTACTGGTGATTATTTCCATGGATATTCCTTCTACATTGACAGTATCTAAATGAATTTATTGGGAATTAGGAAAATCACACACACATTTTGTTCTATTGGGAACTTTTTTAAAAAACTTACCTTTTTAAAAATCTAAGGTCATAAATGAACTAAAAAAAAAATAATAATAAGAGAGGAATATCTGCTGCTAAGGTGCCTAGGATCAAAGTCAGAGCCTCCTGATTGGGAGGCAAGAGCTCCACCTCTTAGGCCACCATGCCACTCATAATAGAATAGAATTCTTTATTGGCCAAGTGTGATTGGGCACACAAGGAATTTGTTTTTGGTGCATATGTTCTCAGTGTACATAAGGAGAATAAAATACATTCCTTAAAAATAAAAAGATACAACACTTAGTGGTAGTCAAGGTTACTAATAAGCTATCAAATCATGCTAGGAAACAAGTAAAAACAGTATAATTGAAAGATACAAGCAACATGGTTATAGTAATAAGTAACAATTTTAATAAGTAATATAGTAATCATATAATAATACATTCAAATAAATGATATAATTAAATAAAATTTATATCCCAAAGTCAATATATGCATATGTTGTAATTCAGAAAATCTGTTTCTTCCTACCAGCCCCATGAGACAGTTCTGCTGAATACATGCCAGAAAAAGTGTACTTGCGTTCCCGATCAAGGGCTCCTATGTGAGACCTATTCTTGTGCCACTGATGAAACCTGCAGCCTTCAAGAGGGAGTTCAGTCCTGTGTGAAGGGTAAGCATTCATTCCTTTATGTTCACTGGCTATGTATCCTCAGTGAAAAGCAATTGTAGCTTGAGTACTATAGCCCAAGGGAGATGGGCAGTTAAGAAATATGAAGGGTAGGTAGGTAGGTAGGTAGGTAGGTAGGTAGGTAGGTAGGTGGATGGATGGATGGATGGAGAGAGGGATGCCATCTCAGCTCAAATGTCCTAAGTTGATTCTATGATAAGACAAAGCTCATGAATGAAGAGTCCTTTGGAGACTCCCATTGAAAGCTCAGTTTAAAAAGATCTCCAAATAAAGATGTAAAATGATGTATAAATCTCAGTTTCTTAAAGGGAATCCTGTGATGCATTAGAGCAGTACAATCATTCTGTTCCCTACTTGCAATTGTCCACCCCACTAGCTTTGTGTGGTGTCTCCATACATATTATCTTCCATCACAGCCACACTACCTTCAATTGGTAGCTACATCCACTTTATTCCATTTTCCTCTGCCTTGAGTAGCACCCAGGAAATTTCAACTAATACACATATGTATATTTCCAATGTAGTTCCAAGCTGCCCAGTCAACAGCCATTACAGAGTGTGTGCCAACCTGTGCCCCACTAGTTGTGCCAAGATCAATGACCCTGATCCATGCTCAGAGACCTGTGTGACAGGATGCCAGTGTGATGCCGGCTTCTTCTTTGATGGCCTTTCCTGTGTTTCTGTGGAAAGCTGTGGCTGTTCTCAAGATGGACACAACTACAAGGTTAATGAATATACAGATGATCCTTGACTTATAACCACAGTAAAGCCCAACATTTTTGTTGCTCGACAAGGCAGTTGTTAAACAAATTGTGCACCATTTTATGACCTTTTGCCAACTTTGTTAAGTGAATCACTGTATTAGTTAAGTGAATCATGGCTTCCCACATTGACTTTGCTTATCAGAAGCCAGCTGGGAGTTACAAATGGTAATCACGAGACAGTGCTTCTGTCATAAATACATGCCAGTTGTGAAGCTCATAAATTTTGATGACATGACTATGGGGATGCTGCAAGAGTCATAAGTGTGAAAACAGGTCATAAGTAACTTTTGTCAATGCTATTATAACTTAGAACGGTCACCAGGTGCAGTGTGATAGTTTAGTGGTGAAGGTGGTCACATCCTGCTTGGAAGGTTGAGAATTCAATCCTAGGTAGTGGCAGATATTTCTCTCTTTTTGGGCGCAAAGAGAAAATATCTGCTGTGAGCTCCACATAGGCATCAGGAAGGGCATACGGAGAGTAAATGCTCAGCTCCAATCAGTCTCCCCAACTCTACCCCAAATGAAGGGATTACAGGGTTGTAAAAAGGGAGGTTTTTAATGTTATGCAGTTGAGATTTTAAATGGTTCACAGTGGCTTAAAACCACAAATGGTTCCACCAAACAATGAATAAGAATCTGAAGTATACTACAGGTGATTCTTTGCATGGATTGGATATTTCTTCTACGTTGACCGTATCTGAATGAATTTATTGGAAAATAGGAAAATGATACACACATTTCTTTGCATTGGGGACTCATGGAATGAAGAACATGATGTGAACCAAGGTTATAATAAATTCAAATAAATAATATGATTAAATAAAATTTACCATCTATCCCAAAGTCAATATATGTATATGTAGTAATTCAGAAAATCTCTGTTTCTTCCTACCAGCCCCATGAGACAGTTCTGCTGAACAAATGCCAGAAAAAGTGTACTTGTGTTACTGGTCAAGGGCTCCTATGTGAGGCCCACTCTTGTGCCGCTGATGAAACCTGCAGCCTTCAAGAGGGAGTCCAGTCCTGTGTGAAGGGTAAGCATTCATTCCTTTATGTTCAGTGGCTATGTATCCTCAGTGAAAAGCAATTGTAGCTTGAGGACTATAGTCCAAGACAGCGTGGACTTCAACTCCTAGAACTCCTCAGCCAGCTGTCTTGGAGAATGCATTTTGAAATGGCCAAGGTTGAAAAACACTGGAGCACATGACTGGCAGAGTAAGTCAGTTATGGGAACATTTGAGAAAATGAGGATATATTTTCCAGGTTCTAACAGGCTGCTCTAAAATGACTGCTATGATAGACAACGGATTAAAGATATACATGGGCAAATGGACATGGCAACTCTTTCAACTAATCACTCCCTTAAGCTTCTGACAGCAGTTAAAACAACTTTTACCCTGGAAAAATATTTACATCTAGAAATGCCATCAGTGGAGAGAGAGCTATTTGTCAAGTTTAGATTTGAACTTTTAGATACCAACGTTAAATTTGGCCGTTACCGGAAAATCCCATATGACGAAAGAACATGTATATGTGGGGTAAACATCGTGGAGGATATGGCACATATAATATTTGAATGTAGGTTGTATGAGGAAGTAAGAAAACAATATCTGTCCCCAATTATAAATAAATTTCCCCACTGAAATGTAAGGTATAAATTATCATTTCTATTGAAGGCAGACTCTCCTCCCCTGGTAAGGGCTATCACTCGCTATCTTAAAAGGATGACAGCAATATGAGCCAGTTATATCGAAAAGAATTTCATTGATTGTAAGAAAGATGAGCTGAGTTAGAGAGGAGCTATCTTATTTGGGTTACCTAGTTTTGGAAATTTAGTTATTGAACTTCGATATTGTTAAATTTTAAATGCCATATATCATATATTTTTAGACTGTTATTTCTGTAACTGTTTGTTTTATCTTTTTTTTTTTTTGAAAAGGCCTTCGGGCTATTCAATAAAAGAAATCGACATGATAAGCAAAGCCAGCCAGTATACCAAACACTAATTACCAAGTAGAAAACACTTGAAGTTGCTTCCTGCTGTCGCTTCAAGCTATCTGCCATTTTGTTTTTTAAGACGATCAATTTGGATCCCACCAATTTCATTCCAATTAAAAGTTGGGGCAGGACGTGGGATTTTACTTTGCAATTTTCCAACGCCATATTCATTCATTTTTTTAAAAAAAAAATCCAAGTATTTATGTGAGTGGGTTAGGAAACAACACTGTGAAAATCAAGGAAGATATTCACCAGTACATTGATGTCAATGGCTTACAATATCTAGCCGAGATTATTCTTCTATCAGTGTTTCTCAACTTTGGTAACTTTAAGACTTCAGCTTCCAAACTTCTGGGAGTTGAAGTCTACATGTCTTAAAATTGCCAAGGTTGAGAAACGCTGCTCCAAGTCAAGCATGTTCAATCTTCATCAGATTGAGCCAGGGATGAAATCCAGCAGGTTCTGGCAGGTTCTGGAGAACAGGTAGCGGAAATTTTGAGTAGTTCAAAGAACCGGCAAATACCACCTCTGGCTGGTCCCAGAGTTGGGTGGGAATGGAGATTTTGCAATATCCTTCCCCAAGAGTGGGGAGGGAATGGGGATTTTGCAGTATCCTTCCCCTGCCATGCCCACCAAGCCACACCATCCCCACCAAGCTACACCCACAGAACCGGTAGTAAAAAAATTTGAATTTTATCACTGGATTGAGCCCCTATATTGAATGTTTCATAGTACATTATTGGCCATATTGTATAATGAGCAAAACCAGAACATTTCCCTGCATGGGGGCTCTAAAAGTGAACATGGAAGGAAAGGATATGGCTGAGTTCCCTCAAGGGCTGATAAATGAAACCTGATTGAAGTTCTCAGAGGTTGACACAACATAGACAGAGCTATAACTTTAATGCAACTCTTTCTAATGCAACAGAGTCATTAAGAGAAAGATGTATTCCATAATTTTAAACTCTTCTTGGATCAAATCCTTCACCTTCTTTCCCCATGTTCCTCTGCCTTAGAAATGGGTTGGCAAATTAATATATTCCATGTTGCTTTTCGGAAAATCTCTCCCAACTAATGTATCTTTGCAAAAATGGATTCATTGAAGAAAGAGGATTTCAATGTTTAATTCCAATTTTATAATTTGTCCTTATGGCAATCTATTGACTAACCACCATCACTTCAAATTTTTCATCCTATCTACATGCACAAGCAGATTCCTCTATTAAGAGTCCTTTTCTTTTTCAGATACCTGTAATGTAAGTTCCCGAGGGAAGAAATTCCTTACTGCCTTCATATTCAATTATTTCAATTACCAGAGTAAAAAATTGGAGCTGTATGTCTCTGGATATCATCCTGCAACAAATATTACAGTGTCAACAAACACTGGGATAATACACAGGACCATTAATGAAGGAGAACTCACTTCCATTGAATTGCCACTCTCCTTAGAAATGGAGGGGAGTGACATCTATAATAGGGCAGTGCTGATTGAAGCTGACCAAGATATTTCAGTCTCTTCCTATAGTGATGTATCTGCTTCAATTGGTGGTACACTTATCTATCCCATTGACCAGCTGGGACAGTTATATTATGTGATCACCCCAACAGAAGATTCATCTCTAAATTTAAAAGAGTTTGCTGTTGTAGCTCATGAGGATCCCACATCAGTAACCATCCACCTAAAAGGCACTGTAACTTTCAAAAATGAAGTTTACCATGCTGGGTCCACCTTGGTGACTGATCTCAAGGCATTCGAAGCAATTCAACTTCAAAGCACAGAAGATTTATCAGGCAGCAGAATTGAATCGACCAAACCTGTGGCTGTCTTGAGTGGACATATCTGTGCTGTCAAGTTCACAGCCTGTGATCATGTTGTTGAGCAGCTCCTGCCAGTTCAGAGCTGGGGAACCACCTTCATTGTCCCTCCTCTTCCTTTCCAGACACAATATGATATTGCGTATATTGTTTCTGCAGAGAACACTTTACTCAAATATCAGTCTGGCTCCAAAAAAGAATCCCGTACTCTTGTGGCTGGAGAAGTGGTTAAACTTGAGGTCCTGACCTCTCAACCACTTTTTATCTCTGCTGATGCTGGAATTCAAGTCCATCTATTTTTTACTGGTTCCAGCAGTAGAGGCTATTCCTATGACTCCTTCCTCATGAATATCCCTGCCATAACGTGCTATTGCAATTCATACCATATTTATGGAAAGAAGGGCTTCATAAATCATGCCATGATTATAGCCAAATCATCGGAAATCAGGGGCATCACAATGGAAGGCAGGATGATCGAGTGGAGACAGATCCTGGGCACCAAATATTCATGGGCTGAAGAAGATGTGGAGATAACAGATCGTGCCCTGACAGTGGAACACAAGAAGGCTCCATTTGGACTTTTCGTCTTTGGAGGTGGTAATTCTGATGGCTATGGTACTGCTGCGCTTTGTTCTTCAGGTAAGTATCTTCATAAACTGATGCCAATATTTAAATAAATATTTTAACTGAGGTGTGTTAAAAAAACACACAGGCTGTTCACATTTATCTGCAATCATGTTTAGTCTATAGTCCCCTCCTGGGTTTCTCTTCTCAGAGATCATTCTCACCCATTCCATACCTTCTCCTCTAGCTATTAAGGGAATACAAGGACAAATGCTTAATGAATGCTCTGGGGACAGTCACCCCAGATCCTGAAGTAAGGAAACTTCTTTAACTTTCAGTCCACAAAGAAGAGCATGAAATGAATCACTAAAGTCTTCCCTTTGTTAATTTATATTGTGAGCATTTCAATATGTGGTTGTTTGGTGAGAAATTTGGAATCACTAACTAGAAGATCTAAAGTTGTATCCCACCATAAACCAAAGGAGCTTTCAAAGGGAAGAGGGAGTACAGGGAAGATGGGCGGCTAAGAAATATGAAGTATAAATAAATATATAAATAAATGCCAGCTCATATTTGGGGACTCACTAGGAGACTATGACATCGAAAGCTCTGCTTCCAGAGGCTTCCAAATAAGAATGTAAAATAGCAATAGCATTTAGACTTATACAGTATAGTGTCACATAATGCTTTATATTTCTCTCTGGGAGGTTTACAACATCAGCATATTGCCCCCAACAATCTGGGTTCTCATTTTACTGACCTGGGAAGGATGGAAGGCTGAGTCAACCTTGAGGCGATCAGGATTGAACTACTGGCAGTTGGCAGAGTTAGTCTACAAGACTGCATTCTGCCATCGCGCCACCATGGTTCAATGTAAATCTCAGGGTAAAATGAGACGTTATTCTCAAATCTGTAAAGAGAATCCTGTGAAGCTTCAGAGCAACACAACATTCTGTTCTCTACTTGCAATTGTCCTCCCCACTAGCTTTGTGTGGTGTCTCCGTACATATTATCTTCCATCACAGCCATACTACCTCAACTGGTAGCTATGTCCATTTCGTTCCATTTTCCTCTGCCTTGAGTAGCACCCAGGAAATTTCAACTAATATACATATGTATATTTTTCCAAAGTAGTTCCAAGCTGTCCAGTCAATAGCCATTACAGGGTCTGTGCCAATCTGTGCCCCACTACTTGTGCCAAGATCAATGACCCTGATCCATGCTCAGAGACCTGTGTGACAGGATGCCAGTGTGATGCCGGCTTCTTCTTCGATGGCCTTTCCTGTGTTTCTGTGGAAAGCTGTGGCTGTTCCCAAGATGGACACGACTACGAGGTTGGCAAATATACAGATGATCCTTGACTTATGTAAAGCCATAACATTTTTGCAATTGTGTAAAGGCCAACATTTTTGTTGCTAGGCAAGGCAGTTGCTGAATGAATTGTGCACCATTTTGTGACCTTTTGCTGACTTTGTTAAGCAAATCACTGCAATTGTTAAGTGAATAATGTGGTTGTTAAGCGAATCCGGTTTCCCCCCTTGACTGGTTAGAAGTAACAAACGGTAATTGTGGGATAGTGCTTCTGTTGCCAAATGAATAAATTTTGATCATGTGACCCTGGTAGGGTTGCAGCTGTCTAAGAGTGAAAACCAATCATGTCAGGTTTTTTTCCAAATCCGTTGCAACTTTGAACGGTCACTAGACAAACGGTTGTAAGTCAAACACTACTTGTAGTTCACAGTCATCCAGCACAAGGGATGTGTGTGATGTGTTTAGAAACCTATGATTTTCATGAGCAATTTTCTGATTTTTCTTACTAATGAACTTCCGTCTAGGTTATTCTTTCACAAAAGGAAACAGTTTTAGAATTATGTTATGCAGTTGTGGTTTTAAAATATACAGAGCGGCTTAAACCACAAATGGTTTCCTCAAACACTGAATAAGAATCTGGAATATTCTATGGGTGATTATTTACATGGGGATTCCTTCTACATTGAAAGTATCTAAATCAGTGGTTCTCAACCTTCCTAATGCTGCGACCCTTTAATACAGTTCCTCATGTTGTGGTGACCCCCAACCATAAAATTATTCCTAAAACCATTGAAAATATGTGTTTTCCGATGTTCTTAGGCCAGGGATTCCCAACCTTTTTGACCTCAGGGACCACCAAGTTCATAATTTTAAATTCCGCGGACCACTAATATGAATCCAGCGCCCCACTTGCTGAAGCACCTGGACTCCCAGTGATGAGATGGGGTCTTTCAGGCACTCTCCCTCCTCTCTCTCTCTCTCTCTCCCACTCTTTCTCTCTCATTCACTCTTTCTCTCTCCCTCCCTCTCTCTCTCCCCCTCTCTCTTTCTCTCTCTCCCACTCTTTCTCTCTCGTTCTCTCTTTCTCTCTCCCCCTCTTTCTCTCTCTCTCCCCCACTCTCTCTCATTCTCTCTTTCTCTCCCCCTCCTCCTCTCTCTTTCTCAATCTTTCTCTCTCCCCCACTCTCTCCCTCATTCTCTTTCTCTCTCCCCCTCTTTCTCTCTCTCTCCCCACTCTCTCTCATTCTCTTTCTCTCCCCCTTTCTCTCTCCCCCACTCTTTCTCTCTCTTTCTCTCTCCCCCCTCTTTCTCTCTCTCTCTCCCACTCTTTCTCTCTCATCCTCTCTTTCTGTCTCCCCCACTCTTTCTCTCTCTTTCTCTCTCCCCCCTCTTTCTCTCTCTCCCACTATTTCTCTCTCATTCTCTCTTTCTGTCTCCCCCACTCTTTCTCTCTCTTTCTCTCTCCCCCCTCTTTCTCTCTCTCCCCCACTCTTTTACTCTCTTTCTCTCTTTCTTTCTCCCCATTCTTTCTCTCTCACTCTCTCTTTCTCTCCCCCCTCTTTCTCTCTCTCTCTCTCCCTCCCCCACTCTCTCTCTCATTCTGATTCTCATTCTGATTCTCTCTCTCTCTCTCTGAATCTCTTTCATTTTGTCTCTCTCTCTCATTCTCTCTCTGATTCTCTGATTCTCTCTCTTTCATTCTCTGTCTCTTTCTCTGTCTTTCATACTCTCTCTCACACTCTCTCTGATTCTCTCTGTCTCTTTCTCTCTCTCTCATTCTCTCCCTTTCATTCTTTGTCTCTTTCTCTTTCTTTCTCTGTCTCATTCTGATTCTATCTCTTTCTCTTTCTCTTTCTCTCTCATTCTCTCTTTCATTCTTTGAGGAGTGCCCTTAATGCCTCTGCTTGCTCAAGGATGTGAGGAACATCTGGTGTGGACCAAGGTTATAATGAATTCGAATAAATAATATAATTAAATAAAATTTACTGTATATTCCAAAGTCAATATAGGCATATGTTGTAATTCAGAAAATCTCTGTTTCTTCCCACTAGCCCCATGAGATAGTTCTGCTGAATACATGCCAGAAAAAATGTACCTGTGTTCCTGGTCAAGGGCTCCTATGTGAGGCCCACTCTTGTGCCGCTGATGAAACCTGCAGGCTTCAAGAGGGAGTCCAGTCATGTGTGAAGGGTAAGCATTCATTCCTTTGTGTTCACTGGCTATGTATCCTCAGTGAAAAGCAATTGTAGCTTCGGGATAATAGCCCAAGAGAGTATTTCTCAATCTATGATATGTGGACTTCAACTCCCAGAATTCTGCAGCTAGCAGTCCTGGGGAATTCTGGGTATGGAAGTCCACACATCATGACGTGGTCAAGGTTGAAAAACAGTGGAACATATGAATGGCAGGCTAAGCCAGTTGTGAGGACATTTGAGAAAATGAGCATATATTATCCAGGTTTTAATTGGCTGCTCTAAAATGACTGCTATGGTAGGCAAAGCCAACTAATATACCAAACACCAATTACCGAGTAGTAAACATTTAAAGTTGCTTCCTGCTGTCTGCCATTTTTGTTTTTTAAGATGATCAATGTGGATCTCACCAATTTCCTTCCAAGTAAAGTTGGGGCAGGAAGTGGGACTTGACTTTGCAATTTGCCAACCCTATTTTCATTTTAAAAAACAAAGAAACAAAATAGTTATCTGTCTGGGCTAGGAAAAAAAGTGTGAACATTAAGGAAGGTATTCATGGGTAAATTAATGCCAACAGCCTGTACTATCTAGCCAAGATTTTTCTTCAAGTCATTGTTTCTCAACTTTGGTAACTTTAAGACATGTGGACTTCAACTTCCAACTTCTGGGATTTGAAGTCCACATGCCTTGAAGTTGTCAAGTTGAGAAATGATGCTCCAAGTAAAAGTATGTGCAGTCTTCATCAGATTGAGCCCCTATACAGTATTGAGTGTTTCATAGTCCATTATAGGCCATATTCCATAATGGTTGAAATCAGAATATTATTTTCCCTTTATGGGGGCTCTAAAAGTGAACATGGAAGGAAAGGATATGGTTGCGTTCTCTCCAGGGGAGACAAATGAATCTTGAATGATGTTCTTGGAGGTTCACACAATATTGACAGAGCTATATCTTTCATGAACCTCTACAATTTTCCAATGCAACATTCAGCAATCACAGAACCATTAAGGGCAAGGTGTATTCATAATTTTTAAGTCTCCTTGGTTCATATCCTGTACCTTGTTTCCCCATGTTCTTCTGCTGTATGTCTCCCACACTCAGGAATGGAGTGGCAAATTGATATATTCCATGTTGCTTTTCTGGAAATCTCTCCCAATTAATGTATCTTTGCAAAATTCTTTAGATTCATTGATTCACTTTCAATGTGTCTGCATGCACAAGCAGATTTATCCTCTATTAAGAGTTCTTTTCTCTTTTTCAGGAAAGTGTAATATCAGTTCCCGAGGGAAGAAATTTGTTACTGCCTTCGTGGAGAATTATTATGCTGGCACATCGGATAAAAAACTTGAGCTATACTTCTCTGGATATCATCTTGCAACAAATATTACAGTGATAACAAACAATGGGAAAATATACAGAACCATTAATGAAGGGGAAATCATTTCCATTGAATTTCCACCATCCTTAGAAATGGGGGGGAGTGACATCTTTGATAAGGTGGTGCTGATTGAAGCTGATCAAGACATTTCTGTCTCCTCCTCTAGTTATGCATCTAAGACAAGTGGTGGTACATTTATCTATCCCACTGACCAGCTGGGACAGTTATATTATGTGGTCACCCCAACAGAAGAGTCATCTTATAATTTAAAAGAGTTTGCTGTTGTAGCTCATGAGAATCAAACATCAGTAACCATCCACCTAAAAGGCACCATAACTTTAAAAAATGTAGTTTACCCTGCTGGATCCATCTTTGTGACTGACCTCAAAGCCTTTGAAGTAATTCAACTTCAAAGCACAGAAGATTTATCAGGCAGCAGGATTGAATCAACCAAACCTGTGGCTGTCTTGAGTGGACATATCTGTGCTGCAAAATTTGCAGGGTCTGATTATGTTGTGGAGCAGCTCCTGCCAGTTCCATGCTGGGGAAGCACCTTCATTGTTCCTGCTCTTCCTTTCCAGACACAGTATGATATTGCATATATTGTTTCTGCAGAGAACACATTGCTCAAATATCAGTCTAACTCCAAGGGAGAATCCCATACTCTCGTGGCTGGAGAAGTTCTTAAACTTGAGGTCTTGAGCTCTGAACCACTTTTTATCTCTGCTGATGCTGGAATCCAAGTCCATCTGTTTTTTACTGGTGCTAACAGAGGAGGCTATTACTATGACTCCTTCCTCATGAACATCCCTGCGATAACAAACTATTGCAATTCATACCATGTTTATGGACTGAAGGACAACACAAATTATGCCATGCTTATAGCCAAATCATTAGAATCCAGTGGGATCGCAATGGAAGGAAGGTCAATCCAGTGGACACAGATCCCAGGCACCGAATATTCATGGGCTGAAGAAGAAGTGGTGGTAACAGATCGTGCCCTATCAGTGGAACACAAGAACACTCCATTTGGACTTTTCCTCTTTGGAGGTGGTCACTATTATGGCTATGGTATGGCTGCCGTTTGTTCTTCTGGTAAGTATCCTCATAAAATGATGATGGTGGTGGTGGTGATGATGATGATGATGATGATGATGATGATGGCGATGGCGATATCTATCTTTTAAAGCTAGTTGTTATTAGACTATACATTCAAAATGTTTTAAACTTTATTGGATACACAGGCCGTTTATATGTATCTGGGGCCACTTTCAATCCATTATCTCTTCCACCAACTTCTGTTCGGAAATCAAGCCAAGTTGATCTAGACTCTGTTTGCAGCTAACCAGGAGGAGAATGCAAAGATAATAAGCATGGTGACTCCAATCACTATACAACCTTAAGTATTAACAAATTCCTTAATTTCCACTCTACAGAAAAAAGGAACAAAATAATTGACTACAGTTACATGCTCTCTTTCTCTTTCTCTCTCTCCGTCTCCTTATCAGTTCATCTTTGTATTGCCATTTCCTGAGAAAATTGGCATGACAGAATAGAAGATGTAAAGTTGTATCCCTCCATTAAATATAATATGCAGTGCATATTTTGAAAATAGCAGGTCAGCATCCTTTCATGTCCTGGAGAGGGTAACCTTGGCTAAGGGAGCCAGCGGAGATTTCTTCTGAGTAGAAGCACTGAGATGTAGTGAAGTCACTGAAGTTCAGAGGGGAGTGATATAAATCCGAGATCCAGAATGGAAGATGATACAGCAGGAAAAATAAAGCAATCGAGATCCTTGTAAAGCAGCAGAGCCCAAAACCAAATGGCATCAACATTGCTGCAGTTGTAGAAAGACGGTCATCACATGTAGGGTTTTTGCTTACAAATTCATTCCCTCTGGGCAAGATTACTTCAGCCTGTATGGCATGGATCCTCTTCCCAGGATTAAATCTCATGGAATGTACATGGGAGTAAATTTTGGCTTGTTAGGACTGCAGAATTTGTTTAATTCTGTTTGTTAATCTTGTTTATTTTTCACTGAAAAATAAACTGACAATAAATCAAATGTTTATAAGGAAGATTAAGCATTAAATCGATGTGCATTTCTCTTGCATTTGGATATTTATTTATTTGGGCTTAAATGTTGCTCTAATCATGTCTGACACTGAGTCACTTCCAAAGCAGCAATCAAATAAAAAATTAAATCCAACTGAATCTAACTCTAGAAACAAATGTTGTAAGCCAAAATCCAAATGATTCATGGTTTCATTATTTCTCTACCAACCCGCCCAACTTTAACCCATCCAAACTTTAGGAATAGAAAAAAAAAAAAAGAAAAACAAAATAAAAGAATAGATAGGTTTGGTTTTTTTCCTTCCATGGTTCCCTGTACTCTGAAAATAATGTATTGTTAACTAGCAAATTAGAGATAGGGGATGAAATGGAAAGTATTATCTTTTTCTCCTCTTGCTAAATGGGTAAGACAATGTTTCTTAACCTTGGCACTTTGAAGATGTGTGGACTTCAACTCCTAGCATGGCTGGCTGGGGAATTCTGGCAGCTGAAGTCCACACATCTTCAAATTGCCAAGGTTGAGAAATACTAGGGTAAAAAGTGTTTTCCTTCCTTCTTCCTCCCCCCTCATTCCTATATTAATTTTCCACTGCTTATTCAGCCATCTTATCCAACCAACCAATTTTATTAAAAGGGGTTGGCTCTTGTGCCTCTTTGCATCTGATGAAGGGTGCCGCAGCTCACAAAAGCTTCTGCTTTTTAATACAATGTGTTCCTTCTGGTATTTTTCCTGTCATAAACTAACACAACTCTCCTCCTACAATGCAGATTGGGTGAGTTTCCTTCGTAAAGATGCTTTCCTCTCTTCCCGAAGCTTTAAAAGGACTTCCTGTTGCATTGTCTTTCAAAATCTCACAAGGAAAGCCTGCTGCTCCTTTGATTATCCAGAACCTATGTGAATCTTTTTGTCCCTTTTCATTAGATACACCAGTAATGAAGTGCATGTCAATAGTCACTAACCTTGTTTTAACCATGGTTTCGTTAAATAGTCCCAATATCCTGCCCTGAGAACAGCCACTATGAAGCCTGTGGAAATGCCTGCCCAGCCACCTGCTCTGACCGTTCTGCTCCCAGCACCTGCAGGAACACCTGTGCACAAATCTGCCAGTGTGACGAAGGCTTTGTCCGCAGCGGTGAGAAGTGCGTTCCAGTGGACACCTGCAATTGTGTTTACCAAGGCGTGACCTATAAGGCAGGGGAAGAGTTCTGGGGAGATAAAGTCTGCCAGAGTCATTGCAAGTGTGATGCTAAATTAGGCAAGGCTGTATGCCAAACGTCTTCTTGCAAGGGCAAGACAAAATGCAGCGTGGTCAATGGTGTCCGGGGATGCCATGCTGTCAGTTACAGGACCTGCATAGGAACCGGAGACCCTCACTATACAACCTTTGATGGGAAGAAATACGATTTCATGGGAACCTGCGTTTACCAAATGGCTGGGCTCTGCTCCAAGGATCCTTCCCTTACACCATTTTTGGTCACCGTGGAAAATAACCACCGAGGCAACAAGGCAGTGTCCTACACCAAAGTGGTGACCCTGGAGATCTACAACTTTACCATCAGTTTGAGCCAGGAGTTTCCCCAAAAGATCCAGGTATATAACCTAATCCATGGCTTATTAATCTAAGGGGGTGTTGGAATGGCTTATTAATAATAAAAATAAAAGTCATTGCAAGGTTCATATTCTCAGGCATAAGAGCTTCATAGGTGTTAATTCTCAGTGTTTCTTAGTTCTTGTTAGTCTATGGAGGTCTAGCTATGATTTCTCCAAACCAGGATGGGATGATAGTTGCAGATTTTACAGTATACATTTAAGGGTTCAGGTATATGGGACTTGCAGAGGCCAGAATATTATCATCCCTAAGTTAATGCCACCAGTGTAAATGTTGAAATATTTATATTTATATTTATTTATTTGTCAAACATGTACAAGATAGCAGGTATAGGTATAAACCTAAACCTAAACAAAGGAAGTAAGTACAGATAAATGGGGACAGCAGGACAGGGACGGTAGGACGGTAGGACGGTAGGACGCCCCCTTTATGGACCTCTTAGGAATGGGGTGAGGTCCATGGTAGACAGTTTGAGGTTGATGCTGTGAGGATTTGAGGCTATAACAACGGAGTTGGGTACAGCATTCCAGGCGTTGACCATTCTGTTTCTGCAATTAAGTTTGGAGCGGTTTACCTTGAGTTTGTATCGATTGTTTGCCTATGTATTATTGTGGTTGAAGCTGAAGAAGTCGTTGACAGGTAAGACATTGTGGCAGATAATTTTGTGTACTATACTTAGATCAGACCACAGGTGGCGCAGTTCCAGATTGTCCAAGCCCAGAATTTCAAGTCTGGTGGCATAAGGGATTCTGTTGTGAGTAGAGGAGTGGAGTACTCTTCTCGTGAAATACCCCTGGACCCGCTCAATCATTTTAATGTCTGATATACAGTGTGGATTCCAGGCAGGTGAGCTGTATTCAAGAAATGGTCTGGCAAAGGTTTTGTATGCCCTAGTTAGCAATACAATGTTGCCAGAGAAGAAGCTTCACAAGATTAGATTAACAATTCTTAATGCCTTTTTGGCAATGCTGTTACAGTGAGCTCTGGGGCTTAAATTGTTTGAGATGAGTACTCCTAGGTCCCTGACAAAGTGAAGGTTGTCTACAAGATCGTTTCTGCCCAAGTTGTATTTGGTGTTCTGATTTTTTTTGCCAATGTGCAGGACAGAGCATATATTAGTTGAGATTTGGAGTTGCCAAATGTGCAACCATTCTGACACATAGTCAATGTTGCTTTGTAAGACAGCAGCATTGTCAATTTTACATCAACAGTGAAGGGGACACAGTTGCTTTTAATATGATCACATAGGCCATTGATGTAAAGCAGAAAGAGTGTGGGTCCTAAAACACTGCCTTGGGGGACACTGTTAACACTGCTGTTGCCAGATTTGATTGGGCCCTCCCTATTTTGACTATTTGTTGTCTGTTGGACAGGAATGTGGCTATCCACTTGTGCAGGGATCCGGAGATCCCATAATTTCAACAGTACTTTGTCATGCACTACTGAGTTAAAGGCTTTACAGAAGTCTTTATAAATTGCATCTATTGCTTTATCTTGGTCAAGATATATGGTCCAAATGTTTCTACAGTGTAGAAGTTGCAGATTATAGGACAATTTTTTTCTAAAACCAAACTGCTTGTTAGATAGTAGGTTGTTTGTCTCTAAGTGGAGGGTGATGGATTGGTTTATAATTGATTCCATAACTTTACAGGTGATGCAACACAGTTTGATTGGTCTGTAATTATCTACTAGACTAGGGTCTCCTTTTTTAAAGATAGGTATGACTGTGGTTAATGACCATAGGTCGGGCAAGGAGCTGGTTCTGAAGGATACCTCATAGATTGTGCATAGAGGTTCAGCTATGGCAGTGGCAAGCTTTTTTAGGAAGTAGGCACATAATCCATCAGGGCCAATAGATAGAGATGGCTTTAGGTTACATGGTGCCGTTTCAATGTTATCTACTGTAAAATCAATTATGTACTAAATCATTACAATTTGTTATGGTACGACTAAGAAATGGGGGGTAGCAGCCATTGCTGTCGACAAAGACTGAACTGAAGAACGTATTGAAGAGGTTGGCCTTAGCAGCTTCATCATTACAGTCTTCCCCGTTAGGCCCTTTTAGGGGTCAGATAGTTCTAGAGTCTTTAAGTTTGGCATTGATGAAATTATAGAAGGCTTGGGAGGAGTTTGAGTTTAGCAGTTCTTCCTCCTATTTGCAATACTGATTGGTAGTAAAATAATTTTCTGCATGGTAGAATCCCAAGAGATCATCCAGGTTTTCAAGACTTATTAGCCTCACGCAAGACTTTTCATGAGAAAAGCAAAACTGCATATGCTTTTGTTGTGTCTTGGGATCGGCTTGGCTGTGTTCCGGGTTGCAACGGCCCCAGCCGGTGGTTCTTCGATTCTACCAATAGGTGGCTGGGGCTTAGGACCAAGGGCTGGCCGGGGTTTTAGGTCCAATCAGCTTTGCTGGTCAATTACTCCACCCAGTGGCCAGCCTGTAGCAGCAGCCTTAACAATATATATTCTTGGTCTGTTCCTGGTTAATCAAGCTTGTTCTAGTCCTTTCTTACTTGCTTTTAACATGGAATAAAGAGAGTTGAAGTCACTTGGAGTTGCCTGGCTCATTGGAACCCACTACATTTCAGCTTTCATGGAACTCCCCCAAGAACTCAGTCTAAACAGACTGCTGGCTTCTGATTTAGGGAGGTGACACCCAGCATATTTTCCTTGCTGCAGCTCTTCCAGTCAGAGACCTACTGAAGATATTAGTTAGGAAGTATATTAGCAATTTATTTCATAATTAATACTACTAGTGTCAAGCCTTTTACAGTAGCTCATAATCAAGAAATCAAGATTCAAAACTTGAAAATAGGCAGGTATATTGGGAATAAAAGATGGAATGGGGTTAGGATACAGAATCCCGAACACTAGGCATGTACACAGTACTTTGAGTCTTATTTCTTAGTGAAGACATTAAAGGCAAGACCTCCCTATTGTTTTTGATCCAGTTCCCAACAGAATATTGGTTTCAGGGAAAGGAAGGAAATCACTTATTTGATATCATAAAATATCTGTTTATGTTCTGCAGTATCTTAGAAACGTCTACAGAATGTTTGTTCTTAAACTCAGAGAATTTTATGAGAACAAGTGAGGAAATTATTTCAGTTATCAATAAGCTAGTGTTTTAATTGTTTTTTGTAATATTTATAACTTATTTTATTTGTTATACTGTTTCATCTTCTAGTGCCAAATTTAAATTACATCTGCAATTTCCTATTTGGGTTTTTTTGGTTATATATAAATTTATTGTTATTATATAATGACAGATTTCTTACTTTGCTTATTTATCAACAGCCCATGGAGATGATTGGTCTGAAAGACAACAAGAACAAATCTATCCCTAAGATTGAAAGAATTGTTAATGCCTTGACTAATTTTTTCTGTATCTTAATTCAGGTCAATGGCATCTTTGTGGAACTACCCTTTTCGTATGAAAACAAACTGAGCATCTACCAGAGTGGAGTTCACGGCTTCATCAAGACAGACTTTGATCTGAGTGTCAGCTTTGACTGGTACAGCTATGCCAGGGTCATTGTTCCGGACTTTTATGCCAATGCACTCTGTGGCCTCTGTGGTAATGCCAATGAAGATCAAAATGATGACTTTCTCATGAAAAATGGAACACAAGCAGAGGATGAAATTCAATTTGCAAACAGCTGGAAGGTGAAAGATATTCCTGGCTGCTCTTCTGGGTGCACCCAAAATTGCCCAGTGTGCAGTGATGCTGATAAACGAACCTATCAAGGTCCATCCTACTGTGGGATTATTAGAGAAAGTGGGCCTTTCAGGCAATGCCATGATGCCATTGATCCTCAATCTTATTTTGATGATTGTGTCTATGATACCTGCGTATACCAAGGTCACCATGATGCCCTTTGTAGTGCCATCAGCTCCTATGTGACAGCATGTCAAGCTCAAGGCATCCAAGTTGAGGAGTGGAGATCACCCTCCTTCTGCAGTAAGTCTTCTCTCCTGCATTCAACATTTACTTGGCATAAGAGATGAAAGAGAGCCTAAATCTAGTAACAGAAATGGGAGAGTCATTTGAAGAAGCGCCCCATTTATATCACAGTAGCCTTCCTCAACTTGGTGCCCCCCAGATATGTTGAAGCCCAACACATCTGAAATGGTGGCAGGTTCAGCAAGGCAATGTTCCAAGATCTGGGGATCCAGGATCTGTGATAAACTGAAATCTCCACACTGCACTGGAAAAAGGAAAGAGGCCCAACATTAAAATATTAAAAAATATTAAACCAATCTTTCCCACAAATTAATTAAGCACCAGAGTGGTTGTGAATGAACAATGCAACCTGTATGCAACTTTACAGAACAGAAAACATTTATATTTATCAGAGTTTAAACCCAGTATTAATACCCCCACCCCATTTTTTATGTATTTACTGTATTAATAATTCTGTAATATATCTTGAACTCTGACCCGTTGTTCATGGATATATTGCTTCAATTCAATGCCTCGAGGATTTTTTTGAGATGGATGCAACTATAGTTATGGTTGTAATAAATATTGATTTCCTATAGCATATTAATGGGACATAGTTGGAAGAAATTTAGTTTAGATTCAACCCATTATACAGAAGCATTAAATGGTTAGCATCAGAACCAATGTATTAACATAAAACTCCTTGTCTTGTTCAATGAAAGTTTCACCTTCCCTTTGGCTCTACACTTTTGACGAATTCATTCCGAGGAATACATTTGTTTTAATATTCATACTCCTCTCCATAGGTACTTCTTTTGGTTTACTTTTCCTAGTGTGTACATTTTCTGAATGCAATATTTCATAGGAAGAGCAGGCCAGAGTTCCTCAGTGTTGTAAAAGCTGGAATTTCAAGCCACCATTACCAATGGATATGTAGTTTGTATGTACATTTGAGAATGCAAGGATGAAGAATAACAGAATAACAATGTTGGAAGGGACCTTGGATGTCTTCTAGTCCATCCCTTTGCATAAACAGGACATCCTATAACATTCTAGGCAAGTGACTGTCCAGTTTCTTCTTTAAAGCCTCCAGTGATGAAGCACCCACAACTTGTGAAGGCAAGCTGTTCTACTGGTTAATTGTCCTCACTGTTGGGAAATTTCTTCCTTAGTTCTAGGTTGCGTCTCTCCTTGATTAGTTTCCATCCATTGTTTCTTGCCTTCTGGTGCTTTGGAAAACAGGTTAACCCCCTCTTCTTTTTGATACTTTGACAAGCAACATTCTCTCTATTCTGTTTTTCAGGTATTTCTTGCCCATCTAATACCCACTATGAGCTGTGTGGCAGTGGTTGTCCAGCCACATGCAAGAGCCTCATCTCACCGCAGAAGTGTGATGTTCCATGCCTGGAAGGATGTTTTTGTGACTCTGGATCTATCCGCAGTGGGGATCAGTGTGTTCCAAAGGCCAAATGTGGCTGTTATGATCAAGGCCGATACTACAAGCTGGGAGAAGAGTTTTATCCCACCACTTCCTGCCAGAAAAAGTGCATCTGCATGGCTAACGCAACCATAGAGTGTCAAAAGTTCTCTTGTGAAGCTCATGAGGAATGCAAGATTGTAAAGGGCGTTCAAGGCTGCCACCCCTTAGGTTATGGAAAGGCCATTGCACTGGGTGACCCTCATTTCATTTCCTTTGATGGAAGGCATTTTGAACTCTACGGCTCGTGTACTTACACCTTAGCTCAAGTCTGCCAGCACAACCCTCAGCTCCAGAACTTCACTGTGTGGATAGAGAATGAGAAGCTTAGTGATGGTCCTTTAGAACTAATCTGGAATGTGAAGGTCTTCATTCATGGTTACACAGTCACCCTTCAGTGGGGAGAAAAGTGGCAGGCAATGGTAGGTGAACCACACATTAGACAACTGCATGCCTTACAAAATGCAGTCGTGAAACTACAGCCACAACTACCTGATCCCATCTTAGAATCATTGGATTGTAGAGCTGAAAGGATTGCAAGCATGATCTAGTCCAGGGATGTCAAACTCCATTTCATTGAGGGCTGCATCTGGTTGTGTTTGACCTCGGGGGAAGGCAGGGGGACATGGTCAGCATGTTGTCACTTGTGTTGGGGGGCACCTATGGTGGCCGAGCGTTCTGCCAGCGAAAAGAGGTTCCTGAGCTCTGTTTTCAGCAATCCTCTGCCAGTGAAAATGGAGTTTGGGAGGGTTGCACGTGGCCATCGTGAACTCTATTTTTGCTGGCAAAGGCACCGCAGGCCGGTCTTTCGCTATTTCTAGGGTGGCCCCGCAATCAGATTTAACCACCCCACAGGCCGGCTCCAGCTCCCGGACCTTGAGTTTGGCACCCCTGATCTAATCTAACTCTTTTTTTAAAATGAAGTTTTTATTTTTATTTTTCATAAACACATCTACATGTACAGTCATTTCCATCATTTTTCATTCATCTTTTCTTTTAACTTTCATTTTTCATTTTTACTTTTTTGGGGCTGCTCTTTTACCCTTTACCTTTACTCCAACCTTTCTTCTCCTCCCCTTTTCTTCCTTCCTGTTTCTCCTCTTACTTTCTTTGTTCTTCCTCTCCTTCTCTTTCCTACTTCCCCTTCTCTTCCCCCACTCCTCTCTTCTTCCCCCGTTCTAACCTTCTCCTCTACTCCTCTTTCCCCTCCCTCTTCTTCCTCTCCTTTTCCCTTTCTTCTTTCTCCTCTTCTCTCCTCTCCTCTCTTTTCCCTTCCCCTCTCTCTCTACTCCTTCCGCTCTCTCCTGTTGTTTCTCTTTTCAGTTCAATCTAAAGTGGTATTCGAGCAGCCCCAATTTCCTAATTATCTTTATTCTCATTTCAATTTCTTATTCAATTATTATTTATTTTTATTTCATCATTTGCGTACATTTTTATAATATCTCATTTTTTCCCTTTTACCTCCCCTCCCCTTTCTCCTTTTACTTGATCTAATCTATGCATTCTGCAAAAAAGCCAATCAAATCATCTTTAAGGTGTGGCTGTCCAATCTCTTCCTAAAAGCCACTAGTAATGGAGAACCCAGAATCTCTGTAGGTGGACAGTTGTAAAGAGCTTATCGCTAGTTAAGTTTATTTTATGGGTTTTTGTTATCATATTTGGGGAAAAGGCTTTGAATCCTAGGGCCAGCAAACTGTTTGGAGAATAAGGGCTCCACTCCTCCCTGCACATTTTATTTGGGCTTTGTATAACTGCAGAGAACATGGAAATATTGCAGAGATAGCTCCCAAATGAGTGGAAGCAGAAATCTCTGCCTGTTTGTTTTCTTTTAATAAAGTAGGTGCATTAAATTTACTAGAGGCTTAATGAACCACAATCAAGCAGAAAACCTTAGTTTTACATTCAGCAGTGATGTTATGGTTTTAATTTCAGAAGATTCAGGATTTGCAAAAAAGAAAAAGGGGAGGGGAGAGACTTGGGAGTTAAATGCATGCTTTCTACTTCTGATGATTTTGCTATGTAGACTGAGTACAAGATCATAAGAGAAGCTGCATTTTATTCTTTTCCCAGGCTTGTGAAGAGGGAAAAAAAAGATGTTAATTACTGCTATGAAGCAATGTGAAACAAGCATTAAATTGTATGCATGTAAAACCAGCACTTAGCCCCAATTTTTATTCTTTGTTGGTACAGGTGGATGGACAGTTGTATACCCTGCCAATGAATGCGGCTGATGGGAAATTCTGGATCAACCAAGAAGGGAACAACATCATTATCTACACAACCTTTGGCCTCACGGTCTTATATGATACTTCTTCATATGTTCAGGTTTCTGTCCCCAATACCTACAGGGGTCATATGTGTGGCCTGGCTGGCAACTTCAATGCTGATCCGAAGGATGACTTCATGCTACCTAATGGAAAACTCACTGAAAACGTGGAAGAATTTGCGGCTTCTTGGAAGGTCCCCGTGAATGGTGTAATTTGTTCTGATGGCTGCGGGGACAGATGTCCCATCTGCAACAAAGCCCAGAAAACAAAATATGAAGCTGGGAACTTCTGTGGAATGATCCCATCCAAGACAGGTCCATTCATAGACTGCCATTCATTGGTGAACCCTGCAGAATATTTTGAACACTGTTTGAATGAGGCCTGTACAACCCATGAGGTTCAAGAATCCCTTTGTCGAAGTCTTCAAGCCTATGTAGCAGCTTGCCAGGCATCTGGTGCCAAAATTAGAGCCTGGAGAAGCTCTTCCTTCTGCCGTAAGTTTGTAGGAAGTTACTTTCCATAAATAGCCAAATCTCTGCCTCAAATGTCTTAGTCTGTCCTCCTATGCCTTGCCTTACTATTCTTATTAATGGCTGCGTCTATCCAGTTCACAATCATTTATAGCCTAAAATCCTCTGGTGCTTAACCAAGCCTGGATGCATCCTGATTCAAAGAGATTCCAGAGTTGTTTCAGCAATTACTGTGTTTCCCCAAAAGTAACACTTATTCCAAAAATATGCCTTACCATGTTTTTTTTGTGTATGTGCTCAATATAAGCCCTATCCCCAAAATAAGGAAATCTTAAGCGCCTGCACAGCCACCTGGCCACTCATTCCATCTGTTTGCTTGTGGTGTCATGGCCGCGAGACCTCCTGCCCCACAATGAGGAAGCAGAAGAAGTGGGCCTGCCATGTACTCTTAAAGTAAATGGGAAAAAAACTAAGACATCGCCCAAAATAAGCCCTAGTGCTTATTTTGGAGCCCAAAAGAAAATAAGTTTGGGTCTTATTTTCGGGGAAACACAGGTACTTGTTCCAAGAATCCTCACCTTTATTGCCTAGTTGCTTATTAATCTTTCAATATTGTACTCAGGTTCTTTGTTGTGTCATTCATCCCAATGTGAAGGAAGAGGGAAGAATAGTAATCTGTGGGCCTAATTGTTTTGGTTAGGTTCTCAGCCACATCTTTGATTTTTGCTCCAGGGAGACAACATACCTCCCTAGATTGTACTTTCCTCCCCTGGAAGACGTGATTGTTAGTCATTAGCACTTCAATAGAGCCGAGCTTCTCAACTTGGGCAATTTTAGGAGATGTGGACTTCTCTTCCTGGAATTCCCTAGCCATTTTAATCTGTTTGCTTCTTCTGTTTTCCACAGCTCTCACCTGTCCGGCCCACAGCCACTATGAGCCATGTACCAGAACTTGTGATTCCACCTGTGCCGCCTTATCTAGTCCAAGTCAGTGCTCAGGGAACTGCTTTGAAGGCTGTCAGTGTGATGAGGACTATGTCTTTGATGGATCTCAATGTGTAACCATGAAGCAATGTGGCTGCACTTATCGCGGAGCCTACCTCAAGGTGATTTCTCTCTCCCTCGATGTGGCTGAGGGCAGAAAGGGCCTTTTTCTGATGAGATGGCCACTGGGAACGATTCCTGACAGACTACAGACTTACAACAGTGTGTTTAGTGACCATTCAAAGTTACAAAGGCACTGAACAAAGTGACTTATGACTATTTTTCACAGTTAGGACCTTTGCAGCATCCCCATGGTCATGTGACCAGCATTCAAATGTTTAGCAACTGGTTCATATTTATGACGGTTGCAGTGTCCTCGGGTCATGCGATCACTTTTCCCAACCTTTTGACAAGCCAAGTCAATGGGGAAGCCAGATTCACTTAACAACTGGGTTACTAACTTAACAACTGCAGTGATTCACTTAACAACTGTGACAAGAAATGTCGTAAAATGGGGCAAAACTCACTTAACAAATGTCTCACTTAACAACAGAAATTTTGGGCTCAGTTGTGGTCATAAGTGAAGGACAAACTATTCTAAAAAAAAAGTTAAAAATGGCATTTTGGGAAAGGAAAGGGCCATTGTTTGGTAATCTGCCAGTCAGATGGCCAAACTGGCAAGGTTGTGTAAGCCCATAAACACCGTATATTTTTATTTTATTATTTATTTTATTTTATTTTATTGTTTTATTTATTTATTTATTTTATTATTTTACTTATTTTTCAAAGTTTTGAAAACGTCCATCTATCCTCATCAGGACCATGAAACAGTAGCTATTATCTTAACTCTTTGGACCCCTCTGTTGGTGTCCCTGGTTATAGGACCTGCAACATGAATTTACAATTACATTCATTTAAAAATTGGAAGGAGGGAGGGAGGGAGGGAAGGCTTTTCTTTTCTTATTGTAGCTGACTCTGGGACTTTGCTCAACAGATTGGCGAGCACATTTACTCAAAGGGCTGCACAAAAAAATGCACCTGCCAGTCAGCAGGCCAGCTCCAGTGTAAAGAAAGCAGCTGTCAGCTTGGAGAGACCTGTGCCGTTCGGGAAGGCGTGCGTGGCTGCTTGACGCTGGGAACTCAATGCAAACTCACTGCCCAAGCGCATATCACTTCTTTCGATGGTGCCTCAGGGAGATATTCCTGCAGTGGAGTCTATGAAATAGCTTCTCTTTGTGACCAGAACTCTGCTTCCTGGTTCAGGCTGCTAGCGAGCATCGAAAAGACGCATACGAAGGAAATGGTGGTTGGGAAATCTATCTTCTTTTACTTTCGAGGTGGATCCATCCAGATTATAAATCGAGAAAGGTTTTGGGTAAGTGAAAATCAAGAACAAATCAAGAACTTACGGAACACTTAGTAGCCTACATTCTTCAAAGTCTCTGCCCCCACCCCACCCCTAGAATCATCCTTCATAAATTCTGGCTAGAGAATGCAAAAGGCACTGGTGAGCTGATAGGAGAATTCATACTTTACCCTTAAGCATTTTTACATATTTTAATAATAAAGTTGCATTTTAAATTTGGTAGTAACTGAATGAAAGTAAAAATCTCCCTTGAATCAAGCTAGATTCTGGTTGAATTAATGGACACTCCTCTGTTGTACAGAAAATTTTGCCACTGCCATCTTCAGAAACACTCTTTGATTTTTCAGTAAAGGTGCAGTTGTAAGATTCCCTTTCAATTATTTTTTTATTAGCTTATAGAATAAAATGCAAAAATACAAAAGCAAATAGTAGAACACTGTGGGGAGGAGAAGGGGAAAGAAAAGTGAGGAGGGGAGAGGTAAAAAGAAAAGATTGACTTCTGATTCCCTCTGTTGCAGTAGAATAAGGTATCAAACCTCAACTTTTTACTTTTCCATAATGTTATAAACTAGCCATTTCTATGACGATAAATCAATCTAATCAGAAACACCCAAAATCAAAGCTTCATTTTCTTCTAGCTCAAGGAAACCCCTTTCAATTACTAACCAAGTTGCCATGGCTTACCTTCCAAAACTAGACAATAATAGCCAGCAACAGCTATAAACGGATGAGTTGATTCCTGATGAAAAAAGTATGCAGATGTTTCAGCAACTCTGTGCAAATGGGGAGATACCTATTCTGTCTATCCTGAATAGCTTATTTTCTTTCTACACAGCTGCTGTCTGCAAGGCATCTGATCTCTTGCAGAAGATTTTGAAATTAAGCTGAGGACTATTTGAGTAGATTCAAAGGAAGAAAACAAACTTTTAAAAATAGGGGTAGGGATGTTTTCAGGTTGCTAACTCTTTTCCTACCTCAATCATGTTTTCCAGGTAAATGGCCAGAAAATAACGCTGCCATATGAGAACAGCCCTGTGTCCATGAGGAAAATTCAAGAGAAAATTGTTATTGACCATGATTCTCAAGTGCAAGTTTATCTCCATCCTGATGGGATGGTGACAATGGCAGCCAAGGAGACCCTCAGAGGGAAGCTGTGTGCCACCTGTGGAAACTTCAACAAAGACCATTTGGATGACTTGAAGTTGGCCAGTGGAGAGGGAACAAATAGTTTTGATGAAGTACTCAAGTCCTGGGAGGCAGAAGATTTCCTTTAAATTACTTCTAGACTGTTCCAGCTGTGCTTGCGATCTGATGTAACAGCAAAGCACAAGGGAAGCCCAAATGAATAAGACTTTCAATGAAACAGATAACTTGATTAATTTCTGCATTTTGGAGGAACTATTGTTAGCCTCACTAGGTAGATCAGACCAGGAAATCACGGGAAAACTGAAACCACTATTATTGAGATCAGCTATAGTAGTAGTATCTTGTAAATCTAACTCTGCTATACACCCTCCTCCTTCTTATACTTCAGGGAATTAGAGAGGTGTCTGACTGAGACACTTCAGAATGTAATCTTCCTTCTCAGGACTTCATCTCCTTTTGCCTAGGTTAACAATTCCTGCATATCTCTGTCAAGGTTATCTTCCTTACGCTCTACATCATGTGCCTTAGCTGCAAGAAGCATTTGTTTATGGTTGAATATATTGTGTAAATACAGAAAATGAAATAATCCAGTAATGAAGTTAAATGTGTTATGCAAACTCATGCTATAGGTTATTATTATGGCTTGAATATGCTGGAGAACAAACTACCCAACTGCATTTTTAAGCTTAGCCTGCGGACATAGTGAAGTTGAACCAAGTTATACTTAATTCTACCTCCAGCAAAGATTGATGGGAAAACGTTACTCACCACACTAGATAATCATAAAGTAATTTAGGCAATTGCAGGGCTGACTGCAAATTGCTCATGCTTTGTCCTCCCCTATGTTTCTCCCCCCCCAAAGTTTACACCATAATTGCAACTTTCCTTTTGTTTAATATTTAAAACTGCTTGCTTGTGCAGCACACACTTTTCACTAAATATTACAATAACTCTGCGCACTAATTCATTCAGAGGTTTAACTGATGCAAATGTGAAGGAGAAACAACTAAGATATTGTTCCCATTTCAAAATGTAATAAAGTTGGATTAGATAAATCAATGCTGCTTCCCACTTTTTTTCAAGCTATAAATATTGCTCATACACAGGGAAATGCTTCACTATTTGGGTGCTCAGACTGACCACAAAATGATTACAAATTCTAAAGTCCTATATTATTGCACATCAGCTGAGCTAGAGATCATTCATAATCTATCAGAAGTCCTGTCATTGTTGGAGTTACTGAAGAATCTGATAAGGAAATCTCTCTTAAAATATGACCCAATAGGTCCTTGTTGGTCTGCTATTTCTTATACTTTGACCAAAGTCACACTGTATGAATTAATTCATCAGGACAATAATCCTGTGCCACACTTAATTGGAGTATATAATAATACTCCATTTTGCAACAACAAATTCTTTGAGCCTAAAAAATGATCAACATTTTTAATAAAAGCACTGAAAAATTCAAAATAAAAATGATCACAGAAGGACCACAGAAGGTGGAATGTTTATTTATTTATTTATTTATTGTCGTATTTATATGCCGCCCTTCTCCCGAAGGACTCGGGGCGGCTCACAAAATAAGCAGTCCAACAATAAATAGAATTAAAATGGTACAATCCAATTTATGATTGAATAAGGCACTGCTAGGAATCCTAATTTGAAATAAGAGATATTGGGCAGTTTATGTGCTGGTATTTGTGTTTGTATGCATACATATATATTGTATAACTACAACATATATATTGTATAACTATTGTGTTTCCTCCATCCCTTTACTGGCCCTGGTTCTCTTTGACTACATTCCTGGCCACTAAGAGACACGAATGGATGTGTTACCTAAATTATGCAGCGACCAGTTCCAACTGCTGGTTCCAGTTTCTCTTCTCTCTCCCATTTGCAATGGGGATGGAATACGTTACCTATGTAGCTTTCATTCTCTCTCCTCTCCCCTCTCCTCTCCTCACGCACAGAAGACCAAGTCACTGTCCTTTTTTTCCTTCCCACATTCAATTGTAGAGAGGACTGAAATCTATTGGGTGATTTAATAAAAGTGAATTACTATACTCCAGGCTTCTGGGGCGTTCATAAGAGCACTTTCTTTAAGGTCCACATGCAGAGATAACCATGGCAAACTTTGACAAACAACTGAGGGCAGGCATCCTAATTAGGGGGTCCTCCCAATGTGTGTTTTAGAGTTTCACCCTTGAAACTCCTGGCCTGAACAGCGCCTGTTCCCTAAGGGTTCATACTGGAATTATTATCTTCCTATTATATGTGCTGCATTGTCTTTCTCTGAGTGGCAACTTTGATCTCAAAACGAAGATTTTAACTTTCTTGCAGTAAATGAAGATTTTGACCTTCACATAGAAATGAAGTGTTGGAACTACTCGTCAAATTAAATATCTAAGGACTTTATTCTATCCAAAGGGTCTGTCTGTCTGTCTGTGTTCAAAAGAAACTGGATGATATAATATATCAGGAATCTACATTATGAAGAATGGAAATTAAAGAATTCTTCAACTGCTGGAGTTTCTTAAAGTCAGAACAGGCAGATAGGTGGGTTAGGATTTCTGGCACATTAAACAGGACTATATAACAGCTAGTTTCAGGAGGCCATGAAGATTTTTTAAAAGAAAAAATAGGCAATCCATTACTATGCTAAAGCTTCTTATATAAAAAGGAAGGTTAGATATTCCCTGCCTTGTATAATCCTGATCCAGAATTTTGTATTTGAAAGAAAAGACAGAGCAATCAAAGTGAGAATGTTGTGGATGAGTGAAAGTATCTGCAGGAAAGGAATAGTTAGAGACACTGAAATGGCAAAACTAAAAACTTAATTGTTAACCGCTCAACTTCTAATCTTTCACCTTGATAGAGTTTATATTACAGATAGATTATAAATAACTGCAGGAGCCAAAGGCCATAAATCCATGCCCATCCTGATATGAACCTCCAGCAATGAAAGATCCAAAAGGATATATACTGTATTTTATGGAGTATAAGACGCACCTTTTTCCCCCCTAAAAGGGGGTGAAAATTTAGGTGCATCTTATACACCAAATGTAGCCCTGCCCACCCACTGGCCCCCACCTTTTGGCCTCTGCCTCGCAGCAGTTACCTCCTCGCAAGCAAACAGCAAAAAAAAAAAAAAAAAAACAGCTCCTTTCAGCTTCAGCACAGCCTAACAAGCACACGTTGATTAGATCGGCCTCCCGACTTGCAGCTGATTTGTTCTCAGCTATTTTGCTCAGGGCTCTGCTGCTTGCTGCAAAGACATAAATTGCTGGAACAGATTTTTTTCCCCTTGTGCTAATCAAGCTATGCTGAAAACGAAAATAAAAGTAAAGCAGGCTGTTTGCTGCTTGCTGCAACATCGGAAAATTAGGCAGAGGCAGAGGCAGAAGGATCCCCATCTTATTTTATATATTGTGCTATTGCCCCAAAGATGAACTGCTAGACTCCTCAGATGTGTTACCTAATCACAGCCATTCCATTTCCCTTTTCTTGTTAACTATTAAAAACAACCTGCCAAGAGATAACTTATTCTTGGGAAATAGCAGCTACTTCTACTACATATTCAATCACAAAGCAAGGTCAACCTTAACTTTTTTTTAATTTTGTGATATGGTTAAGACCCTTCTCACAATTGTTTACAGATATATGGAATTGTGAAGCCAGCTGATTTAGAATATGGAAGATAGGACCTCTCCAGAATGGACATTGAATGGAATCCCAGAATTTGTCCCATCTCATTTTGGATCCTTAGTCTTAGACTCCAGACGTTGGAGAGAGATAGGTGAGTTTAAATGAACGCAGTGATGTTCAAAAGACACACAGCACATGTGCAGGATGCTTCATGTGCAAAAACAGCTGGAAGCACAATGTAGCTTTAATAGCAATAACAATAGAATTTAGAATTATATAGCAATAACAGCAGCACTCAGACTTATATATCGCTTCACAGTGCTTTACATCCCCCTGTAAGCGGTTTACAGAGTCAGAATATTGCCCCCAACAAACTGGGACCTCATTTTACCAACCTCAGAAGGATGGAAGGCTGAGTTGGTGAGAATCGAACTGCTGGTAGTGAGAAGAATTAGCTGGCAATATTGCATTTGAACCACTGGGCCACCAGGACTTCTTTAAGGATGCAAAATGGTGGTAACCAACCACCATTGGTTGCTGGATGGGAACTGAAAGAAAGAATTTCCAATTAAGTAAAAATTGTGCAGAGTTTAGTTCAGGCCATAGCTATGTACAGGACAAAGTCTAACAGTGTTTCAATGCCTTTCTTCAGACATCACTACAAACAGGATTTAAGGTGAATGTGAGGGCAGCAACGGGAAGAAACCACAATGAAATACTTTTAAAATGTCTATTCAAATGTTGTTTTTAATCTAGAAACTAAGCATAACCGATAGGGAACACCCCAAATCTCATTTGCCTGTGTCTTGCTACAACACAAAGCTGGGCAATCCCTAACCTAAAGCTACCATTCATGTAGTTCTGGAATATATCCAGGAACCAGATACTTTCAGAGACACTATTTAAGAAATGCATTGTTATTGGTGTGGGTGAAAGTTAGAGATAAATATTATTTGAAAATACCAATATGGTTATCAACAATGGAAGCGCTAATAAACCCAAATATTATTAATCTTAGAAATATTCTTAGATATAAGGATATATTAACAGACAAAGGGGAATTGAAAGGGAAACAAGAAATAGAAGAACAAGGGATTGAGATGAATTGGTATACCCATATGCAAATACAAACAAGATATGAAAAAGATGCAAAATTATATGGTTTTTATTTAGAAATGACAGATCTAGATAGGATACTCACAGGAACAGATGATAAAATAATTTTAAAAATATACAATTACTTACTTGGTATTGAACTAGAAGAAGAACAGGTAAAGAGAACAATGATAGCCTGGGAAAAAAAATTTGAGTACTCAATTGAGCTAGATAAATGGCAGCAGCTATGGGAAAGGAATTACAAATTAACAATGTCCACAGCATATAAAGAGAACCAATATAAAATGTTTTATAGGTGGCATATGCCACCTGAAAAATTGGCGAAAATGTTTAAAGATAAATCAGCTAAATGTTAGAAATGTCATCAGATACCAGGATCGTATTATCATATGTGGTGGACATGTCCAGAAGCGAGAAATTATTGGACTAGAATTAAAACATGGTTAGAAGAAATGCTACAACAACTTATAGAATTAAAAGCTGAGTTGTTCCTATTGGGTATCCTACCAGAGAAAATCAGTAAAGAAAATATATATCTGTATATGTAATGACTGTAGCAAGGATAGAATTTGCGCAAAAATGGAAAGCAGAGAAAATCCATCAGAGGGGGAAGTAATTAAAAAAATATTAGATTGTGCAGAAATGAATAAATTGACTTTGATAATTAAAGAAAGAGAGGAATTGGAATATTTTAAGGTATGGGGACAATTTTACCATTGGTTAGAAAAGAGTTTCCCCTTTCTTTAAAGACAGAAGCAAAAGCCACTGTTGCACATGTTAGGTCAAAGGTTAATAGCCGCCCAGAGTCCCTAGGGAGATGGGCGGCATAGAAATGCGACAAATAAATAAATAAATAAATAAATAAATAAATAAGTTTATTTATTTATAATAAATAAATAAATAATAGTTCACCCAAATTCTCAAAAATGAAAATGGTCAGGATCCCCATCTTATTTTATATATTGTGCTATTGCCCCAAAGATGAACTGCCCTTCAGACGTGTTGCCTAATCACAGCCGTTTCATTTCCCTTTTCTTGTTAACTATTAAAAACAACCTGCCAAGAGATAACTTATTCTTGGGAAATAGCAGCTACTTCTACTACATATTCAATCACAAAGCAAGGTCAAACTTAACTTTTTTTTAATTTTGTGATATGGTTAAGACCCTTCTCACAACTGTTTACAGATACATGGAATTGTGAAGCCAGCTGATTTAGAATATGGAAGATAGGAACTCTCCAGAATGGACACTGGTTGGAATCCCAGAATTTGTCCCATCTCATTCTGGATCCTTAGTCTCAGACTCCAGAAGTTGGAGAGAGATAGGTGAGTTTAAATGAACGCAGTGATGTTCAAAAGACACACAACACATGTTCAGGATGCTTCATGAGCAAAAACAGCTGGAAGCACAATGTAGCTTTAATAGCAATAGCAACAGAATTTAGTATTATATAGCAATAGTAATAACAATAGCACTCAGACTTATATACCGCTTCACAGTGCTTTACATCCCCCTGTAAGTGGTTTACAGAGTCAGAATATTGCCCCCAACAATCTGGGACCTCATTTTACCAACCTCAGAAGAATGGAAGGCTGAATTGGTGAGAATTGAAGTGCTGGTAGTGAGAAGAATTAGCTGGTAATATTGCATTTTAACCACTGGGCCACCAGGACTTCTTTAAGGATGCAAAATGGTGGCAACCAACAGATTAGAAACTGAAAGAGAGAATTTCCAATTAAATAAAAATCATGTAGAGATGAGTTTAGGCCATAGCTATGTACAGGACAAAGTCTTACAGTGTTTCAGTGCCTTTCTTCAGACATCACTACAAACAGAATTTAAGGTGAACGTCAGGGCAGCAAAGGGAAGAAAATACAATGAAAATACTTTTAAAATGTTGTAGTCTAATGTTGTTTTTCTCTAGAAACTAAACATAACCAATAGGGAAGGCCCCAAATCTCATTTGCCTATGTTTTCCTCTTGCTATAACACAAGGCTGGGCAATCCCTAACCTAAAACCTAAAGTTCATGTGGTTCTGGAATATATCCAGGAACCAGATGCTGAAAGTTTGGTGTGACCATTTTTTCACATTATAAAGCCAAACAAAAGTGAAAACTGATGCATTAAGCCCCAATGCAGCCATACCCATAGCCCTCAACTTAACACAAAGTTGGGACCAGATTTTCCATTGGTAAGTAAGGCAACTGTTAAGTGAATTTTGTCTATAAACTCTTAGTGGAGAAACAAACAGCTGTGAGCCATAGCTATATATGATAATACAGCAGTCTTTCCCTTGGCAGCTGGAAAATGTGTGTACTTCAACTCCCAGGATTCCCCAACCAGCATGTGTGGCTGTGGAATTCTGGGAATTGAAGTCCACACAGCTTCAAGTTGACAACGGTGAGAAACACCGTCTTAACATATATAAAATCGATTAGATTTTGTCATCTATTTTCTTGCAAGGATGTTGGGAACAGAAACAAGAGAGGTAGTACAGGACTTATTAATACGATGACAAAATTCATGGTGTAATTTCTGATCACCTCATGGATGAGTTGATAACAACAAATCAATAGCAATAACTCTCAGTCAGAATTCTCCAATGGTGGTAGGGTAATTTCTGGCTAATTTCATTCCTCACATCTTCAGCCCTTATGACTTCTCCCCACTTTCGTAGCTTTCAACCTTCGACAGATTATCTGTTTTCTGCAAGGCTGCTGTCGATTCCAAGAGAGATTCACCAGATATGGGTGAGTCAAACAGTAACTGATGTCAATTTTATTTGCCTCCCTTGTAAATCAGATTCATTCAACTGCAAACTACTTTGCATGGTTCCCTCCAATTTAATATTGATTTGAGCAAATATATCAGATGCCATCATTAAGCAATCCTGTGGACCAATTGTACAGTGGGTAATATCTAAATCTCATGGTTATCTATCATGGTTCAAATGGTTGATTGCTCAACTTCTCTCTTGGAGAGTTGCCAAGAGTTGGGAAATAAACTGCTAAGTCATTTCATTAAAATTTGTGGTTTCATTGCGAAAAAAATCAGCCAGTGTGTCATGGTTAAGGCTTCCCTTTTATTTTTCAAAATAACTCTCCCTCTGTATATGAACGATAATTCCACAGAAATTCATTGGGGAACTTGCTTTGATCTCTATATCTATAAAAAGGAGGCGGAACACTGATAAAAATAGAGGGAGAAGAATTCTTCCTTCTCTTCCTCCTTGCTCAGACCAAGGCTGATATCCTGGGCTGAAGGTAAGCAAGACTTCTTTACATTGAGCCTTTGGCAGGGGTGAAATGCTCCTGGTTCGGTCGGGTTCGCCTGAACCAGTAGTAAAAGAGGCTACTGGTTTGCTGAACCAGTAGTAAAAAATGTAAAAAAAAAAAAAAAAAAGGCTCCGACAATCACAGCTGAGTTGCGCAATCGTCAGAGTCTTTTTTTAACTTTTAAAACCAAGCATTTTTTTACAACCATTCGCCCGAATAGGTTGTAAAAAAATGTTTTTAAAAGGTAACAAAAAGGCTCTGATGATCACAGCTGAGCTGTGCAATCGTCAGAGCCTTTTTTTAACTTTTAAAAGCATTTTTAAACAACCTATTCGCGTAAAAAATGCTTTTAAAAGTAAAAAAAAAAAGATTGCGCGCCACAACTGATCACACCCACCCACCCACCCCCATTTCACCACTGGCCTTAGGTGATTTCTAGGCTGCTCCAGCAAACTAAACAGGAAATGATACTTGAGTTATCTCAATTAAGCTTCAGGTTTTTCCCCTTATCACCTTGCAATCTTCAATAGTTCCTCTTTGGATCTAGAATTTTAGAAAAAAAAAATATTGGCAAAGAAAAACAGGAGAACACTCCACCTTACCAAATGAGGCTCTGCTCCAAGTTTTTCATCTATGTGTCTATTGAAGTATCTATATAGGGAAGGATGGAGCACTGGATCTGATCAGTGCAGGTTTTAGGAAATGGAAAATTCTATTCCAAGGATTTGAAGACAAGTTGATGACATAACTAACTTTGCTGCCTGATTTTCTTTACTTCACAATTTAGAGAAATCAGAATCTAGTGGCACCTGTGTACTCAACTGCTTTGAAACTCATCAAATTTGGTATTTAATGCATTTTGATGCAAAAAAGTTTTGTCCCGGTACTCATTGTTTGTTTGGTATTCAATGCACAAACTAGAACTTGTTGGTGTTGGCTGCCTTGTAAGTCACCACGTTGTTCCTTATGGGAAAATTTTGTTTGGTACTCATCATTTTTGGTAATCATTGTGCCTCCCAGAACCAATTAATGATGAACACCAAAGTACCACTGTAGATCTTGCCTGGTTCCATTTGTCTGTGTTGTGACCCAGGCCCAAGTAGTTAGTATTAAATACAAACAGTTCGAAAACAAACAGACTTTATTAGAACAGCTGAGAATTAACTCACCAAACTGGCTGTCAATCATGGTCCTAGTAATTATCATAGTTTCACCTTCTTGTGATTTCATGCCAGTTACAATGATGTCTGCATGGTGACAGCTGGGCTTGGTGTCCCCAGTGGATCTGGGGGTGCAGAGGAAAAAAAAATCCTTAATCTCTTCTCCTTTTGTAGGTATGGCACTGAGGAGACTTCTGTTCCTTTTGGCAGGTTTGGGACAAATATGTGGTGAGTAAACTGGACTGTTTTTTTGATATAATACTTCTGTTATTTCAAATGGGTGTAAGGAATTTTGTGGTCTTTCTGTATTTGCCCACACATGGAGGGAAAGCTGAGCTTGGAACTATTTCTCCTCAAAATCATTTTAAGGTTACTCTCCCTCTAGCACAGTGATGGCGGACCTATGTGTGGTGACGGACACATCAGTTCACAGTTCACCAACCCCCATCAACTCTTCTCAAAAGCATGCCCCATTGTCAGGAGTTTTAGAGGCCATTGTGGAGGCCATGTGAGAATGGAGGGTGCTCTCATGGGCTCTCCAGGGTCTCTGAACGGGGTGTGCTTTTGCGTGGTTTTGGAGGCTGCAAGGCCTTCTCCAAAGCCACTTCAAGAATGAAGGCCTGGTATAACAACAGCTATAAATTTGATCTCTTAAACCTTAGAAGCTTTTGTATATTCTTAGAACAAACTAGTTCAAATTTCATCAACTGAGTTAGTGGATAATCTCTCTAAAAATTACAAGTGCTGTAAACATTTGTGGGACTGCCCTATAGTAATGTAACTTCTTTTTAGTTAATTTCAAATTGATTGTAATCAAATCCAGTGCCAGTATTGTTCCATTAACATTCCTGAAATAGCTGTGTATTTATCATTCTCTTATTAAAATAAAAGTATTAATTAAAAAAAGAAACAAAAAATAAGAATGAAGGCCTGGTGAATCTTGGAGCAGGTTCTGTTAGGTGGCAGAGGTCTGTCCAAAGAGAGAAAACACCACCTAAAAGTAAGCAATGTGCTTACCTTACCTTTTCAGGTAAGCCCCCGGGGAGCACTGAGCTGTGGGGGAAATTGCACTGTTCCCTAAGGCAGACTTTTTCAAGGGGTACTAGAGCCAAATGTGCTTTTCAAAAGCCAACTGGACTTTCTTGGGGTTTTTTTTTTCTCCTTAAAAATGTTTAGCTGGTGTTACCGACCAGATGACTGTAAACAGTATAAATCAATTCAGTTCAAATCTTTATTGTCAGTGCACAACATATGTGCAATAAGATTGGTTGAGCTCCCTCAGTGCATCGCCCGCAACACAATACAACTCCAGTGAAGACAGAAAATCCCTAACCCAATCTATATATATAAAAAAGCGAAAACCACTCACGCATTAATCACGAAATCTCCAGAACTGTAAAGCCTGCAAACTTGAAATTTGTCACGTATGTTCCACTTGGCTTCTAGGTGCTCACTAAGGAAGGATTTTTCGAAATGACCATCAGAGCATTAGTATATTATTATAACACACTCTGATGCTAATTAGTTAGATGTTCTACTCCCCATCCCAACTTGAAAATAACTCTGGAGAGAATGGGATAGCATAGGACAGGTTTCTGTGGGCAAGCCTCATGGAGAGAAGGGGCTAGAATGCCTGAGGGAGAGAAGGGGATAGGATAGGAGACGTTTCTGTGGGGCCAGCCTGAGGGAGAGAAGGGGAGAGGCTTCTATGGGGCAAACCTGAGGGAGAGAAGGGGAGAGGGTCTACGGGCCCAGCCTGCGGGAGAGAAGGGGGTAGGATAAGAGAGGCTTCTGTGGAGCCAGCCTGAGGAATAAGAGAGGAGAGAATCTGGGGCAAGCCTGAGGGAGAGAAGGGGATAGAAAGGAGAGGCCTCTGTGGAGCAAGCCTGAGGGGTAGAAGGGGAGAGGAAAGGCTTCTATAGGGCTAGCCTGAGGGAGAGAAGGGGTGAGGGGAGGCCGATCATAACTACTCATTAATTTTCAAACTCTTAAGTGTCGATTTATCAAGCCCGATCACATTGTTTCGTAGCGGAGCACGGGTATTCAGCTAATAAATCATATTAACAAAACACCCAGTCCTATTGCACCAATGTGAACATGTTACACATTGTGCCAGCTCTGCAGTCCATCATACCACATAGCTTTGATGTTATTTCTCATTCAGGAGTCTGACAGCCCACAGATAAAAATTGTTCTTCAGTCTGTTTGTGCAGACTAGATATACTTCTATATCTCCTTCCCAATAGTAGGAGGGTAAAGAAGTGGTGACCAGGGTGAGAGTCGTCCCTGAGAATTTTCCTCACTCTGTTGTGGCCCATCAGCAGCCTGTGCAGCTAGTAGCTGATTCCGACAGTGAGGAGGCTGGTGTGGTGCTGTGTTCTTTGAGGTCCGTAGCTGGGGCAGAGCACACTCTTCTAAGACAATGAGCGCTAGTGATCTCATCTAGTGGTATCAGGGGACAGCCCACAATGTTTTGTGCTGTACTCACCACCCTCTGTAAGGTTTTTCTATCCGCGGCTATCAGACCAAAATGCCATACCGGGATGCAATAAGTTAGGACACTTTCTATTGTGGACTGGTAAAAGGAGGTCATCAGTTGTTGTTCCACCCTGTTTTTACGCAAGACCCTAGGGAAATGGAGTCTCTGTTGGGCCTTCCTGGCCGCCTGGATTGTGTTGTGTTTCCAGGTGAGGTCTTCGCTGAGATGGACTCCCAAGAATTTAAAGGAGGAAACTCTCTCTCTACACAGCCCCCCACAATGTAAAGTAAGGCAGGTTCCTCTCTCTTCCTCTGGAAGTCCAACACCATCTCCTTGGTCTTGCTGATGTTCAGGTGCAGGTTGTTTTTTAAGCACCATGTGGAAAGTTTTTGAACCTCCCCCTGTATGCTGTTTCGTCTCCACCTTGTATTCCACATCAGTCAGAACTGAAGAAGCTTTTTGGATGAGAAGTGAAATGTTTTCAAGGGAAAAAACACATCAAAGTCCAGTTGCCTTTGAAACGCACATTTGGAATAACCATGATCGGGATAATTGAGACTTTCCATAGACACTAGAATTGAAGTTGAGGCCCAGATCTCTACTTCAGGCCCAGCCTTGGCCCTGCCTCCGAGTACCCCTATTTAGGGTAGCCTAGATGGGGATGGAGGTGGGGTAGAAAATTTTGTCTCTTGTTTGGGAGAGGCATTTTGACACTGCAGTGTCAAGTTAGACATTTTTCAAATTTTTGATAGGTTTGCCATCAGTCCCCTAGCATTTAAATGTACTTGATCAGGAAAAATTACAACCTCTTCTTATCTATTTGGTAAATATTTGCTGTGGTTCTTTTTGATGGTCAAATGTTAGCTCTAGGTTTGTGCCTTGGTGTGATGGACTTCAATTAAATACCAAGACAGGAAGACCATTTAATTCATAATTTATTTGGAATGTTCCAAGATAAAAAGGATTCTTTTTTTTTTTTTACAAAAGAGAGAACCTGGAACATAGACTTACATTTCTTTTTATGGTTTGCACAACAAAGATACTTCAAAGTAAAAGTTGATTGGATTAGGAACAATCATCTGTCCAGTTACATCAGGAAAACTTAGACATCCAATAACATGTAAGCATAAGGATTTTAAAAGAGTGTTGTATTCTGAATAAAAGTAAAGAAAACATTTGCAAGGGAAAAAAAGTCAGAATGCATATTGGGAAATATACATTCACAGAGCTTTTCCAAGTTCCAACAACTTGCTTTGTTAGTTGAAGCTTGGGAACAACAGAAAACAAAACTATTTTGTTTTTACAATGTATCAAACAATTTGGACAATCCTAGTTTCTAAAATAAAAGGTTTTTAAAAACATTTTTCTTGAAGGTTAAGTCGTATGACAAATTATTAGCAATACATTTGGAAGGGAAAGAGAAATAAGGCTAATTAAAATACAAGAGAACCCATGACAGTTTCTCTCTCTCTCTCTCTCTCTCTCTCTCTCTCTCTCTCTCTCTCTCTCTCTCTCTCTCTCTCTCTCTCTCTCTCTCTCTCTCTCTCTCTCTCTCTCTTGCAAGTATTACAAAGTTCATACCACGTGGCCCTGATTTTCTATCCAGAATCCCATTTAAAAATAATAATAATCCAGGTTTAAATTTGTTGATCCATTTAGGGAGCACAGCATTGTGAAGAGCTATCTGAAATTACTTCTTCCTTGTAAGAAATCAGAAAAACTGCTGTGTAACTATGCAATCCATTCAGATAAATTGTTCCTCAAAAGCAAACCATTTTTATTAAACCCTTTCCCAAAATAGGCTATCTTCATGTGGTCACTATGGTTAAGCTTTCCTTAAGCCAAAACATTATGATCAGTCTTTCTCCATCATCTTCATGTTGTCAGGATTGGTCATCTGAGGTGGCCACATAGAAACGGTAAGTTTATCAGACATAAACCAAAACAGGGAAGTATCCTAATTTAATGCACGAGTAGATCTATCCTCTCTTAAGAGTCTTTCTTTGTTTCAGGAACTTGTCATGTAACTTCCCGAGGGAAGAGTTTTGTTACTGCCTTCATGCAGAATTACAACCCTGGGCAACCTACTCAAAAACTTGAGCTGTACATCTCTGGATATAATTTTGTGACAAATATTAAAGTGTCAACAAGCAATACGATATTACAAAAAACCATCAATGAAGGAGAAATTGTTCCCATTACATTGCCACAGTCCTTAGCAATGGTGGGGAGTGACAAATTTAAAAAGGCGGTACTGATTGAAGCTGACCAAGACATTTCTGTCGTCTCGTACAACTACTTGCCTTATACAAGTGATGGAACAATCACCTATCCCATCCACCAGCTGGGAAAATTATATTATGTGGTCACCCCCACAGGAAATGGCACAAAAGAATTCGCTATCATAGCCCATGAGGATCTCACAACAGTGACCATCCACCTGAAAGGCACTGTGACATACGAAAGCAAGGTTTACCGTCCTGGGTCCATCTTGGTGACTAAACTCAAGGCCTTTGAAGCAATTCAGCTGCAAAGCTCAGAAGATTTATCAGGCACCAGGATTGAATCGACGAAACCTGTGGCTGTCTTGAGTGGACATGCCTGTGTTTCCAAGTTCACAGCCCGTGATCATGTTGTTGAGCAGCTCCTGCCAGTTCAGAGCTGGGGAACCACCTTCATTGCCCCTCCTCTTCCTTTCCAGACACAATATGATATTGCGTATATTGTTTCTGCAGAGAACACTTTACTCAAATATCAATCCGGCTCCAAAAAAGAATCCCGTACTCTGGTGGCTGGAGAAGTGGTTCAACTTGAGATCCTGACCTCTCAACCACTTTTTATCTCTGCTGATGCTGGAATCCAAGTCCTTTTTTTCTTTACTGGTGCCAAAAGAGGAGACAAATACTATGACCCTTTCCTCATGAACATCCCTGCCACAACATGCTATTGCAATTCATACCACATTTATGGAATGAAGAACTTCACAAATCATGCCATGATTATAGCCAAATCGTCAGAGTCCGGTAGGATCAAATGGGGAGAACAGAGGATCAGGTGGACAAAGATCCCAGGCAGCGAATATTCATGGGCTGAACAAGATGTGGAGATAACAGATCATGCCCAGCTAGTGGAACATGAAAACTCTCCATTTGGACTTTTCGTCTTTGGAGGTGGTAATTCTGATGGCTATGGTACTCCTGCTCTTTGTTCTTCAGGTAAGTATCCTGATAAATGGATGAAGATATTTAAGTTCTTATTGGATTTGGATGAACACATAGATTGTTCATCTATGTCAGGGGTCACATTGGGGTCTATAACCGCTTCTGCCAGTTCCTCTACTCAGAGATCACTCTCACCCATTCCATCCCTTCCCCCTAGCTATTACAAGAAGGCAAGGACAATTGCTTCAAACAAATACTCTGACCCCAATCACCCCAGATCCTGAAGTAATGAAAATTCTTTAACTTTCAGTCTCTATGGAGATTCTCTGTCATCTATGTCATGGTTGTCCCAAAGGTGCTTTTTCAAGAGGCGACTGGACTTTCTTGTTTTTCGTTTTCTTTGAAGACCTTTCGCTTCTTATCCAAGAAGCTTCATCAGCTCTGACTGGATGGTGGGGAATGGAAGGATTTACATTCCTTGCAGACAGCTGGTCATTTGCATTCTTTTAGAGAGCTGTTGAGGCCAGCTGGAGGTCTATCTGTGTCATCAGGACACCGGAGTAGTGGAAATGGGTGTGGAGCCTTCTTGGAACTGCTGGAAGGACTGTGTTGTGGAGCTCTGCTTTCTGCAGGATGTTCTCTGCCCTGTGTCCCTTCACTATTGAACACAGGCACAGGCTGTTGGGGATGCAGGCAACACAGTCTCATAAATCCTTCCATTCCTCCACCATTCAGTCAGAGCTGAAGGAGCTTCTTGGATAAGAAGTGAAATGTCTTCAGAGAAAGCAAGAAAGTCCAGTTGCCTTTTGAAAAAGCACCTTTGGGACCTGTTCCTTTCCTTCCATGGATCTCGTTTTCTTCTCTGCTTACCAAGAGATACACAAGATTGTCTGTCCTCTTTCTTCTCATCTTGAGTAGACAATTATGATTTCCTGTCTCTTCTTTCCATTTAGCTATGACCTGTCCAGCCAACAGTCACTACGAGGTCTGCACTGACACTTGCTCCAACTACTGTGCCAACGTCACAGATGCTGAGCCATGTCCAGAGACCTGCACGGAGGGCTGCCAGTGTGATGATGGGTTTTTATTTGATGGCGTTACTTGTATTCCCAAAGAAAAGTGTGGGTGCTTCAGCAACGGACACTATTATCAAGTAACTAATGTTTTGGATTTACTCCTGTATTCTCTGTTGTTGCTGCCTTTAATTACTACAGTAAATTTATTCATTAAATAATTTTAGATAGCCATCCCACTATCCACAGGAACTCTGGGTGGTTCACCAAATAAAAACACAATACAATAAAACAAATGTTTAAAACATTAGTCCTTCTCAATGAATGACAGGTAAATTTTGGTGATGGCTGGTCTTCAGAGTTTGTGGAATTCTCATTATCCATTCATTGCAATCTTTGAAATTTTGTCATCTTTGTATCTGAAAAAGATGAAACTGTAAGGACTAGACTTTAAGAGATAAATATTTTTTATACATCTGAAGCTCAGGGTTCTCTCTCCAAATGATGTCATTTGATTGTTCCTGACTTTGTACTTTGTGATCTCCCAACTGATAATTTTCCAGGGCTTTCACATTGCAGTAGATGTTTGTATTTACTTACATTATTTAGAGTCATGCAGCAAAGTGATGCAAAACGCTGTGCTTTTAAGAACAACGATGATTTCTTATAAAAGACTTGAAATACTTTATGGACTTTTTGCTGAAAATGAACTAAAATGAATGCGTGAACTTGAAGTACACTCATTAAACGAGGTTATTCATGGGAAGAAGGAAACCATGATAAGTATTTTGGGACAGTGGAAATGATAATTGTAACTATGTTTGTAACTGCTGAAAGGAAGATTGTAAATAGGTTCTTTAGATGTTTTTCTCTCTTTTTTCTTTCTTTGACTTTTAAAGTTTTTCACTTTTATCTTGTCTTGTCTCTTTCTTCTAATCCTCTTTTTCCATTTCTGTAGATTTTAATCCACTGGGGACAGAGTGCAAAGAATTATTCTTCATGTTGTTCTCTCATTCTTTCATTCCGCCTTACATGGATACCTTGGTTTTATGTGAAAGTCTCACAGATACATCTATTCAGGACTTTTGGGTGAATTGTCTTTACAGTTCAGATCTCTCATTATTGTGGATCTGAAATCAGCTTTGATTCTGTTCTGTTATTTTGTCTTTCCATTTTGACAACAGCCTAACGTGATGGTTCTGTTGAATGCTTGCAAGCAGCAATGTACTTGCGTCCCAGGTGAGGGGCTGACCTGTGTTGACCACAGCTGTGCCACTGAGGAGACCTGTGAATCCCAAGAAGGAGTCATGAGATGTGTTCGGAAAGGTAACCAGAATTTCAGAATGATGGCTGAAAGGGGTTCTTAATGGTTCAGAGTTAACTTAAAATATGATTCTCAGGATATTTATCCACATGGCAGACAATACAAACAAATGGAACAGGTGAAATGTGCATATTGGCTTAAGCCAATGATACCAATCCGTAAAAGATACTCAGGGCCATACTGTGACATTTTGCCCTGTCTGAAGGCCACATGGGCATGGAGGGAGGTGTTGAAGGGTCACCAAAGAAGATATGATTGATATATTTTTTAAAACTATTTCTGGGGGGGAGGGGAGAAGGAGTGATGGAGTGATAAATTGCTGCCAGGGTGTTGGAACTCAGAAGTTGCCATTGGCTCTTATTTTCCTGGCTTTATTCTGGACTTTCCGACCAGAAACAAGAAGAGAAGACAGGGAAGTATCCCAATTTAATGCACAAGCAGATCTATCTTTCTCTAAGACTCCTTCTTTGTTTCAGGAACTTGTCATGTAAGTTTCTGGGGAAAGAGTTTTGTTACTGCCTTCATGCAAATTACAACCCCGGGCAACTTACTCAAAAACTTGAGTTGTATTTTTTTAAATGTATTTTTTAAAATAACACTTGGTCCTTTAAAGGACCACCAGGATGCTTTAGAGGAGATGAAAGAAAGAGTTGATGAATTGTTCCTCAAAAGGAAACCGTTTTTATTAAACCCAAAATAGGCTATGTTCATGTGGTCACTATGGTTAAGCTTTGCTTAGCAAAAACATTATGATCAGTCTTTCTCCATCATCTTCATGTTGTCAGGATTGGTCATCTGAGGTGGCCACATAGAAATGGTAAGTTTATCAGACACAAACCGAAACAGGGAAGTATCCTAATTTAATGCACGAGCAGATCTATCCTCTCTTAAGAGTCTTTTTTTGTTTCAGGAACTTGTCATGTAACTTCCCGAGGGAAGAGTTTTGTTACTGCCTTCATGCATAATGACAACCCTGGGCAACCTACGCAAAAACTTGAGCTGTACATCTCTGGATATAATTTTGTGACAAATATTAAAGTGTCAACAAGCAATACGATATTACAAAAAACCATCAATGAAGGAGAAATTGTTTCCATTACATTGCCACAGTCCTTAGCAATGGTGGGGAGTGACAAATTTAAAAAGGCGGTACTGATTGAAGCTGACCAAGACATTTCTGTCATCTCGTACAACTACTTGCCTTATACAAGTGATGGAACAATCACCTATCCCATCCACCAGCTGGGAAAATTATATTATGTGGTCACCCCCACAGGAAATGGCACAAAAGAATTCGCTATCATAGCCCATGAGGATCTCACAACAGTGACCATCCACCTGAAAGGCACTGTGACATACAAAAGCAAGGTTTACCGTCCTGGGTCCATCTTGGTGACTGAGCTCAAGGCCTTTGAAGCAATTCAGCTGCAAAGCTCAGAAGATTTATCAGGCACCAGGATTGAATCGACCAAATCTGTGGCTGTCTTGAGTGGACATACCTGTGTTTCCAAGTTCACATTCTGTGATCATGTTGTTGAGCAGCTCCTGCCAGTTCAGAGCTGGGGAACCACCTTTATTGCCCCTCCTCTTCCTTTCCAGACAAAATATGATATTGCGTATATTGTTTCTGCAGAGAACACTTTACTCAGATATCAATCCGGCTCCAAAAAAGAATCCCGTCCTCTCGGGGCTGGAGAAGTGGTTCAACTTAAGATCCTGACTTCTCAACCACTTTTTATCTCTGCTGATGCTGGAATCCAAGTCCTTTATTTCTTTACTGGTGCCAAAAGAGGAGACAAATACTATGACCCTTTCCTCATGAACATCCCTGCCACAACATGCTATTGCAATTCATACCACATTTATGGAATGAAGAACTTCACAAATCATGCCATGATTATAGCCAAATCGTCAGAGTCCGGTAGGATCAAATGGGGAGAACAGACGATCCAGTGGACAAAGATCCCAGGCAGCGAATATTCATGGGCTGAAGAAGATGTGGAGATAACAGATCGTGCCCAGCTAGTGGAACACGAGAACTCTCCATTTGGACTTTTTGTCTTTGGAGGTGGTAAATCTGATGGCTATGGTACTCCTGCTCTTTGTTCTTCAGGTAAGTATCCTGATAAATGGATGAAGATATTTAAGTTCTTATTAGATTTGGATGAACACATAGGTTGTTCATTTATATCAGGGGTCACTTTGGGGTCTATAACCCCTTCTGCCAATTTCTCTTCTCAGAGATCATTCACACCCATTCCCAAGTTTACCAAAGATACCCAAGATTGTCTTCCCCCTTCTCATCTTGAATAGGCAATTATGATTTCCTGTCTTTTCTTTCCATTTAGCTATGACCTGTCCAGCCAACAGTCACTACGAAGTCTGCACTGACACTTGCTCCAACCACTGTGCCAACGTCACAAATGCTGAGCCATGTCCAGAGACCTGCACGGAGGGCTGCCAGTGTGATGATGGGTTTTTATTTGATGGCGTTGCTTGTATTCCCAAAGAAAAGTGTGGGTGCTTCAGCAACGGACACTATTATCAAGTAACTAATGTTTTGGATTTACTCTCTGTTGTTGCTGCCTTTACTTACTACAGTAAATTTATTCATTAAATAATTTTAGATAGCCATCCCACTATCCACAGGAACTCTGGGTGACTCACCAAATAAAAACACAATGCAATAAAATGCATTGCAATGCAATAAAACAAACGTTTAAAACATTAGTCCTTCTCAATGAATGACAGGTAAATTTTGATGGTGGTTGGTCTTCAGAGTTTGTGGAATTCTCATAATCCATTCATTTTGAAATTTTTTCATCTTTGTAATCTGAAAGAGATGAAACTGTAAGGACTGGACTTTAAGAGATAAATATTTTTCATACATCTGAAGCTCAGGGTTCTCTCTCCAAATGATGCCATCTGATTCTTTCTGACTTTGTACTTTGTGATCTCCCAACTGATAATTTTCCAGGGCTTTCACATTACAATAGAAATACCATGTTTGTATTTACTTATATTATTTAGAGTCATGCAGAAAGTGATGCTGTGCTTTTAGGACCAACAATGATTTCTTATAAAAGATTTGAAATTCTTTATGGACTTTTTGCTGAAAATGAACAAAGATGAACAAATTCACGCAAAGATGTGTGAATTTGAAGTACACTAATTAAACGAGGTTATTCATGGGAAGAAGGAAACCATGATACGTATTTTGGGACAGTGGAAATGATAATTGTAACTATGCTTGGAACTGCTGAAAGGAAGATTGTAAATAGCTTCTTTAGATGTTTTTCTCTCTTTTTTCTTTCTTTGACTTTTAGAGTTTTTCACTTTTATCTTGTCATGTCTCTTTCTTGTAATCCTCTTTTTCCATTTCTTTAGATTTTAATCCACTGGGGACAGAGTGCAAAGAATAATTCTTCATGTTGTTCTCTCTTTCTTTCATTCTGCCTTACATGGATACCTTGGTTTTATGTGAATGTCACACATACATCTATTCAGGACTTTTGGGTGAATTGTCTTTACAGTTCAGATCTCTCATTATTGTGGATCTGAAATCAGCTTTGATTCTGTTCTGTTATTTTGTCTTTCCATTTTGACAACAGCCCAACGAGATGGTTCTGTTGAATGCTTGTAAGCAGCAATGTACTTGCGTCCCAGGTGAGGGGCTGACCTGTGTTGACCACAGCTGTGCCACTCAGGAGTCCTGTGAGTCCCAAGAAGGAGTCTTGAGATGTGTTCAGAAAGGTAACCAGAATTTCAGAATGATGGCTGAAAGGGGTTCTTAATGGTTCAGAGTTACCTTAAAATATGATTCTCAGGATATTTCTCCACAGGGCAGACAATACAAACAAATGGAAAAAGATGAAATATGCATATTGGCTTAAACCAATGATACCAATCAGTAAAAGATACTCAGGGCCATACTGGGACTTACTGCCCTGTCTGAAGGCCACATGGGCATGGAGGGAGGTGTTGCAGTGTCACCAAAGTAGATGTGATTGATATATATTTAAAATATAGATGGGGGAGAAGGGAGTGATGGAGTGATAAAAGGGTAAAATTGCTGCCTGGGGGTTGGAACTCAGAAGTTGCCATTGGCTCTTATTTTCCCTGCTTTTTTCTGGACTTTCTGACAACCAGAAACAAGAAGAGAAGACAGGGAAGTATCCCAATTTAATGCACAAGCAGTTCTAGCCACCTCTAAGAGTCCTTCTTTGTTTCAGGAACTTGTCATGTAAGTTCTCGGGGGAAGAGTTTTGTTACTGCCTTCATTCAAAATTCGAAACCTGGACGATCTGGTCAAAAGCTTGAACTGTACATCTCTGGATATAATTTTGCGACAAATATTACAGTGTCGACAAGGAATATGATACTACACAAAACCATCAATGAAGGAGAAGTCATTTCCATTCCATTACCACAGTCCTTAGCAATGGTGGGGAGTGACAAATTTAATAAGGCGGTACTGATTGAAGCTGACCGACACATTTCTGTCATCTCCTACAACTACTTGCGTTATACAAGCGATGGAACAATCACCTATCCCATCCACCAGCTGGGAAAATTATATTATGTGGTCACCCCCACAGGAAATGGCACAAAAGAATTCGCTATCATAGCCCATGAGGATCTCACAACAGTGACCATCCACCTGAAAGGCACTGTGACATACGAAAGCAAGGTTTACAATGCTGGGTCCATCTTGGTGACTGAACTCAAGGCCTTTGAAGCAATTCAGCTGCAAAGCTCAGAAGATTTATCAGGCACCAGGATTGAATCGACCAAATCTGTGGCTGTCTTAAGTGGAGATACCTGTGTTTCCAAGTTCACAGCCTGTGATCATGTTGTTGAGCAGCTCCTGCCAGTTCAGAGCTGGGGAACCACCTTCATTGTCCCTCCTCTTCCTTTCCAGACAAAACATGATATTGCGTATATTGTTTCTGCAGAGAACACTTTACTCAAATATCAATCTGGCTCCAAAAAAGAATCCCGTACTCTGATGGCTGGCGAAGTGGTTCAACTTGAGATCCTGACCTCTCAACCACTTTTTATCTCTGCTGATGTTGGAATCCAAGTCCTTTTTTTTTTTACTGGTGCCAAAAGGGGAGACAATTACTATGACTCTTTCTTCATGAACATCCCTGCCACAACATGCTATTGCAATTCATATCGCATTTATGGAATGAAGAACTTCACCAATCATGCTATGATTATAGCCAAATCATCAGAATCTTCTGGGATCACAATGGAAGGCAGGATGATCGGGTGGACAAAGATCCCAGGCAGCGAATATTCATGGGCTGAAAAAGATGTGGAGATAACAGATCATGCTCAGCTAGTGGAACATGAGAACTCTCCATTTGGACTTTTCGTCTTTGGAGGTGGTAAATCTGATGGCTATGGTACTGCTGCTCTTTGTTCTTCAGGTAACTATCCTGATAAATGGATGAAGATATTTAAGTTCTTATTAGATTTGGATGAACGCATAGGTTGTTCATATATATCAGGGGTCACTTTGAGATCTATAACCCTTTCTGCCAATTTCTCTTCTCAGAGATCACTCTCACCCATTCCATCCCATCCCACTAGCTATTACGAGAATGCAAGGACAATTGTTTCACACAAATACTCTGACCCCAATCGCCCCAAATCCTGAAGTAATGAATATTTTTTAACTTTCAATGTGTATGGAGATTCTCTGTTATCTACAGTAGGTCATGGTTGTCCCAAAGGTGCTTTTTCAAAAGGCGACTGGACTTTCTTGTTTTTCTTTTTCTTTGGAGACCTTTCGCTTCTAATTCAAGAAGCTTCATCAGCTCTGACTGGATGGTGGGGAATGGAAGGATTTAAATTCTTTGCAGACATCTGGTCATTTGCATTCTTTTAAAGAATTTTTGAGGTCAAACTGTGTCATCAGGTCACCTGAGTAGTGCAAATGGGTGTGGAGCCTTCTTGGAACTGCTGAAAGGACTGTGTTGTGGAGCTGTGCTTTCTGCAGGATGTTTTCTGACCAGTATCCAGGGGTGGAATCCAGCAGGTTCTGACAGGTTCTGGAGAACCCGAAGTGGAAATTTTGAGTAGTTTGGAGAACTTGCAAATACCACCTCTAGCTGGCCCCAGAGTGGGGTGGGAATGGAGATTTTGCAGTATTCTTCCCCTGCCACGCCGACCAAGCCACGCCCACATAACTGGTAGTAAAAATATTTGGTTTTCACTACTGCCTGTGTCCCTTTACTATTGAACACAGGCACAGGCTGTTGGGGATGCAGGCAACACAGTCTCATAAATCCTTCCATTCCCCCACCATTCAATCAGAGCTGAAGAAGCTTCTTGGATGAGAAGTGAAATGTCTTCAGAGAAAGTAAGAAAGTCCAGTTGCCTTTTGAAAAAGCACCTTTGGGACCTGTTCCTTTCCTTCCATGGATCTCGTTTTCTTCTCTGATTACCAAGAGATACCCAAGATTGTCTTCCCCCTTTCTTCTCATCTTGAGTAGGCAATTATGATTTCCTGTCTCTTCTTTCCATTTAGCTATGACCTGTCCAGCCAACAGTCACTACGAAGTCTGCACTGACACTTGCTCCAACCACTGTGCCAACGTCACAAATGCTGAGCCGTGTCCAGAGACGTGCACGGAGGGCTGCCAGTGTGATGATGGATTTTTATTTGATGGCGTTACTTGTATTCCCAAAGAAAAGTGTGGGTGCTTCAGCAACGGACACTATTATCAAGTAACTAATGTTTTGGATTTACTCTCTGTTGTTGCTGCCTTTAATTACTACAGTAAATTTATTCATTGAATAATTTTAGATAGCCATCCCACTATCCACAGGAACTCTGGGTAGCTCACCAAATAAAAACACAATGGAATAAAATGCATTGCAATGCAATAAAACAAACGTTTAAAACATTAGACCTTCTCAATAAATGACAGGTAAATTTTGTTGATGGCTGGTCTTCAGAGTATGTGGAATTCTCATTATACATTCATTGCGATCTTTGAAATTTTTCATCTTTGTAATCTGAAAGAGATGAAACTGTAAGGACTGGACTTCAAGAGATAAATATTTTTATACCTCTGAAGCTCAGGGTTCTCTCTCCAAATTATGTCCTTTGATTGTTCCTGACTTTGTACTTTGTGATCTCCCAACTGATAATTTTCCAGAGCTTTCACATTGCAATAGAAATACGATGTTTGTATTTACATACATTATTTAGAGTCATGCAGCAAAGTGATGCAAAATGCTGTGCTTTTAGGAACAACGATGATTTCTTATAAAAGACTTGAAATTCTTTATGGACTTTTTGCTGAAAATGAACAAAGATGAATGCGTGAACTTGACGTACACTAATTAAACGAGGTTATTCATGGGAAGAAGGAAACCATGATACGTATTTTGGGACAGTGGAAATGATAATTGCAACTATATTTGTAACTCCTGAAAGGAAGATTGTAAATAAGTTTTTTTGATTTTTTTCTCTTTTTTTTCTTTCTTTGACTTTTAGAGTTTTTCACTTTTATCTTGTCTTGTCTCTTTCTTCTAATCCTCTTTTTCCATTTCTGTAGATTTTAATCCACTGGGGACAGGGTGCAAAGAATTATTCTTCATGTTGTTCTCTCTTTCTTTCATTCGCCTTACATGGATACCTTTGTTTTATGTGAAAGTCTCACAGATACATCTATTCAGGACTTTTGGGTGAATTGTCTTTACAGTTCAGATCTCTCATTATTGTGGATCTGAAATCAGCTTTGATTCTGTTCTGTTATTTTGTCTTTCCATTTTGACAACAGCCCAATGAGATGGTTCTGTTGAATGCTTGCAAGAAGCAATGTACTTGCGTCCCAGGTGAGGGGCTGGCCTGTACTGACCACAGCTGTGCCACTGAGGAGTCCTGTGAGTCCCAAGAAGGAGTCTTGAGATGTGTTCAGAAAGGTAACCAGAATTTCAGAATGATGGCTGAAAAGGGTTCTTAATGGTTCAGAGTTAACTTAAAATACGATTCTCAGGATATTTATCCACATGGTAGACAATACAAACAAATGGAAAAAGATGAAATGTGCATATTGGCTTAAGCCAATGATACCAATCAGTATAAGATACTCAGGGCCATACTGTGACATATTGCCCTGTCTGAAGGCCACATGGGCATGGAGGGAAGTGTTGAAGGGTCACCAAAGAAGATATGATTGATATATTTTTTAAAACTATTTTTTGGGGGGAGGGGAGGGGAGAAGGGGTGATGGAGTGATAAATTGCTGCCAGGGTGTTGGAACTCAGAAGTTGCCATTGGTTCTTATTTTCCTGGCTTTATTCTGGACTTTCCAACAACCAGAAACAAGAAGAGAAGACAGGGAAGTATCCCAATTTAATGCACAAGCAGATCTATCCTCCTCTAAGAGTCCTTCTTTGTTTCAGGAACTTGTCATATAAGTTCCCGGGGGAAGAGTTTTGTTACTGCCTTCATTCAAAATTCGAGACCTGGGCGATCTGGTCAAAAGCTTGAGCTGTACATTTCTGGATATAATTTTGCGACAAATATTACAGTGTCGACAAGCAATATGATACAACATAAAACCATCAATGAAGGAGAAATTGTTTCCATTACATTGCCACAGTCCTTAGCAATGGTGGGGAGTGACAAATTTAAAAAGGCGGTGCTGATCGAAGCTGACCAAGACATTTCTGTCATCTCCTACAACTACTTGCCTCATACAAGTGATGGAACAATCACTTATCCCATCCACCAGCTGGGACAGTTATATTATGTAGTCACCCCCACAGGAAATGGCACAAAAGAATTTGCTATCATAGCCCATGAGGATCTCACAACAGTGACCATCCACCTGAAAGGCACTGTGACATACGAAAGCAAGGTTTACCGTCCTGGGTCCATCTTGGTGACTGAACTCAAGGCCTTTGAAGCAATTCAGCTGCAAAGCTCAGAAGATTTATCAGGCACCAGGATTGAATCGACCAAATCTGTGGCTGTCTTAAGTGGAGATACCTGTGTTTCCAAGTTCACAGCCTGTGATCATGTTGTTGAGCAGCTCCTGCCAGTTCAGAGCTGGGGAACCACCTTCATTGCCCCTCCTCTTCCTTTCCAGACAAAATATGATATTGCGTATATTGTTTCTGCAGAGAACACTTTACTCAAATATCAATCCGGCTCCAAAAAAGAATCCCGTACTCTTGTGGCTGGAGAAGTGGTTCAACTTGAGATCCTGACTTCTCAACCACTTTTTATCTCTGCTGATGCTGGAATCCAAGTCCTTTTTTTTTTTACTGGCGCCAAAAGGGGAGACAATTACTATGACTCTTTCTTCATGAACATCCCTGCCACAACATGCTATTGCAATTCATACCGCATTTATGGAATGAAGAACTTCACAAATCATGCTATGATTATAGCCAAATCATCAGAGTCCGATAGGATCAAATGGGGAGAGCAGAGGATCAAGTGGACAAAGATCCCAGGCACTGAATATTCATGGGCTGAACAAGATGTGGAGATAACAGATCATGCCCAGCTAGTGGAACACGAGAACTCTCCATTTGGACTTTTCATCTTTGGAGGTGGTGATTCTGATGGCTTTGGTACTGCTGCTCTTTGTTCTTCAGGTAAGTATCCTCATAAAATGATTTTATTTATTTATTTATTTATTTATTTATTTATTTATTTATTTAATTTATATGCCACCCCTCTCCAGAGACTCAGGGCGGCTCACAATACATTTAAAAAAAAACTATTCTAAAAACATTTAAAAGATTAAGAAACATTAAAAACCTTAGAACGCATTCACATCATTCATGGCCGGATCTTGCCAGATCGCAAAGCGAGATCAACAGCCCTAGGCCTGCCGGAAAAGCCAGGTCTTCACAGCTTTTTGGAAGGCCAGTAGAGTGGGGATGGTCCAGACCTCAGGAGGTACCTGGTTCCAGAGAGCTGGGGCAGCCACAGAGAAGGCCCTCCCCCGCGGGCCCGCCAGCCGGCATTGTTTAGTTGATGGAACCCGGAGGAGACCAACTCTGTGGGATCTTACCGGTCACTGGGAGCTATGCGGTAGAAGGCAGTCTCAAAGATAACCTGGCCCTGAGCCAGGTAGGGCTTTAAAGGTAATAACTAACACCTTGAATTGTGCCCTGAGACCAATAGGGAGCCAGTGCAGCTTGCGAAGTATTGGTGTAATGTGGGTGTACCTAGGTGCACCCACGACAGCTCTCGTGGCTGCATTCTGGACCAGCTGCAGTCTCCGAACACTTCAAGGGTAGCCCCATGTAGAACGCGTTGCAATAATCTAACCATGAGGTGACAAGAGCATGAGTGACTGTGAGGAGTGCCTCCTGATCCAAGTAGGGTCCCAATTGGTGCACCAGGCAAACCTGTGCAAAGGTCCCCCTAGCCACAGCTGTCAGATGTTGCTCTAATCTTAGCTGTGAGTCTAGGAGGGCACCCAAATTGCAAGCCCGTTCTGAGGGGGACAATTTCTCCCCCCCCCAGAACCAAAGATGATGGTGGTGGTGGTGATGATGATGATATCTATCTTTAAAGCTAGTTCTTATTAGAATGTACTTTCAAAATGTTTAAAGCTTTATTGGACACACAGATTGCTCATATTCATATAGGGCCACTTTCAATCCATTATGTCTTCCACTGACTTCTCTATTTGGAAATAAAGCCAAGTGGATCTAGACTCTATTTGCAGCTAACCAGGAGGAGAATGCAAAGTCAATAAGCATGATGGCTCCAGTCACTACATATCTTTAAATATTAATTTTTTTTCTTAAATTTCACTCTATAGAAAAAAGGAACAAAAGAATTACCCACAGTAACACGCTCTCTTTCTCTTTCACTTTCCCTCCCTCCCTCTCCTTTATCAGTTCATCTTTGTACTGCCGTTTGCTGAAAAAATCTTTCCTCTCTTCCCAAAGCTTTAAAATGACTTCCTGTTGCATTGTCTTTCAAAATCTCACAAGGAAAGCCTGCTGCTCCTTTGATTATCCAGAACCTATGTGAATCTTTTTGTCCCTTTTCATTAGATACACCAGTAATGAAGTGCATGTCAATAGTCACTAACCTTGTTTTAACCATGGTTTCGTTAAATAGTCCCAATATCCTGCCCTGAGAACAGCCACTATGAAGCCTGTGGAAATGCCTGCCCAGCCACCTGCTCTGACCGCTCTGCTCCCAGCACCTGCAGGAACACCTGTGCACAAATCTGCCAGTGTGACGAAGGCTTTGTCCGCAGTGGTGAGAAGTGCGTTCCGGTGGACACCTGCAATTGCGTTTACCAAGGCGTGACCTATAAGGCAGGGGAAGAGTTCTGGGGAGATGAAGACTGCCAGAGTTATTGCAAGTGTGATGCTAAATTAGGCAAGGCTGTATGCCAAACATCTTCTTGCAAGGGCAAGGCAAAATGCAGCGTGGTCAATGGTGTCCGGGGATGCCATGCTGTCAGTTACAGGACCTGCATAGGAACTGGAGACCCTCACTATACAACCTTTGATGGGAAGAAATACGATTTCATGGGCACCTGCATTTACCAAATGGCCGGGCTCTGCTCCAAGGATCCTTCCCTTACACCATTTTTGGTCACCGTGGAGAATAACCACCGAGGCAACAAGGCAGTGTCCTACACCAAAGTGGTGACCCTGGAGATCTACAACTTTACCATCAGTTTGAGCCAGGAGTTTCCCCAAAAGATCCAGGTATATAAACTAATCCATGGCTTATTAATCTAAGGAGGTGTTGGAATGGCTTATTAATAATAAAAATAAAAGTCATTGCAAGGTTCATATTCTCAGGCATAAAAGCTTCATAGGTGTTAAGTTCTCAGTGTTTCTTAGTTCTTGTCGCTCTATGTAGGTTTAACTATGATTTCTCCAAACCAGGATGAGATGATAGTTGCAGATTATACAGTATACATTTAAGGGGTCAGATATATAGGACTTGCAGAAGCCAGAATATTATCATCCCCCCGTATAAATATTGAAATACTAAAATAATTTTCTGCATATAAATAAAATAATTTATTTTATTTGTTATACTGTTTCATCTTCTAGTACCAACTTTAAATTACATCTGCAATTTTCTATTTGGTTTTTTTTGGCTATGTATAAATTTATTGTTATTATATAATGACAGATTTCTTTCTTTGCTTATTTGTCAAACAGCCCATGGAGTGGAATAGAGGAGACGATTGGTCTGAAAGATAACAAGAACAAATCTACTCCTAAGATTGAAAGAATTGTTAGTGCCTTGACTATTTTTTTTCTGTATCTTAATTCAGGTCAATGGCATCTTTGTGGAACTACCCTTTTCGTATGAAAACAAACTGAGCATCTACCAGAGTGGAGTTCATGGCTTCATCAAGACAGACTTTGATCTGAGTGTCAGCTTTGACTGGTACAGCTATGCCAGGGTCATTGTTCCGGACTCTTACGCCAATGCACTCTGTGGCCTCTGTGGTAATGCCAATGAAAATCAAAATGATGACTTTCTCATGAAAGATGGAAGGCAAGCAGAGGATGAAATTCAATTTGCAAACAGCTGGAAGGTGAAAGATATTCCTGACTGTTCTTCTGGGTGCACCAAAAATTGCCCAGTGTGCAATGATGCTGATAAACGAACCTACCAAGGTCCATCCTACTGTGGGATTCTTACAAGAAAGAGTGGGCCTTTCAGGCAATGCCATGATGCCATTGATCCTCAATCTTATTTTGATGATTGTGTCTATGATACCTGCATATACCAAGGTCATCATGAGGCCCTCTGTAGTGCCATCAGCTCCTACGTGACAGCATGTCAAGCTCAAGGCATCCAAGTTGAGGAGTGGAGATCACCCTCCTTCTGCAGTAAGTCTTCTCTCCTGCATTCAACGTTTACTTGGCATAAGAGATGAAAGAGAGCCTAAATCCAGTAACAGAAATGGGAGAGTCATTTGATGAAGAGCCCCATTTATATCACAGTAGCTTACCTCAACTTGGTGCCCTCCAGATGTGTTGAAGCCCAACACATCTGAAATTGTGGCAAGTTCAGCAAGGCAATGTTCCATGATCTGTGGATCCGGAATCTGTGATAAACTGAAATCACCAGCCTGAACTGGAAAAAGGAAAGAGGCCCAACATTAAAATATTAGAAATATTAGAAGAGCAATTTTTTCCCTAAATATATTCCCAGAGTGGTTGTGAATTAACAATGCAACTTTATGGAACAGAAAATATTTATATTTATCAGAGTTTAAACCTAGTATTAATTCCCCCACCCATTTTTTTTCTGTATTTACTGTAGTAATAATTCTACAATATACCTCTTGTACTCTGACCCGTTGTTCATGGATATATTGCTTCAATTCAATGCCTTGAGGATTTTTTTGAGATGGGTGCAACTATAGTTACTGTGGTTGTGATAAATATTGATTTCCTATAGCAAATTAATGGGACATAGGTGGAACAAGTTTACTTTAGATTCAACCCTTATACAGAAGTATTAAATGTCTAGTATCAGAACCACTGTATCAACATAAAATACCTTGTCTTGTCCAATGAAAGTTTCACTTCCCACTTGGCTCTATCCTTTCCACAAATTCATTCCGAGGAATACATTTGTTTTAATATTCACAGACATTTTCATGCATACCCCTCTCCATAGGTACTCCGTTTTGCCTTACTTTTCCTAGTGTGTACATTTTCTGAGTAAAACATTTCATAGGAAGAGGTCAGACTTCCTCAGTGTTGTAAAAGCTGGAAGTTCAAGCCAGCATTACCAATGGGTGTCTAGTCCATTAAATAATGCAAGGATGAAGAATAACAGAAAAACAATATTGGAAGGGACCTTGGAGATCTTCTAGAGACATCTAGTCCAACCGTTTGCACGAACACCACACCCTATGACAGTGATGGTGAACCTTTTAGACACCGAGTGCCCAAACTGAAAGGTGTGTGCGTGTGTAGACATGCGCATGCGTGGACCTGCGTGTATGCACAGCAGAGACCCGAAGATCAGCTGGCCTGCAGGAGATGGGGCATCCCAACACCGGCAGTGCAGTAAGATCTTTTTCTTTCGTGAGCTTCTGTTTCGTCGTTTGCAGGGAAACAGAAGCCCACGAAAAAAATGCCACAGAGATCTGACCTGAGGCAATGGTGCGCGTGCCAGCAGAGATGGCTCTGTGTGCCATTTCTGGCACGCGTGTCATAGGTTCGCTATCACGGCCCTATGATATTCTAGATAAGTGCTTGTCTAGTTTCTTCTTAAAAGCCTCCAGTGATGGAGCATCTACAACTTCTGAAGGCAAGCTGTTCCACTGGTTAATTGTTCTCATTGTTAGGAAATTTCTCCTTAGTTCTATGTTGATTCTCTCCACTGTAGTTTCCATCCACTGTTTCTTATCTTGCCTTCTGGTGCTTTGGAAAACAGGTTAACCCCCTCTTCTTTGTGATAATTTGATAAGCAACATTCTCTTTATTCTGTTTTTCAGGTATTTCTTGCCTACCTAATACCCACTATGAGCTGTGTGGCAGTGGTTGTCCAGCCACATGCAAGAGCCTCATCTCACCGCAGAAGTGTGATGTTCCATGCCTGGAAGGATGTTTTTGTGACTCTGGATTTATCCGCAGTGGGGATCAGTGTGTTTCAAAGGCCAAATGTGGCTGTTATGATCAAGGCCGATACTACAAGCTGGGAGAAGAGTTTTATCCCACCACTTCCTGCCAGAAAAAGTGCATCTGCATGGCTAACGCAACCATAGAGTGTCAAAAGTTCTCTTGTGAAGCTCATGAGGAATGCAAGATTGTAAAGGGCGTTCAAGGCTGCCACCCCTTAGGTTATGGAAAGGCCATTGCACTGGGTGACTCTCATTTCATTTCCTTTGATGGAAGGCATTTTGAACTCTACGGCTCCTGTACTTACACTTTAGCTCAAGTCTGCCAGCACAACCCTCAGCTCCAGAACTTCACTGTGTGGGTAGAGAATGAGAATCTTAATGATGGTCCTTTAGAACTAATCTGGAATGTGAAGGTCTTCATTCATGGTTACACAGTCACCCTTCAGTGGGGAGAAAAGTGGCAGGCAATGGTAGGTGAAAGAGCTTATAACTAGGAGGTTTATCTTATGGGTTTTCGTTATCATATTTGGGGAAAAGACTTTGAATCCTAGGGCCAGCAAACTGTTTGGAGAATAAGGGCTCCACTCCTCCCCACACATTTTATTTGGGCTTTGTATGTTTGCATACAAATTTATTAGAGTCTTAATGCATCACAATCAAGCAGAAAAACTCAGTTTTACACTCAGCAGTGATGTTATGGTTTTAATCTCAGAAGATTTAAAAAAAAATAGGAGGGGGAAGATCTGGGAATTGAATGCATACTTTCTACTTCTGATGATTTTGCTATGTAGACTGAGTGCAAGATCATGAGAGAAGCCGCATTTTATTCTTTTCCCAGGTTTGTGAAAAGGGAAAAAAAAGATGTTAATTACTGGTATTTATTTTATTTTATTTTATTTATTTGATTTGTATACCGCCCTACTCCCGAAGGACTCAGGGCGGTGAACAGCCAACAATAAAATACATAAATACACAAAATTTAAAAACCCGATAAAATCAAATTAAACTTTTTGGCCCAGACAAATTAAAATACCCCAATAATTTAAAAACAGATTAAAATTTACATATTTAAAAAGGGAAGAGATCAGGCCAAGCCCGCTTGATGGAATAAAAAGGTCTTCACAGCACAGCGGAAGGAGCGCAGATCCGGGATCCTCCGTATCTCCGGGGGGAGCTCATTCCAGATGGTAGGTGCCCCCACAGAGAAGGCTCTCCCCCTAGGGGCCGTCAGTCGACACTGTTTGGCTGACGGCACCCGGAGGAGTCCCTCTCTATGAGAGCGTACTGGCCGGTGGGAGGCTATTGGTGGTAGTAGGCGGTCCCGTAAATAACCAGGCCCTAAGCCATGGAGCGCTTTAAAGGTGGTAACCAAAACCTTGAAGCTCACCCGGAAGACCACCGGGAGCCAGTGCAGCTCGCGCAGGAGAGGTGTTACATGGGAGCGCCATGTCGCTCCCATTACCACCCGCGCGGCCGCACTCTGCGCCAGTTGGAGCCTCCGGGTGCTCCTCAAGGGGAGCCCCATGTAGAGAGCATTACAATAGTCCAGGCGGGAGGTGACGAGGGCATGAGTGACCGTGCGTAACGAGTCCCGATCCAGAAAGGGACGCAACTGGCGAATCAGGCGGACCTGATAAAAAATCCTCCCGGTCACGGCCGTCAAGTGCTCTTCTAAAGACAGCCGTGAATCCAGGAGGACGCCCAAGTTGCGAGCCCTCTCCGTGGGGGCCAATGATTCGCCCCCAATAGTCAGTGATGGCGTCAACTGGCTATATCGGGACGTCGGAAACCACAGCCACTCGGTCTTGGATGGGTTGAGCCTGAGCCTGTTCCTCCCCATCCAGATCCGTACGGCCTCCAGGCACCAGGACATCACTTCAAGGGCATCGTTGGGGTGATCCGGGGTGGAGATGTACAGCTGGGTGTCATCAGCGTACTGATGGTACTCCACCCCGAAACCACGGATGATCTCGCCCAGCGGCTTCACATAAATGTTGAACAGGAGAGGTGAGAGGACCGACCCTTGCGGCACCCCACATATGAGGGGCCTCGGGGTCGACCTCTGTCCCCCTGTCAACACGGACTGCGACCGGTCAGAGAGAAAGGAGGAGAACCACCGCAACACAGTGCCTCCCACCCCTAACTCTTCCAACCGGTGCAGCATGATACCATGGTCGATGGTATCAAAAGCCGCTGAGAGATCTAACAGGACCAGGACAGAGGAGCACCCCCTGTCCCGAGCCCTCCAGAGATCATCAACCAACGCGACCAATGCCGTTTCCGTGCTGTACCCGGGCCTGAAGCCCGACTGGAACGGATCCAGATACGTTGTTTCATCCAGGTGCTGGGGGAACTGTTTCGCGACCACACTCTCAACAACCTTCGCCACAAAACGAAGGTTGGAGACCGGACGATAATTTACCAACATTGCCGGGTCCAGGGATGGCTTCTTGAGGAGAGGCCTCACCACCGCCTCTTTCAAGGCGGCAGGAAAGACACCCTCACCCAACGAAGCATTTATAATCCCCTGGAACCAGCCTCGTGTCACCTCCCGAGAAGCCAGCACTAACCAGGAGGGACACGGGTCCAATAAACAAGTGGTCGCGTTCAGTCTACCCAGAATCCTGTCCACGTCCTCAGAGGTCACAGGATCAAACTCATCCCAGATAACATTCTCAAGACCTGCCCCAGTCCCTCCCCCTGAGACTATCCAGTGGAGCAGGGAGCGGGTCACCCTAAACAGGGCGGCCGGGCAATTATCTGATGACGCAATAAGAGCAGCAAAATAGCTACATTTCGCTGCTTTTATCGCCACTAGGTAATTCCTAATATGAGCTCTTACCAGTGTCCGGTCAGATTCAGAAAGACTGGCCCTCCAACTACTCTCTAGGCGTCTTTTCCGGCGCTTCAACTCCCTCAGCTCCTCAGTGAACCAAGGAGCTAAATGAGATCGGCGCCGGGTCAGAGGCCGCAAAGGCACGACCCGATCCAGAGCTCCAGCGGCCGCCCTATCCCAGGCGGCCACTAGGTCTCCAGTCGAGGCGTGTGCCAGAGCCTCAGGGAATGGCCCAAGCTCCATCTGGAACCTATCCGGTTCCATCAGGTATGAAGCAATGTGAAACAAGCATTAAATTGTATGCATGTAAAACCAGCACTTAGCCCCAATTTTTATTCTTTGTTGCTACAGGTGGATGGACAGTTGTATACCCTGCCAATGAATGCAGCTGATGGGAAATTCTGGATCACCCAAGAAGGGAACAACATCATCATCTACACAATCTTTGGCTTCACGGTCTTATATGATACTTCTTCATATGTTCAGGTTTCTGTCCCCAATACTTACAGGGGTCATATGTGTGGCCTGGCTGGCAACTTCAATGGTGATCCGAAGGATGACTTCATGCTACCTAATGGAAAGCTCACTGAAAACGTGGAAGAATTTGCGGCTTCTTGGAAGGTCCCCGTGAATGGTGTAATTTGTTCTGATGGCTGCGGGGACAGATGTCCCATCTGCAACAAAGCCCAGAAAACAAAATATGAAGCTGGGAACTTCTGTGGAATGATCCCATCCAAGACAGGTCCATTCATAGACTGCCATTCATTGGTGAACCCTGCAGAATATTTTGAACACTGTTTGAATGAGGCCTGTACAACCCATGAGGTTCAAGAATCCCTTTGTCGAAGTCTTCAAGCCTATGTAGCAGCTTGCCAGGCATCTGGTGCCAAAATTAGAGCCTGGAGAAGCTCTTCCTTCTGCCGTAAGTTTGTAGGAAGTTACTTTCCATAAATAGCCAAATCTCTGCCTCAAATGTCTTAGTCTGTCCTCCTATGCCTTGCCTTACTATTCTTATTAATGGCTGCGTCTATCCAGTTCACAACCATTTATAGCCTAAAATCCTCTGGTGCTTAACCAAGCCTGGATGCATCCTGATTCAAAGAGATTCCAGAGTTGTTTCAGCAATTACTGTGTTTCCCCAAAAGTAACACTTATTCCAAAAATATGCCTTACCATGTTTTTTTTGTGTATGTGCTCAATATAAGCCCTATCCCCAAAATAAGGAAATCTTAAGCGCCTGCACAGCCACCTGGCCACTCATTCCATCTGTTTGCTTGTGGTGTCATGGCCGCGAGACCTCCTGCCCCACAATGAGGAAGCAGAAGAAGTGGGCCTGCCATGTACTCTTAAAGTAAATGGGAAAAAAACTAAGACATCCCCCAAAATAAGCCCTAGTGCTTATTTTGGAGCCCAAAAGAAAATAAGTTTGGGTCTTATTTTCATGGAAACACAGGTACTTGTTCCAAGAATCCTCACCTTTATTGCCTAGTTGCTTATTAATCTCTCAATATTGTACTCAGGTTCTTTGTTGTGTCATTCGTCCCAATGTGAAGGAGGAGGGAAGAATAGTAATCTGTGGGCCTAATTGTTTTGGTTAGGTTCTCAGCCACATCTTTGATTTTTGCTCCAGGGAGACAACATACCTCCCTAGATTGTACTTTCCTCCCCTGGAAGATGTGATTGTGAGTCATTAGCACTTCAATAGAGCCCAGCTTCTCAACTTGGGCAATTTTAGGAGATGTGGACTTCTCTTCCTGGAATTCCCTAGCCATTTTAATCTATTTGCTTCTTCTGTTTTCCACAGCTCTCACCTGTCCGGCCCACAGCCACTATGAGCCATGTACCAGAACTTGTGATTCCACCTGTGCCGCCTTATCTAGTCCAAGTCAGTGCTCAGGGAACTGCTTTGAAGGCTGTCAGTGTGATGAGGACTATGTCTTTGATGGATCTCAATGTGTAACCATGAAGCAATGTGGCTGCACTTATCGCGGAGCCTACCTCAAGGTGATTTCTCTCTCCCTCGATGTGGCTGAGGGCAGAAAGGGGCTTTTTCTGATGAGATGGCCACTGGGAACGATTCCTGACAGACTACAGACTTACAACAGTGTGTTTAGTGACCATTCAAAGTTATAAAGGCACTGAACAATTATTTTGTTATGACTATTTTTCACAGTTAGGACCTTTGCAGCATCCCCATGGTCATGTGACCAGCATTCAAATGTTTAGCAACTGGTTCATATTTATGACGGTTGCAGTGTCCTGGGGTCATGCGATCACTTTTCCCAACCTTTTGACAAGCCAAGTCAATGGGGAAGTTAGATTCTTTTATTTTATTTCATTTCATTTCATTTCATTTCATTTCATTTCATTTCATTTCATTTCATTGTTTTGTTTTATTTTTATTTTATTTTATTTTATTTTTCAAAGTTTTGAAACCATCCATCTATCCTCATCTACCCAGGACCATCAAACAGTAGCTATCATCTTAACTCTTCTGACCCCTTTGTCGATGCCCCTGGTTATGGGACCTGCAACGTGAATTTATGTCTACAATTACATTAATTTAAAAATTGGTGGTATGGAGGGAAGGCTTTTCTTTTCTTATTGTAGCTGACTCTGGGACTTTGCTCAACAGATCGGCGAGCACATTTACTCGAAGGGCTGCACAAAAAAATGCACCTGCCAGTCAGCAGGCCAGCTCCAGTGTAAAGAAAGCAGCTGTCAGCTTGGAGAGACCTGTGCCGTTCGGGAAGGCGTGCGTGGCTGCGTGAAGCTGGAAGCTCAATGCAAACTCACTGCCCAAGCGCATATCACTTCTTTCGATGGTGCCTCAGGGAGATATTCCTGCAGTGGAGTCTATGAAATAGCTTCTCTTTGTGACCAGAACTCTGCTTCCTGGTTCAGGCTGCTAGCAAGCATCGAAAAGGCATATACGAAGCAGATGGTGATTGGGAAATCTATCTTCTTTTACTTTCGAGATGGATTCATCCAGATTATAAACCGAGAAAGGTTTTGGGTAAGTGAAAATCAAGAGCAATCAAGAACTTACGGAACACTTAGTAGCCTTTAATGTACATTCTTCAAAGTCTCTGCTCCCACTCCACCCCTAGAATCATCCTTCATAAATTCTGGCTAGAGAATGCAAAAGGCACTGGTGAGCTGATAGGACAATTCATCCTTTACCCTTAAGCATTTTTACATATTTTAATAATAAAGTTGCATTTTAAATTTGGTAGTAACTGAATGAAAGTAAAAATCTCCCTTGAGTCAAGCTAGATTCTGGTTGAATTAATGGACACTCCTCTGTTGTACAGAAAATTTTGCCACTGCCATCTTCAGGAACGCTCTTTGATTTTTCAGTAAAAGTGCAGTTGTAAGATTCCCTTTCAATTATTTTTTTATTAGATTATAGAATAAAATGCAAAAATACAAAAGCAAATAGTAGAACACTGTGGGGAGGAGAAGGGGAAAGAAAAGTGAGGAGGGGAGAGAGAAAAAGAAAAGATGGACTTCTGACTTCCTCTGTTGCAGTAGAATAAGGCATCAAACCTCAACTTCCATAATATTATACACTTGGAATTTCTGTAACAACAAATCAACCTAATCAGTAAAACCAAAATCAAAGCTTCATTTTTTTCTACTCAAGGAAAACCCTTTCAATTACTAACCAAGTTGCCATCGCTTACCTTCCAAAACTAGACAATAATGGCCAGCAACAGCTATAAACGGATGAGTTGATTCCTGATGAAAAAAGTATGCAGATGTTTCAGCAACTCTGTGCAAATGGGGAGATACCTATTCTTTCTATCCAAAATATCTTATTTTCTTTCTACACAACTGCTGTCTGCAAGGCATCTAATCTCTTGCAGAAGATTTTGAAATTAAGCTGAGGACTATTTGAGTAGATTCAAAGGAAGAAAACAAACTTTTAAAAATAGGGGTAGGGATGTTTTCAGGTTCCTAACTCTTCCTACCTCAATCATGTTTTCCAGGTAAATGGTCAGAAAATAACGCTGCCATATGAGAACAGCCCTGTGTCCATGAAGAAAATTCAAGAGAAAATTGTTATTGACCATGATTCTCAAGTGCAAGTTTATCTCCATCCTGATGGGATGGTCACAATGGCAGCCAAGGAGACCCTCAGAGGGAAGCTGTGTGCCACCTGTGGAAATTTCAACAAGGACCGCTTGGATGACTTGAAGCTGGCCAGTGGAGAGAGAACAAATAGTTTTGATGAAGTACTCAAGTCCTGGGAGGCGGAAGATTTCCTTTAAGTTGCTTCTAGACTGTTCCAGCTGTGCTTGTGATCGGATGTAACAGCAAAGCACAAGGGAAGCCCAACATTTTGTGTAGCATATGCTGAAATATTTGTTTAGGAGAAACAGCATTCTTGATGTCCCAGAGTCTCAGCTTCTCTTTGAAGGTCAACCCTGAACATCCTTTTGAACATGCATTTTTAAGCTTAGCCTGCAGAGATAGTGAAATCGAACCAAGTTATACTTAATTCTACCTCCAGCAAAGATTGGTGGGAAAACGTTACTCACCATACTAGATAATCATAAAGTAGTTTAGGCAATTGTAGGGCTGAATGCAAATTGCTCATAAGCTTTGTCCTCCCCTATGTTCCTCCCACCCAAAGTTTCCACCATAATTGCAACTTTCCTTTTGTTTAATATTTAAAACTGCTTGCTTGTGCAGCACACATTATTCACTAAATATTACAATAACTCTGCGCACTAATTCATTTAGAGATTTAACTGATACAAATGTGAAGGAGAAACAACTAAGATATTGTTCCATTTCAAAATGTAATAAAATTGGATTAGATAAATCAATGCTGCTTCCCACTTTTTTAAAAAGCAATAAATGTTCCTCATACACAGGGAAATGCTTCACTATTTGGTTGCTCACACTGACTACAAAATGATTACAAATTATAAAGTCCTACATTATTGCACATCAGCTGAGCTAGAGATCATTCATAATCTATATCTGTGATGGCGAACCTATGGCAAACATGCCACAGATGGCACACGGAGCCATATTGGTGGGCACGCAAGCATTGCCCTAGCTCAGCTCCAGTATGCATGCGTGCACTGGCCAGCTGATTTTTGGGCCTTCTGGGCTCACTGGAAGTCGGCAAATGTGCTGTTTCCAGCCTTTGGTGGGCCTCCGGGGGGTGGGGAAGGCTGTTTTTGCCCTCCCCAGGCTCCTAGAAAGCCTCTGGAGACTGGAGAGGGCAAAAAATGGGCCTACCGGGCCCACTGGGCCATCACATGCCAAAAGCGGGGGGAGCATGTGGGGGGACAGGACGCATAGAATTATGGATGTGGGCATAGACGCGCGCCTCCACCCTGCACTCCCCCAGCTTTGGCACACGATGGCAAAAAGTTTAGCCATCACTGATCTATATAGTAGTAAAACTCTCTAAAGGTTTGTTTGTAACCCTTAAGTGGGCCAAATGGTGCATCGTAGGGCAACAATTTTTGAACCAAAATACCTCAAATGGGCTAACCTAAATATTATGTTAATCCTGGAGCCATGACTGCCGTGCAATTTTAAATTTTGCAAGTTTTATAAAACAATTGATGACATAAAAATCATAAAACATTTTATGTCCTAAAACATTTCCTATGCTGATATATGACTCTACCATACTGTTCAATGTAGACCATTTTCAAGGCAGATTCATTATGAATTTATCTCAAATTTTCTAGTCAAGACAGTACATTAGAAATCCTGTCATTGTTGAAGTTACTGAGGAATCTGATAAGGAAATCTCTCTGAAAATATGACCCAACAGGTCCTGGTTGGTCTGCTATTTCTTATACTTTGACCAAAGTTACACCATGAATTAATTCATCAGGACAATAATCCTGTGCCACACTTAACCAGAGTATATAATAATGCTCCATTTTGCAACAACAAATTCTTTGAGCCTAAAAAAATTGTCAACATTTTAAATAAAAGTACTGAAAAATTCAAAATAAAAATTATCACCGAAGGACCCATAGGTAGAATAAGGCACTGCTAGGAATCCTAGTTTGAAGTAAGAGATATTGGGCAGTTTTATGTGCTGGTATCTGTGTTTGTATGCATGCATATATAACATATAATTATTGATTGATCTATTGATACAGAGTTTGTACAATATGAGTCACCATAGTACAGGTTACCAAAGCTGCCTAGCCACTCCAAAGTTTAACCACATCCATATTTTAACATTTCTGCAGTTATACAGTATCATCTACACCTGCAGCTTTATCAGCGTTCTGCATTATCATGGCACTTATGATTTGTCTACCATGTTTTTCTTAACTAACATGGCACTTAAGTCTATTTTGAGGGATGTCATTACTGTTCCCATACATATCTCTAAAATACCCTCCCAGTATGATCTCACTTCGATTTGTTCTCAAAAAATTTAATCACTTTTAATTCATTCACTCTGTTGGAGATTCTTTGTTTAGCTTTCTTCATCTATTTCCAGAACACATTGCTTAATTCCACCAAAATCACCTTGTGTTTCCTCCATCCCTTAACTGGCCCTGGTTCTCCTTGACTACATTCCTGACCTCTAAGAGACATGAATGGGTGTGATACCTAAATTAGGCAGCAACCAGTTCCAATCGCTGGTTCCAGTTTCTCTTCTCCTCTCTCCCATTTGCAATAGGATGGAATACATTACCTATGGAACTTTCATTCTCTCTCCTCTCCCCTCTCCTCAAGCACAAAAGACCAAGTCACTGTCCTTCTTTTCTTCTTTCCCACATTCAATTGTAGAGAGGACTGAAATCTATTGGGTGATTTAATAAAAGAGAATTACTATATTCCAGGCTTCTGGGGAGTTCATAAAAGCACTTTCTTCAAGGTCCACATGCAGAGATAACCATGCCAAACTGTGACAAACAACTGAGGGCAGGCATCCTGATTAGGGGGTCCTCCCAATGTGTGTTTTAGAGTTTCACCCTTGGAACTCCTGGCCTGAGCACCGCCCGTTCCCTAAGGGCTCATACCATATCTTCCTATCATATGTGCTGCATTGTCTTTCTCTGAGTGGCAACTTTGATCTCAAAACAAAGATTTTAACCTTCTTGCAGTAAATGAAGATTTTGACCTTCACATAGAAATGAAGTGTTGGAACTACTCAGCTTTGCAAGGATTCACAGCCTTCAATACAGCTCTCACCTGGTGTTCGTAGAGAGTGAGTGGCTGAGAATCCAAAGGCCGGCATGCAGTGGCTACGGGATCTGGTCAGTTCACCTGGTAGCAGGCGAAGGTGTTCAACTCCTTTACCAATGAAGCATCAGCATTTGTTTGCTTTATAATGTGCTGGGTTTTTCTAGGTTTTAAAATTTTTTGTCAGCATATGCTTGCATTTTGCATGGGCTCTTGTACAACTGTTGGGGGTTGAGTCCAGTATGTGTTTTTCTCTGAACACAACTGATTTTCTTTCATGAAATCAATCGATATTACAGGTATGGGAAGCTTCGTTTGAAGGTAATGCAACCAAATTAGCCCTTTTGATTTAAATAGATGAACCAAATTGCTGGATCAATTCAATGCTTCAGATCAAATCAAATGCACTCAACTGAGTTCAAAAATTTCATGGACTTTTGTGCACGTCTGACATATATATTAGATTGATTTATCTCTTGAAACTGAAGCACATATTTGAATCAGATACTAGCTGTTTTATAACCCCACAATGAAAACAGTGTGGATCTAAAAATTCAATACTGTATGCAGTTTGGGGATTAATTTACAACGTTGCTATTTATTTAAGCTATTTAAGCTTTTTTAAAACAGCTCACTGATTTGCTTTTGATAAAGGTCCAATAACACCCACCTATAAGCATCCATGATGCCTATGATGTCATAACACATTTCAATATTTTGACAAAAACTCCTAATTGCCAAGGGTGTCCATGCACCCATCAGGGCAGCCATTTTGTGAGAGCACCTGTTACATGTTCCCTACAGATGAAATATACCCCTGGATTTTACTTATTTGGCCTTAAAGCACAGTCCTACTCATATCTGCTAATAGATTCAATGGGACATTTTATCAGCTTAATGCAGACAGGAGTAGAGCCTAGGGAGCAACTTTTCCCTATTTCACCCAGCCTTACTCAGATTCAGATTCTCTCAAAAGCCTCATGAGTCTCTTAACTAAAAGCTACAACACTGAGGCATTTTCATATATTTATTGGTTCTGACCAAAGTTGGGCCGTTTATTTCATCTGGTGTGAGTTATAACAAATAATCACACAAAGATAGGTGGGAACATTTCAAAAAAAATATTTCTGCACAGAGTTAAAGAATTTATGCTCAGAACTAATGTCTTAAAGCAAGTGCACCAAATCTCCTCACAACAGGTATTTCATGCAGTTCATACAATACATCAGCTACTCTGGGGCCAGCCAGAGGGGGTATTTGCCGGTTCTCCGAACTACTCAAAATTTCTGCTACCGGCTCTTCAGAACTTGTTAGAACCTGCTGGATTTCACCCCTGCTTAGAGGGAACTATCAGATACAAAATGGAAAACTGCTATTTTTCTGTTTAAAGATGATAAAATCATAGGTACAAGTTATTGGGTGTTTTCACAATATCACAGCTGTTGTCCCTAATGGAGATCGCAAAGTTTGAGGAACTAGGCATCAGTTATACTTTCTTTTTCAAATGAAAAAGCCCCAAAGATTTTCCTGTTCTTGGAACTCATTAATACATCTGGCTGGGCAGCACCCCAAGGATTTTAAGTTTCCATCCAAACGACTAGCAAACCCCAAAATTATTTTTTCCACAATGACCATTGCTATCTTTATTTGGAGACAATCAGAATGAAATATTTCATTTTTAAAAAATCTCAGGCTGAGGCAGAAAAACATAGATTTAGCTAAGTATTGGAAAAATGTGCTCAGGATTTCTTATTGGTTGATGATTTGAAAAAGTATAGATAAAAAATTAGCACCTTATAATTGGCAGCCACTAAATACATTTAGTCCTTGACTTACATCCACAATTGAGCCCAAAATTTCTTTTGCTAAGTAAGACAGTTGTTAAGTAAGTTTTGTCTCATTTTATGACCTTTCTTGATTAAACTTTTATTGTGAATATTTACTGTTAATTTTGCCATTGCTGCTTATTCTCCAAATGTAAGTTCTCAATCAGATATTGTCAGAATTGTATCTTTTTTCCAATGTTGGGCAAATTTTAAGTTTTCCCTTTCTTTAAAGGTAGAAGCAAAAGTCACTGCTACACATACAGCTAGTAGTACACCTGAATTCTCAAAAATCAAAACGGTCAGGATTCCCTGCTTATTTTATATATTATGCTATTGCCCCAAAGATGAACTGTTAGACTCATCAAATATTTTGGCTGTTCATAGCTGTTTCATTTTCTTTTCCATGTTAACTATAAAAAAAGTGTGCCTAGAGACAGCTTATTCCTGGGAAATAGCAGCTGTTTCAGATACATATTCATTCACAAGTAAGGCAAACCTTAACTTTTTTTTTAATTTTGTGATTATGGTTATGGCTCTTCTCACAATTGTTTACAGATACATGGAACTGTGAAGCCAGCTGATTTAGAATATGGAAGATGGGGCCTCTCCAAAATGGACACTGATTGGCATCCCAGAATTTTTCCCATCTCATTCTGTATTCTTATTCTCAAACTCCAGACATTGGAGAGAGATGGGTGAGTTTAAATGAACTCAGTGATGTTCAAAAGACACACAGCACATATGAAGGATGTGTCAAGTGCAAAAACAGCACAATGTACCTTTAACAGCAATAGCAATAGAATTTAGAATTATATAGCAATAGCAATAGCAATAGCAATAGCACTCAGACTTATATACCTCTTCACAGTGCTTTACAATCCCCTGTAAGCTTTTTACAGAGCCAGAATAACGCCCCCAACAAATCTGGAACCACATTTTACTGACCTTGGAAGGATGGAAGGCTGAGCAGGTGAGAAGCTGCTGGCAATGAGAAGAATTAGCCGGCAATACTTCATTTTAACCACCCTGCCACCAGGGCTTCTTTAAGGACACAAAATGGTGGCAACCAACAGAGTAGGAACTGAAAGAAAGAATTTCCAATTAAATAAAAATTGTGCAGAGCTGAGTTTAGGCCATAGCTATGTAGAGGACAAAATCTTACAATGTTTCAATGCCTGTCTTCAGACATCATTACAAATACTACAAATCTCTGTAATCGGAGGCACTTCAGCCCTTATGGCTTCTCCCCACTGTTATAGCTGTACCATAACTGATTATTTTGTGAAAGGAACATTTTCAACCTTCTACAGATTATCTGTTTTCTGCAAGGCTGCTGTCAATTCCAAGAGAGATTTACCAGGTATGGGTGAGTCAAACAATAATTGATGTCAATTTTATTTGCCTCCCTTGTAAATTAGATTCATTCAACTGCAAACTACTTTGCATGTTTCCCTCCAATTTAATATTGATTTGAGCAAATACATCAAATGGCATCATTAAGCAATCCTGTGTATCAATTGTACAGTGGGTAATACGACACATGAGCACATAGTCGATACAAATTCAAGATAAACCACTCCAAACTCGATTGCAGAAAATATGACTTCAGGAACAGAGTGGTCAATGCCTGGAATGCCCTACCTGACTCTGTGGTTTCTTCCCCAAACCCCAACAACTTTAATCTTAGACTGTCTACTGTTGACCTCACTCCATTCCTAAGAGGTCTGTAAGGGGCGTGCATAAATGCACCAGCATGCCTACCGTCCCTGTCCTAATGTCCCCTTTTATTTGTGACCATCTCATGTATTCATAATCATATTTATACATTTCATGTATTCACAATCATGTTTATACTTTTATCTGTAATCTTATATATGCTTGACAAAATAAATAAATATAAAATAAAATAAATAAATATCTAAATCTCATTAGCTTATGGTTATCTATCATGGTTCAGATGGTTGATTGCTCAACTTCTCTCTTGGAGAGTTGCCTCTTAGATTGCTAGCATGTTTATTTCTGATCACATAGTTGGGAAAAAAACTGCTAAGTGATTTCATTCAAACTCATGATTTCATTGCCAAAAAATCAGCCAAGCTGTCATGGTCAAGTCTTCCCTTTTATTTTTCCAAGTAATAACTCCAGTCCTCTGGGTATGAATGATAATTCCACAGAAATTCATTGGAGAACTTGCTTTGATCTCTGTATCTATAAAAAGGAGAAGGAACACTGATTAAAAATAGAGGGAGAAGAATTCTCCTTTCTCTTCCTTCTTGCTCAGACCAAGGCTGACTTCCTAGGCTGAAGGTAAGCAAGACTTCTTTACATTGAGCCTTAGGTGACTTCTAGGCTGCTTCAGCAAACTAAACAAGAAATGATACTTATCTCAATTAAGCTTCAGGTTTTTCCCCTTATCACCTTGCAGTCTTCAATAGTTCCTCTTTGGATCTAGAATTTTAGAAAAAAAAATTATTGGCAATGAAGAACAGGAGAACACTCCACCTTACCAAATGAAGTTCTGCTCCAAGTTTTTCATCTATGTGTCTATTGAAGTATCTATATAGGGAAGGATGGAGCACTGGATCTGATCAGTTGAGGTTTTAGAAAATTGAAAATTCTATTCCAAAGGATTTGACGACATAAGTAAACCTTGCTGCCTGATTTTTTTTACTTCACAATTTAGAGAAGTCAGAAATCTAGAGGTACCTAGGGGTAATCAGAAATCTATGAGTTTCAACTGCTTTGAAACTCATCAAATTTGGTACTCAACACATTTTGATCTGAACATTTTGTCCCGGTATTTATTGTTTGTTTGGTACTCAATGCACAAGTTAGAACTTGTTGGTATTGGCTGCCTTGTAACTCACCACGTTGTTCCTTATGGGAAAAAAATGTTCAGTACTCATCATTTTTGGTAATCATTATGCCTCCCAGAACCAATTAATGATGAACACTAAGGTACCACTGTAGATCTTGCCTGGTTCCATTTGTCTGATTTTATTTATGTCACCATTTTTTCTCCAAAAAGCACAAAGCAGAACTCATTTCCTTCCACTTTTAGCAGTGCTGTCAGTCTAAGAAATATAGACTAGTGTAAAGTCAACTTTTGAATTTTAAAGCCGTGGGCTGGTGGGAATCCTAAAAATGAAGAAGGGTATATGGTAGGTATTTTTCCTTCAGTATGTAAACTTCTACAGGTGTTTCTTTGTACAGCTTCCATTAGCACGAATGTGTGTCATTCAACAGATTTGTTTGCTTTATAATGTGCTGGTTTTTTCTAGGTTTTTTTAAATTTTGTGAGTGTGTGCTTGCATTTTGCATGGATTCTTGCGCAACTATGGGGGCTGAGTCCAGTGTGTGTTTTTCTCTGAACATGTCTGATGTTTTTAAGCTATTTAAAAACATCTCCCTGATTTTACACTGATTTAAAGTAATAAGCCAACATGAGTTTGTCAAAAACAGATCATGCCAGACTAATCTTATTGCATTCTTTGAAAAACTGACAAAATTAGGTGACCAGAGGAATACTGTCGGTATAATTTATTTGGACTTCAGTAAGGCATTTGATAAAATAGACCATAACCTGCTACTTGATAAAATAGAAAAATGTGGGATAGACAGCATCACCACCAGATGGATTCGTAACTGATTACTCAACGTGTAATCCTCAATGGAACTGCAAATAGATGGTGGGAAGCATGCAGTGGGGTACCCCAAGGCTCTGTTTTAGGCTCAGTACTTTTCAACATCTTCATCAATGATTTGGATGAAGGGATAGATGGGGAACTCATCAAATTTGCAGACGACACCAAAATAGCAGGAATAGCCAACACTACAGAAGGTAGGCTAAAGATACAGAAATATCTTGACAGATTTGAACATTGGGTGCTATCTCACAAAATGAAATTCAATGGTGAAAAAAAATAAGGTTCTACATTTAGGCAAGAAAAACAAAATGCACAGGTACAGTATAGGTGGTATCTTGCTCAATAGTAGTAACTGTGAGAGGGATCTTGGAGTCCTAGTGGACAACCATTTAAATATGAGCCAACTGTGTGCTGCAGCTGCCAAAAAAGCAAACACAGTTCTGGGCTGCATAAATAGAGGGATAGAATAAAGATCATGTGAAGTGTTAATACCACTTTACAATGTTTTGGTAAGGCCACACTTGGAATATTGCATTCCGTTCTGGCCGCCACAATGTAAAAAAGATGTTGAGACTCTAGAAAGAGTGCAGAGAAAAGCAACAAAGATGATTAGGAGACTGGAGGCTAAAACATATAAAGAATGATTGCTGGAACTGGGAATGTCTAGTTTGATGAAAAGAAGGACTAGGGGAGACATGAGAGCAGTGTTCCAATATCTCAGGGGCTGCCACAAAGAAGAAGGAGTCAAGCTATTCTCCAAAGCACCTGAAGGCAGGACAAGAAACAATGGGTGGAAACTAATCAAGGAGAGAAGCAACTTAGAACTAAGGAGAAATTTCCTGACAGTTAGAACAATTAATCAGTGAAACAACTTGCCTCCAGAAGTTGTAAATATTCCAACACTAGAAGCTTTAAAGAAGAGATTGGATAACCATTTGTCTGAAATGGTACAGATTTCCTGCCTAAGAAGGGGGTTAGACTAGAAGACCTCCAAGGTCCCTTCCAACTCTGTTATTCTATTTCTATTTCTATTCCATTCTATTCTAATTTGCTTTTGATAAAAAAAGCATTTTGGGCTCAATAATACCCACCTATAAGCATCCGTGAGGACTATGATGTCACAATACATTTCAACATTTTAACAAGAATTCTAATTGCCAAGGATGGCCATGCACCGATCAGGGCAGCCATTTTGTGAGAGCACCTGCTACATGTTCCCTACAGATGAAATATACCCCTGGATTTTATTTATTTGTCCTTAAAGCACTCATAGATTCAATGGGACATTTTGTTAGCTTAATGCAGACAGGAGAAGAGCCTAGAAAGCAATTTTTCCCTACTTCACCCAGCCTTACTCAGATTCAGACTCTCTCAAAGCCTCATGAGGACTAGTCTCTTAACTAAAGGCTGCAACACTGAGGCATTTTCACATATTTATTGGCTCTGACTAAAGTTGGGCCGTTTATTTCACCTGGTGTGAGTTATAACAAATAATCACACAAAGATAGGTGGGAACATTTCAAAAAAACTATTTCTGCACAGAAATAAAGAATTTATGCTCAGAACTAATGTCTTAAAGCAAGCGCACCAAATCTCCTCACAACAGGTATTTCATGCAGTTCATACAATACATCAGCTATTTATTTATTTATTTATTTTATTAAATTTCTATACCGCCCTTCTCCCGAAGGACTCAGGGCGGTGAACAGCCACAAGATAAAACACATAAATACAAAAATTTAAAATAAATTAAAAATGAATTAAATAATTTGGCTGAATTTAAAATACCCCGTAATTTAAAACAAATTAAAATTTACATTTAAAAAAGGGGAGAAGATTTAGGCCAGGCCAGCTTGATGGAATAAAAAAGTCTTAAGTGCGCGACGGAAGGTGCGCAGATCCGGGATCCTCTGTATCTCCGGGGGGAGCTTGTTCCAGTTCGTAGGTGCCCCCACAGAGAAGGCTCTCCCCCTAGGGGCCGCCAGTCAACATTGTTTGGCCGATGGCACCCGGAGGAGCCCCTCTCTATGGGAGCGTACTGGCCGGTGGGAAGCTATTGGTGGTAGCAGGCGGTCCCGTAGATAACCAGGTCCTAAACCATGGAGCGCTTTAAAGCTATTCTGATTGGCTGGCTAAATTCACCTCACCAGCTACCTTAACTTTTGGTGGGCTCTTTAATCTCCGGGTAGATCTGCCTTACACCCTTTTCCTTCTAGAAACTTCTAGCATCTCTTGTGTTGCCATCCTATTTATTTTATTTTATTTTATTTTTCATATTTGTATACCGCCCTACTCCCGAAAGACTCAGGGCGGTGAACAGCCATAATAAATACAAATACATATAGAAGTTAAAAACTATTAAGAAACAGATTAAGTAATTTAGGCTCAAAGATTAAAAACATCCAAATTTATCTAAAGAGGTTTAAAACCCAATTTAAAAGCCAGTTTAAAAGCCAATTAAAAAGGGAGAGTTAGGCCAGACCAGCTTGTTGGAATAGAAATGTTTTCAGGGCACGGCGGAATATGCGTAAGTACTATTGATACCAGTGTCAACATATTGAACCAAATATTCAAAAAATAAAGACTATTTTTGGTGTGCCTTTAAATATCATTGACTGATTATTGATCTGCCATCAAATTGGTGCCATTTCTTAATGATTACTTTGGTTTTCTCTGGTCTTCCATGGGTGTCCCATGGTCACTTTGCTGCTGGTCATCCTTTTTCCTTCCATCTTTCCCAGCAACTGGGAGGAGAGGTGGATCATTGCATAATGTGCCCCAGAACCATCATCATTAATAATAGTTATACTTGGGAGCGATATCTTCAATTTACTCATGGCTCCTGATGAGGGTCACCAACTGCTTCAGGATTAATATAGAAATGGAACTTCCAGCCTCCCTTTTCCTGGCCTGGTGCCTTTTACTACTACACCAAGCTGGCTGTCAATCATAGTCCTCCTAATTATTATAGTTTCACCTTCTTTTAATTTCATGATGTCTGCATGGTGACAGCTGTGCTTGGTGTCCCCAGTGGATCTGGAGGTGCAGAGGAAAAAAAAAATCCTTAATCTCTTCTCCTTTTGTAGGTATGGCACTGAGGAGACTTCTGTTCCTTTTGGCAGGTTTGGTTCAAATATGTGGTGAGTAAACTGGACTGTTTTTTGATATATACTTCTGTTGTTTCAAATGGGTGTAAGGAATTTTGTGGTCTTTCTGTATTTGCCCGCACATGGAGGGAAAGCTGAGCTTGGAACTATTTCTCCTCAAAATCATTTTAAGGTTACTCTCCCTCTAGCACAGTGATGGCGGACCTATGATCCTCATGTGTGTGGGAAGCCCCCCTCCTAGAAGAATGAAAATTTTTGGGAAATATTAAAAAAGGCAAAATATTATACTTCCCTAAATGAGAAATAGAGAAACATGTTCTTAAAAGGCAGAAAGCAGACTCAGTGTTCCTCCATCCCCCCTCCCCCCAAAACTGAGGAGGCCACCCTTTAAAAATGCAGATTTGGTAATCCATTCAAGGCAAAACTAAAACCCCAAGGAAGCCAGTATCTAGGATTAATTGTATTTGTTGAACAAGATTAAAAATCCACGGAAGCCAGCACTTTAGATTCATTGCCTGCTTTCTGGCTTTTAAGCACATGTTTCTCTATTTCTCAATTAGGGAAGTATTATATACTGCCTTTTTTAATATTTCCCAAAATTTTTCATTCTTCTAGGAGGGGGGCTTCCCACACATATGAAAGGTGACAGACACATCATGACATTTTGGGTGACATGTCAGTTCACCAGCCCCCAACAACTCTTCTCAAAAGCATGCCACAGGATTTTTAGAAGTTGTGGAGGCCACATGGGAATGGAGGGTGCTCTCATGGGGACTCCAGAGTCTCTGAACGGGATGTGCTTTTGCATGGTTTTGAAGGCTGCAGAGCCTTCTCCAAAGCCACTTTGAGAATGAAGGCCTGGTGAATCCTGGAGCAGGTTCTGTTAGGCTGCAGAGGCCTGTCCACAGAAAGAAAACACCACCACTTTAAAAACACCACAGGTAAACTCCCCCTGAGCTGTGGGAGAAATTGCATTGTTCCCCAAGGCAGCCTTTTTTGAGGGGCCCTAGAGCCAAACATGCTTTTTAAAAGCCAACTGGACTTTCTAGGGGGGTTGGGGGGTTCTCCTTGAAAAGTTTTAGCTGGTGCTAATGACCAGATGACTGTAAACAGTATAAATCCTTCTATTCCCCACCATTCAATCAGAACTGAAGAAGCTTCTTGGATGAGAAGTGAAATGTTTTCAAGGGAAAAAAACACACCAAAGTCCAGTTGCCTTTGAAACACAAAGTTGGAATGACCATGATCTGGATAATTGAAAATCTCCACAGAACTAGAATTGAAGTTGAGGCCCAACCTTGGCCCTGCCTAACACTTCAGCCGGTCCTACTTTCTAAAAGAAAAGGCTTTTAAAAAACATTTTTTTTCCTAATTTTGACCTCTTTTATCTAACCACCGATAAAAAAAATCCCATATTAAAAAATATTCTGTTTCTTCCTTATGTTTTTTTTTATTATTATTATTTATTAAATTTTTAGACTGCCCTTCTCTCGAAGGACTCAGGGCGGTATACAGCCATATTAAAACAACATGTACCTACAAAATTTAAAAACAGTTTAAAATAATATTAAAAATTTGTCCCTTATGTTAAAAACTACAGACACCCAATTAAAATTCATTTACTAAGCCAGCCCGGCCTGTTGAAATAAAAGAGTCTTAAGGGCACGGCGAAAGATACGTAGGTCGGGGAATCATACGAATCTCCGGGGGCAGTTCATTCCAGAGGGCAGGTGCCCCCACAGAGAAGACTCTCCCCCTGGGTGTCACCAGTCGACATTGTTTGGCCGACAGCACCCTGAGGAGTCCCTCTCTGTGGGAGCGTATTGGCCGGTGGGAGTGCTATCGGTTGCAGAAGGCGGTCTCGTACATTCCCAGGTCCTAAGCCATGGAGCGCTTTAAAGGTGGTAACCAACATCTTGAATCGTACCCGGAAGACCATCGGGAGCCAGTGCAGCTCGCATAGGAGAGGTGTTACATGTGTGCGCCGAGTCGTCCCTATAATCACCCGCGCGGTCACATTCTGGACCAGTTGAAGCCTCCAAGTGCTCTTCAGGGGAGCCCCATGTAGAGAGTGTGACAGTAATCCAGACGTGACGTGACGAGGGCATGAGTGACTGTGTGCAAGGCATCCCGTCCAGAAAGGGATGCAACTGGTGAATCAGGCGAACCTGATAAAAAGCTCCCCTGGCCTCAGCCATCATATGCTCTTCTAAAGACAGCCGTGCATCCAGGAGAACACCCAAGTTGCGAGCCCTCTCTGAGGGGACCAAAATCTCGCCCCCCAATAGTCAGCGATGGAGCCAGCTGGCTATACCGGGACTCCGGAAACTACAGCCACTCAGTCTTGGAGGGGTTGAGTCTGAGCTTGTTTCTCCCCATCCAGATCCGCACGGCCTCCAGGCACTGGGATATCATGTCAAGGGCATCATTGGGGTGGTCCGGGGTGGAGATGTACAGCTGAGTATCATCAGCGTACTGATGGAACTTCACCCCAAAACCACGGATGATCTCACCCAGCGGCTTCACATAAATGTTGAACAGAAGGGGCGAGAGGACCGACCCTGCGGCACCCCACAAACAAGGCGCCTCAAGGTCGACCTCTGTCCCCCTGCCAACACAAACTGCATACGGTCAGAGAGGAAGGAGGAAAACCACCACAACACAATGCCCCCCACTCCCAACCCCTCCAATTGGCGCAGCATGATACCATGGTTGCTGGTATCAAAAGCCGCTGAGAGGTCTAATAGGACCAGGACAGAGGAACAGCCCCTGTCCCGAGCCCTCCAAAGATCATCAACCAATGCGACCAATGCCGTTTCCATGCTGTACCCTGGCCTGAAGCCCGACTGGAATGGATCCAGATAGACAGCTTCATCCAGGTACTGGGGAATTTGTCGCGCCACCACACTCTCAACAACATTCGCGACAAAGCGCAGGTTGGAGACTGGACGATAGTTCGCTAATACAGCCGGGTCCAGGGAAGGCTTCTTGAGGAGGGGCCTCACCACCGCCTCCTTCAGGGAGGGAGGGAAGAAACCCTCACTCAAAGAAGCGTTAATAATCCCCTGGAGCCAGCCTCGTGTGACCGCCCGGGAGATCAGCACCAACCAGGAGGGATACGGTCCAATAAACATGTGGCAGCACTTAGCCTACCCAGAATCCTGTCCACGTCCTCAGGAGTCACAATGTCAAACCCCTCCCAGATAACGCTCTCAAGACCCACCTCCGTCACCCCATCTGAATCTATCCAGGCGGAGTCCAGGTCTTCCTGAATCTGAGTGACTTTGTCATGCAGGAATTCCACAAAATCCTCAGCCCTACCCTGCAATTTTTATCAAAAATTGTCAATCTGTCCATCTCCTCACAGTCTTAATAATTTTAAAATTATATTTTCATCTGAAGGAATATCCTCATTTTCTACTACTATGTATAAGTAAATGATGAAAGATTATTATTACAAATAAGTAAACATTACTATTATTATGATTAACATTATTAGTACTATTATTAGTACTATTATTACTATTTTGTATAAGCAAATTGACTCAGAGAATATACTGTTCATTAAGCACCTATGTATATTTAAGAAAAAATGTATAAATAATTTTTTTTTAAAAAAATTTCTTGAATGCTATGACAAATTATTAGGAACATATTTAAAAGGGAAAGATAAATAAGGCTAATTAAAATACAAGAAAACCCAAGATAGTTAACTAGTGCAATGCTACTACAAAAATGTATTGTAAGTATTACAAATTCCATACTGCATGGCCCTCGTTTTCTGTCCAGAATTTCATTTTAAAAAAATAAATCCAGGTTTAAATTTTCTGATCCATTTAGGGAGCAAAGGATGGCTGGAGCTGTTTTGAAATGGGTTCAAGATCATCCATAGCAGTCTAATCGATTGTGAAGAGCTGTCTGAAATTTGCTTCTTCTTTGTAGGAAGTCAAAAAATTGTTGTCCAACTATGCAATCCATCCAGCAGGGGTGAAATTCACTTACCTTCCCTACTGGTTCGCAAATGTGTGTGTGCATGTGAAAAGCCTTCTGCGCATGCACAGAGGCTGAAAACCAAAAAAGGGACATCATGACGTCTGTGCTGGTTGGCGGGGCTGCACGCATTCGTCCCTACCTTATCGCATGATCCAGAAAGAACCAGCTAAATTTCACCCCTGCCATCCAGATCCAAAATGTATTTTTTAAATAATACTTAGGCCTTTAAAGGACCACCAAGATGCTTTAGAGCAGTAGCTTAAAGAAAGACTTGACAAATTGTTCCTCAAAAGCAAACTATTTTTATTATACCGCTCTCCCAAAAAAGGCTACGTTCATGTGGTCACTATGGTTAAGCTTTGCTTAAGTCAAATCTTTATTATCAGTCTTTGTCCATCATCCTCAAATTGTCACCCCTCAGGATCGGTCATCTGAAATGGCTACATAGAAATGGTAAGTTTAGCCCTGATTTTCAATACTTTTCTTAATAATACTGTGAGAGCTGGTTCTCATCCAGTTACAAGGAAACGGTCTGACAGAACAGCCTGATAGCAGAACAAGAGCTATTTGTATCCCCCCCGCAAAAGAATATTTTTTACTTCATTACATCACAGTTAGCAATTTTATGTCTTTGAAGGTCTGCTTTTGTCACTTCTTGTGCAATTGTTTGAGAGAAGAAAAATCAGAAAATCCAGTTGCCTTTTGAAAAAGCACCTTGGGGCATTTGAGAGAAACATGACCAAGATCTTTGTTTTCTCTTCTAGATTCCCAACTACCAAGTCCTCGTGGAAAGAAATTTGTCATGGCTTTCATGCAAGACCACCAGAAGTACCAAAGCAATCCACCTGACATTAAATACCAGCTGCTCATCACTGGTCATTATCCCGCAACTGTTACCAAAGTGTCAGTAAGCAAGCATATGTTCTGGAGAACATTTGTAATCAGCAAAGGAATGACAGCAACAGTTAGACTACCAGGCACATTTGAGATGAGTGGATCAAATTATTTCGATATGACTGTGTTCATTGAAGCTAACAAAGACATTTCAGTCTTTGCCCATGGTCATGGAGGGTCTTCAGTTGGCACTACTCATATGCTCCCAATTCACCAGCTAGGTAGAGTGTATCATGTGGTAACTCCGAATGTTAGCAACACAGATGGTTTTAAGGAATTTGCCATTATAGCTCAGGAAACTGCCACTGATGTTGATATTTCCCTAACAGGAGATGTGCTATTCAATGGACAGGCTTATCCTGCAGGAAGTAAACTTTCTGTTAATCTTGAGGCGTTCCAAGCACTTCAGCTGCAAAGCTCAGATGATTTATCAGGTACCAAAATTGAATCAAAAGAACCTGTGGCTGTCTTCAGCGGACACAGCTGTATTACGAAAGACAACGCCTGCAACCAGGTTTATGAACAGCTGCTGCCCAGTTCAAGCTGGGGCACCTTCTTCATTGTCCCTATGCTCCCTTTCCAAAACAGGGATGGCATACTGTATATAACAGCTTCCCAAAACACTTATCTCAAATATCAACATGGGGATGTGCTCAGCTCCCAGACCCTGGAATCTGGAGAAGTCATGCAGTTAAACAAATATTCTTCTGAGCCAGTTTCTATTTCCGCCAGTGCTAGAATCCAGGTGCTTTACTTCTCTACTGGTGGTGAAAGCCAAGGCCATGGACCATTGTTACTCAATATCCCAGCGGTTACAAGCTTTTGCAAATCATATGATCTTCTTTCCATGAAGCAGTTGGATAATTATGCTATCATCGTAGCCAAAACCTCTGATCCCAGTAGAATCAGAATTCAGAGGAAGACCTTGGCAAAAAGCCAGTGGAAAATAGTCCCAGACACAGAATACTATTGGACTGAATACAGCTTGGCTAGAGGAGGAGGGATTCTTTCTTCAGAGGGTCTTCGTGTTCCACTTGGGGTCTTCATCCTTGGATTTTCACAGAATGATGGCTATGGCTCACAGGATCATTGTACCTCCTGTAAGTACTGTCAAACTTAATACCTTTAAGATCCACAGATTCAATGCTTGTTCCCGACAAATACCCCTCCCACCGGCACCTCCTTACATCTCAGTCCCCAAGTGTGCCTTGTGAAAGGGGGCAGGGCACTCTCCTCCCTCTGCATCTCCATCCATCTCGCAGTCTCTCTTCTCTCCTTGCTCTCGGATCAGGAGGGGGAAGTCCTTGCTCTTTTCCTGAGCTCTCCCTGTCTGCAGGCCTTACTAATTCAGAAAAGCCTTGCCTGGGCTGACTCTGCCCTTCCCCAGTTTCCTCCAAGGTCAACAGAGCCACCCACTCAATCTCTGTCGGCTCTTGTTCCAGTTCATCTTTCCCTCAGATTCAGACTCCAATGGGGGGAGTGGAGGCAAGACAGTAACACTCTAGAACAGTGATGGCTAACCTTTTTGCCGTCACGTGCCAAAAGCGGGGGGAGCGCGGGGAGGTCGCCCGCATGCGTGCCCACACCCATAATTAAATGCAACCCGCCCCTATGCATGTGCCCCCGGTGCGCCCCCCTGCTTTTAGCACGGGATAGCACAGTGGGCCCGGGAGGCCCATTTTTCACCTTCCCCAGGATCCAGAGGCTTTCTAGGAGCCTGGGGAGGGTGAAAACGGCCTTCCCCACCCCATCCTACCCCACCAGAGGCCCTCCGGAGGCTGGAAACAGCCCATTTCCCAATTTCCGGTGGGACCAGAAGGCCCAAAAATCAGCTGGCCGGCGCATGCATGCGCGCTGGAGCTGAGTTACGGCAGTGCTCGTGTGCCCACTGATATGGCTCAATGTGCCACCTGTGGCACCCATGCCATAGGTTCGTCATCATGGCTCTAGAAGGCATCTAGGTGGAAAAAAATGTTGACGTGGCTAAGACCAGGGGTGAAATGCTCCCGGTTCGGACCGGATCGCCTGATCCAGTAGCGATGACGGCGGGTGGTTTGGAGAACTGGTAGCAAAACTCCCTGCGCCCCCATGCCCAGCTGAGCCTCTTTGGCTGAAAAAATGCTTTCAAAAGTAAAAAAAAAAAAAAGCCTCTGGTGATCACGTGGCTCAGCTGGGATCATCAGAGGCTTTTAAAAGCATTTTTTAACAATCTCTTCAGCCTAAGAGGCTGTAGAAAAAAATGCTTTTAAATGTAAAAAAAAAAAAAAAGTTGGCCATGCCCACCCAGTCACATTACACACACACACACACACACACACACACACACACACACACACCAAGCCATGCCCACAGAACCGGTAGTAACAAATTTTACATTTCACCACTGGCTAAGACTTGTTCCTTTTGTCTATGGATATTCTCAGTCATCCAAGTCATGGTTGTCCCAAAGCAGCTTTTTCAGGAGGCAACTGGACTGTCTTGTTTTTCTTTAAAAATTTTTCACTTCTCATCCAAGAAGCTTCTTCAGCTTTGTCCCTGAAAAAGAGTTGAAGAAGCTTCTTGGATGAGAAATGAAATGTCTTCAGAGAAAAACAAGAAAGTCTAGTTGTCTATTGAAAAAGCACCTTTGTGACCTGTTCCTTTCCTTCCATGGATCTCATTTTCTTCTCTGCTTACCAAGAGGTACCCAAGATTGTCTGTCCTCTTTCTTCTCATCTTGAGTAGGCAATTATAATTTCCTATGTCTCTTCTTTCCATTTAGCTATGACCTGTCCAGCCAACAGTCACTACGAAGTCTGCACTGACACTTGCTCCAACCACTGTGCCAACGTCACAAATTCTGAGCCATGTCCAGAGACCTGCACGGAGGGCTGCCAGTGTGATGATGGATTTTTATTGGATGGCATTGATTGTATTCCCAAAGAAAAGTGTGGGTGCTTCAGCAATGGACACTATTATCAAGTAACTAATGTTTTGGATTCACTCCTATTCTCTCTGTTGTTGCTGCCTTTAATTACTACAGTAAATTTATTCATTAAATAATTTGAGATAGCCATCCCTCTATCCACAGGAACTCTGGGTTGCTCATCAAATAAAAACCCAATGCAATAAAACAAACATTTAAAACAAATAACGGATGACAGATAAATTTTGGTGGTAGTTGGTATTCAGAGTATATGGAATCATGATCCCCAATTTCTCAGTATCCCTTTGTTGCAATCTTTAAAATGTTATCATCTTTGCAGTCTGAAAGAGATGAAACTGTAAGGACTGGACTGCAACAGATATTTTTAATATATCTGACACTCAGGGTTTCCCCTCCAAATGATGCCATCTGATTCTTCCTGACTTTGTACTTTGTCATCTCCCAACTGATAATTTTTCAGGGCTTTCACATTGCAATAGAAATATGATGGGTGTATTTACTTACATTATTTAGAGTCATGCAGCAAAGTAATAGAAAATGCTGTGTTTTTAGGAATGACAATTATTTCTTATAAAAGACTTGAAATCCTTCATGGACTTTTTGCTGAAAATAGTCAAAGATGAATGGGTGAACTTGAAGTACACTAATTAAAAGGGGTTTTTCATGGGAAGAAGGAAGCCATGATACACAATTCGGGACAATAGAAATGATAATTGTAACCATGTTTTTAACTGCTGTAAGGAAGATTGGAAATTGCTTCTGTAGATATTTTTCTCTTCTTTTTTCTTTGTCTTTGACTTTTAGAGGTTTTTGCTTTTATCTTTTCACATCTCTTTCTTCTAATTCTCTCTCTTCGTAGATTTTAATCTATTGTGAATAGTGTGCAAGTAATTCTTAACGTTGTTCTCTCTTTCTTTCATTCCCCCTTACATAGATACCTTAGATTTATGTGAAAGTCTCACAGATACATCTATTCAGAACATTTGGGTGAATTGCATTTACAGGTTGGATTTCTCATTGTTGTAGACCTGAAATCAGCTTTGATTCTGTTCTGTTATTTTGTCTTTCCATTTTGACAACAGCCCAACGATATAGTTCTGTTGAATGCTTGCAAGCAGCAATGTACTTGCGTCCCAGGTGAGGGACTGACCTGTATTGACCACAGCTGTGCTGCTGAGGAGACCTGTGAGTCCCAAGAAGGAGTCTTGAGATGTGTTCAAAAAGGTAACCAGAATGATGGCTGAAAGGTGTTCTAAAGATTCAGAGTTACCTTAAAATATGATTCTCAGGATATTTATCCACAGGGAAGACAATTCATACAAACGGAAAAAGATGAAATGTGCATATTGGCTTAAACAAATCACACCAATCAGTAAAAGATACTCAGGGCCATACTGTGACATACTGCCCTGTCTAAAGGCCACTTGGACAGGGTTGGAGGTGTTGCAGTGTCACCAAAGTAGATGTGATTGATATATTTTTTAAATATAGATGGGGAGAAGGGGGTGATGGAGTGATAAGAGGGTAAAATTGCTGTCTGAAGGGTTGGAACTCAGAAGTTTCCATTGGCTATTATTTTCCTGGCTTTATTCTGGACTTTCTGACAACCAGAAACAAGAAGAGCAGACAGGGAAGTATCCCAATTTAATGCACAAGCAGATCTATCCTTCTCTAAGAGTCCTTCTTTGTTTCAGGAATTTGTCATGTAAGTTCCCGAGGGAAGAGTTTTGTTACTGCCTTCATGCAGAATTACAACCCTGGGCAATCTGGTCAAAAGCTTGAACTGTACATCTCTGGATATAATTTTGCAACAAATATTACAGTGTCGACAAGCAATACGATACTACACAAAACCATCAATAAAGGAGAAGTTGTTTCCATTCCATTACCACAGTCCTTAGAAATGGTGGGGAGTGACAAATTTAATAATGCGGTGCTGATTGAAGCTGACCAAGACATTTCTGTCATCTCCTACAACTACTTGCCGATAACAAGTGATGGAACAATCACCTATCCCATCCACCAGCTGGGACAGTTGTATTATGTGGTCACCCCCACAGGAAGTGGCACAAAAGAATTTGCTATCATAGCCCATGAAGATCTCACAAAAGTGACCATCCACCTGAAAGGCACTGTGATATACAAAAGCAACATTTACCATGCTGGGTCCAACTTTGTGACTGACCTTAAGGCCTTTGAAGCAATTCAGCTCCAAAGCATAGAAGATTTATCAGGCACCAGGATTGAATCAACCAAACCTGTGGCTGTCTTGAGTGGACATACCTGTGTTTCCAAGTTCACAGCCTGTGATCATGTTGTTGAGCAGCTCCTGCCAGTTCAGAGCTGGGGAACCACCTTCATTGTCCCTCCTCTTCCTTTCCAGACAAAACATGATATTGTGTATATTGTTTCGGCAGAGAACACTTTACTCAAATATCAGTCTGGCTCCAAAAAAGAATCCCGTTCTCTCGTGGCTGGTGAAGTGGTTCAACTTGACATCCTGACCTCTCAACCACTTTTTATCTCTGCTGATGCTGGAATCCAAGTCCTTTTCTTCTTTACTGGTGCCAAAAGAGGAGACAATTTCTATGACCCTTTCCTCATGAACATCCCTGCCACAACATGCTATTGCAATTCATACCGCATTTATGGAATGAAGGACTTCACAAATCATGCCATGATTATAGCCAAATCGTCAGAGTCCGGTAGGATCAAATGGGAAGAACAGACGATCAGGTGGACAAAGATCCCAGGCACCGAATATTCATGGGCTGAACAAGATGTGGATATAACAGATCATGCCCTGTCAGTGGAACACGAGAACTCTCCATTTGGACTTTTCGTCTTTGGAGGTGGTAATTCTGACGGCTATGGTACTCCTGCTCTTTGTTCTTCAGGTAAGTATTCTGATGGATGAAGATATTTAAGTTCTTATTAGATTTGGATGAACGCATAGGTTGTTCATATATATCAGGGATCACTTTGGGGTCTATAATCCCTTCTGCCAATTTCTCTTCTCAGAGATCTCTCTCACCCATTCCATCCCTTCCCCCTAGCTATTATGAGAATGCAAGGACAATTGCTTCACACAAATACTCTGACCCCAATCGCCCCACATCCTGAAGTAATGAACATTCTTTAACTTTCAGTGTCTATGGAGATTCTGTTCTATGTTATCTAGGTCAAGTTTGTCCCAAAGGTGCTTTTTAAAGAGGTACCTGGACTTTCTTGTTTTTCTTTTTCTTTGAAGACCTTTCGCTTCTCATCCAAGAAGCTTCTTCAGCTGTGACTGGATGGTGGGGAATGGATTTACATTACTTGCAAAACAGCTGGTCATTTGCATTCTTATAGAGAGTTGTTGATGCCACCTGGAGGTTTATCTGTGTCATCAGGGTCACCTGAGTAATGCAAATGGGTGTGGAGCTTTCTTGGAACTGTTGAAAGGACTGTGTTGTAGACTGGAGATAGATGATGTCTATCCCTCCCCCTCTGTTGAGAGAGGACAGTTAAATTTTGACATAGATGGCCACTTTGACTTTAACTTTTCCTTAATTTTCAGTTTCCTAAAAAAGAGCATGAGATAAATCACTAAAGGCTCTCCTTTTTCCATCCACACAGTGTGTATTACACAATGTGGTAGCTTGTTGAGAAAATTGGAATGACTGATTAGAAAGTGTAAGGGTATATCTTGCCATAAATCAACTCAGCTTTCAAAGCCAGCTCAGCTCATAGGTCCAGAGCTGATTCCAATAAAGGACAAAGTTCAGGTCTGACGACTCCCTTGGAAATTGATATTGAAAGCCCCATTTCAAAAAGTTTCTAAATAAAGACATAACCTGTGTCTCAGATCCTTAAAGGGAATCCTGTGAAGCATCAGAGCATTACACTCATTCTGTTCCCTACTTGAAATTGTCCTCTCCACTAGCTTTGTGTGGTGTCTCCAAATATATTATCTTCCATCACAGCCACACTATCTTCAGTTGGTAGCTACGTCCACTTCATTCCATTTTCCTCTGCCTTGAGTAGCACCCAAGAAATGTCAACTAATATACATATGTATATTTTTCCAATTAGTTGCAAACTGCCCAGTCAATAGCCATTACAGGGTATGTGCCAACTTGTGCCCCACTACTTGTGCCAAGATCAATGACCCTGATCCATGCCCAGAGACCTGTGCAAAAGGATGCCAGTGTGATACCAGCTTCTTCTTCGATGGCCTTTCCTGTGTTTCTGTGGAAAGCTGTGGCTGTTCCCAAGATGGACACGACTACGAGGTTAGCGAATATACAGATGATCCTTGACTTATGTAAAGCCATAACATTTTTGCAATTGTGTAAAGGCCAACATTTTTGTTGCTAGGCAAGGCAGTTGCTGAATGAATTGTGCACCATTTTGTGACCTTTTGCCGACTTTGTTAAGCAAATCACTGCAGTTGTTAAGTGAATAATATGGTTGTTAAGCGAATCCGGTTTCCCCCCTTGACTGGCTAGAAGTAACAAATGGTAATCGTGGGATAGGGCTTCTGTTGCCAAATGAATAAATTTTGATCATGTGACCCTGGTAGGGTTGCAGCTTTCTAAGAGTGAAAACCAATCATGTCAGGTTTTTTTCCAAATCCGTTGCAACTTTGAACGGTCACTAGACAAACGGTTGTAAGTCAAACACTACTTGTAGTTCACAGTCATCCAGCACAAGGGATGTGTGTGATGTGTTTAGAAACCTATGATTTTCATGAGCAATTTTCTGATTTTTCTTACTAATGAACTTCCATCTAGGCTATTCTTTCACAAAAGGAAACAGTTTTAGAATTATGTTATGCAGTTGAGGTTTTAAAATATACAGAGCAGCTTAAACCACAAATGGTTCCATCAAACACTGAATAAGAATCTGGAATATTCTATGGGTGATTATTTACATGAGGATTCCTTCTACATTGAGAATATCTAAATGAATTTATTGGGAAATAGGAAAATGAGATACACATTATTTTTGTATTGGAAACTTTGGCAAAGGTGTCATTTATCTTTTTTGAAATCTAAGGTCATAAATGAACTCAAAGAAAATAAAGGGTTAAGTAAGATGAACATATTCAAAGATGAGCTCTAGCAACATACATATATAGAGTTGTGAGATACTTAGCTCTCTTTTTCTGTTTGTGCTCTAGGGCTGGTATCTCTTAGTGAAGCAAGCCATGATCCTATTCTGAGTTATTCTGAAGCCCACTAACTAGTTTCTAGAGCCAAAATCCTAGAAAAGCAGTGTGTGTGTGCGCGTTGTTGATTATTAGTCCTTTAAAGTTTTGCTGGAATATTTTGATCCAATCACCTTTTTAAAAAGGCATAATCTCCTTTGAGGAGTGTCCTTGATGCCTCTACTTGCTCAAGGATGTGAGGAACATCTGGTGTGGACCAAGATTATAATGAATTCGAATAAATAATATAATTAAAAAAAATTATATCTCAAAGTCCGGATATATATATATATATATTATAATTCAGAAAATCTCTATTTCTTCCTACCAGCCCCATGAGACAGTTCTGCTGAATACATGCCAGAAAAAGTGTACCTGTGTTCCTGGTCAAGGGCTCCTATGTGAGGCCCACTCTTGTGCCACTGATGAAACCTGCAGCCTTCAAGAGGGAGTCCAGTCCTGTGTGAAGCGTAAGACTTCATTCCTTTATGTTCACTGGCTATGTATCCTCATGAAAAGCAATTGTAGCTTCAGGACAATAGCCCAAGAGAATATTTCTCAATCTATGATATGTGGACTTCAACTCCCAGAATTCTGCAGCTAGCAGTCCTGGGGAATTCTGGATGTGGAAGTCCACACATCATGAAGTGGTCAAGGTTGAGAAACAGTGGAGCATATGAATGGCAGGCTAAGCCAGTTTTGAGGACATTTGAGAAAATGAGCATATATTATCCAGGTTCTAATTGGCTGCTCTAGAATGACTGCTATGGTAGGCAAAGCCAGCTAATATACCAAACACCAATTACTGAGTAGTAAACATTTAAAGTTGCTTCCTGCTGTCTGCTATTTTTGTTTTTTAAGATGATCAATGTGGATCTCACCAATTTCCTTTCAAGTAAAGTTGGGGCAGGAAGTGGGACTTGACTTTGCAATTTGCCAACCCTATTTTCATTTTAAAAAACAAAGAAACAAAATAGTTATGAATCTGGGCTAGGAAAAAAAGTGTGAACATTAAGGAAGGTATTCATGGGTAAATTAATGCCAACAGCCTATAATATCTAGCCAAGATTTTTCTTCAAGTCATTGTTTCTCAACTTTGGTAACTTTAAGACATGTGGACTTCAACTTCTAACTTCTGGGATTTGAAGTCCACATGCCTTGAAGTTGTCAAGTTGAGAAATGCTGCTCCAAGTCAAGTATGTGCAGTCTTCATCAGATTGAGCCCCTATACAGTATTGAGTGTTTCATCGTCCATTATAGGCCATATTCCATAATGGCTGAAATCAGAATATTATTTTCCCTTTATGGGGGCTCTAAAAGTGAACATGGAAGGAAAGGATATGGTTGCGTTCTCTCCAGGGGAGACAAATGAATCTTGAATGATGTTCTTGGAGGTTCACACAATATTGACAGAGCTATATCTTTCATGAACCTCTACAATTTTCCAATGCAACATTCAGCAATCACAGAACCATTAAGGGCAAGGTGTATTCATAATTTTTAAGTCTCCTTGGTTCATATCCTGTACCTTGTTGCCCCATGTTCTTCTGCTGTATGTCTCCCACACTCAGGAATGGAGTGGCAAATTGATATATTCCATGTTGCTTTTCTGGAAATCTCTCTCAACTAATGTATCTTTGCAAAATTCTTTAGATTCATTGAAGAAAGAGGATTTCAATGTTTAATTCTGATTCTATAATTTGATTTTATGGCAAACTATTGATAACCAGCATCACTTTCAATGTTTCACCCTGTCCACATGTACAAGCAGATTTATCCTCTATTAAGAGTCCTTTTCTCTTTTTCAGGAAAGTGTAATATAAGTTCCCGAGGGAAGAAATTTATTACTGCCTTCATGCAGAATTATCTCGCTGACAGAACTGATAAAAAACTTGAGCTATACTTCTCTGGATATCATCTTGCAACAAATATTGTGGTGACAACAAACAGTGGGAAAATATACAGAAACATTAATGAAGGAGAAATCATTTCCATTGAATTGCCACTGTCTTTAGAAATGGCAGGGAGTGACATCTATAATAAGGCAGTGCTGGTTGAAGCTGACCAAGACATTTTGGTCTCCTCTTCTAATTATATATCTTATACAAGTGGTGGTACATTTATCTATCCCACTGACCAGCTGGGACAGTTATATTATGTGGTCACCCCAACAGAAGAGTCATCTTATAAATTAAAAGAGTTTGCTGTTGTAGCTCATGAGAATCTCACATCAGTAACCATCCACCTAAAAGGCACCGTAACTTTCAAAAATGTAGTTTACCCTGCTGGGTCCATCTTTAGAACTGACCTCAAGGCCTTTGAAGCAATTCAACTTCAAAGCACAGAAGATTTATCAGGCAGCAGGATTGAATCGACCAAACCTGTGGCTGTCCTGAGTGGACATATCTGTGCTACAAAATTTGCAGGGGTTGACTATGTTGTGGAGCAGCTCCTGCCAGTTCCATGCTGGGGAAGCACCTTCATTGTTCCTGCTCTTCCTTTCCAGACACAGTATGATATTGCATATATTGTTTCAGCAGAGAACACATTGCTCAAATATCAGTCTAGCTCCAAGGAAGAATCCCGTACTCTCGTGGCTGGAGAAGTTCTCAAACTTGAGGTCCTGAGCTCTCAACCACTTTTTATTTCAGCTGAAGCTGGAATCCAAGTCCATCTGTTTTTTACTGGTGCTAAAAGAGGAGGCTATTTCTATGACTCCTTCCTCATGAACATCCCTGCCATAACAAACTATTGCAATTCATACCATATTTATGGAATGAAGGACTTCACAAATTATGCCATGCTTATAGCCAAATCATCAGAATCCAGTAGGATCGCAATGGAAGGAAGGTCAATCCAGTGGACACAAATCCCAGGCACCGAATATTCATGGGCTGAAGAAGAAGTGGCAGTAACAGATCATGCCCTGTCAGTGGAACACGAGAACACTCCATTTGGACTTTTCGTCTTTGGAGGTGGTGACTATCGTGGCTATGGTATGGCTGCCGTTTGTTCTTCCAGTAAGTATCCTCATAAAATGATGGTGGTGATGGAGATGATGATGGTGATATCTATCTTTTAAAGCTAGTTGTTATTAGAATATATATTCAAAATGTTTTAAACTTTATTGGATACACATGCCGCTCATATGTATCTGGGACCACTTTCAATCCATTATCTCTTCCACTAACTTCTCTGTCCAGAAATCAAGCCAAGTTGATCTAGACTCTGTTTGCAGCTAACCAGGAGGAGAATGCAAAGACAATAAGCATGGTGGCTCCAATCACTATACAACCTTAAGTATTAAAAAATTCCTTAATTTCTACTCTAAAGAAAAAAGGAACAAAAGAATTACTTACAGTTACACGCTCTCTTTCTCTTTCCCTCCCTCCCTCCCTCTCCTTATCAGTTCTCCTTTGTATTACCATTTCCTGAGAAAATTGGCATGGCAGATTACAAACTGAAAGGTGGTATCCCTCCATTAAATATAACATGCACTTCATACTTTGAAATTAGCAGGTCAGCATCCTTTGTCATCCAGTTTACTTTCTGGACACACTCTTTGCATCTGATGAAGGGTGCCGCAGCTCACAAAGGCTTCTGCCTTTTAATAAAATGTGTTAGGTTCCTTCTGCTTTTTTTCCTGTCACAAACTAACATATCTCTCCTCCCACAATGCAGACCGGGTGAATTTCCTTCGTACAGATGTTTTCCTCTCTTCCAGAAGCTTTAAAAGGACTTCCTGTTGCATTGTCTTTCAAAATCTCACAAGGAAAGCCTGCTGCTCCTTTGATTATCCAGAACCAATGCGAATCTTTTTGTCATTTTGCATTCGATATATAGGATGTTTTTTCAGTAATGAAGTGCATGTCAATAGTCACTAACCTTGTTTTAACCATGGTTTCATTAAATAGTCCCAATATCCTGCCCTGAGAACAGCCACTATGAAGCCTGTGGAAATGCCTGCCCAGCCACCTGCTCTGACCGCTCTGCTCCCAGCACCTGCAGGAACACCTGTGCACAAATCTGCCAGTGTGACGAAGGCTTTGTCCACAGTGGTGAGAAGTGCGTTCCGGTGGACACCTGCAATTGCGTTTACCAAGGCGTGACCTATAAGGCAGGGGAAGAGTTCTGGGGAGATAAAGTCTGCCAGAGTTATTGCAAATGTGATGCTAAATTAGGCAAGGCTGTATGCCAAACGTCTTCTTGCAAGGGCAAGACAAAATGCAGCGTGGTCAATGGTGTCCGGGGATGCCATGCTGTCAGTTACAGGACCTGCATAGGAACCGGAGACCCTCACTATACAACCTTTGATGGGAAGAAATACGATTTCATGGGCACCTGCATTTACCAAATGGCCGGGCTCTGCTCCAAGGATCCTTCCCTTACATCATTTTTGGTCACTGTGGAGAATAACCACCGAGGCAACAAGGCCGTGTCCTACACCAAAGTGGTGACCCTGGAGATCTACAACTTTACCATCAGTTTGAGCCAGGAGTTTCCCCAAAAGATCCAGGTACATAAGCTAATCCAAGGGGGTGCTGGAATGCCTTATTAATAATAAACATAAGAGTCATTGTAAGGTTCATGTTCTCAGGCATAAGAGCTTCATAGGTGTTAAGTTCTCAGTGTTCCTTAGTTCTTGTTGCTCTATGTAGGTTTAGCTATGATTTCTCCAAACCAGGATGGGATGATAGTTGCAGATTTTACAGTATACATTTAAGGGTTCAGGTATATGGGACTTGCAGAGGCCAGAATATTATCATCCCCCAGTATAAATATTGAAATAGTAAAATAATTTTCTGCATGGTAGAATCCTAAGAGATCCTCCAGGTTTTCAAGACTTATTAGTCTCACACAAGACTTTTTCATGTACTAAATCGTTACAATTTGTTAAGGTACAACTAGGAAATGGGGGGTAGCAGCCATTGCTGTAGACAAAGACTGAACTGAAGAACGTATTGAAGAGGTTGGCCTTAGCAGCTTCATCGTTACAGTCTTCCCCGTTAGGCCCTTTTAGGGGTCGGATAGTTCTAGAATCTTTAAGTTTGGCATTGACGAAATTATAGAAGGCTTGGGAGGAGTTTGAGTTTAGCAGTTCTTCCTCCTGTTTGCAATGGTGATTGGTGGTAAAATAATTTTCTGCATGGTAGAAACCGAAGAGATCATCCAGGTTTTCAAGACTTATTAGCCTCACGCAAGACTTTTCATGAGAAAAGCAAAACTGCATATGCTTTCATGGAACTCCCCCAAAAACTCAGTCTAAACAGACTGCTGGCTTCTGATTTAGGGAGGTGACACCTAGCATATTTTCCTTTCTGCAGCTCTTCCAGTCAGAGACCTACTGAAGATATTTCTTAGGAAGTATATTAGTGATATATTTCATAATTAATACTACTAGTGTCAAGAAATGAAGATTCAAAACTTGAAAATAGGCAGGTATATTGGGAATAAAAGATGGAATGGGGTTAGGATACAGAATCCCGAACACTAGGCATGTACACAGTACTTTGAGTCTTATTTCTTAGTGAAGACATTAAAGGCAAGACCTCCCTATTGTTTTTGATCCAGTTCCCAACTGAATATTGGTTTCAGGGAAAGGAAGGAAGTCACTTATTTGATATCATAAAATATCTGTTTATGTTCTGCAGTATCTTAGAAACGTCTACAGAATGTTTGTTCTTAAGCTCAGAAAATTTTATGAGAACAAGTGAGGAAATTATTTCAGTTATCAATAACCTAGTGTTTTAATTGTTTTTTGTAATATTTACAACTTATTTTATTTGTTATAGTGTTTCATCTTCTAGTGCCAAATTTAAATTACATCTGCAATTTTCTATTTGGTTTTTTTTTTTTTGGTATGTATAAATTTATTGTTATATACAGTAGCACTATTTAATAAATTATACATACCCTTGATAGATTTCTTACTTTGCTTATTTGTCAAACAGCCCATGGAGTGGAATAGGGGAGACGATTAGTTGGAAAGATAACAAGAACAAATCTACTCTTTTTTTTTTTATTCATTTTATATTTTAAATTACTAACATTACAAACAACATATACAATATTTCACCCTGTGCTATACATAAGAAAGGAAGATTTGGTTCTTCGGATACATCCTCAAATCTACTCTTAAGATTGAAAGAATTGTTAGTGCATTGACTATTTTTTTCTGTATCTTAATTCAGGTCAATGGCATCTTTGTGGAACTACCCTTTTCCTATGAAAACAAACTGAGCATCTACCAGAGTGGAGTTCACGGCTTCATCAAGACAGACTTTGATCTGAGTGTCAGCTTTGACTGGTACAGCTATGCCAGGGTCATTGTTCCGGACTCTTACGCCAATGCACTCTGTGGCCTCTGTGGTAATGCCAATGAAGATCAAAATGATGACTTTCTCATGAAAGATGGAACGCAAGCAGAGGATGAAATTCAATTTGCAAATAACTGGAAGGTGAAAGATATTCCTGGCTGCTCTTCTGGGTGCACCAAAAATTGCCCAGTGTGCAGTGATGCTGATAAACAAACCTACCAAGGTCCATCCTACTGTGGGATTCTTAAAAGAAAGAGTGGGCCTTTCAGGCAATGCCATAATGCCATTGATCCTCAGTCTTATTTTGATGATTGTGTCTATGATACCTGCGTATACCAAGGTCACCATGATGCCCTTTGTAGTGCCATCAGCTCCTACGTGACAGCATGTCAAGCTCAAGGCATCCAAGTTGAGGTGTGGAGATCACCCTCCTTTTGCAGTAAGTCTTCTCTCCTACATTCAACGTTTACTTGGCATAAGAGATGAAAGAGAGCCTAAATCCAGTAACAGAAATGGGAGAGTCATTTGATGAAGAGCCCCATTTATATCACAGTAGCCTTCCTCAACTTAGTGCCCCCCATATGTGTTGAAGCCCAAGACGTCTGAAATGGTGGCAGGTTCAGCAAGGCAATGTTCCAAGATCTGGGGATCCAGGATCTGTGATAAACTGAAATCACCAGCCTGAATTGGAAAAAGGAAAGAGACCTAACATTAAAACATTAGAAATATAAGAACAAGAGCAATATTTCCCAAAACTATATTAAGCACCAGAGTGGTTGTGAATTAACAAAACAACCTGTATGAAATTTTACGGAACAGAAAACATTTATATTTATCAGAGTTTAAACCCAGTATTAATTCCCCCACCCATTTTTTTCTATATTTACTGCAGAAATAATTCTACAATATACATCTTGAACTCTGACCTGTTGTTCATGGATATATTGCTTCAGTTCAATGCCTTGAGGATTTTTTAAGATGGATGCAACTATAGTTACTGTGGTTGTAATAAATATTGATTTCCTATAGCAAATTAATGGGAGATTGGTAGAACAAGTTTAGTTTAGATTCAACCCTTATACAGAAGTTTAAATGGCTAGTATCAAAACCACTGTATCAACATAAAGTTTCTTGTTTTGTCCAATGAAAGTTTCACTTTCCCTTTGGCTCTACACTTTCGACGAATTCATTCTGAGGAATACATTTGTTTTAATATTCACCGACATTTTCATGCATACTCCTCTCCATAGGTACTCCCTTTTGGCTTACTTTTCCTAGTGTGTACATTTTCTGAAAAAATATTTCATAGGAAGAGGTCAGACTTCCTCAATGTTGTAAAAGCTGGAATTTCAAGCCAGTATTACCAATGGGTGTCTAGTCCATTAAATAATGCAAGGATGAAGAATAACAGAATAACAATGTTGGAAGGGACCTTGGAGTCTTAAATACAACCACTTGCTCAGGCAGGAAATCCGATGATATTCTAGACAAGTGGTTGTCTAGTTTCTTCTTAAAAGCCTCCAGTGATGGAGCACCTACAACTTCTGAAGGCAAACTGTTAATTGTTCTCATTGTTAGGAAATTTCTCCTTAGTTCTATGTTGATTCTCTCCTTCATTAGTTTCCATCCATTGTTTCTTGCCTTCTGGTGCTTTGGAAAACAGGTTAACCCCCTCTTCTTTGTGATAATTTGATAAGCAACATTCTCTTTATTCTGTTTTTCAGGTATTTCTTGCCCACCTAATACCCACTATGAGCTGTGTGGCAGTGGTTGTCCAGCCACATGCAAGAGCCTCATCTCACCGCAGAAGTGTGATGTTCCATGCCTGGAAGGATGTTTTTGCGACTCTGGATTTATCCGCAGTGGGGATCAGTGTGTTCCAAAGGCCAAATGTGGCTGTTATGATCAAGGCCGATACTACAAGCTGGGAGAAGAGTTTTATCCCACCACTTCCTGCCAGAAAAAGTGCATCTGCATGGCTAACGCAACCATAGAGTGTCAAAAGTTCTCTTGTGGAGCTCATGAGGAATGCAAGATTGTAAAGGGCATTCAAGGCTGCCACCCCTTAGGTTATGGAAAGGCCATTGCACTGGGTGACCCTCATTTCATTTCCTTTGATGGAAGGCATTTTGAACTCTACGGCTCCTGTACTTACACTTTAGCTCAAGTCTGCCAGCACAACCCTCGGCTCCAGAACTTCACTGTGTGGGTAGAGAATGAGAAGCTTGGTGATGGTCCTTTAGTTCTAATCCGGAATGTGAAGGTCTTCATTCATGGTTACACAGTCACCCTTCAGAGGGGAGTAAAGTGGCAGGCAATGGTAGGTGAAAGAGCTTATAACTAGGAGGTTTATCTTATGGGTTTTCGTTATCATATTTGGGGAAAAGGCTTTGAATCCTAGGGCCAGCAAACTGTTTGGAGAATAGGAGCTACACTCCTCCCCACACATTTTATTTGGGCCTTGTATAACTGCAGAGAACATGGAAATATTGCAGGGATAGCTCCCAAATGAATGGAAGCAGAAAACTCTGTTTGTTTTCTTTTAATAAAATAGGTGCATTAAATTTATTAGAGGCGTAATGCATCACAATCAATCAGATTTTACATTCAGCAGTGATGTTATGCTTTCTACTTCTGATGACTTTGCTACGTAGACTGAGTGCAAGATCATAAGAGAAGCCACATTTTATTCTTTTCCCAGGCTTGTGAAAAGGGAAAAAAAAGATGTTAATTACTGGTATGAAGCAATGTGAAACAAGCATTAAATTGTATGCATGTAAAACCAGCACTTAGCCCCAATTTTTATTCTTTGTTGGTACAGGTGGATGGACAGTTGTATACCCTGCCAATGAATGCGGCTGATGGGAAATTCTGGATCAACCAAGAAGGGAACAACATCATCATCTACACAACCTTTGGCCTCACGGTCTTATATGATACTTCTTCATATGTTCAGGTTTCTGTCCCCAATACCTACAGGGGTCATATGTGTGGCCTGGCTGGCAACTTCAATGGTGATCCGAAGGATGATTTCATGCTACCTAATGGAAAACTCACTGAAAACGTGGAAGAATTTGCGGCTTCTTGGAAGGTCCCCGTGAATGGTGTAATTTGTTCTGATGGCTGCGGGGACAGATGTCCCATCTGCAACAAAGCCCAGAAAACAAAATATGAAGCTGGGAACTTCTGTGGAATGATCCCATCCAAGACAGGTCCATTCATAGACTGCCATTCATTGGTGAACCCTGCAGAATATTTTGAACACTGTTTGAATGAGGCCTGTACAACCCATGAGGTTCAAGAATCCCTTTGTCGAAGTCTTCAAGCCTATGTAGCAGCTTGCCAGGCATCTGGTGCCAAAATTAGAGCCTGGAGAAGCTCTTCCTTCTGCCGTAAGTTTGTAGGAAGTTACTTTCCGTAAATAGCCAAATCTCTGCCTCAAATGTCTTAGTCTGTCCTCCTATGCCTTGCCTTACTATTCTTATTAATGGCTGCGTCTATCCAGTTCACAACCATTTATAGCCTAAAATCCTCTGGTGCTTAACCAAGCCTGGATGCATCCTGATTCAAAGAGATTCCAGAGTTGTTTCAGCAATTACTGTGTTTCCCCAAAAGTAACACCTATCCCAAAAATAAGCCCTACCATGTTTTTTTGTGTGGGTGCCCAATATAAGCCCCATCCCCAAAATAAAGAAATCTTAAGCGCCTGTGCAGCCAGCTTTTGGTGTCATGGCCGTGAGACCTCCTGCCCCACAACGAGGAAGCAGAAGAAGTGGGCCTGCGATGTACTCTTAAAGTAAATGGGAAAAAAACTAAGACATCCCCCAAAATAAGCCCTAGTGCTTATTTTGGAGCCCAAAAGAAAATACGTTTGGGTCTTATTTTTGGGGAAACACAGGTACTTGTTCCAAGAATCCTCACCTTTATTGCCTAGTTGCTTATTAATCTCTCAATATTGTACTCAGGTTCTTTGTTGTGTCATTCATCCCAATGTGAAGAAGGAGGGAAGAATAGTAATCTGTGGGCCTAATTGTTTTGGTTAGGTTCTCAGCCACATCTTTGATTTTTGCTCCCTAAATTGTACTTTCCTCCCCTGGAAGACGTGATTGTTAGTCATTAGCACTTCAATAGAGCCGAGCTTCTCAACTTGGGCAATTTTAGGAGATGTGGACTTCTCTTCCTGGAATTCCCTAGCCATTTTAATCTATTTGCTTCTTCTGTTTTCCACAGCTCTCACCTGTCCGGCCCACAGCCACTATGAGCCATGTACCAGAACTTGTGATTCCACCTGTGCTGCCTTATCTAGTCCAAGTCAGTGCTCAGGGAACTGCTTTGAAGGCTGTCAGTGTGATGAGGACTATGTCTTTGATGGATCTCAATGTGTAACCATGAAGCAATGTGGCTGCACTTATCGCGGAGCCTACCTCAAGGTAATTTCTCTCTCCCTCGATGTGGCTGAGGGCAGAAAGGGGCTTTTTCTGATGAGATGGCCACTGGGAACGATTCTTGACAGACTACAGACTTACAACAGTGTGTTTAGTGACCATTCAAAGTTAAAAAGGCACTGAACAAAGTGACTTATGACTATTTTTCACAGTTAGGACCTTTGCAGCATCCCCATGGTCATGTGACCAGCATTCAAATGTTTAGCAACTGGTTCATATTTATGATGGTTGCAGTGTCCTGGGGTCATGCGATCACTTTTCCCAACCTTTTGACAAGCCAAGTCAATGGAGAAGCCAGATTCTTTTATTTTATTTTATTTCATTATTTCATTTCATTTCATTTCATTTCATTTCATTTCATTTCATTTCATTTCATTTCATTTCATTTTATTATTTTATTGTTTTGTTTTGTTTTGTTTTGTTTTATTTTTATTTTATTTATTTTATTTTATTTTTCAAAGTTTTGAAACCATCCATCTATCCTCATCTACCCAGGACCATCAAACAGTAGCTATCATCTTAACTCTTCTGACCCCTTTGTCGATGCCCCTGGTTATGGGACCTGCAACGTGAATTTATGTCTACAATTACATTAATTTAAAAATTGGTGGTATGGAGGGAAGGCTTTTCTTTTCTTATTGTAGCTGACTCTGGGACTTTGCTCAACAGATCGGCGAGCACATTTACTCGAAGGGCTGCACAAAAAAATGCACCTGCCAGTCAGCAGGCCAGCTCCAGTGTAAAGAAAGCAGCTGTCAGCTTGGAGAGACCTGTGCCGTTCGGGAAGGAGTACGTGGCTGTGTGACGCTGGAAGCTCAATGCAAACTCACTGCCCAAGCGCATATCACTTCTTTCGATGGTGCCTCAGGGAGATATTCCTGCAGTGGAGTCTATGAAATAGCTTCTCTTTGTGACCAGAACTCTGCCTCCTGGTTCAGGCTGCTAGCGAGCATCGAAAAGGCATATACGAAGGAGATGGTGGTTGGGAAATCTATCTTCTTTTACTTTCAAGGTGGATCCATCCAGATTATAAACCGAGAAAGGTTTTGGGTAAGTGAAAATCAAGAGCAAATCAAGAGCTTATGGAACACTTAGTAGCCTTTAATGTACATTCTTCAAAGTCTCTGCCCCCACCCCACCCCTAGAATCATCCTTCATAAATTCTGGCTAGAGAATGCAAAAGGCACTGGTGAGCTGATAGGACAATTCATCCTTTATCCTTAAGCATTTTTACGTATTTTAATAATAAAGTTGCATTTTAAATTTGGTAGTAACTGAATGAAAGTAAAAATCTCCCTTGAATCAAGCTAGATTCTGGTTGAATTAATGGACTTTCCTCTATTGTACAGAAAATTTTGCCACTGCCATCTTCAGGAACACTCTTTGATTTTTCGGTAAAGGTGCAGTTTTAAGATTCCCTTTCAATTATTTTTTAAAAAAACATTTTATTAGATTATAGAATAAAATGCAAAAATACAAAAGTGAATACTAGGACAATGTGGGGAGGAGAAGGGGAAAGAAACGTGAGGAGGGGAGAGAGAAAAAGAAAAGATTGACTTCCGACTTCCTCTGTTGCAGTAGAATAAGGTATCAAACCTCAACTTTATACTTTTCCATAATATTATACACTAGCGATTTCTATAACAACAACTCAATCTAATCAGTAAAACCCAAAATCAAAGTTTCATTTTTTTCTACCTCAAGGAAACCCCTTTCAATTACTAACCAAGTTGCCATCACTTACCTTCCAAAACTAGACAATAATATCCAGCAACAGCTATAAACGAATGAGTTGATTCCTGATGAAAAAAGTATGCAGATGTTTCAGCAACTCTGTGCAAATGGGGAGATACCTATTCTGTCTATCCCGAATATTTTATTTTCTTTCTACACAGCTGCTGTCTGCAAGGCATCTGATCTCTTGCAGAAGATTTTGAAATTAAGCTGAGGACTATTTGAGTAGATTCAAAGGAAGAAAACAAATGTATAAAAACTGGGGTAGGGATGTTTTCAGGTTGCTAACTCTTTTCCTACCTCAATCATGTTTTCCAGGTAAATGGCCAGAAAATAACGCTGCCATATGAGAACAGCCCTGTGTCCATGAGGAAAATTCAAGAGAAAATTGTTATTGACCATGATTCTCAAGTGCAAGTTTATCTCCATCCTGATGGGATGGTCACAATGGCAGCCAAGGAGACCCTCAGAGGGAAGCTGTGTGCCACCTGTGGAAACTTCAACAAAGACCATTTGGATGACTTGAAGTTGGCCAGTGGAGAAAGAACAAATAATTTTGATGAAGTACTCAAGTCCTGGGAGGCGGAAGATTTCCTTTAAATTGCTTCAAGACTGTTCCAGCTGTGCTTGTGATCTGATGTAACAGACTACAGCAAAGCACAAGGGAAGCCCAACATTTTGTGTAGCATATGCTGAAATATTTGTTTAGGAGAAACAGCATTCTCGATGTCCCAGAGTCTCAGCTTCTCTTTGAAGGTCATCCCTGAACATCCTTTGGAACATGCATTTTTAAGCTTAGCCTGCGGACATAGTGAAGTCAAACCAAGTTATACTTAATTCTACCTCCAGCAAAGATTGGTGGGAAAACGTTACTCACCATAGTAAATAATCATAAAGTAGTTTAGGCAATTGCATGGCTGAATGCAAATTGCTCATAAGCTTTGTCCTCCTCTATGTTCCTTCCACCCAAAGTTTCCACCATAATTGCAACTTTCCTTTTGTTTAATATTTAACACTGCTTGCTTGTGCAGCACACATTATTCACTAAATATTATAATAATTCTGTGTACTAATTCATTCAGAGATTTAACTGATACAAATGTGAAGGAGAAACAACTAAGATATTGTTCCCATTTCAAAATGTAATAAAGTTGGATTAGATAAATCAATGCTGTTTCCCACTTTTTTTCAAGCTATAAATATTGCTCATGCACAGGGAAATGCTTCACTATTTGGGTGCTCACACTGACCACAAAATGATTACAAATCATAAAGTCCTACATTATTACACATCAGCTAAGCTAGAGATCATTCATAATCTATATAGTAGTAAAACTCTCTAAAGGTTTGTTTGTAACCCTTAAGTGGGCCAAATGGTGCATCGTAGGGCAACAATTTTTGAACCAAAATACCTCAAATGGGCTAACCTAAATATTATGTTAATCCTGGAGCCATGACTGCCGTGCAATTTTAAATTTTGCAAGTTTTATAAAACAATTGATGACATAAAAATTATAAAACATTTTATGTCCTAAAACATTTCCTGTGCTGATATATGACTCTACTGTTCAATGTGGACCATTTTCAAGGCAGATTCATTATGAATTTATCTGAAGTTTTCTAGTCAAGACAGAACATTAGAAATCCTGTCATTGTTGAAGTTACTGAGGAATCTGATAAGCAAATCTCTCTGAAAATATGACCCAACAGGTCCTGGTTGGTCTACTATTTCTTATACTTTGACCAAAGTCACACTATATGAATTAATTCATTAGGACAATAATCCTGTGCCCACTTTAACCATTGATTTATAAGTGACCATCATCTATGAACATGTATCCATTGTCTCAATTTTACTCTAATTGCTTCTTTTACCCCTCTACTGCCTCAAACAGTGGGTGCATATGTACTACTTGTCTCTGAATAATACTCCATTTTGCAACACTTAATTCTATGAGCCTAAAAAAATGATCAAGAATGCAAATTTTAGTAAAAGAAGTAAAAAATTCAAAATAAAAAATTATCACAGAAGGACCCATAGGAGGAATAGGGCACTGCTAGGAGTCCTAGTTTGAGGTAAGAGATCATCATCATCATCATCATCATCATCCTCATCTTTTAATGACCCCACAATCCCTTGCGGGGTGGAGTCTGGGCAACTGAATGGAGCTAGCAGAGCATTTAATGGCCGGATGCTCTTCCTGTCACCAATGCAAAGTTTTGTTCAGCAGATGTATTTTCATTGTGCCCTGAGAGAGAGAAATATCTGCCTCTATCTAGGATCCAGTTTGAGATAAGAAATGTTGGGCATAAAATACTGTTTTATATGCTCATATTTGTCTTTGTGTGCATACATATATACCATATAACTATCGATTAATGCAGACAGAGTTTGTACAATATGGTTACCACAGTACAGTTTACCAAAGCAGCCTAGCCACTCCAAAGTTTAACCACATCCATATTTTAACATTTCTGCAGTTATACCGTCTACACCTGCAGCTTTATCAGCATTCCACATTATCATGGTATTTATGATTTGTCTATCATGTTTTTCTTAACTAACATGGCACTTAAGTCTATTTTGAGGGATGTCATTACTGTTCCCATACATATCTCTAAAATACTCTCCCAGTATGATCTCACTTTGGTTTGTTCCCAAATTTTTTAATCACTTTTAATTCATTCACTCTGTTGGAGATTCTTTGTTTAGCTTTCTTCGTCTATTTCCAGAACATATTGCTTAATTCCACCAGATACAGATACAAGTTAACAGAGTTAGAAAGGACCTCGTAGATCATCTAATCCAACCCCCCACCCAAGCAGACCCTACATCATTTCTGACAAACGGCAGTCCAATCTCTTCTTGAAAGCTTCCAGTGATGAAGCTCCCACAACTTCTGAAGGCAAGCAGTTCCATGGGTTGATTGTTCTCACTGTCAGAAAATTTCTCCTTATTTCCAGGTTGAATCTCTCCTTGTTCAGTTTCCATCCATTATTCCTTGTCTGGCATACAATCTATTTTTGGAAAATAGCTTGACTCCTTCCTCTCTGTGGCAGCCCCTCAAATATTGGAACACTGCTATCATGTCTCCCCTGGTCCATTCTCTTCACTAGACTAGCCATGCCCAGTTCCTGTAACCATTCATTGTATGTTTTAGCCTCCAGTCCCCTCATCATCCTGGTTGCTCTTCTCTGCACTCTTTCTAGAGTCTCAACAACTTTTTTTTCTAGTGCAGTGTTGAAAACTAGATGCAGTTCTCTAGGTGTGGTCTTACTAAGGCTTTATAGAGTAGTATTAGTACCAAAATCACTTTGCGTTTCCTCTGGCCCTTGTTCTCCTTGACTACATTCCTGGCCACTAAGAGACACAAATGGGTGTGTTACCTAAATTATGCAGCAATCGGTTCCAACTGCTGGTTCCAGTTTCTCTTCTCCTCTCTCCCATTTGCAATGGGGATGGAATACGTTACCTATATAACTTTCATTCTCTCTCCTCTCACCTCTCCTCAAGCACAAAAGACCAAGTCACTGTTCTCCTTTTCTTCTTTCCCACATTCAATTGTAGAGAGGACTGAAATCTATTGGGTGATTTAATAAAAGAGAATTACTATATTCCAGGCTTCTGGGGGGGTTCATAAGAGCACTTTCTTCGAGGTTCACATGCAGAGATAACCATGCCAAACTTTGACAAACAACTCAGGGCAGACATCCTGATTAGGGGGTCCTCCCAATGTGTGTTTTAGAGTTTCACCCTTGGAACTCCTGGCTGGAGCAGCACCAGTTCCCTAAGAGCTCATACTTGAATTATTATCTATGGAAGACTCCCTACTGGGCTATGCATCTAAGTCAAGTTTTATCCATTAACTACTTTGTCATCAGACAGCTGCATGGGAATTGTGAGTAATACACAAAGACTAGCTTTCCTTTCTCCGGAAAAAGTAGCTTGCAAAATTGGCTGATGCAACAGAAAAATGGTTGATAGAATATGATCTTCTGGCAGCCGGAGCAACGGATTTAATGGCAATAGGGTTTTCTGATGACTCCTAGAGGTGCAGAGAGTGATGAGGAGTATCACAACTCAGCAACAGAGGAAGTTTGAAATCCAGAAGGGGAGAATGTCTGTTTGAGGGAGGGAATGATTTTGATAACAGCAAGAGGAAAGGGCATGATTCAAAACAAATTGGGAAATCACTTGTGTCTCCTTCTGCAAAGGGAAAAGTAAAGGTTCCTCTCACACATATGTGCTAGTTGTTCCTGACTCTAGGGGGCGGTACTCATCTCCATTTCAAACCTGAAGAGCCAGCATGTCCGAAGATGTCTCCGTGGTCATGTGGCCGGCATGACAAAATGCCAAAGGCACATGGAACGCTGTTACCTTCCCACCAAAGGTGGTCCTTATTTTACTACTTGCATTTTTTTACGTGCTTTCGAACTGCTAGGTTGGCAGAAGCTGGGACAAGTCACGGGAGCTCACCCCGTTACGCAGCACTAGGGATTCGAACTGCTGAACTGCCGACCTTCTGATCGACAAGCTCAGCATCTTAGCCACTGAGCCACCGCATCCCTCTTCTTCTGCATAGCAGTTGCTTAATATGTGGTTCTTTAGTAAGATACTTGTATCTTCTTTTGCACCATTTATAGACAGAGGGACCCAACCGCTTCCCACCTCTATGGGCTACCTTTTACTTTGGTATGAGTAGGGGTCTACTCTTTGTAAAAAGAGGGGAAGGTTTTTTTTGACATGAGAAAAGATAAGATGGGCCTCTCATCTTTTGTAGTGTTTTATCTACAACCTAGAACTAAGGAAAAATTTCCTAAAAGTGAGAACAATTAACCATTGGGATGGTTGCCTTCAGAAGTTGTGAGTGCTCCATCACAAGAGGACTGGCCAACCACTTGTCTGAAATGGTATAGGATCTCTTGCTTGGGCAGGGGGTTGGACTAGAAGACCCCCAAGGTCTCTTCCAACTCTGTTATTCTGTTATCTCACAACACATCATGTATCTGAATAAAATGATTGTTTTCATGCTTCTTCTTCTTGTGCCATGTCCGTCATCGGACATTGGCGATCATGTTGGCAATCCTATTTTTGTCAACAGCTAACAGTTTTCATGCTAGTGAAACAAATTTAACATTTCTATTTTGTTTAACCCTACAAATTAAAAAGGAGACGAGACGAGAGGAGACGAGAGGAGACAAGAGAAGCTCATTGTCTTCTGAGATTATACATTAATTTCATGTTGATATGACGACACAGGCGCAAAGTTTGTAAAAAAATTGGCCCTAAATATCCCTAAAAATTCTTTAGAACATCTGGGAGAGATAAATATACAGTATCTGTATTCTATCTTAGCTGAAACTCTGTAGATGCCTCTCCACTTGGTTGTATCAATTCCAGAGTATAATCAACTCAATCTCTTGCATTTATTGAAGAGCCAAGAGCGCATATGTCTTCTGCTGGCTTCCTAAAGTAGGCCATTTAGTTCTTCCTTTTGTTCTGCCAAGAAATCCAACCCTTGAGGCCCCTGGAACTTCTCTGTTAAATTAGAAAGAGGCGTTGTCAGAATTCCTATAAAAGGGAAAGAGTAGCTAAAGTCAAAAACAGAGTGAACTAACTTTCTCTTTCTTTCTTTCTTTCTTTCTTTCTTTCTTTCTTTCTTTCTTTCTTTCTTTCTTTCTTTCTTTCTTTCTTTCTTTCCTTCCTTCCTTCCTTCCTTCCTTCCTTCCTTCCTTCCTTCCTTCCTTTCTTTCTTTCTTTCTTTCTCCAGGATCAATACTGTGAAAACTGGAGGTAAGAGACCATCTTGGATTGTATCTTGGGGTGCTTTTTGGTTGCCCTCCAAACCAAATTGTTCATCATAGAGCAACAGGGCTACAACTAGTTTACGTACTGACTTTCCCCCACCATGTGGGAAAAATGCATGTTAAGGCTGCTACTTAGTTCAGGGGTGGGGGTGGGAGGGTGGGGGGGAATAAAATTTCGTCCTTCATCTAAAATGGAGGTGGAAATTCAGATGTTCTAAGAACTAAATTTTTCAGCTTTTGTCTTTTTGGCCATTTGAGCTGGAGCTATTACTAGTTAGCAACAATTGGAGAACCAGGCATTTCTCACTAATGAGTGCATATTTGGGGAGGAAAGTCTGTAATTATCTTTTTGCTAATTCCTTTTTTCTTTTCAGTTTCATTTCTATTATCCATTAGCTCTGTCTTTCTTTGGACCAGATTCCCTTTTACCTTCCCCAACAGGATGTCAAATAGATTAGGACTACAGCCTCCAGAATCCCCATCCAGTGGATCCAGTGTCCAAGGATTTTGGGAGCTGTAGTCCCAATGAACCTAGACCAGTGATGGCTAATCTTTTCCGGACTGAGTGCCCAAAGTGCACATACGTGCATGAACCCACAAAATGCAATGCATGCATGGCCCTGCGCATGTGCCCCATCCCACCGTGCATGCGCACGCAGCCCCCCACATGCACCCCACCCTGTGCATGCACACATACCCTCACATGACCCCTGCCCCCCCCGTGCATGCACAACAGAGATCTGAAGACGAGCTGTCTGGTGGGAGGCATGCACGCATGCATAGCAGAGCTGAGCTGGGTTGACAGCTCGCGTGCCCACAGAGAGGGCACTGCATGTCACCTCTGGCACGCGTGCCATAGGTTCGCCATCACGGATCTAGATGGCTCCATAGTGGGAAATGTCTGAGAACTAGATTTTTCAAAGCACACCACATACTAACTAAACCATTCTGCCTTTTTATCCAATTTTAAATATTGTCCCCTTCCACAATGTAATGGGCAGGCAACAGATGTAATGTAATGGGCAGATTACAGAATAATTATGTTCATACATTTTGATTTACATAATTTTGGTTTAGTATGAATGCAGCCATTGTCATTTATGAAAAACACAGTTAATTAATCATAGCTTTGTGTGATATTTAACCCTAGTATTAAGAAATGCTAGTACAGCACTCAGTATGTATTGCATATTTGAGATCCTAGAACCTCATCCTGTCTACATCATGTTAGGAAACCTGGTTGTCTCTATCAGTTTTGGATTATCATTTCTGTAGTATGTTTTTATTGACTAGGTAGGCTTGGGCTGATGGAAATTCAGATTCAAAGCATCAAGGGGGCAGGAATTGGCTTCCATAGCAGACTTCAAAAGTGTCAGGGCCTTCATATGCGTTCATGTTAATTAAACATTACGCATTCATGTTTTGGTTTGGCTTTGTAGGCAAGGAGATCCTGATCTTCTTGGCCAACGTGGAGCTCTTAAAATGTGATTAAGCTGAGCTGGAAGAAATCTCAGCATCTGTTTCCATTGGGAGTGATCAGAGGAAAAAGGAGAAGGGGCTGCCCTGCTACCCATTGGCTGGACACTATAAACGATGACCCTGGGATGACCATGGCGGATCTGAAGGAGGCAGAGCGAGACAGAGGGGCATGGAGAGCGCTGATCCATTGAATGACCCAGGTTCAGACCTGAATGAATGGCTGATGATGATGCTTCTACTAAGGGTGGAGGAAAATGTTCCTGAAGTTCCTCTTCTGTTTATTTATTCATGACTCCCTAGGTAAGTTCATATCATGTTTGAAGCCACTGTGTGCTTTCCTTGTTTGTAGTTGAGCATGTTTTTGGTGCCAAACTGATAGCGGTTTCTTTAACAAACCACAATTAAGCATGGTTTCTGTGTGCACACAGGCAATACGTTATCTCCTGGAATACAACTGGTCTGGAGACAGTTGTTTAGATGTAATGTAATAGAATGTCAGAAATTAACTGCTACCAATACAATGTTTGTCCATTATGTAGGCTGGTGACCCCCAGGGGGAGAGCCTTCTCTGTGGGGGCACCTACCCTCTGGAATCAGCTGCTCCCAGAGATAAGGAGAATCCAAGACCTCAGTGCCTTCCGCCGTGCCCTTAAAACCCACTTTTTCCAGCAAGCCGGGCTGGCTTAGGAAGAAATTTTTTAATTTTTTTAAATGTTTAATTGGTTTGTGGTTTTTTAAATTTTTGGGCCAAATTTATATAGATTTTAATTGTTTTTAATATTTGTATTTCATGTTTTTAATTCTGGCTGTGCACCGCCCTGAGTCCTCAGGGAGAAGGGCGGTATATAAATTGAAAATAAAATAAAATAAAAAAAATAAAATAAAATAAAATAAAAAATTATATCAGGGGTTTCCAAACATGGCAACTTTAAGACTTGTGGACTTCAACTCCCAGAATTCCCAAGGCTGGCTGGGGAATTGTGGAAGTTAAAAGTCCGCAAGTCTTAAAGTTGCCAAGTTTGGAGACCTCTGTATTATATGACCATTTTGTCTCATCTTGCATTAGAGATGGCATTAGAGAAATCCAGGCTCTTGGAGAAACCATTTGCTGCTGTAAGGTTTCAGTTTTATGCCTACACAATTCATGAAGCAGAGAGACAAGTTAATATTTGTGCCTGCTGCTTCAGGCACTTTCCCCAAATAAGTCTGCTTCCTTCTCAGAATAGATAAAGCTTTGGGAATGGCCATCAACAGAAACATTGGCAGATCGGATCAGAAGGTCAGAGTGGGAAACGGCCAGCTTTATCGATTTTGTCCCACTTTAAATTCTTAGGTGAACAAAACTGACCTGGGAAGAAGAATTGCATCATTTAAAAAAATAAAAATAATAATAATAAAGATTCAGCCATGGTTTCTTGCATAATTCCCAACAGCTGGGTTCAAACAATGTGCGTGACACTTAAGAACAGTTGTTGGGGAAAAAAAAAACAAGTCAGAAATTGTGTTTCCTGTGCTTCTGGGCTTCTTTTCTTCCATTTGATATGTCAGCTGGTGAATTTGATGAGGCTGATTCATCTGCATAGTTCTGCTAAAGCACTTCTTGTTTATTTTAATTTTTGCAGAGGGTGGGATCCAGTGGCGAAATTATTTTTTTTTTAAATACCAGTTTTGTGGGTGTGGTATAGCTTGGTGGACGTGGCTTGGTGGGCGTGGCAGGGGAAGGATACTGCAAAATCCTCATTCCCACCCCGCTCCTGGGGGAAGGATATTGCAAAATCTCCATTCCCACCCCACTCTGGAACCAGCCAGAGGTGGTATTTGCCAGTTCTCCGAACTACTCAAAATTTCCGCTACTGGTTCTCCAGAACCTGTCAGAACCTGCTGGATTTCACCCCTGGTGGAATCCCACAAAGCAAAGACACAGGGAGTACATGGACAAAAATTAATGGCATCACTGACAAGGCCAAGTACTTGACTTATGACTTGAACGTTTTGTGGCTGATCACCACATATCAGGGGTGGGATGCTGGGTGTTTACAGGGGTTCGGGAGAACCTCTAGCTAAGATTCTGTGCAGTTCAGAGAACCCCCAAGTCCCACTCCTGGCTGGCCTCGTCCACCCCTCCCCTCCCAGGAGTCCCCACATGGCCCGTTTTGGATGCAGGTACGTGCAGGGTGCGCACACAGGCTTGGGAAGGGCAAAAAAAAGGCCTACCAGAAGTTTGGGAAGGCCAGAAACGGGCCTATTTCTGGCCTCCAGAGGTCCTCCGGAGCCTGGGGAGGCTGTTTTCACCCTCTCAAAGGCTCGAGGAAAGCCTCCAGAGCCCGGGGAGGGCAAACACCCCCCCCCCCCATACTGTGGTGCAGAAGGCCGACTAGGCCACACCCACCATGGCCACGCCCACCCAGCAACCAGGTAGAGAACCCCTTGCTAAAAGTTTTGAACCCGCCCCTGCCACAGATGACAAGATTCTGTGTTGTCAGTCATAGAAAAGCACTTCTGCTGCCTTTACCCCTCTTTTGAAGACCTTTTACACATTTACTTTTTCTAATTCAGCTCTCAGCTCAGGGGCATTTGTGAAGCTCTCTTGCAAGCGTCAGCAATTTAGCAGAATGAATCCAGCTGGATTAATGGAGAATTTATAGCTCGATTCACCCAGTGTCCTAAGTTGTGATTTATTACATAAACCGGTGATGTTAAACCATAAACTAGGGATGTAGGTGGAAGGTCTTGGAACCAGATATTGTATCTGAGTCAAGGATCCAGTTGTGGACTCAGCCACTACTGAGACAACATGTGTAAAACAACAGAGTCTGGGAGTGGGGTGTAGGTTTGGAGGTGATGACATTATACAAGACCAAAGAGCAAATGGCTCAAACAGTTTGAAAACCACCACACTATATGCAAATATGCTTTCTACTACTAGCTGAAAACAATTTAATTTGCCTAGAGATTTCTATAAATGTTTCATTGGAGCTGCGCTGTTCAAATGTGTTTTAATTTCAAATGAAAAACTACCGTAAAATTGTATGAATCTTCACCTCCAATGTTTTTTTTTTTTTTTGGCGACTGTTGTCAAATACTTTCCGACTTCATCAGATGTATTCTTAAGAAAATATTTTTAATTTCACTTTGGGGATTTCTTTTCTGCAGGCCCCATCCTGTAATCTGATTTCTGCTCATCACACTCTTCTTAAACTTCAAAATTGACAGGATCAACCTGGAACAATGGTAGAAGAACTTTCAGGATTTAAGAATTGGACTTAAAAAAAAATAATACATGGACATTAATACCCCTTTGAGCAGGACACTGGTGCCTAAACCATGTTTTTTTTTCCTTTTTAAAAAGATGTCCAACTCATCAAGAACTCTGCCCTCCAAGAATGCCATCACTCCAATAAAGTTTCAATCATTACATATGACACTTTTCTGTGAAAAATCAATGGCTTTGGGGAAGAAAAAATTGAAAGAGAGAGTGCTATATATATGCACCTTTGAGATCCCGAAGGGAAGGTGAGACAGACATCTATCAAACAAGTGGACATAATAGAGATTTGGTAATTCCAAAATGGGGTCTTAGAGTTCATATGTAGACCATAGGCCATCATCTCCCCATCATTCTAGGTGATTTGGTGGTAAGAATTCCAACCCCTTTTGTTCCTTTTTTGTTATGTATTTGTTCATATCTCTCTTTTACTTTCACAATTCTTTTCAGCTCTTTTGCCACCACTAACTTGTTAGTCACTGTTTCTTCCACCCCTGTTTCCCCCTTACAAACAATGAAAAACGAATGTTGGCTGTTGGGTTAGTAATGACAGCTGTAGCTAGGGGGACCTTTGCACAGGTTCGCCTGGTGCACCAATTGCGACCCTATTTGGATCAGGAGGCTCTCCTCACAGTCACTCATGCCCTTGTCACCTCATGGTTGGATTATTGCAACGTGCTCTACATGAGGCTACCCTTGAAAAGTGTTCGGAGACTACAGTTGGTCCAGAATGCAGCTGCGCGAGTTATAGTGGGTGCACCTAGATACATCCACCTTACACCAATTCTCCGCGAACTGCACCGACTCCCTATTGGTCTCCGGATGCAATTCAAGGTGTTGGTCATTACCTTTAAAGCCCTATATGGCTCAGGGCCAGGCTGTCTTCGAGACCGCCTTCTACCACATAGCTCCCAGCGACAGGTAAGATCCCACAGAGTCGGTCTCCTCCGGGTCCCGTCAGCTAAACAATGTCAGCTGGTGGGCCCGCGGTGGAGAGCCTTCTCTGTGGCTGCCCCGGCTCTCTGGAACCAATTACCTCCTGAGGTCTGGACCGCCCCCACCCTATTGGCCTTCCGCAAAGCGGTGAAGACCTAGCTCTTCCGGCAGGCCTGGGGCCGTTGATCTCATTATAATGATCTTGTGAGACCCGGCCATGAATTGGAGTGCATGTGTTTTAAAGTTTTTAATGTTTTAATGTTTTTCTTTTTATGGGATTGTTCGCATTGTTTTATTCTTTGTTGTAAGCTGCCCAGAGTCCCTTGGGAGTTGGGCGGAATAGAAATGCGACAAAATAAATAAATAAATAAATAAATAATGACCAATGTTATCCAAAAGAATCCACAACTGGGCATAGTTCGTGGAAATCCTGAATCTTCTTTTACGCAGATGCACAAAACTGGCTATATTGTGCCTTTGTTGAACTTGGCATCTATCTACCCCACAGGAAAGTTTGTTCTGCGAGAATGAAATGAAGAGGTTGAGATGCAGCTCTTAGCCTTACGAATGCAGTTCTCTGAAAAACTGTTGGCAGCGTGATCATTACACTGGACTTGCCAGATTTGGTCTCTGACACTTCGTACAGAACCTCTCTTCAGTTGCATCAATCTCTTCAAGGGTTAGCCATGGTGAGTTGTAAATTCTGAGTAAGTGAAAGGCCAATCTGAACAGCCTAGCTAACATGTTTTCCTATTAGTCACCACTGGTGTCCCGCTGGTCAAAGATTTCACAACCAGAATCACATCCACAGCCTAGGAATATTCACTCTCCTGGGTTGGTTGATATATTTATGTCCGAATCTTATTTAAATCTTCCCCAGAGAGTATTCTGGGAATAGCTATTAATTCCTATATCAAGAGAAACGAAAGGAGGAAGCTCAGAATTACAGTGGGACCATCGTGTTCTAAGTCAATGGAACAGAAGGTAAGAAAATTTGTATTGTCTTTTACTAAATCATGCTCAGGAATTTCAGAAAGTATAGTTTTTGTGAATGTCCCAGGCAAATAAATATACATGTCCCAGGAAAATGTTGCAAGATCCAATCTGAGTCGGTCACCAGGATCAAAGGTTTATTCTTCCAAGCTTTCACACTTTGCTGGAGTCCATCATCAGGAAACTTCTCTTGCTCCAGAATATGTACGCTGGGCTGTTCTTTGCATCGTATTTATGTGGCTCCTCCTGGTTGTCTGGAGTTTCTGGTTGTTAATTAGGGCGTTGATGGCTAGTTTGGTAGATGGGTAGCTTTTGTCCGTTGTGAGATATGGAATAGTCCGTTGCAAGGCGAAACTAGTAGGGAATCATACTTGCAAGGTATGTAATCCATCCTGTTCTTTATTTAATAACACAATATTAAAATTCGAGATCTGCATCTTATACAATCCTGGGCTGTCGTTTTTGCTCACTGACACAAAAAGAGGGTAACGGTTGTATGAACAGGCAGAAATTCTGTCTACTTAATTTCAAGGTAGGATGACTGGGAAAGATTTGCTGGTTAAATTTCTTTCTTTTTTCTTTTTTTCTTTTCCTTCTCGCTTACTCTTAAAGCACAGGATTCTGAGTAGCAGGGGAAAAAATTCCTTTTGGCAGAGTCTTAATTATGAGCCCAAAGGCATTTGAGATCACACAATTTCCTCCTTTCCTATTTTAGCTCTTCAATTATGGATGAAAATGGTCTCATTTTTAAAAAACAGCTGTGGGACCCTAATTTCAATATACTGAAATTCTGCCTGGCAAAAGCATCTGCTGCCCGGGGGGGGGGGGAAGGGAGGAAGAAGGGAGGGGGAGGAAAGCCAAGATGGTGGCTACCACCCCCCTTTAAAATGTGTTTATTTCTTATTTATTTACATTTATTGGCTGCCCAACCTATGCGACACACCTAAAAAAATAAACTAGGCTTCAGTCACTCCGTTGTGGTTACCATCTCAACTTTTCTGACCCCTCCCCTTATTCAGGCATTGCTGCTGACTGTGGTCTTCTGATCCCTGATTCCCCCCCCCCAATTAATAAATAAAACAAACAGCCTGTTCCCTTTACTATTTCTTTATTTGCTCACAACAAGAGCTAAAATAGGAAAGAAGGAAATTGTGTGATCTCAAATGCCTTTGGGCTCATAATTAAGACTCTGCCAAAAGGAATTTTTTTCTCTGCTACTCAGATTCCTGTGCTTTAAAAGTAAGTGAGAAAGAAAAGAAAAGAAAAGAAAGGAAGGAAGAAAGAAAGAAATGTATCCCACTTATCTGTTACAGTTAAAAAGTACTCAAAAACTATTTAGAACAAGATGTTTCTTTATAAAAGGTAAAGGTTCCCCTCGCACATATGTGCTAGTCGTTCCTGACTCTAGGGGGCAGTGCTTATCTCTGTTTCAAAGCCGAAGAGCCAGCACTATCTGAAGTTGTCTATGTGGTCATGTGGCCGGCATGACTAAACGCCAAAGACGCACGGAACGTTGTTACCTTCCTACCAAAGGTGGTCCCTATTTTTCTACTTGCATTTTTTACGTGCTTTCGAACTGCTAGGTTGGCAGAAGCTGGGACAAGTAACGGGAGCTCACCCCGTTACGCGGCACTAGGAATTCGAACTGCTGAACTGCCGACCTTTCGATCGACAGGCCTACCGGAAGTTCGGAAAGACCAGAGCCTGGGGAGGCCGTTTTCGCCCTTCTGGAGGCTCGAAGAAAGCCTCCAGAGCCCGGGGAGGGCAAAAACATTCCCCCTCCATGGTGCAGGAGGCCGACTAGGCCACACCTACCATGGTGATGCCCACCCAGCAACTGGGCAGAGAACCCCTTGCTAAAATTTTTGAAGCCCTGTATATTTATATTAAAATACATACACAAGATATTTACAGAAGATATTAAAATATCATTAGCACTGTTCCCCTTGTTTTTGATAAATGATTCAAGAGAGACGAACCATCTCTAATAGCCCAAAACTATTTTATTTGTTAAACAAAAAAAAAAAAAAAATGAGATTATGTATGATGTGAGTTTTGTAGCTCTCCAGTATACTCTCAAAAATAAATAAAATGTTCCTCAAATTGTAGGGAGCTTTGGTAGCATTTATCTTATCCATATGGGAATTTTTTGTTGGTCTTATTTAGATTGAACTGCATGCGAGTGAAGAATATCTTTTACTGAATCATAGAGATTACTGCTGAATTGATCCCCTTTGTTCGCAAACACATTTGAAGTTAATGTGCTATAAAAACATGGAGAGGTGGTTTGGTGTAGTGGTTAAAGCATCAGGTTAGAAACTGGGAGATGTGAGTTCTAGTCCTGCCTTGGGTACAAAGCCAGGTGGGTGAGCTTGGACCAGTTATTCTGTCTCAGGCATAGGAATCAGACAACGGCAAACCACTTCTGAAATCTTGCCAAGAAAATGTAAGGACTTGTCCAGGAAGTTGCCCGAAGCCAAAACTAACTTGAAGGTATGTATAAACACACACAAATAAAAACACAGAATGCCTTTCAACAGCTAGATGTTGGAAAGACAGAACTTCCAACAGAATGCAGGACAGAGCTAATCTTAAAATGTATTTTGCAGCTTCGGTTAATAGGAGGTCAATCATGAAGTTAATCAACCTCTGGAGCAAGTTGGGTATGTTTTTTGGTGAGTACTCCATACCATCCCTGGTGCCCTTTGTTCTCTTTTGTAAATGGGACAAGTGGGAATGTAATTGCACAAGAGCAACTCTTCACATTCTGTGCTGATGTGAATTTAAGATATCCTTTTACATTCTAAGGCACAAGATTCTGGCTGTAGCTTTATAGAATTCTGGCCAGATAAATATTGCACAAATCAAGAAATCTTTGGAATTTTTCAATATGCTGTCTTCAATCTAGAGGAAGGTATTGGGTGGGGGTAGCCCCTGCCCAACCTTTGAATAAAATGACACGATCTTAGTAGAAAAGAAAAGTGATAGACAAGAGGAGCCAACATAAACAAGGGCAAGACGACTAATAGATTAAAAGAAATAATTGACAGGGTCTCTGTACATAAATCACAGACTCCTTTGGCTCATAACGCAACAAATTCTTTTAAAGATGGTCTTGTTTAGTCATTGTACTTCATCACTGTTATTGTAATGGTATGTGGGGAAAACCTTGAGAGACTGAGCCAAGAGACATTGCCTGGGGAATAGTCAGATAACAGACAGTGTAGCTTGCAGCTGGATAGTGGCCAGAGTAAAAAGCTCAAAAGAGACTCTCCCTGGTTTCTTGGGCAATAAAAGAGATGTGGTGGTGGGTGGAGAATTATACTTTTAGTCTTGCAAGATTTGTCAACATCGCACTAAAATTAAATAGAAGTAGCTCATCTGGTTGTAATTCCTGTCTGATTCATCCCGTGAGGCTGACATCAATCTTGCAAGTGTGAAAATACAATTGTTCTCCCCCCTCCTTTACCATCGAAGAAACTAGAGAGGATCTCTTCAGAGCCTCTTGCCCCATCCATTAACCAGTTGTGGGCTATGCTGTCTCTTATCTGACTCTTCCCTAGGCAGCAGCTCTTTGACCAAAGTCTTTACCACATACCATTGCAGTTATAAGATTAGACACATCATGTTGACCAGGTTCAAGTTGTACAATGATCTTCACTGGATTCCACCCCTTATTTATTTATTTATTTTTTAAATTGGATTTATATGCCGCCCTTCTCCGGAAACTCAGGGCGGCTTACAATGCATTAAGCAATAGCCTTCATTCTTTTGTATATTTTATACAAAGTCAGCTTATTGCCCCCACAAACTGGGTCCTCATTTCACCTACCTTAGAAAGGATGGAAGGCTGAGTCAACCTTGAGCCTTGGAGAGATTCGAACCAGCAGAAATTGCAGGCAGCTGTGTTAATCACAGGGTGCACTAAACCACTGTACTATCAAGGCTCTTATTGAGAACTTCTTTCTTGACCTTACTTCAACAAAGGGCCAATTACATTTTCCATACTTCCGGAGAACATACAGGCATGCTAGTTTTGAGATTATTTATCATGCCGTAACATTTACATCTTTTTGTTCCCCGCTTAGGCATTTTGAGTTGGTCTGCCTGGATCATGTTAAATGTCCTCCCCATCCCCGTTTCCTCAAGCCCATTAGGAAAAGAGTTTCTCACTGCATTCATGCAAAATGGTTTTCCACAAAGGTTCCAGGGAGAATTTAAGCTTCTCATCACAGGTTCCGTTCAGGCCACATCTGTTACTATCTTCATGAAACAACCTGCGCTGAGGGTAACGGTCATCGCGAACGCTGGAGAAACACTCTCAGTGAAAATCCCACCAGAGGCTGAGATGGTTGGAAGCAACATTTTTGACAATACACTCACCATCCGGGCTGACAATGATATCTCCATTGTTTCCCTTTCCTACAAACCGCACTCCGCTGGCACCACTATTGTCTATCCCATGGAAAGCTTGGGTACTGAATATTATGTCATGACACCAAATGTGGGTACCGATCGCTACCGAGAATTTGCCATTATAAGCTGGGCAGAACCCACATCAATTGAGGTCTCCCTGAAAGGTCCTGTGACTTTCCAAGGAAAACCCTACTTACGAGGAAGCAAGTTGACCATCTCCCTTCAACCTTATCAGGCTGCTCAGTTCCAAGGCCAAGTGGACCTCTCTGGTACTAAAATAGTCTCCGAGAAACCAGTGGCTGTCTATACTGGACATACATGCGTCTCCAGGCAAATCCAGTGTGATCATGTCCTTGAACAGCTTTTGCCTGTTACCAGCTGGGGTACCAAGTTCATTGTTCCCTCTTTACCTTTTAATACAGAGTATGACATTGTGTATGTTTCTGCTTCCCAAAGCACTCGGGTTGATGTCCAGAATGGACAAATCAAGAATACCAGAATTTTGCAGGCTGCCCGGGTAGTATTTTATGGCATTCAAGGCACAACTGCCATGTCCATCTCAGCTAGTTCTGGCATCCAAGTTATGTTTTTCAGTGACGGTGGCATCTTTGGGAATCTTAAATACGATCCATTCTTCATGGCAATACCTGATATCTCCAGCTACTGCCTGGCCTACAACACCTATAGTAGTGACCAGTTTGAGAACTATGCCCTGATCATTGCCAAATCTTCAGAAATTTCCGGGATCACTGTGGACAGCAGGCCATTGCACACTCTGCAATGGCATGTAGTCTCTGGCACCGATTACTCTTGGACTGCTCACAGCTTAGGCCAAACGCAAAATACCATCCACAGAATAGAACATCCCAGCTCCCCTTTTGGGCTGTTGAGTGTCGGGATTGCAAATGGAAAGGCTTGCGGTTCTCCTGCGGCTTGCGCAAATGGTAAGAGGAAATTGCTTCTTCCTTTCTTCATAACCTTGACTGTGTGACCCAGTGATGGGTTGCTCCCGGTTCGCACCAGTAGTAAAACCGTTGGGAGGCTCTGCCCACTGACCCTGATGTCATCAAAACACTTCTGCGCATGTGTGTGAGCGAAGCAAGCACACACGCGCAATCCCATTGCAAACTGGTAGTAAAGGTAAGTAGAACCCACCCCTGGTTCACACAATATGTTTAGCCAGGTGAACAAAAGCCCTAACAGATGCTTTTGGGCAACTTACTAAGCTTGATTAATACATAATTTGGTGCGGTTTTTTTTTTTTTTTTGGTGGCTTAGAATTATTATTATATGAATCCAATCAGTGGTGAAATGTTGCCGGCTTAACAACCGGTTCGGTAAGCGCTGCTATGCGTGCACTCACGCCAAAGGTGCTTGCGCGAAGAGCTGAAAATGGAGCATTTAGAAGCTCAGCTGCTTACCTTCCAAAACTTTAACCAATGGTTAAGTAGAACAGCGGGGGGTGGGGGATGGAATCAGCTGTGCAGCGCGATTGAGATGAGCTACAAAGCAGGAAATAAAGGACAGGATACAGCAGGGGTGGGTGGGCAGGGCCAACTGATCGTCGGAGCTACCGGTTTGCCCGAACTGGTCTGAACTGGCTGAATCCGACCCATTTGGTGGGTCTATGTTTTAAAGTATTCTGCAGACATGGGGAATAAATTAATTCAGTAATCAGATTCAATATAGTGTTTTAAGGTTATGTTTCTTTCTTCCTTTAACTGACCTTTGCCTAACCTGATGCCTTCCAGATTATATTCTTGTTATTTATCCTATATGTGGAAGGCTTTTTAATCAACCTGACATATGTTGCATCAGCGTGATGCAATATTATGCAGTGCAATAATATTAACTATTGTTGTGACCAGACCCAAGTAGTTAGTATTAAATACAAACAGTTCAAAAACAAACAGACTTTATTAGAACAGCTGAGAATTAACTCATTCTCAGTGTAGTCCAAACTAAATTAAAGCAAATTCTTCAAAACACCATTCCACAGTTTATCACTGACCTTGGGATAATTAGGCAAACTTCAGAAGCAGCAGACGCCAAAAAGAAATGAATACAGTGAAACAAGAAGCAATTCTCTCAACGGTTGTTTTCTGGCAAAGAGGCCAAGAGCCGTTGCTGGTCTTTTAAGTCTTATGGGAGGGGCCAATCATCTCTTGGGCCTACTCCCGAGTAGTCCTCTCTGCTTTATCTGCTCCTGCCTTCTGGCAGCTCTTCTCATACGTGCACTAGGAACAGGCTCCTCCTGTTCCTCTGTCTCTCTCCTGTCAGCCTCTGGAGGCTCTGAAGTCCGTACATCACTCCCCGATGGCCCTGGCCCCTTCTCTGCCTCCGATGCAGAGCTTTCATCCAGGCCTTCCCCAGCCTCCAGGACTGGCCCATGTTCTTCCTCAGCCTCATCGCTGTCCAACTCCGCTGGCAGCTTCACAGGCTGCAGGCGGACCACAACAACTATATACTAGGGATGCAGTAGTGGGTTTCAAATCCCGGCGCTACCAGTTCACTATTGGGAATGTGTGGGTGTGCGTGCTCGCTTCTGCATGTGTAGAAGGTTCTGCGCATGTGCAGAACATTTTTGATGATGTCTGGGCAGGTGGGTGGAGCCTCCCGCTGCCGCCGCTACCAGTTCGCCCAAACCAGGGCAAACTGGTAGTAACCTACCACTACAGGGATGGGTCTATTAACTTTGTACTGTGTCTGCAGACTTCTAAGAAGTCAACCATTGTTGAAAAAAAGAAGATAAGGTTGGGGAAACATTTGATTTAATCCATCCAATCTCTCCCAGAAATTATTGCTGTGGAATCCCAAAGCTGATTTCACACATGACAATTTGGATGTAATTTTCACTCCCAACGTCTCTCTCTCATTAATACAAACAGTGGGGGGGAGGGATGCATGGAGGAAATATTTAGAGGATAGTCGAAACAAGAAATATTTTTCATGCAAACTTCATTAGACCAACATATTTCAAGGTCCAAAATGGATATGTCCTCTTTTTCAGTAGCTACATTCATGATATTCAAAGCAGTCTCAAAGATGGGTTTCAATGGGATAGAAAGAGGAGGTTAATAGGAAAACTACACCCATTAACATAAATTAATTTATCCTAAGATCTAAGTGCATGGAGCGGTGAATCTTCTGAGTTAATCAACAGTGTCATATATTGCTGGGTTCTGTTTTCCTCTCTCAGATCCCTGCAGAACGCTCAAGTGCAGGACCAAAGAAGTATGCAAAATTCTACAGGGTCAACCAACTTGCATCCATAAGTACACGGGAACCTGTGTGGGCACCACAGCCAAGTATTTCCAGACTTTTGATGGCCTCTTTATGGATTTTAAAGACTCTGGCACATATAGCATTGCACAGTATTGTGGCAGCGACCCAAAGCTTGAGCCCTTCAAGGTTGAAGAGAAGAACAGCAAGATGGACAATCAGGGTGTTTTCAAGCTCCAGCGAATCTGTATCAAAGTGTATGATCATAGTATTACTATTGACAAAGAAGAAGATGTCCGTATAACGGTAGGAACTGCAGCTGATTGGTTTGCATCTGTTTCATTCCTCATTACTTTTTAAAGCAGAGGTAAAGAAGAGGAGACCGGTACAAAGTAAAAAGGAAAGGGAAAAAAAGCAGGGACTTCCAATTTTTTTCAGTGCAGTAGCACTGTTCCAATATTTCAGGGGCTCCTACAAAGATGAGGAGGTCAAACTATTTTCCAAAGCACCAAACGGCAAGACTGTCAGCACTTCAAGCTGCATTCACTCTAGTGCTGACATAAGAAGAAGCGGAGGCGTCTGGAAAGGGACGTTTGACTTTTCACCTACTTATTTTCCCTGGAGATAATATTCCCTAGGAGATGGGATGGGAGGGGGGAAATTCCTTTGAGCTGAAGCAGTAGATTAGGGGTAGAGTGATTTGGAAGATTAGGGGTAGAGTGATTTGAAAGATGGTCAATGAGTGCAGAGGAGTGGGGAAAGGAAAAGGAGGGTTTTGGGTCAGGAAGTCAGTGGTGGCTACGATGAAGTCGGAGTTAGAATGTCGTGCTAATAAATGAGAGTTTTTCATCAAAGATTTTGTTTAAAATGTTTAAAATGCAATTTATTTGAGATGACCTCGAAACTTGACAAAGACAAGAAACAATGGATGGAAACTAACCAAAGAGAGAAGCAACCTAGAACTAAGGAGACATTTCCTAATGGTGAGAGCAATCAACCAATGGGATAACTTGCCTTCAGAAGTTGTGGGTGCTCCATCATTGAAGGCTTTCAAAAAGTGGCTGGACAGCCATCTCTCTGAAATGGTATAGGGCAGTGATGGTTAACCTTTTTGGTGGTAAGTGCCCAAAGTGCGCTCGCGCAAATGCACGCAAGCGTGCCCGAACCCCCAAAATGCAATGTGAGCGCCCCCGTGCATGCATGAGTGGCCCCGTGCATGTGCCCCGGGTCCTCTGTGCATGCACCCCGCGCTCCCCTGTGCCCCATTTTGGCTTCCAGGTTGGTGCAGGAGGATTTCCAGGCCCAAAATGGGGTGCATGAGGCCCCCCCATGCCCCATTTTCAGCCTGGAAAGCCTCCTGCACCAACCTGCACCCTCCCCACGCATGCGTCCTGCCCCCCGTGCATGCGCAGCAGAGACCCAAACACCAGCTGGCCAGTGTGGGCCTCCGCATGCATGGTGGAGCTGAGCTGGGGCGACAGCTGGCGTGCCCACAGAGAGGGCTCTGCATGCCACCTCTGGCACGCGTGCCGTAGGTTTGCCATCATGGGTATATGGTCTTCTGCTCCAGTGGGGAGCTGGACTAGAAGATCTCTGAGGTCCCTTCCAACTCTATCATTTTATGTTCAATGAATACAAAATACAGTTACAATCCCAATCTCTCTTTTGTATTTAGTGAGTGCCAGGCATTTCTGTAACAACAAAATTAATCTTATCGTCAAAACCTACAATCAAAGTTTCATTTTTTTTTCCTGTTTCGAGCATAAAGACCAGAAGGAGCTTCCAAGTGGAAACAAAACTGGATAAACCCTTTTCTTTAATTAAAGCAGCCAACTCCATCCCTTTTTCCATCCATTGTGGGATGTTTCATTTATCATTCCATGGAGGCGGGGGGGGGGGACATGCAGTGCGGTGAGAATTTTTTTTTAAAAAAAGTTTGGCACGACACATTCTAAAAATCTTGTATATAATAAAATGCTTTGATTTGATTTGATTTCATAATCTGTGATTAATTTTAATGAGGTTAAAAGAAAAACCTCCAATCAGATACGTAGAGCCCTTCAGTTGCCACGAATGAAACCGTAGTTAAAATCCTCGCTTTTTCAATTAGGAAGCAGAATCCCACTCCCATCTCTCATGAAGCGTGGGCTCTTTTGAAAGATGAGAAGCAGTGACACATAATGGAAACCTGGTTGGTCAGAAATAACAGAATAATAACAGAATAACAGAGCTGGAAGGGACCTTGGAGGTCTTCTGGTCCAATTCTGGCTCAAGCAGGAAACCCTATATCATTTCAGACAAATGGTTATCCAATCTCTTCTTAAAAACTTCCAGTGTTGGAGCATTCACAACTTCTGGAGGCAAGTCATTCCACTGATTAATTGTTCTAACTGTCAGGAAATTTCTCCTTAGTTCTAGGTTGCTTCTCTCCTTGATCAGTTTGCATCCATTCAGTGGTGGGATTCAAGTAATTTAACAACCGGTTCTCTGCCCTAATGATTTCTTCCAAAAACCACTTTTTCAAACTGCTCAGAAAGTTAACAACCGGTTCTCCCGAAGTGATGCGAACTGGCTGAATCCCACCACTGCATCCATTGCTTCTTGTCCTGCCTTCAAGTGCTTTGGAAAATAGGACTCTGCCTCTTTTTTGCTGCAGCCCCTCAAATATTGGAACACTCCTATCATGTCACCCCGAGTCCTTCTTTTCATCAAACTAGACATAGCCAATTCCTGCAACCGGTCTTTGTATGTTTTAGCCTTCACTCAGCTAATTTATTTATTTTTTTATTTTATTTTATTTACAAATATTTATATGCCGCCCTTCTCCCAAAGGACTCAGGGCGGCGAACACAAATTTAAAAGCATACAATAATAAAGGAAAATCCTAATTAAAACCAATTTAAATCAAAGACAAATAAATAATAAAACCCGAGAATCAGAATCAGCCCATTTGTTGAAATAGCCAAGTCTTTAGGCCTCGATGGAAGGAGCGGAGATCAGGCGCCGTCCGGAGCCCGGTGGGTAACTCATTCCAAAGGGCAGGAGCGCCCACAGAGAACAAATCATCTTTGTTGCTCTTCTTTGAGCTTTCTAGAGTCTCAACATCCTTTTTATATCGTGGTGACCAAAACTGGATGCAGTATTCCACGTGTGGCCTTACCAAGGCATTATAAAGTAGAATTAACACTTCATGTGATCTTGAGTCTATCCGTCTATTAATGCAACCTAGGACTGCGTTGGCTTTTTTGGCAGCTGCAACATACTGCTGGCTCGTATTCAAGTGATGTTAGGAAATGTTAGTTAGGTCTTGTTTCTTTTCCTTTTCTCTTTCTAGGTCAATGGTCTGGAGGTCACCATCCCTACCACGGTGGTAAATGGCAAAGTCAAAATCAGCCAGAGCAACGGACAACTCACCATTGCAACCGATTTTGGCCTTCAGCTATCATTTGACAACAACTGGGCTATTGTGGTGACTCTCCCCAGCAGCTATTATGGAACCACCTGTGGGCTCTGTGGGAACTTCAATGAGGTAAGAACAGATGACATGGTTGATCTTAATGGCACACAAGTGTCCTCCATCATGGCCTGGGCCAGTAAGTGGAAAGTCGATGACCAAGATCCTGCTTGCTCAGATTCCTGTCAAGGAAACTGCTTGGCTTGTGATGACAGCCAGAAGGAGTTTTATGGCAGTGGGAAATATTGTGGAATTATTAGCCATCTTTCAACCGAACTTTTTGGGGCGTGTCATTCCATTGTGGACCCCGCCAGCTACTACAATGACTGCATCAACCGAATGTGTGTAAACCAAAGGGACAATGATGTGCTGTGCCAAGCAGTGGAGGCTTATGCCATGGCCTGTGAAGAACGGGGCATCCTTGTTAACGAATGGAAAAAGGCATCTGGCTGTGGTCAAGACCCAACTGACCACCACGCAAACGAGACAATTGATGAAGGTATCTGTACAAAAGTGAATGTTTTGGAATCATTTCCTTTCCATCCAGAGAAATTAGGAGGGTGTTTGTGAGCCCCTTGCCCCACCCAATATGCAGCTGAGGGCTATGCTGCCTCTTATCTGACTGGTCCTCTGTCAGTGCCTTTTTGCCTGGGCTCCCAAGCTCTTACTTTAATGAAGGGTTCGCTGGTTGTGAGCTAGCACGCGCCCCTTTGGGAGAGAAACAGAGCTTCAAACAATTCAGGCAGCTCCAGTGAGTACAGCAGGGGCAGCGCAAATAACAGCTGGGCCAGCCAATGACCCAGAAAGTTAGTTATAAATGAAAAGCATAGCACGGGGTGGGGGGTGGGCCCAGCCAGCGATCAGACCTAAGGATTCGCCCGAACCCTTGTGACCATGCAGCAGCCCACCACTGGTCACAAAGGACGGACTTTGTAATACTTGAAATGTGGCATTTGTAATAGACGATTACAGATTCTCATCTCGGGGGGAGGGAGGAATCGAGTCTAAGATCCCTGTTCCCATCATCTCATTGTTGTGACCCAGGCCCAAGTAGGTAGTAATTGACACAAGCAGTTCCAAAACAAACAGACTGTCAGCCCCTCAAGATTTATTTTGAGACGACTTCGAACCTTGACACAGACTTTATTAGAACAGCTGAGAATTAACTCATTCTCAGCATAGTCCAAACTAAATTAAAACAAACTCTTCATAACACAAATTCTTCAGTCTAATCACCAACCTTGGTATAATTAGGCAAATTGCCTAATTATACCAAGATCGTAAAATGGGCAAAACTCACTTAACCACTGTCTTGCTTAGCAACCAAAATTTTTGGCTCAGTTGTGGCCATAAGTCAAGGACTACCTGTATTCCCCCACCCAGCGGTGAAATCCAGCTGGATCTGTCAGGATTGTGCAAACTGGTAGGGCCGGTGGCGGGAGGCTCCGCCCACTCAACAGGTCATCATTACATCCTGTTTTTGACCCTCTGTGCATGCGCAGAAGAGGCGCGCGCACTCACATTTCTGAACCGGTAGGAAAGATACGTGCATTTCACCGCTGCCCCCCACCCCACCCCGGGAGAGCTTGCCAGCTGAACTGTAGGTCATATTCATAAAGATGGTTTTAAAGACATGGACAACTTCACTTCTGTTCTGCTGTCTCTCTTAGGCTTGTCCCCCTCTTTGAAAACAACATTTGCAGTGCTTCTCTGCATCTGGACCAATCTGTGATTTCAGTGTGTGCTTTATTAATCACAATCCAATATTGCCTACTCTCCCAACAGCTCACATTTGCCCTGAGAACAGCCACTATGAAGCCTGTGGAAATGCTTGCCCAGATACCTGCTCTGAGCCTTCAGCCTCCTCTTTCTGCACACTGAATTGTGTGCCAAATTGCCAGTGTAACAGTGGTTACGCCCTGCATGACAGCCGGTGTGTCCCTGTTGAAAGCTGTGGCTGCCTCTACAATGGCGTCCAGTACGAACTGGGAGAAGAATTCTGGGAAGACGAGAACTGCCTTTCCCGCTGCAAGTGTGACCTCAGCCAGGGGACGGTAAACTGCTGGAAGGCCAGTTGTAAGGCCAATCAAAAATGTACCACGGTCAATGGTGTGCACCACTGCAAAGGGTCAGCTTACTCCACCTGCATTGGAACTGGAGACCCTCACTATACCACCTTTGATGGCCGGAAGTATGACTTCCAGGGTAGCTGTGTTTATCAGATGGCGGGGATCTGCTCCGAGGACAGCAGTCTCACCCCATTTTCAGTCATAGTAGAAAACAACAATCGAGGCAATAAGGCCGTGTCCTTTACCAAAGTCGTGACTTTGGAAGTCTACAATATGACCCTCAGCCTGAGCCAAGAGCATCCACGCAAAATCCAGGTAAAAAAAATACTAAAGAATGGAGAAGGTGAAATAAAGGGAAGTGTATGGTCTATTAGGGGTAGAGTGTTGTATGAGTCAGCTATCAAGTTGTCTGACTGCAACTTGATTGCTGTATCCAGACAGAGGTTAGTTAATGTTTAAAATAAAGCCTTCCCTTCCTTCCTTTGCCCTCCTCTCCCCTCCTTGCCTTCTCCTTCCTTCCTTCCTTCCTTCTTTCCCTTCCTCCTTCCTTCCTTCTTCCCTCCTCCCTCTTTTTCTTCTCTCCTCCCTCTTTCCCTCCCTCCCCTTCCTTCCTTCCACCCTCCCACCCTCCTCCCACCTCTCCTTGCCTGTTTTCCTTCTTTCCTCCTCCCCTCCCTCTGTTTTCCTTCTCTCCTTCCTGCCCTCCCTCCCTCCCACCTTCCTGCCCTCTTTTCCTTTTCTCCTCCTCCTCCTTCCCTCCCTCTGTTTTCCTTCTCTCCTCCCTCCCTCCCTTCATTCCACCCTCCTGCCCTAATCTCTCTCCTTTCCTCTTTTCCTTCTCTCCTCCTCCTTCCTTCCCTGTTTTCCTTCTCTCCTCCCTCCCTCAGCAGATATTTTCTTCTTTTCAAAATCTTTTCCTTCATTTATTACTACCAGCTTTTTAATTCATCCTAATCTCCTTGAACTTGCTCTGCACTGTTTTTCACTTCTTCCTTCGTTGCACAACCACTATAAGATTTCATCTTTGCTATGTGGAGCTACATCTCTCCAATGGCCACATCAGCCAAAATGTCAATTGCAGTGACCTTTTTTAAAAAAAATCCCGAGAGTTCATTATTTTGGTCCTGAAAATTCCCCATAGACTAGCTGGGAACTGTTTCTAATAAAGGGGACAGGAAACGTTCAGCTCTGGCATCATCACATCATCTTAAGAAATAACATAAGCAGATCCCTATGTCTACCACACCCTACAGCACCCCCAAGTAATTTTATAAAGCTTAACTTGTAAAAAAAAAGGTTACCTAAATTTACTAACAAAATAACTGAAAATTCACTGAAAAAGACACTTGGTCTTTCCTGTATTCCAGGTTAATGGAGTCTTGTTGGACCTTCCCTTCTCCTATGAAAATAAATTGAAGGTTTACACCAGTGGGGTCCATGGCTTCATCAAGACAGACTTTGATCTGCGTGTCAGCTTTGACTGGTACAGCTATGCCCGGGTCATCATTCCAAAAACCTATGCCAATGCACTCTGTGGTCTCTGTGGTAATGCCAATCAAGATCCAAGTGATGACCTTCTCACGAAAGATGGAACGCAAGCAGAGGATGAAATCCAATTTGCAAACAGCTGGCAGGTGAAGGAGGTCCCGGGGTGCTCCACAGGATGTACTACTAACTGTCCAGTCTGTAATGATGAGCAGAAGCAAATCTACAAGGGAGACCAATTCTGTGGCATCCTTATAAAAAAAAACGGACCGTTCAGGCAATGCCATAAAATGATCGATCCAAAATCCTACTTTGACGATTGTGTCTTTGATACTTGTGTGTACAAGGGCCATCGTGATACCCTCTGTGGTGCCATCAGTGCCTACGGGACAGCCTGCCAAGCTCTGGGCGTCCAAGTTAAGCCGTGGAGATCAGCTTCTTTCTGCAGTAAGGCTTCAAAAATTTTAGCAAGGGGTTCTCTGCCTGGTTGCTGGGTGGGCTTGGCCATGGTGGGCGTGGCCTAGTTGACCTCCTGCATTGGGGGGGGGGCGTTTTTGCCCTTCCCAGGCTCTGGAGGCTTTCCTCAAGCCTCCAGGAGGGTGGCTCTGGATGGCCTCTGGAGGCCCTCTGGAGGCCGGAAATGGGCCCGTTTCCAGCCTTCCATAACTCTCAGTAGGCCCATTTTTCACTCTCCCCAAGCCTCCGTGTGCATCCTGCACTTACCTGCATCCAAAACAGACAGCGTGGGGACTCCTGGGAGGGGAGGGGTTGAGTGGGAGGGCATTATTCTATTCTATATATAAATTGTAAGGACACAAGCAACAAAGTTACAGTCATGCAGTCATAAGTGGGAGGAGATGGGTGATAGGAACGGTGAGAAGATTAATAGTAATAGTAATGCAGACTTGATGAATAGTTTGACTGTGTTGAGGGAATTATTTGTTTAGCAGAGTGATGGCATTTGGGAAGAAACTGTTTTTGTGTCTATTTGTTTTGGTGTGCGGTGCTCTATAGCATCGTTTTGAGGGTAGGAGTTGAAACAATTTATGTCCAAGATGCAAATATTTTCACAGCCCTCTTTTTGACTCGTGCAGTATACAGGTCCACAATGGAAGGCAGGTTGGTAGCCACTGTTTTTTCTGCAGTTCTAATTATCCTCTGTGTCTGTCTTGTTGGGTTGCAGAACCAAACCAGACAGTTATAGATGACAGACTCAATAATTCCTCTGTAGAAGGTGGTGAACTTATCCTACACACCTTTCTCCTTGTATTTTCTCCCACAACAAAACCTGTGAGGTAAATTGAGCTGAGAGAGAGTGACTAGCTCAAGTTCACCCAGCCTAAGGCAGGACTAGAACTTACAGTCTCCCAGTTTCTAGTCTGGTGCCCTAATAACTGGGAGACCATGAGTTCTAGTCTTGTTAGAAGGAAGAGTGAGTTCTACTCCTGTTAGAAGGAAGGTCTAGTGTTTTTCTTCCCCGTTCTTTCTTTCAGGTCTTCCTTGTCCACGTAATTCCCACTACGAACCCTGTGGAAATGGCTGCCCTGCCACTTGTCAGAGTCCCTCAGCTCCAGAAACCTGTAAAGCTCCCTGTGCGGAAGGATGTTTTTGTGACTCTGGATTCATTCTGAGTGGAGATCAATGTATTCCCATTGCTAAGTGTGGCTGTACGCACCAGGGCAGGTACTACAAGAAGGGAGAGGAGTTCTACCCTACCACCTCTTGCCAGGAGAAGTGTCATTGTATGGACAATGGAGCGATTGAATGCCACCAGTTCTCTTGCGGTGCTTATGAGGTGTGCAGGATGGAAAATGGGATCCAAGGTTGTCATCCTCTAGGATATGGAACCACCACAGCTACCGGTGACCCTCATCACATTTCCTTTGATGGGCGAAGTTTTGATTTCCATGGCTCTTGTACTTACATCCTAGCCAGAGTATGCAGCAAGGATCCCCGATTAGTGCAATTCTCAGTGTTGGTGGAGAATGAGAAGCTTGAAGGTTGGCGTGCATCGACAAGAAAAGTTATAATCTCAGTGCAAGGATATTCCATTGTCCTTGAAAGGGGAATAAAGTGGAAGACCATGGTATGTGTCTGATATATATTAGTGTAAGTGAATAACAGATGCTGATGTTGCCCGCAAATGTAAATATTTCACAGCTATGGCCTAGCTTTTTGCTTATACCTGCAACTAAGCAAGTGTGACTAGAAGTAACATCCTTCATCTAAACCAGGAATGCCCAACTTTGGTTACTTTAAGACTTGTGGACTTCACCTCCCAGAATTCCCTGGCTATCCATGCTGGCCAGGGAATTCTGGGAGGTGAAGTCCATAGAACATAAAGTTTCCAAGGTTGGACACCTCTCATCTAAACTATATCCTATGTCTTTATACAGGTGGATGGAGAGTATTATACATTGCCAATGAGCACCGTTGATGGAAAACTTTGGATCACACAAGAAGGGAACAACATCATTGTCCAGTCACCTCTTATTCTCAGAGTCCTCTATGATGCTTCCTCACATGTCCACGTCTCAGTTTCTAGCACATATCATGGGCATCTGTGTGGCTTGGGTGGCAACTTCAATAGTGACCAGAGTGATGATTTTATGCTGTCTAACGGAAAAATAACTCAAAGCATGGATGAATTCGGTGCTTCCTGGAAAGTTCCTGGGAACGGTGGTCAATGCTCTGATGGTTGTGGGGAGAACTGCCCCACCTGTCATGCTACCCAGACTGCACCCTATGAAACGGAAAGTTCTTGTGGAATGATCCGATCCAAGACAGGTCCCTTTAAAGCTTGCCACCCATTGGTTAGCCCCGTTGACTACTTCAGATTTTGCCTCCATGACATGTGTTTGGCCAATGGAGCAGGAGATACCTTGTGTCAAAGTCTTCAAGCCTACACGGTTGCATGCCAGCTAGCTGGAGCCAATGTTGGACCTTGGAGATCAACGTCATTCTGTTGTAAGTTTGAGATACTTAATGATCACTTCTTTTGGGCTGTTGTTTGTCACTATATTTCCAAGGTGATGTCTTTATTCAAGCTCATATTAAAGAGACACCAGAAACACTGTATCTTAGATCTGTGCAAACCAGGTACAATGAGGTGTTCGAAAATATTGGTAGCTCAGGGTTGGGAGGGTGGATTGGATTATGGGAATCCTCCGAGCTTGGTTTTCACTGCAGATGTTTCATTTGTCACCTAAGTAACACTGAAGATGCTACTTAGATGGTAATCAAAGGTCTGCAAGTAAAAGCTAAGCTCTTACAACGCAATCAACTTTGGCATGTCGCTTCAAGTATCAAGGTAGAGATACAACCTATCTTCAGGCAAAGAGGTTGTAGAAAAAATGCTTTTAAATTTTTTTTAAAAAAAAAGCCTCTGATGATCGCGCGGCTCAGCTGGGCATTGGGAGGGCGGGCAGGGATTTTTGCTACCAGTTCTCCGAACCACCAACTGCCATCGCGACCAGATCAGGCAATCCGGTCCGAACAGGGAGCATTTCACCCCTGGGACAAACCATGATCTGGTTGAATTAGAACAACGCTGAAGTTTAAGTACCCTCTAAATGAATATGATTTGTTTCCATCTTGCTCTTTTCAGCTCTTTCCTGCCCAGCTCACAGTCATTACGAGTTGTGTACTCGATCCTGCGACTTCACATGTGCTGCTTTATCTGCCCCAACTCACTGCACAGGAGAATGTTTTGAAGGCTGCCAGTGTGACAATGGCTACGCCTTTGATGGGGAGGAATGTGTGTCTCTGGATAAGTGCGGATGTGTTTATGAAGGGCGTTACATCAAGGTAGGTGTGGTTCATGAAATAAGTTCTTTGTGACTCAACCAGGAAGCTTTCTTTGTGACAGAGCTTGGGAAAAATTGCTCCGAAGTTACGGTATTTGTCGCTGCCATGGTTCAGAAATTGTAAACATGTTGATTTATCTCACTGACAATATTTGGGCAATTACAGTTAGTCCTTGTTTAATGACATTCAAAGCAGGGGTGGGTTCCACTTATCTTTACTACTGGTTTACAACAGGAGCACGCGCATGCACAGATTATCAGTGATGACGTTGGGGCAGGTGGGTGGAGCCTCTCGCAGCTATTACTACCGGTTCTCAAGAACCGGACTGAACCGGGAGCAACCCATCACTGATTCAAAGTCACAATGGGCACGTCCAGAGCTACTTATGACCCATTTCTGAAGTTCCAATGGCTACCCCTTCTGTGGTCACGTGATTGCATTTTGGGTGCTTGGCCAACTGGTTTGCATTTATGGCCATTTGTGACATACCACACTCACATAACCACCATTTTTGATTATCTATCTATCTATCTATCTATCTATCTATCTATCTATCTATCTATCTATCTATCTATCATCTATCATCTATCATCTATCATCTATCTATCTATCTATCTATCTATCTATCTATCTATCTATCTATCTATCTATCATCTATTATCTATCATCTATCTATCTGTCTATCTACTTATCTATCTATCTATCTATCTATCTATCTATCTATCTATCTATCATCTATCATCTATCATCTATCTATCTATCTATCTATCTATCTATCTATCTATCTATCTATCTATCTATCGTCTATCGTCTATCGTCTATCTATCTATCTATCATCTATCATCTATCATCTATCTATCTATCTATCTATCTATCTATCTATCTATCTATCTATCATCTATCTATCTATCTTCTATCATCTATCATCTATCATCTATCTATCTATCTATCTATCTATCTATCATCTATCTATCTATCTATCTATCTATCTATCTATCATCTATCTATCTATCTATCTATCTATCTATCTATCTATCATCTATCTGTCTGTCTGTCTGTCTGTCTGTCTGTCTGTCTGTCTATCTATCATCCATCTATCTATCTATCTATCTATCTATCTATCTATCTATCTATCTATCTTTATCAGTTTTCAGCATTTACTTCCGGTTTCTGGCAAAAAATGCCCATTGGAGGAAAATGGATGCTTTAACTTAATGGCCGTGATTGTTTGCTTAGCGACCACCACAAAAAAAGTAATTAAAACAGGTGTGGTCACATGGTGACCTGCTTAACAACTTCCATGACTTTCAACTGTAATTCTGGGCTCAATTACAGGTAGTCCTCAACTTACCACAGTTCGTATAGTGACCGCTCAAAGTTACAACAGCACTGAAAAACATGACCTCTAACCATTTTTCACAGTTATAATCTTTGCAGCATCCCCATGATCATGTGATCAAATTTAGATGCGTGGCAATTGGTTCATATTTATGACTGGCTTGGTTGCAGCCTCTACCTGCTTTTCACACACTTGCTCACTAATTCACACAGTGAAGCAAGGTGTCTTTGCTTTCGAGCCATCTTACCATCTAGCCCGCTACTGCCATACACTGTTAGTCTTCTGATTAAACTGGGGTTTTGCATGCCCTGATATATTCATTGAAAAATAATCCTGATGCTAAAAATGCTCAGCTTCTTTTACGCTCCTTCACAACCATTTTATCTCTAATTTATATTTATATGAAGGCTTTTTTTTTTTCTTCTTCTTCTTACATTCCAGCCGGTCAGGGATTACATGTTAAAACAATACCTAGCCAATCTGAATTGACTACTTAAAGAGAATGCCACAATGGACATATTCTGGAGTTTTTATGCGTCTGACACAAGGGGGTCAAACTCGATTTCATTGAGGGCCACATCAGGGTTGTGCTTGACCTGGGTGGGGGAGCGGGGCAGGGGGGCATGGCCAGGATGGGTGTGACCAGTTCAACGTCACTCGTGTCAGGGGCGCCTGTGGCGGCCTGAGCGCTCTGCCAGCGAAAACAGGCTCCCAGCTCCGTTTTCATCTGCGATGGCCTCCTGCAACCCTCCGCCAGTGAAAACGGAGCTCGGGTAGGCCACATACAGCCCTCCAGAGCTCCATTTTGGCTGGCAGAGGCCCTGTGGGCTGGCCCTTCACTGTTTCCAGAGCGGCACAGCAGGCCGATCTAAGCACCCCGTGTGCTGGATCTGGCTCCTGGGCCTTGAGTTTGACACCCCTGTTCTAACACCATCTATTCTAGGGATAAAGCTATATTGCTAAATCTAAATCTAATATTTTCCAAGTTACTCAGATAGTCTTTTCCCCCCTCCTACCCCCCAAAAAACCCCACAGCTTGTATTGGTTTTAGATTTCTTAGGTTCAGCCCAGTAGTTGGTTCCTCTTACCTTCGCTACCGGTTCAGAACTGGGAGCGCGCGTACATGCGCTTCGCTCACACGCAGCACTTCTGCGCATGCGTAGAGCATCCATGATGACGTCCGTGTGGGTGGGCGGAGCCTCCCACCACCGCCATTACTGGTTTGCCCGAACCGGGGCAAACCGGTAGAAACCCACCACTGGTTCAGCCCAAGTTTCTGCTTTTTAATATTTTTTTTTCCCTCAGTCCTTCTAAAAGCCATGTGATCTGTTTTGGAAAAGGTGCTTTTTTTTCTCTATACACCTATCCATCCATCAGTTACTGTGCTCTACCCTAATTGCACAGCAGCTGTTTCAAATTCTGCACCGATATGCACGAACCTTATGAATATGTGATGCTAAATTAGATAATTTTCTCATCCTAGCTAATGGCATTTAAAGTAGGTGTAGAAGCAGCTACTGGTTAGCAAAAATGATCAGTTATGTCATCCACCATGCTTTCAAAATCAGGGATAATAATAAACCCTTTTTCAGAAGAGAAAGGCTTAAAATTAGATTTTATGACATGTAAGAGGGTCATAATAGAAATTTAATGTTAGAGGAAGTCCTTGACTTACCATTCATTTAGCGACCGTTTGAAGTTACAGCACTGAAAAAAGACCGTTTTTCATAGTATCCCCATGGTCACATGATCGAAACTTAAGTCTTGGCAACTGGCATGTACTTATGACGGTTGCAGGGTCCCAGGGTCATGTGATCACCTTTTGTGGCTTTCTGACAAGGAAAGCCAATGGGGAAGCCATATTCACTTAATAATCAGGTTACTAACTTCGCCACTGTGGTGATTTACTTAACAACGGTGGCAAGAAAGGTCTTAAAATGGGGCAAAATTCACTTAACGGTCTTGCTTAGCAACACAGATTTTGGCCTCGGTTGTGGTTGTAAATCAAGGACTGGTTACCTGTGATTTATTTTGGTTGACTTTAGAACAGAACAGATCAGAACAGAACAGAACAGAACAGAATTTTAGAATAGAAGTTTGGAATAGAATAGAATAGAATAGAATAGAATAGAATAGAATAGAATGGAATGGAATGGAATGGAATGGAATGGAATGGAATGGAACGGAACGGAACGGAACGGAACGGAACGGAACGGAACGGAATGGAATGGAATAGAATAGAATAGAATAGAATAACAGAGTTGGAAGGGACCTTGGAGGTCTTGTAGTCCAACCCCCTGCTTAGGCAGGAAACCCTACACCACTTCAGACAAATGGTTATCCAACATCTTCTTAAAAACTTCCAGTGTTGGAACACTCACAAATTCTGGAGTCAAGTTGTTCTACTGATTAATTGTTCTAAACTGTCAGGAAATTTCTCCTTAGTTCTGTCAAGGACCTAGGAGGACTTATCTCAAACGATCTAAGCCCCAGAGCTCACTGTAACAGCATTGCCAAAAAGGCATTAAGAGTTGTTAATCTTATTTTGCAAAGCTTCTTCTCTGGTAACATTGAATTGTTAACTAGGGCATACAAAACCTTTGCCAGACCAATTCTCGAATACAGCTCATCTGCCTGGAATCCATACTGTATATTGGACATTAATACGATTGAGTGGGTCCAGAGGTATTTCACGAGAAGAGTGCTCCACTCCTCTACTCACAATAGAATCCCTTATGCCACCAGGCTTGAAATTTTGGGCTTGGACAATCTGGAACTGCGCCGCCTGCGGTCTGATCTCAGCATAGTACACAAAATTGTCTGCTACAACGTCTTACCTGTCATCGACTTCTTCAGCTTCAACTTCAATAATACACGGGCAAACAATTGATACAAACTGAAGGTAAACCGCTCCAAACTCGATTGCAGAAAATAAGACTTCAGCAACAGAGTGGTCAACGCCTGGAATGTTCTACCCGACTCCGTTGTTACAGCTTCAAACCCTCACAGCTTCAACCTTAAACCATCTACCGTGGACCTCACCCCATTCCTAAGAGGTCCGTAAAGGGGGCGTGCATAATCGCACCAGTGTGACTACCGTCCCTGTCTTACTGCCCCATTTATCTGTACTTACTTCCTTTGTTTATGTTTAGATTCATACTTATCCTTGCTACCTTGTACATGTTTGACAAACAAATAAATAAAATAAAAAAATAAATAATAGTTCTAGGTTGCTTCTCTCCTTGATTAGTTTCCACCCGTTGCTACTTGTCCTGCCTTCAGGTCCTTTGGAGAATAGCTTGTCTCCCTCTTCTTTGTGGCAGCCCCTGAGATATTGGAACACTTCTATCATGTCTCCCCGAGTCCTTCTTTTCATCAGATTAGTCATACCCAGTTCCTGCAACCGTTCTTCATATGTTTTAGCCTCCAGTCCCCAAATCATCACTTAATATCGTTCAAATGCTTATTCTTGTTCTAGACTGTATAAGTATTTGGAGTTAAATTGCTACCATTAGCCCCGTTTTGTAAAGAAGTGTGTTTTTTTATAATATTGCCATTTGTTTGGCTTTGTTTATTCTGTTGCATGCATGATTTCCTTGGTAGATATAAAGTAATTTTTCACCAGAGGATTGTGTGTGTGTGTGTGTGTGTGTGTGTATGTATGTGTGTGTGTGTGTAATTGCTCTCCAGGCAGGGGAGACTCTCCTCTCTAATGACTGCTCTGAGAAGAACACTTGCCACCCATCTAACCAACTCATCCGTGTCAAGAACCACTGTGCTGCGGGAGAGACATGTATGCTCACAGCCAAAGGGTACGGCTGCGTAAGGCAGGAAGGCCGCTGCACTCTCAGCCCAGAAACGTGGTTCAGCTCCTTTGATGGAGTCCAAGGGAAGCTTATCACCAGTGGTGTTTACAAGCTGGCATCCTATTGTGATGAGGACTCGCCCACCTGGTTTAAACTGGTGGTGGATATCAATGATTGCGATGATCACATGGTGCCCGCTGCTACCGCCATCTACGTCTTCTTCCGGGAAGCATTCATCACGGTGACCAACTTCAAGGAGACTTGGGTAAGCTGTTGCCCACCACGGGTCACGTAATCTCCATTTGCATCTTTCTCGGCTGGTTCTCAATGAGCAAAGTCAACGGGGGAAGCTACAGTAGTGGCCAAAATTGTGGAAACCTTTTGGGAAAAGTGTATTTTCTAAAACTAACTAATAACACCACTTTTTTGGGGGGGGGAGTAGTACCATCAAAGTAGATATCAATGGAAAGACAATTGAATCAAGAATGTAATGCAATAACTTTTATGAAGGATTTGCTATTAGAATAGCAGTTATAAAGAAGAAAAGTGAAACGAGTTGTACAAAAATTATCACCGTAGAAAAAACGAGATATACAAAAATTACCACCATGTCAGTTAATACTCAGTTGGGTAACCTTTAGCATGAATTACGGCCTTACAACGTCTTCCCATGGAGCGAACCAAGTCTTTTAGTTCTGCAGCTGTTATAATGTGAAATCAAGATTGAATGATTGCTTCTATGAACTGGGTTTTATTGCTGGGTCGCTTCTGACTAACAAGTTTCTTTAGTCGGCTCCATAGATTTTCAATTGGGTTAAGGTCTGGGCTATTCCCAGGCCATTCCAGCAGTGGAATATGATTATCTTGAAATGCCAAAAAAAAAAAAAAAGTGGTGTTATTAGCCATCAAACCTCAAAAATACACTTTCCCCAAAAGGTTTATACAATTTTGGCCACTACTGTAGATTGGCTTAATGCTTTCATGATTCTCTTAAGAACTTCAGTGATTTGGTGAAAAAGCACTGCAGAAAAGGTGGTAAAACTGGGTGCAACACCCAATGACCATCTCACTTAGCAACTAAATTCTGGTCCCAATTGTGGCCATAAATTGAAGACTAGTACCTATACTCAACTCCACGACCCACAATAGTAGAGTCTGGAGCCCAAGAATCCTCACATTCCATGTCTCCATTGCTTTCCTTTCAGGTCAATGGACTCTTGGTCCAGCTGCCCCACACCATCTCTTCGGCCATCTCTATCACTGAAGCTCAGGACAGCATCGTCATCAATCAAAACTCCCAGCTACAAATTCTCTACAGTCCCAATGGGAAAATAACCGTGAAGGTCACCAGCAACCTGGCAGGGAAGTTATGTGCCCCTTGTGGGAACTTCAACAACGACACTTCGGATGACTTAAAGCTGCCCAATGATCAGATGGCCGATAACATCGCTGAGGTTGTCGACGCTTGGAAGGCCAGAGATTTCTTAGGATGGTAAGTAATGCTATTTGCAGTTTATGACAGTTTTAAAATATCCAGACTTAGTTGGAGAAACTATATCATCAGGATAGCCGTCAACGTATGACCGTAATTGTGCCCACAATTACGGTCATAAGTTATGCCAGTTGCTAATTGGGTCACCATGAGACAGTATCTGACATTACAATCTTTTAGTAGCGGTTGTAAAGCAAGGCCATTAAGCAACTCTATTGTCCGCAGTCGGCATTTTTTTTTTGCTAGAAATGGGAAGAAAATGTCAAATTGCCATCACGTGACTGTGGAGCAGGGCTAATGGCCATATGTCAAGGTTCCGACTAACGAACCCAAGCAAATCACAACTCTGAGACTGGAATCTTCCTCATAGGCCAGTTGCTGAATGCCAAGACATGACCATGTTCCAATTCCTTCTACAGAGGAATTATTGAGTCTGTCATCTGCACCTCTATATCTGTCTGGTTTGGTTCTGCAACCCAACAAGACAGACACAGACTTCAGAGGATAATTAGAACTGCAGAAAAACAATTACTACCAACCTGCCTTCCATTGAGGACCTGTATACTGCACGAGTCAAAAAAAAAAAAAAGGCTGTGAAAATATTTACAGACCCCTCACATCCTGGACATAAATTGTTTCAACTCCTACCCTCAAAATGAGGCTATAGAGCACTGCACACCAGAACAACTAGACACAAAAACAGTTTTTTCCTGAACGCCATCACTCTGCTTAACAAATAATTCCCTCAACACTGTCAAACTATTCACTAAGTCTGCATTACTATTACTATTAATCTTCTCATCGTTCCTATCACCCACCTTCTCCCACTTATGACTGCATGACTGTAACTTTGCTGCTTGTGTCCTTACAATTTATACTGATCGTTTCCTAGTATAATTCGATTGCTTATTTGTACCCTATGGCTATCATTAAGTGTTGTACTTTATGATTCTTGACAAATTTATCTTTTCTTTTTATGTACACTGAGAGCATATGCACCAAAGACAAATTCCTTGTGTGTCCAATCACACTTGGCCAATAAAGAATACTATTATCTATTATCTATGTGACTGCAGGGAGATGCCCTTATCTGTCAGAATTTCAAATCCAGGTTGTAAGTAGTCCTGGGAAGGTCTGTCGTAAGTTGGAACAGTCCCCTAAGCAACCGGTCATAAGTCAAGAAGCACTAAACCCACTATTGATCACTTTCTGCAATGATTAAACAGCAGTGAAGAATTTCTATTCCTGTACTTAGTCTTCCAAAATAGGAAATATGCAGGCTCAGATTGAACCTTCATAGTGAACTGGTGAAAAGAGACTTCTAAGAACTCCTTGAAGTTAGCTCTATATAGCAACAGCAAAACAAAACAGAACAGAATAACAAGAGTTGGAAGGGACCTTGTAGGTCATCTAGTCCAACCCCCACTCAAGCAGGAGACCCTACGCATTTTCTGACAAATAGCAGTCCAATCTCTTCTTGAAAATCTCCAGTGATGAAGCTACCACAACTTCTAAAGGCAAACTGTTCCATTGGTTGAGTGTTCTCACTGTCAGAAAATTTCTCTTTATTTCTAGGTTGAATCTCTCCTTGATCAGTTTCTATCCATTATTCCTTGTCTGGCCTTCGGATGCTTTGGAAAATAGGTTGACCCCTTCCTCTCTGTGGCAGTCCCTCAAATATTGAAACACTGCTATCATGTCTCCCCTGGTCCTTTTCTTCACTAGCACTAGCACTTAGACTTATATACCGCTTCATAGTTCTTTAAAGCACACCCTAAGCAGTTTACAGAATCAGCAACAATCTGGGTCCTCATTTTACTGACCTTGGAAGGATGGAAGGCTGAGTCAACCTTGAGCCGGTCTGAATCGAACTCCTGGCTATGGGCAGAATTAGCCTGCAATTCTGCATTCTAACCACTGCGCCATAACTTTGTCTTCTGCTTCTTTCCACAGTTACTAATTCCCAAGAGAACTGATGCTGTTTTGAATGGTAAGTGATTCTCCAAATTTGAAGTTGCTCCATCATGGATATAATCTGAATTACAGAGATATCGTATCTGAATCATCAGATTTTGGGCTTGATTTTTCCTCCTTAAGTCTTCTTCAAACAAAAGATGATGGAATGGGTAGCAGGAGATACCCAGGAGAATACATTTGGTGTTTGATATATTAATATGCAATCAATTATTAAGTCTGGTAGTCAAAAATAGAATCCCCATATGAAATGGTAGCATATAATAAGCAGATTGCTATCATCTTAATGGCCTGTAGACTTCCCATAAGCATCTGTCTGTCTACTGTAAGAACTACAAGAACCTTTTATCATAAGCTTTATCTTCAACAGGGCCAATTGCTTTGTGAATGCCAGTGGGAACTCCGCATCTGGTACCCCACTGGCATACTCAGAACCCAAAATGTGCAAAGCTATTGCTTTTAGCAAGCAAGCATTATAAATTAATACACACGCTATAAATCCTTTGATATCGTTGATATATTTATGCAAACTCATTTTCTTAAGTACTTCTGAATGTATTTGTGTGAAGTATCTCCACACGCATATGCAATATTTAAAGGAGAAGAGGGGATTACGTTATATCCGGGATGGAAGTAACACCGATGGTTCAAAATGAACAACTGTGTTACCATATGCCATATGCCATATCCATTGCTGAGGAATATGCATTCGTCCATAATGTGATTTCATTGGACACTAGCTTAATCTTTCTAAACATGGTGGGAGAAAACTCAGGCAAATACAACATTCCCCAGAATCCTCTTCTTTCTTTCTTGTATTATAGGGGTAGTGTTCACATAAAACCCTTAGCTTAGTGGTAGGATTCAGCCAGTTTGGGCCAGTTCGGGTGAACCAGTTGTTAAAATGCTGGCTGGCTCTGCCCCTCCCCTTCCAGGAGTCTCCACGTGCCCCATTTTTGCTCCGAGGAGGCTGCAGGGAGGCCTACTAGGCCCAAAATGGGTCGTGGGGGAGGGAGGTGACACAGCACGGCCCGCTTTTGCTCCCAGGAGGCTGCAGGGAGGCCTACTAGGCCCAAAACAGGGCATGGGGGGTGGTGTGCCTCCCGCTGCCCGTTTTTGCTCCCGGGGAGTGCAGGAGGCCGAGTGCTGCCTGTCACACACCCCTGGCTATGCCCATAATGGCCACGCCCACCCAGCCGGTCATTAGGGCAGAGAACCGGTTGCTAAATTAGTTGAATCCCACCACTGCCTTAGCCTGGTGCTTGGTTCAAACCAGTGGTTGGTTTCAAAAATTTTTACTACCGGTTCTGTGAGGTGGCTTGGTGGGCATGGTAGGGGAACGATACTGTAAAATCTCCATTCCCTCCCCAATCCAGGGGAAGGTTACTGTAAAATCCCCATTTCCTCCCGATCAGCTGGGACTTGGGAGGCCGAGAATAGATGGGGGCGGGGCCAGACAGAATTTTTACTACCAGTTCTCCGAACTACTCAAAATTTCCGCTACCAGTTCTCCAGAACTGGTCAGAATGTGCTGAAACCCACCTCTGGTGCAAACCTAGTTTTTTTTTTTCCCATCAGCACAACATTCTCAGTTAGATCAGACTGGGTGGGAGCCAGCCATAATTTTGTAGCATTAAATCCTCTTTCTTTCCCAATAGATTGCTTCCCGTTCTAAGGACAGGCCGGCTGTGATCCCTCCCTTGCCACGAGGCCTCTTCAGATGTCACTTACTAGGAAGGAACCTCAACGGAGCATGACAGAACAATATTTACTCCCTCCCCACTACTCAGAAAGTGTCTACTACCCGATTCCACCGCCATTTATTGACTCATCCTGAAACTGTGACCAAAGTCCCTTGCCACCAACTTTACTATCAGAGTTATGTGCTTTTGTGCAGAGAACATTGTGGACGGACATAGAACTATTTATAGCAAGAGAAGGCTAGGCATCTTTTTACCACTTAATGACATTTCTAGAATGGGGTGAATAATAGCCAGAACCAGACTCAATGCCTTTATTCACCAATATTCGATCTCCTCTTCTCTGCTTCGGCCTCCCCCCCCCACCTCTCTCTCTCTCTCTTTCTCTTTCTCTCTCTCTCTCTCTCTCACACACACACACACACACACGCACGCACGCACACACACACACACACACATATCTTGGAAAGCACCAATGCCATCAGCTCAATCTTATCACACTCTTCTCTTCTCACTATGTAGGTGGAATGCCTTTAAAAGGTGTTTTCTGTGTCAGATATGTATTTACCTTGGCACACCTAATGTTTATCGGATGTTCATCTCTGGATTAGGGCACTTTACACTTCCCAATCCTTCATAAAGCAGTTTAAATGCAACAGGAACAGAGGGAATATGTAAGGAACACCAAAAGTGATCGGAGCCCAAATTTCAGCAGACCAATAACAAAAAAATAAAGAACAACATCCAGTGAGTATCCTGCCTCCTCTGGACTATCAAAAATGGTGGGGTAACAAAATCCTTATCCACCCCATGTGTCATACAAATGGAAATAAAACAATCAGTGTGCTTGATCCATTGATCATGGTTTGGAAAACATCTGAGCAGTTACTATGAGGAAAAGCTTTCAGTTCCAAACTACCATTCCTATGAAACATTTAAAAGTCATGAAGGTGAAATTATAGTATGTTATCAGCCATACTGATTTCTTCCCAAAAGTTGTCACAAAGGTTTATTGGATGGAAGGACAGAAAAATCAAAACAATGCATATGTACAAGCTTCAGGAACAAAAATATTCCAAAAATTGAACCATTTACACAGCTTAAATTTCATTTCATCAGTTGTTTCCAAAGCAGCAATTCTTAATTCTTTTAATGACTCCTTTGCTATCAGCTATTAATTACTGAGCTGTGTGGTGTCAAAATTCTGGTCCAGAGGAAATACTTTATTTCAATTTTTAGACCTTATAAACTAGAAAGCACAATTTATCTCTTTATCGTGCCTTAATTTTTTTTTAAAGAAATCTAATCAGCAGCCTTGCATGATTTCAGCCCCAGGATGCTATCTGTGGACAGAATGACTTCTCCAGAAACAATTCTGCAGGTATAGAGATAGATAGATAGATATTTTATTGACACAGTTTGGGATTTTTATAATGCCTTCTTAGGGCATTGCAGATAAAGCATCTTTAAGGGCACAGCAGCAGAGAACCATGGTCACTTGTGGAGGTTGATGGACTGGATCGACCTTTTGAATTATTGCTTGCTAGAAAAGAGAAAGAAAAAATAAGTTGGATTATTATCGACTCCATAGCCACAGTTGCTTTTTTGCTATAAGTGATATTCAAAAGGGTTAATATTGGTAAGAACCCAGTTAAAGCATCTAAGCAGCCAAAACAGCTTACAAACCCAAAGCCAACCTGAATAAAAACGTATCTTAAAACAAGACAAAAAGCCACTGGAAATCCACTTTCTTTGGGACGATGGTGCTGAGGCCACCTTGGCCTTAGTTAGCACCCTACTGTTGTGATCTAGGCTTCCTGAGACAGTAAAAAGCACACAATTAGTCCCAAGAACCCTCTTTTTATTTCAACGGCTGTGAATTCTGTTTATTCACAGCCCGTAATGAGGTACAAATAGTTTGTAAAGGGTCTGAAAGAAGTCTGCCACAGTCCTTCAGGATAAGGCTGATAAGCACCCACCTTTATCTCCCTGGACATGCTGCCAAAGGCCTAATTGGCAATTAGCTTTGCAAGGTCACATGGAGCACAGAGTCAAAACGCAGCTTCGGAATTTAAACCAACCAGAATGAACAAAATTGCTTCCTGCAAAGGCTCATGTGCTTTTGCTCCTCCTTTATGTCTTATGGGAGGGGCCAATCATCTCCAAGCCCTACTCCCGAGTTGTCACTTTTGTTTTAACTGTTCTTGCCTTCTGGCAGCTCTGCGCATGTGCGCACAGGGAACAGGCTCCCCCTGTTCCTCTGCCTCACTGATGTCTGACTCTGGAGGCTCCGGAGGCAGCACATAACTCCCAGATGGCCTTGGCCCCCTCTCTGCCTCTGATGCAGAGCCCTCGTCCGAGCCTTCCCCAGACTCCAGGACTGGCCCATGTTCCTCCCCAACCTCCTCATTGTCTGACTCTACTGCCAGCTCCACAGGCAGCCGCAGACCACAATACCTACATCCTAAATTTTAAAAAGAAAGCACCCACATTTTTTTCCCCCAGATCTAAGAGCAACATTACAGAAAAATCAGGAAACCAGATCAAGAAGATCAAGCGTGGAACAGTATTTAATGGAGATTTTGAAAAATATGGAGATTGCTAGACTTAGACTCATTGAGTATTATATCAAACTGTATTGATTTGACCATGGATGGCTGCTTCAATGCCATCAAAAGAAAAAAAAAATCCATGCCTCCTATATGCAGATCGACACTTTGAATTTAAGGCAGTTTCAAGCTTATTTAAACATCATTTGCTCTGGGCCCAGAAACTTAGACTTTAATGCATTTGAATCTGCGGTATCTCATTTCCTATACCATATTACATACGCTCCTGGGTTATTGGAGAGCTCATTACAATTAGACTCATTGCTTTACATTTTTAGCATTGTTATAGGCTCTTTGTGGATTTCTGGGGTGACAGGCTGCCTTCTGGCTATTTCTAATTGAAAAGATTGGTCTACCGCTGCAAGTAAATTGGATAGGAAAACTGCCTCCCTTTCAGCTAAGTTTTGAAAGCCCTTGCAAATAAATCTCTATCTCTATCCTCTTTGTCTTCATCTCTATCTATCAATCATCTCTATCCCTGTCTATCTCCATTGCTATCTCTATCATCTCTATCTATCTCTGTCTTCATGGCTATCTCTATCATCTCTATTATTTCTCATCTATATCATTTCTCTATCATCTCTATCTCTCATCTCTGTCTCTCCATCAACTTTATCTCTCATCTCTCTCTCATCTCTCTCTCATCTCTCTCTCTCTCATCTCTCTCTCCTCTATCTTCTATCTTCTATCTCTATCTTCTAGCTCTATTTCCTATCTCTGGCTCCTGGCCTTTTGCATGAAGAATCTGACAGCTACTGGATAGGGAGAGCAGGAAAAAAAAAAGAGAGAAAGATTGCCCCAAAGAGAGACAAATAGTTTTCTCTATTCATATTTCATTTTGCCCACGCCAACCTCTATTTTTCGCTCTGATAGCATGCATTCTTAACAAATTGTCCCAATGGGAACACAGTTCTGGACAAGGGAAAAAAAAAAACACCACTCCAGCTGTGCACTCCTAAATCAGAGAATAAATGACTAAAGCTTTAACTTACCAGTGGATGAAGTCTGTGGCCCTCCATGCATCAATCACCTCAGAAATGTCTCCTACAACTTGTCCATCGGGTAGCGTGAGGTCATCAGAGAGGTCACCATTGAAGTTTCTGCAGGATCCACACAGCTTGCCTGCCAGGCTGTCTTTGACCTTCACGGACACTTCTCCTTTGAGGTCAAAGACAACCTGAAGAGCTGTCCCATGTCTAATTGTGACAACATCTTGGGCGATGCTCACAGATACGGTTTTAAAAAGGGAAGCTGGAAGTTTCACCTTTTTTCCATTCACCTGAACAGAAAGTGATCGTGGGATATGTTAAGTTTATTGAAATGCTACATCTTCAAATGAGGGTCAGAGTTCAAAACTGGGGGAAATGGTCTAATCAGAGCAGGTGATAGCAAAATCAGCCAGAATTGCCCTTGTGTTTGTTTTAGAGGTAAAAGATAAGTGGAAAGGAGGACATTAATTGTATGAAATTAAAAATGGCTTCCCTGTATAAATTTCTATCTGAAAACACAGAAGATTTAATTCATTTTTCTTTGTTAATACACGATAACCAACACACTGAATTCACAGTGGGTCTTTAAACCATTTCTGTTAATATTTAGTGGAAAATTGAAAGGAAGGTTTAACTCAGGGATGGGGTGATTATGATCCCACAGATTCCCTTTTCAGTCACCTTCAGAACCCCTGTGATTATGAATGCTGTTTTGTGACAGAAAGTAACATAAAAATGATGTGTGAGTCCTAAAATAAACACAATACAGTTTTAAAACAAAGCACGCCTTCAAAATTCCTCCCCCCCAAAAAACGAAACAAAAAACGGGAGGGGGGGCAAACTAGAACTGGGCACAATCAGACCTTCCAGAATTTTCCATCAAATTTACAGGCAGAAATTGAGTGGATAATTAACTTTCTTCACAACAAAGCAAAGTCTTTGGGGCAAGCCTTCCCCTGAGCAGTAAAAATAGTGTGACAGTAGAAAGTACTTGTTTTTGAAGTAAGATTGTTCTTTTCTTCAGGTAGACATAATGATTGGAAAGTATAATTTACCAAGCGTGCCATGGAATATTCTTTTAATTGTTGGGTTTTAGTCTTTATACACCACCCGGAGTCACTATGGTGAGATGGGTGGCCGTATAAACAATTTAAAGAAATGAAATAAATACTGATAGTCCTCCATTTATGACCACAATTTTGCCTGATTCTCTCTATGACCCTTTTTCTGCTTTTAGTTGTTAAGTGAATCATGTGGTTGTTAAGCAAATCTGGCCATACCCATTGAATTTGCCTGGAGGTAGCTAGCTATGAAGGTCAAGAATGGTGATCATGTGACCCTGTAACTATCGCCAATATATATCAATTGCCAATTTTGATCACATGACTATGGAGATATTGCAATGGTGGCAATGAGTCCAGTAGGAGAAGGGTGGTATACAAATTTAATTAATTAATTAAATAAATAAATAAATAAGTATGATTAGAGGTTGTAAGTCACTTTTTTCAGTGCCATTGTAACTTTGAACAGTCGCTAAACGAGTGGTTGTAAGTTGAGCACCACCTCTAATAGCCTACCGTGTACACATTGGGACAAAATTCAAATTCAGTTAGGCATTGTTTCTCAACCATGGCAGCTTTAAGATATGTGGACTTCAACTCCCAGAATTCCCCAGCCAGCATGGGGAATTCTGGGAGTTGAAGTCCACATACCTTAAAGCTGCCATGGTTGAGAAACACTGCATTAAGGTGTTTAACTCCACCACACGTTTCCTTTGTTTACAGCACCAAGAATCACCAACTCAAACTTTCTTACCCAAACTTCCTTGTCTTGATTGACAGCAAGAACAGCCTCTTGGAAGAAGATGTAGATGGCCGAAACTGAGCTCATTTTACCATTGCATCCCCTGAAATCCACCACCAGTCGAAACCACATCTGGGCTGCTTCGTCACAGAGAGAGGCCATCACATAGGCACCGTCATAAAGTATTGTCCCAGAGACGCCATCAAAGGTGGTCAGTTCTGCTTCTAAACTGAGGTGGCATTCCGTTTCCTGCTTGAAGCAACCATGTCGGCCATTTTGAAGGGCGCAAACCTTCCCTTGGGGGCAGCTGGTTTTATTGCAGGTGAGCTGGCCTGACGCATGGCAGGTGCAATTTTCCGAACAACCCCCGGAGAGAACGCTTTCTTCAGCCTATGGCAGAACGCAGCGAAACAAAAAATAATTCATAAATATCAATATCTCAATATCTCAGAAAGGATTTTTTTAAAATCTCTGTCAGATAAACATAGAGATTTCACCTAACATCGAAAAAGCTGACATTTTAATCTTACACACCCTTAAAGGGATGGCCTGTCCATCTAAACCAGGGCTAGCCAACCTTGCAACTTTAAAACTTGTGGACCTTAACTCCCAGAATTCCCCAGCCAGCCTAACAACCATACAGCTGGTTGGGGAATGCTGGGAACAGAAGTCCACAAGTCTTAAAGTTGCAAGGTTGGACAACCCTAATCTAAAAGTGCTTTTTTTTTTTTTTGGCATAGGTAAAGGTAAAGGTTCCCCTCGCACATATGTGCTAGTCATTCCCGACTCTAGGGGGCAGTGCTCATCTCCATTTCAAAGCCAAAGTACCAGCACTGTCCAAAGACGTCTCCGTGATCATGTGGCTGGCATGACTAAACGCCAAAGGCACACGGAACACTGTTACCTTCCCACCAAAGGTGGTCCCTATTTATCTACTTGCATTTTTTATGTGCTTTCAAACTGCTAGGTTAACAGAAGCTGGGACAAGTAATGGGAGCTCACCCCTTTACATGGCACTAGGGATTCGAACCGCTGAACTGCCGAACTTTCGATCAACAAGCTCAGCGTCTTAGCCACTGAGCCACCACATCCCTTTCTGGCATATCAAGAAATAAATTCAGCGATGCTTTTCTGTATCCTTTCTCCATTACACTAACTCTGCACACACCTTTTCTGTCCAGAATGTGGCAGTCTCTGTCAATTTCCAGTAGGGAAAAGAAGCCCCTCTAATTATTGAAGCATTATTGGAGTTTTGCATATTTAAGACCTATGGCCCATCTCAATGCACAGGCAAAGGAAGGACAGATTCTCAAACTGTAGGGCAAGTCGATTGCAAACAGGAAATGCCGAGTTAATTATTTTGCAGCATCTCAGTTCAATATTTTTATTACCCCCCCCTAGTGTGTGTGCATCGGATCAGAAGAGCTTCTGGTCCCTCTTCTTTTGGCATCACGATTTAGGGAATTTATTTAGGGAATTTATATTGTCGCCTATTCACACATGCCGACCCAAGGCTGCTTACAGAATATAAAACCTCTTATAAAACAGTAAAACTGTTTATAAAAGAAGAGTCATATAATTAATAACTATAATAAAATCACCCCCACCCCACTACCTAAGTGACAGGACCTCACACGAGCCATTTAATGGGCTCCATCCCGCTCTGGGTTCCCCAGGCCCGCTGGCAGAACCAGGTCTTCAGTGCCTTCCGGAACAGTGCTAGAGTGGAGGCCATTCTAATCTCTGGGGGGATGATGTTCCAGAGAGAGGGGACCACCATGGAGAACGCCCTTCTTCTGGGTCCCACCAGTTGTATCTCCCTAGGGGATGGGACCCACAACATTCCCTGCCTCCCTATATATACTATAGCTCTGCACCAGCGGTGAAATCCACTTACCTTCACTACCGATTCGGAAACGGGAGCGTGCTGTGCGTGCACATGCTACATGCATGCAAACCTCTTCTGTGCATGCACAGATGGTAAAAAATGGGACATGATGTCCTGGTGGTTGGGTGGAGTCTCCTGCCGCCGGTGCTACCAGTTCGGCGAACCGGATAGAACCGGGGGGATTTCACCGCTGCTCTGCACATTCATGAAACAGCTAAGAACAGTTCTGGTACCAACCTTCATGTAGCGTCCCTCATGTACACAGCCACATTTGTCCAGGGAAATGCACTTTTCCCCATCAGAAATGTAGCCATCATTGCACTGGCAGCCTTCAAAGCATTTCTCAGTACATTGGATTGGAGAAGATAGACCAGCACAGGTAAAATCACCGGATCTGGTACACAGCTCGTAGTGACTGTTATGTGGGCAAGTTAAGGCTGAGGAAAGAAGGAAAGCAGAATTAGAGAACTTCAATATAAAGTGTCCATGATTTTCATGCTTTGAGGAAAGAGATAGCTTAATTGCATGTGTAATAGGGGATGAACATCTACATTGCCATTATCTAATGTGGCTAAATTGACTAACTTAATGAGATCCTAAGCCTAATTTCAAAACTCTCCACAGGAGATCAGGTTCTATCTTTAGTAAGAGATGATTTTCTCCTTTTCATGTAATCAACACTTAGAAGAAAGAAGAGGGTGTTATTAATAATAATAATATAGGATGTCCAGGGGTGGGTTTCACATTAAGTTACTACCGGTTCGCCCCACATGTGCATGCTCACTTCATGCATGCATGTGCCCAGCCTCAAAAACATGCCTAAATAGGATGGCATAGAGCCAGGGCGTGGGGGCCCACCCACAATTTCCTCTACCGGTTCGGGTTAACCTGTCCGAACCGGCTGAATACCACCTCTGAGGATGTCCATATTGGAATGTCTTCGAAGAAAATAATAACTTTGTCCATATAGTCACCAGATGTTGAGCTTGACTATGATACCACAGGTTTGCTACATCTCCATCTCCCATGAGATGCCAATAGATCACAGAAAATATGATCCTCAGTGCTAAATGAACAGACGATAATGAGGCTCTTTAGCATATTAAAATAGTGGTTAGCTAAGCTATCTTTATGCTTTCAGAGAAAGGTGAAAAGCAAAGATAAATTAGACTGCCATTGGCTGAGCTGGTCATATCACAGATAAGATAAATCTGGCAGAGAAGGCAAGGTAAGTAACAAATAAGAAAAAAGGAGTTCATCGATTTCTACACTTATATGTCATCAAATAATTTTAAGGTTAAACTCTTTTAACCTTTTGAAAAGCACTCAAGACCTAGGATAAGGTGAGTTTTGTGAGATGAACCTCTTGTGGGCTGCATAGGAAAGCTTAGCTAGGTGCCAAATCTTTTCATTTTAATATTTTGGATTTTATTGTACGTAGATATGGTTGTGAGCTGCCAAAGTTTGGCACAAGTTGGGTGACTATTTAAATGTTTAAATAGATAAGTAACAATTAATAAATAAAATTTATAGATCATAGAGTTGTATCAGGTGTAAAAGGTGTATTCTATTGAAGCACCTTTTCAAAATTAGTTTCAGGACTGCCTATATGGAGGGGTGGGATTCAGCGGGTTCAGACCAGTTCGGGCGAACCGGTAGCTCTGACGATCAGCTGGGAGCGAACCGGTTCGCTCCGACGATCAGATCGGCCCGCCCACACGCCCCTGCGCTTTACTTACCTTTATCTTCTCAGCTGATTGGCACGGCAGAGCGGATTGCCATGCCTCAGCTACTTTACTCCCAAGTGGTAACACAGATTTGTAAAACTGTGTTTTACACAGTTGTATTTGTAAAACTGCGAAGTGCGCAATCACTGAACTGGTTGTTAAACCGGCAGCATCCTATCACTGCCTATATGATTTTCTTCCCCTACCCCATTTAATTTTTCTAATGCCTATTGGTAATCCTTGACTTATGACCATAACTAAGACCAGAATTTCTGTTGCTAAGTGATGTGGTTGTTATCTGAGTTGTGTCCAACTTTATGACTTTTTTGCCATGTTTGTCGAGCAAATTATGCAATCTTTAAGCAAATATGGCTTCCTCTATTGACTTTCCTTGTTGGAAATCCCTAACCACCACCACCCTTCCTGAAAATTGCAAGTGGCAATTACATGACCCAAGATTCTGCAACCATTGTAAATACTTGCTGGGTGCTAAGCGCCAGAATTTTGATCATGTGAGCGACGGGATGCTGCAACAGTTGTAAGTATGAGGACCAATCACTGGTGCCAGTGTGGTGTGTAATATGTATATACCATGATATAAGATCTTACACCAGAGTAATATACATGTTGCACAGAATATGACGTACATATGGAAACGTATGACTAGTTTTTTTCCCTAACTACTTGTATAAGGATTATTTCTTTATATTATTCATGTTGTCTTGTATTCTTGTATGGACTGCACCAGTAGAGGCTAAACCAATTTCATCGTATACATGATGTACAATGACAATAAAGGCTTTGGTTTTGACTTTGACAATCATAAGTCACTTTCTTAAGTGCCGTAGTAACTTCAAACAGTCCTGTTCATAAATTGAAGACCCAAAGGTAGTTTAGATGAAGGGATGGTTCCACGTTAGTGCTGAAATGGGGTTCAACCTGAGTTTCCTGAATTTGAAGGCAACACTCTTAACGTCTAGACCAGGGGTGTCAAACTTGATTTCATTATGGGCCACATCAGGGTTGTGTTTGACCTTGGGGGGCTGGGGTGCATGCCAGGGTGGGCGTGGCCAGCTTGACGTCACTCATGTTGGGGGCACCTGTGGTGGCCAGAGCGCTCTGCTAAGCAAAAACGGGCTCCCAATCTTTGTTTCAGCTGGGATGGCCTCCTGCAACCCTCTGTCAGTGAAAATGGAGCTTGGGAGGGCCGTGCACAGCTCTCCTGAGCTCCATTTTCACTGGCAGAAGGTTGCAGGAGACTGTGGCAGCTGAAAACGGAGCTCGGTAGTCCGTTTTCGATGGCAGAAGCACTATAGGCTGATCCGCCGTTGTTTCCAGCGCGGTCCTGCAGGCCAGATCTAAGTACTTCACGAGCCGGCTCCGGCTCCCAATCCTTGAATTTGACACCCCTGTTCTAGAGATATTCAGGATAAATGAGGGAATGAGAGAGATAAGCAAAGGAGTAAAAGGATCCTAAACAGATCTAGATCAGTGATTGAGCATAGCAGAAGCAGGTCCATTTCTCAACTCACGGCAAAAGGCAGCTGTCCTCCAGCTTTTGACAGTGGCTCCAGCTGCTTGACAAACAGCTACATAGGCCTGAAGACTTCGGCAAAGAGCTTCTTTGGCTCCGTGAGCAGCACACATTTCGTACAGGCAGAGATTAAAATACTCTTCAGGCTTCACCAGGAGGTGGCAGACTTCAAAAGGGCCTTTGGGGGCCTTGATCAGCCCACAAGAACTCTCCACCTGATACGGCCTGATCTGAGCAGCATTGCAAGAGGGACAGTTCTGCCTGCAGTCATCCGAACACCTGAGGTGTTCCGCTGACACTTTCCAGGAGGCTCCAAATGTGGTGACGTTGGAGGTGCTGGTTCCATCAGGCAGTTGGAATTCATCTCGTCTCTCCCCGTTGAAGTTGCCACACAAGCCACATACCTGTCCTTGGTAGGTGCTAGGGATGATCAGAAGGATGAATTGGGAAAAATCATAGAGAACTTTGAAACCAAAGTCGGTCTGGACTAGAACATTCTTCCCCTCTTGATGGATTAAAATTGATCTTTTCTTTATCACGAGTGGCAGGGTATAGGCTTCTTCATTCACCTATGCAGAAAGAAGAGAAAAATCCATGGGAGATTTAACTGACGTGAAGATTTAGTGTTTTTTTAGATTTTCTTTCTTCCACCTTTATTACTTTCATAAGTAACTCGAAGTGGTGAGCACAGGGGTGGGCTGATGTGGGTTTGCAAGGGTTTGGGAGATCCTCTAGCTAAGATTCTGTGCAGTTCGGAGAACCCCCAAATCCCACTCCTGGCTGGGCCCACCCCACCCCTCCCACCCTGCGCCACCCCTCCCAGGAGTCCCCATGCAGCCCATTTTGGATGCAGGTAAGTGCAGGGCTCATAGAGGCTCGGGGAGGGCAAAAAACGGCCCTACCGGAAGTTCAGGAAGGCTGGAAACACCCACCCGGAGGCTCGAGGAAAGCTTCCGGAGCCCAGGGAGGGCAAAAACACCTCCCCGCCGTGGTGCAGGAGGCTAGACCACACCCACCATGGCCACGCCCACCCAGCAACTGGGCAGAGAACCCCTTGCTAAACTTTTTGAAGCCCCCCCCCCCGGGTGAACATACATAATACATCTTCCTCCTCCTACATTTCCACAAGAACAACCCTGTGGAATGGATTGGATTGGGACAGAGTGACTGGCCTAAAGTCACCCAGCCAGGTTTCATGCCTAAATCAAGACTAGAACTCACCGTCTCCCTGTTTTTAGGCCGGCACCTTAACCACTACACCAAACTGGCTCTCTTGAATAGATAGACACAACCCACCTTCACGTGTTCCCAAGGGGAAGCAAAAACACAACTGAATTAGCTCCAAAGAACAAATAACATTTTTTTCATTAGTGTCAGCCACAGAAAAATAGCTTGATCTAGGTTAGGGTTAAGGTTAGGGTTAGAGTTAGATCAAAGTTCTAATTTTGTTCAAGGAAGGAGACTTGATTTTAGTTTTTTTTTTTTTTTTCTCGGAGAAGAAGAGCATTTTACTGAAACTGTGGTGGGTGAAAGATGGTAATCGTGCATTTAATTTGCTGTGAGATAATAACCCTGGCATATGTGTGAATCTTTTGCCCTTCACTGTACAATCCTCTCTCCGGCATTCCGGCGACGTTTAAATTTCAGAGAAAGACATGATGGGAGGAGTCCTCCCATTTTAAAGTTTTTTTTTTTGTTTTTTTACTAGCAGTGCAATTTTCTTCACGAAGGGGGAAAATCTCACCCTGGAGGAATTTAAAGAATCTGTCTCCCTTATATTGCTGTTCTCAAGATGCTTCGCAGAATTTAGAAAGGCCATTTCATACAACTTCAGCCGTTTCTGCACTATTCATTTACAGCGTCTTAGGGAGTATCACTCAGCCATCACTGAAGTGATATATAGGGCCTGTCTGCATTACTGTTATTTGGGCACAACTAAGGTTGGATGACTTGAGAAGATGCTATAAATCTCCAGCATGGAAATGACCTTGAAATCTCTGATTCCAAGAAGCACAACGGGCCTTCCTAGCTCCGTGAAACAGCAAGTAGTAGATAGAAAAAGGAAATCGACAGAAGAGGGAGACAAACTCTACCAATCTGCAAGTCTTGAAATCTGATGAATGGGCTGCTACCCGAACAGATAAAATCAGCATCCATTGATGATAAATAGCATGGGAATCCTCTCCTAGCACCGGGATCACTATGTGGGACTGTGGGAAATTGAAATTGCTAAAACCACAAGGTGCATGCTATCGATGCTGGATAAATGCTGGACATCTTCAGAAGTAAGGAGCGGGTTCCAAATTTGAGAGGGCCTGAATATCTCAGCAGTGGATGTTTCTTACGAGGTTTCTCACTCAACCTTCATGGATTCATTTCTGATTCTTTATACCAGGGTCAGAAGCTAAGCATCATCTAAGTGTAAGCGATTAGACCTGGACATGTACAACAGCATCCTCACAGTTTAGCAATAGCACTTAGACTTATATACCACTTCACAGTGTTTTACAGCTCTCGCTAAGTAGTTTACAGAGTCAGTTTATTGCCCCCAACAATCTGGGTCCTCATTTTATAGACCTCGGAATGATGGAAGGCTGAATCAACCTTGAACCGGTCAGGATCGAACTGCTCCCTATGGGCAGAGTTAGCCTGCAATACCGCTGTCAACTCTGAAGTGAACCAGGCTGAAGCCATCTTGTCCTGCCTCACAGTTGCCATGAAGCCTGAGATAGAAGGGGAGGGATGGAAGTAGATAGCCCAGCTTGCAGGCAAAATAAGAAGTTTTCCTGTGGGAACCAAGGTCATCGTAACAGGTGGCTGGTGAAGGAGGAGAGGAGACTGCCAGCCATATTCATTGGACAATGTGACTGATGACACTAGGGAAGTATTAACCTTTTAATTAAGGGAAAACTTAATTAAGGGAACTTTCAGAGTTGGCTTTCACTGGCTGTGCCAATATGATGTACCCAATAAACATGTTCTTAGAGGAATCTTCTTACCTCAGAGTTCTGCTTTGAATGGGTTCATTACTCAGAATGCTGACAACTACATTTTAACCACTGCACCAGGGGTGGGCTCCTGGGGGTTCAGCAGGGTTTGGACGATCCTCTAGCCAAGGTTCAGTGAACCCCCAAATGCCACCCCTGCCTGGCCCTTCCCACCCTGCCCCTCCCAGGAGTCTCCATGCAGCCCATTCATCATTCCAGGTAAATGCAGGGGCCATGTGGAGGGTCTGGGAGGGCAAAAAACGGGCCTACTGGAGGTTCCAGAAGTCTGGAAACTGGCCTGTTTCTGGCCTGCGAAGGGCCTCCGGAGCCTGGGGGAAGCTGCTTTCGCCCTCCCGGAGGCTTTCCTCAAGCCTCCAGAGCCTGGGGAGGGTGAAAAACGGACCTCCTGGAAGGTCCAGAAGGCTGGGAACGGGTCTGTTTCTGGGCTCCTGAGGGCCTCTGGAGCCTGGGGGAAGCAGTTTTCACTCTCCTGGAGGCTTGAGGAAAGCCTCCGGAGCCTAGGGAGAGTGAAAAACATCTGTCCCCCCCGCCGCAGTGGAGGCAGCCAACTAGGCCATGCCTACCATGGCCACGCCTGCCCAGCAACAGGGCAGCGAACCCGTTGCTAAAGGATCTGAAGCCCACCCCTGCACTGCACCACCAGGGCTCATTTGTTTAAAGAAGTAGGAAATGTGGTAGAAAACTGCCAAAAGTGTTTGGTATAAGCAGGAGGAAATACACTGCTGGGTAGGACACAGGACCTACCTGAACTTGCCAAGTCATTCCTCTCACAAGTCTGATGACATAACCTCGAAGAGTGATGACAACCGCCTTGGGCACGACTTTGCCTTCCCGATTGCTCTCGTTCTCCACCACCACGGAGAAATGGACCAGTTCAGGATCCTTGCCGCAGACTTCGACCAAAGTGTAAGAACAAGACCCCAGGAAGTTGAAGGTCTCTCCATCCAAAGTGAGGTAGTGGCTTCCACTGGTTACGCTGCATTTGCCATTGGCACGAGGGTGACAAGCTTGCTTCCCGTTCTCAATCCTGCATTGCTGCTGAGGCCCACAGACGACCTTCCGACATTCTACGGCGCCATTTTCTCCACAACGGCATTTGTCTTGGCAAGAAGCACTGAGGTAAAATTCATCGCCCTTTTTATAATACCTGCCCTGGTACAGACAACCACATTCTCCTATTGGGACACACTCATCTCCACTCAGGACAAACCCGGCATTGCAATAGCAGCCTTCTTTGCAGGATGTCACACATCCATCGGGGGCTGAGAGGCCATGGCAGGTCACCGGGCAGCCATCTCCACAGAGTTCGTAGTGAGAATTACGGGGACAGGAAAAACCTGAAAGAAACAGTGGAATATTAAGGGGGGGAGAGTCACATATGGTTTGTTTAATTATGATTTATTGACCCAAAGGTGCTTTTTCAGGAGACAACTGGACTTCCTTTTTTTTTTCTTTTGAAGACCTTTCGCTTCTCATCCAAGAAGCTTCTTCAGCTCTGACAGGATAGTGGGGAATGGAAGGATTTATATTCTTTGTAGGACAGCTGGTCATTTGCATCGTTTTAGAGCAGGGGTCCCCAAACTTGGCAGCTTTAAGACTTGTGGACTTCAACTCCCAGAATCCTCCAGCCAGCATGGAGAATTCTGGGAGTTGAAGTCCACAAGTCTTAAAGCTGCCAAGTTTGAAGACCTCTGTTTTAGAGGGTCGTTGAAGTACTTGGAAGTTTATCCTACCATTCCCCATTATCCTGTCAGAGCTGAAGAAGCTTCAATTACAGTTGAACATCAGGAAACATTCCATAACCGTAAGAGCTCCTCACCAATGGAACAAACTATTTTGAAAGGTGGCAGCCTCCCTTTTGATGATAGTGCTTCATAATGGCCAGATGATTGTCTCTTGAAATACTCGAATAGTGGATTCTGCATCGGGCAGAGGATATTGCCGGGGATGTGTGTGGACCAGTTGATTGCTAATGTACCTCCCAAACCTTCATTCCTAGCTCCAATAACGCAGTGCTAAACTAAGCCACAATTCACGAGCTACAAACAATGTATATGGACTCAGATAAGGCAGGAAGCCCAAAGTGAGCCAACTCCATCACAGCTTAGTGAGGTGTGTGAAATCAGTTTATAAATAGCAACTGAAACAAAACCAGAATCTCCCTTCATGTAATCGGATCCGTGTTGACTTTGCAGGAAGGACTCCCAAGATTGACAGCTTGCGGGATTTTTGCCAGACCTGTGCAAAGCATCTCACATTCCGGTTAAATTAAACAGGGCTAAAGTTGAACCATCGCTTCTCCCTCAAGTTGGCAGCTGCCTGAAAACTGCAGAACTGCAGAGGGCACTTTGACTATTTGAGGTGGGTGAGACTATATTCACTCTACCTGTGCTTAGAAGTGAGAAGGCCATGTTGCTTTGCAAAGCTGTTTTGGTGGATGCTTTGCTTGGGCCTCCCTAAGAGGTTTCTGGGGAGGGGGAGGGGGGAGGAACCGGGTGCTGAGCTGTGGTGGCGCAGTGGCAGGGTTGGGCTGCTGGAGGTTCGCAAGGGTTCGGGAGAACCTCTAGCTAAGATTCTATGCAGTTTGGAGAACCCCCAAATCCCACTCCGTTTCAAAGCCAAAGAGCCAGCTCTGTCCAAAGACATCTCCGTGGTCATGTGGCCGGCATGACTAAACACCAAAGGTGCACGGAACGCTGTTACCTTCCCACCAAAGGTGGTCCCTATTTTTCTACTTGTATTTTTTTTACGTGCTTTCAAACTGCTAGGTTGGCAGAAGCTGGGACAAGTAACGGGAGCTCACCCCATTACGCAGCATTAGGGATTCGAACCACTGAACTGCTGACCTTTCGATCGACAAGCTCAGCATCTTAGCCACTGAGCCACCGCGTCCCACATCTTTGTAACAGAAAGAACATTAAACAGAAGGATTTGTTGAGCTGATTTGTTGTACATTGCTTTGGGATTACTTTCAATGAAAGGCGGGCCAAAAGTGGTTAAATAAATAATACTCCCTCCCTCTCTCTCTCTCTCTCAGATAACACCTTCAAAGAGGAAAATTTCTTCACAAGTATCAGAGCACTGGAGGAAAGGATAAACTCACCTTACACCCAATGGTAAATTTCCCCTCTGACTGATGTTATACTTATTTTGAAAAATATAAAAATGCACTTTCAGATCTAGTTTGGTTTGGAGAAGGATTGTTTGTTCCAAAGGTGCTTTTTTTCAAGAAGCAACTGGACTTTCTGGTTTTTCTTTGAAGGCGTTTCTCTTCTCATCCAAGAAGCTTCTTCAGCTCTGCCTGGATGGTGGGGGGAAGAAGCTTCTTGGATGAGAAGCGAAACACCTTCAAAGAAAAAAAAAATAGAAAGTCCAGTTGCCTCTTGAAAAAGCACCTTTGGGACAACCATGACCTGGATGATTGAGAATCTCCATATACAAGAAGGATTGTTTGTTAGCTTCTTTCTTTGACCTTCCCTTGAAAACATCTCTCTTACACAATGTTTCTCAACCTTGGCCATGGCTGGTTGGGGAATTCTGGGAGTTGAAGTCCACAGGTCTTAAAGTGGCCAAGGTTGAAAAATACCGCTCTAATACTTACTGCAAAAGGAGGCCAACCGCCATTGTTCAATCTGGATGCCCCGTGCTTGGCACACCATTACGTAGGCTGCAATGGCACTGCACAAGATGCTCTGGTGGCCCTTGTACAGACAGGCATCCAAGACACAAGAATCAAAGTAAGGAGCTGGGTCGATAGCTTTGTGGCAATGCCTGAATGGTCCATCTTTTCTGGAGAGGACCCCACAGTAGCGATCCTTCTTGTAGATCTGTTTCTCATTTTCACTACAGCCTGGGCAGTTGCTGGTACACCCATTCACACAACCAAGGCTCTCTCCTTCTTTCCAGCTGTCGGCAAACTGGATAAAATTGGCTGCTGGGACCCCATTCTTCATGGTCAACTCTCTACCAGGTTTTTGACCGCCGTTACCGCAGAGACCACAAATCACATTGAGATAGCTGCCAGGAACGGTGATGTGGACTAGTCTATTCCAACTGAAGATCACGGAAAGGTCAAACTGAGTCTTGATAAGGAGATGATTTCCACTAAGGTAGGCCTGGATCTTGTCTTCATAGTAGAAGGGCAAGTCCACTAATACTCCATCAACCTACAGGAAGAGAAGAGAATATTGTCAAAATGGAAAACGAAATGAAGAGCCTTGGTGGTGCAGTGGACTAAGTGCTGTTATGTAGCACTTATCTGCCAGCTGCCTGCAATTAGTGCGAGTTCAAATCTCACCAGGCTCAAGGTTGACTCGGCCTTCCATCCTTCCGAGGTAGGTAAATTGAGGACCCGGATTGTGGGGGCAATAAACTGACTTTGTAGAAACACCGCTTATGGGGGGGGCCAAAAGCCCTAATAAGCAGGTATATACAAAAGAATGAAGGCTATTGCTATAAGTGCATTGTAAGCCGCCCTGAGTCTTTGGGGAAGGGCGGCATATAAATTGAACTAATAAATAAATAAATAAATAAATAAATAAATAAATAAATAAATAAATAAATAAATAAATAAATAAATAAATAAATAAATAAATAAATAAAACAAAGCCCATTACTCAGGAGGAAACAACAGAGACCATATTTAAGAGAAGCTCCAGTCCATAACATCCTTATACAGGATAAAATGTACCATTAAAACACTCACTCTAATGCTTCTTCAGGACAAGCTAAGATAGTATTACAGATAGTCCTCAACTTACGGCCACAATGGAGACCAGAATTTATACTGTGAAGCAAGACAATAGTTAAGTACCATTAAAACACTCACTCCAATGCTTCTTTAGGACAAGCTAATATAATATTACAGGTAGTCCTTCTCTTACGATCACAATGGAGATCAGAGATTCCGTTGTTAAGCAAGACAGTAGTTAAGTGATGCCCAATTTTACAACTTTTTGCAGGGTTGTTAAATGAATAACTACAATTGTTAAGTGAATCCTGTGGTCATTAAGCGAACAGGGCTTCCCCAATTGCTTGTCAGAAGCCAGGTGAGAATGGTAATCATATAGCAATAGCAGTTAGACTTATGTACTGCTTCATAGTGCTTTTTTAGCGCTCTCTAAGCGGTTTACAGTGTCAGCTTATTGGCCCCGACATTCTGGGTCCTCATTTTGCTGACCTTGGAAGGATAGAAAGCTGAATTAACCTTGAGCCGGTCAGGATCGAACTCCAGGCAGTGGGCAGAGTTTGCCTGCAATACTGCATTCTAACCACTGTGCTACCCACAGCTCAGTGACCCTGGGATGCTGCAACTCTTGTAAAGATGATCTCATTGCCAAGTGCCTGAATTTTGATCACATTGACTGTCAGGATGTTGCTATAAGGGTCATACCCTTAGTGGTGAAATGCTCCCGGTTTGGACCGGATCGCCTGATCCGGTAGCAATGGAGGCAGATGGTTCGGAGAACCAGTAGCAAAAATACCTGCCCCCCTCCATACCCAGCTGAGCCGCATAATCATCAGAGGCTTTTTTTTTACTTTTAAAAGCATTTTTTCTACAACCTCTTCTGCCGAAAAAATGCTTTTAAAAGTAAAAAAAAGCTTCTGATGATCACGTGGCTCAGCTGGGATCGTCAAAGGCTTTTAAAAGAAAAAAAAGCCTCTGCTGATCAGGCAACTCAGCTGGGATCATCAGAACCATTTAAAAGAAAAAAAGTCTCTGCCGATCAGGCAACTCAGCTGGGATCGTCAGAGCCTTTTGAAAGCATTTTTTTACAACCTCTTCGAAGAGGTTGTAGAAAAAATGGTTTCAAAAGTAAAAATAAAAATAAAAATGGCCACGCCCAGCCAGTCACATTACCCCACACACACACACACCAAGCCACGCCCACAGAACCTGTAGTGACAAATTTTAGATTTCACCACTGGGTCATACGTATGATAACTTTTCTTCAGTGATGTTGTAACTTTGAACAGTCACTAAACAAATGTTTGTAAGTCGAGGACAACCTGTATTAGCCTAGCCTCTTACCTGGATTGTATCAGGATGATCTTGGCTGATGGTAATGATCATGTTATAAACTTCCAAGGTCATAAGAGAAGAGAAGGGCAAGATCTTCCTGCCTTGGCTGTTCCGGATCTTGATGGCAAATGGCGTGAGAGCAGGATCCTTGGCACAGAAGCCGACCAGTTGATAGAGGCAAGTGCCAGTAAAGTCATGTTTCCGCCCATCAAAAGTGGCATAGTGATGATTCCCCATCACTGTGCACGTGGCAAAGCTGATGCCGTAGCAATCTTGGATGCCGTTTTCTATTCTGCATATCTCGCTAGCCTTGCAGCTGGTTGGCTCACACACTACAATGCCCATCTTGGGGTCACACCTGCAGCGAGAGGTGCAGTTCTTATCGCCCCAGAATTCCTGCTCCGGTTTGTAGTAGAGGTCATTGTAGGTGCAGCCACAACTCCCCACGGGGACACATTGATCTACACTGAGCACGTAGCCATCGTTGCATTGGCAGGTTTCCACACAGGGCATCTTGCAGGACGCGGAAGCCAATCGCTGAGAGCAAGTGTTTGGGCAGGCGCTGCCACAGGCCTCGTAGTGGCTGTTCTCAGGACAGGGCATAGCTGGAAAGAAGGAGGAAAGCAAGGACTTTTCAGTAAGTTGAATGGACAGAATGCCAATGGCACCAGTGAGAGTTGCACAGCAAGGCAGGCCTACCCAACAGGAGTAAACTCTACCAACCAGCTCATGTCCTTTCCTTTCCTTTCCTTTCCTTTCCTTTCCTTTCCTTTCCTTTCCTTTCCTCTCCTCTCCTCTCCTCTCCTCTCCTCTCCTCTCCTCTTTCCTCTCCTCTCCTCTCCTCTCCTCTCCTCTCCTCTCCTTTCCTTTCCTTTCCTTTCCTTTCCTTTCCTTTCCTTTCCTTTCCTTTCCTCTCCTCTCCTCTCCTCTCCTCTCCTCTTTCCTCTCCTCTCCTTTCCTTTCCTTTCCTTTCCTTTCCTTTCCTCTCCTTTCCTCTCCTCTTTCCTTTCCTTTCCTTTCCTTTCCTTTCCTTTCCTGTCCTGTCCTTTCCTCTCCTCTCCTCTCCTCTCCTCTCCTCTCCTCTCCTCTCCTCTCCTTTCCTTTCCTCTCCTCTCCTCTCCCCTCTCCTCTTTCCTTTTCTTTCCCTTTTTAATGTGCCTTTATTATTTTTATAAATTTTAATAATTTATTTTCATAAATATCTCAAGATGGTAAACACTTAATACTCCTTCCTCCTATTTTCCCCACAACAACAACAACCCTGTAAATTGGACCAAGAGAGAGTGAGCCAAATTCAGCTTTTACACCTAAGGCAGGACTAGAACTCACAGATTCCTGGTGATTGGTCCAAACCAGGGGTGAAATCCAGTAGGTTCTGACAGGTTCTGGAGAACCAGTAGCAGAAATTTTGAGCAGTTTGGAGAACCGGCAAATACCACCTCTGGCTGGCCCCAGAGTGGTGTGGGAATGGAGGTTTTACAATATCCTTCCCCAGGAGGAGGAGAGGGAATGGGGATTTTGCAGTATCCCTCCCCTGAAGTGGGGTGGGAATGGAGATTTTGCAGTATCCTTCCCCTGCCACGCCCACCAAGCCATGTGCCCACCAAGCCACACCACGCCCACCAAGCCCACAGAACTGGTAGTAAAAAAATATGGATTTCACCACTGGTCCAAACTCACCCAGCCGCTTTCATGCCTAAAGTAGTACTAGAACTCACAAACTCCTGGTGATTGATCCAAAGTCATCCCGTCACTTTCAAGTCTATGATGTCACTAGAACTCACATCTCCTGGTTTCTAGCTGATGCCTTAAACACCAGACCAAACTGGTTCTTATATTACATATAATCTCACATATTAATATAACAGCATTGTTCACATGGAGGCCACCTGGACATTTAATCTATACCAGTTCAGAGAACAACCAGCCAGCCTGATTCCCCAGAGATCTCACTAAAGAAAGCCTCTGCTTAACTAGTTGAATGATAAACTGGATTCTAGACAGAATCTTGCCAATTGCTGAGTTTTCTATAACTTTATTCTGTTCTCTTCAGTAACTTTTGTGTTTTTTTTTTTAAAAAACAGGAAGACGCTTGCTTTCTGTTGAATGGGCTGACTGTCAGCACGTCAAGATGCATTTATCCTAGTGCTGACATGAGAAGGGGAATGCAAGTGTCTGCAACGGGACGGTTGCCTTTCACCTACTTATTTTAGCTGGAGATAATGTCCCCTAGAAGATGGATGGGAGGGGGGAAATTCTTTGAATTGGAGCAGTAGATTAGGGGTGAATGATTGGGAAGATGGCCAATGAATGCAGAGGAGTGGGGGAAGGAAGAGGAGGGATTTTGGGTCAGCACGTCACTGCTGGCTGCATGGAGTCAGTGTAAAAGTTGCCGTGCTAAATAAAATGGAAGTTTGTTTCAAAAAAGACTTTGTTTGAGGCGCAATTTATTTGAAGACGGCCTGAAAACCTGACACTGACAAGAGTTTCACAATTAGCCTTGGCGTGCAAATTTGGGCTACCCTATCTTTATGATACCACTCTTGCACAAGTGTGTCAGCAAATGTCTATGGAGATTCTCAGTCATCCAAGTCATGGTTGTCCCAAAGGTGCTTTTTCAAACGTCAACTGGACTTTTCTTTTTTTTTTTTTTCTTTGAAGTTGTTTTGCTTCTCTGAAGAAGCTCCTTGGATGAGAAGCGAAACGTCCTCAAAGAAAAACCAGAAAGTCCAGTTGCCTCTTGAAAAAGCACCTTTGGGACAACCATGACTTGGATGACTGAGAATCTCCATAGACATTTGCTGACACACTTGTGCAAGTGTGGTATCATAAAGATAGAGTCAGCAATTCATTGGCAGAAATTCATTGGCAGCAAAGTGATGGGCTCCCCATCCAATAAATAAACCCATCCTTTCTGGGGGGAGGAGGCGGGGGGAAACACGAAAAACATTTTCCCTCATGCCAGCCCGTGAACTTGTACTCACCACAACTGCTTTGTGTTCTCCAGTCTGTAATGATCACACCCTCCATGCGGCAGCCAGTTGCGTAAGCCTCTAGAGCTTTGCACAGGATGCTCTTGGCACCCCCGCTGAGACAGACGTCATAAATGCAGCTGTCAAAAAAGTTGTCAGGGCTTAACTTAGGGTGGCATTTCTGGAAGGGACCCTCGTCCAACTTGGTGAGGAGCCCACAGAATTTGTTGCTTCCAAAGAGTTGCTGCTTGCTCTCCTCACAAGTGGGGCATTTGTCCTTGCAGTAATGCCAGCAGAACGGATCGCGGTCCTTCACTTGCCAACTTGCAGCCCACTCCACCGCAGAATTCGCCTTGTCCCCTGCAGCTGTGATCATGTCGTCCTTCGGGTTTTGGTTGAAATTCCCACAGAGGCCACAGATGGAACCGTAGTAACTGCTGGGGAGGATGACGGATAAGAGGGAGGCCCCATCGAAAGATACCACCAGTCCAAAGTCGGTTTGTAGGATGGCATTCACGCCACTCCGGAAAAGGTGGATTTTCCCATCCTCCAGGGTCACAGGCAGGTTTGTGATGACCCCGTTCAGCTGTGTTTTCAAACACAAATATACATACATAATGTATGGGCACAGATGGAGAAGATATAGAAGAATAGAATAGAATAGAATAGAATAGAATAGAATAGAATAGAATAGAATAGAGTAGAGTAGAGTAGAGTAGAGTAGAGTAGAGTAGAGTAGAGTAGAGTAGAGTAGAATAGATAGAATAGAATATTAAGTAGAGTAGAGTAGAGTAGAGTAGAGTAGAGTAGAGTAGAGTAGAGTAGAGTAGAGTAGAGTAGAGTAGAGTAGAAGAGAAGAGAAGAGAAGAGAAGAGAAGAGAAGAGAAGAGAAGAGAAGAGAAGAGAAGAGAAGGAGTAGAGTGAATAGAATAGAATAGAATAGAATAGAATAGAATAGAATAGAATAGAATAGAATAGAACAGAATAGACATTGTAGAGTAGAACAGAACAAAACAAAACAGAACAGAACAATAACTTTGTCACTTTGAGTGTACACTAAACGGCATACATTAAAATGAAATTTTGTTGCATACAGCTCTCAAAGGGTCACCACCTCCAATATATGCTACATATACATGATAAAATAAATAAATAAATACAAAATTGTGTACATACCCACATATATTCTATGACACAGAGAAACAACACAGTCTAGTTCAGATGCATACACGTTACATGGCGAGAGAAATGAATTTTGCGAGATGACCAGGTTGAGTCCGAGGGAAGGGTCAAATGCATCATCAGTCTCCAATCCCTCCATGCCCACAAGAGAATCCAGCCCACCTTGAATTCCGTTGACCTTTTCCCGCTGCTAATTTGCTGTGATCATTAGTGGCTCGGCAAATTTTCTAGAAAAATTTTAGCGTATAATAAACCTGTATTCATTTGAACCACCTGGACTCCTGAATTATTCTGGCTAACACAACCGCCTACAAGTAGTCCTCCTCTTACAACTCCAATCGGGACCAGAATTTCCGTTGCTAAGCAAGGCAGTCGTTAGGTCGTTGTGCCCAATTTTATGACCTTTTGGCCACAGTTGTTAAGTCCCTGCCATTATTAACTGAATCACACAATTGTTAAACAAATCTGGCTTTCCTCTACACTTTGCTTGTATTTATGCAGGTAATCCTCGACTTACGACAGTTCGTTTAGTGACCATTCAAAGTTACGACGGCACTGCAGAACGTGACTTATAATCCTTTTTCACAGTTATGACCTTGGCACTTTCCCCATGATCAACATTCAGATGCTTGGCCGCTGGCTGGATCCCAAGATCCCCTTTTGGGACCTTCCAACAAGCAAAGTCTAGGAGGAAGCCAGATTCACTTAACAAGCGGGTTACTAACTTTATCAGCTGAAGTGATCTGCTTAACAACCGTGGTAAGAGAGGCCGTAAAAGGGGGCAACCCCCCCCCCTTAACAAATGTCTCTACTTAGCCACTTAGAAACGTTGGGCTCAATTGCGAGTGTAAGTCGAGAACTGCCTGTGTAGGATGAATTTTCAGGGTGCCTTCCAGGGGTGGGTTCTAAATTTTTTTTACTACCGGTTCTGTGGGTGTGGCTTATTTTGTGGGTGTGGCTTGGAGGACATGTGACTAGGTGGGCGTGGCTAGCTGGTCAGAGTCATTTCTGAAAGGTCCTCGCACTTACGACCCGACTCATTTGTTTGCTTTTAACACTGATCAGCTGTAGGACGGGCCTTTGAAGCCCCGCGGCAAGAGTTTAAACAGTTTTTTTCCCTCTAGTCATCCGCTGGGACTCAGGAGGCAGCAATAGATTGGGGGTGGGAGCAAATAAAAGGTAAGAATAACGTGGGTGGGGGGGTGGGAGGGCGGGGGGGAGAACCGGTTCGGTGACATCATATCATCACCGCTACCAGCTCGGCCGAACCAGACCGAACCGGGAGGAACCCATCACTGGTGCCTTTCTAGAATCATGCAAAGTGACACCAGAAACAGATTAAAATGCAGTTTGGTTTGGCCAAAACCTCTCCTGGCTCTGATGTCCGTCATGGAGAAGCTTCAAGGCCCCCGCAAAGGCCACATCTAAGCAAAGAGTGCGGTGCTGCCTGCCTTTTTTTGCTTCGGTGAATGATGTTGCCTCTGCCGCATGAATTTGTCAAAGGGAATGTAGGTCACCTTGCACCAGCCTGCTTTGCATTCAGAAATGTGATGATCAGGTCACATTTTTGGACTGGCTTCACATATCAGGTGCCAGAACCCAGCCAAGCTTAGCTGATCTCAAAAAAAAAAAAAAAAAAGCTAAGCAGAGCTGGACATGGGTCGTACCAGGATGGGAGATGATGCTAAAATTCCAGGACTATAAGAGCTTGATGGAAAGTCAGAAGAAAATCCCGAGAGAAGCTAGCAAGCCACTTCTTTATCACTGTCAAGAAAACAATGTGGAAGTGTTCAGGTCCTCAGAAGGTAAGCTTAGAATAGAATAGAATAGAATAGAATAGAATAGAATAGAATAGAATAGAATGGAATGGAATGGAATGGAATGGAATGGAATGGAATGGAATGGAATGGAATCGAGTGGAGTGGAGTGGAGTGGAGTGGAGTAGAACAGAACAGAACAGAACAGAACAGAACAGAACAGAACAGAACAGAACAGAATAGAATAACAGAGTTGGAAGGGACCTCAGAGGTCTTCTAGTCCAACCCCCTGCTTAGGCAGGAAACCCTACACCCCTTCAGACAAATGGGTATCCAACATCTTCTTAAAAACTTCCAGTGTCGGAGCATTCACAGCTTCTGGAGGCAAGTTTTTCCACTGATTAATTGTTCTAACTGTCAGGAAATTTTTCCTTAGTTCTGAGTTGCTTCTCTCCTTGATTAGTTTCCACCCATTGCTTCTTGTCCTGCCCTCAGGTGCTTTGGAGAATAGCTTGACTCCCTCTTCTTTGTGGCAGCCCCTGAGATATTGGAACACTGCCATCATGTCACCCCTAGTCCTTCTTTTCATTAAGCTAGACGTACCCAGTTCCTGCAACCATTCTTCTTCATATGTTTTATCCTCAAGTCCCCATATCATCTTTGTTGCTCTTCTCTGCACTCTTTCTAGAATCTCAACATCTTTTTTTACATCCTGGCGACCAAAACTGGATGCAGTATTCTTGATCCAAGGGTGATTGACTTTTAAAACAATTTTATGTGGTTGGGAGAATGATTACAGGTGGGCCTCAACTTACAATAGTTGATTTAGTGACCGTTCAAAGTTACCACGGCACTGAAGACGATTTATGTCCAGTTTTTCACAGTTACAATCTTTGCAGCATCCCAATGATCACGTGATCAAAATTCAGATGCTTGGCAACCGGTTCATACTTATGACCGTGTCTGTGTCCCGAGGTCATGTAATCCCCTTTGGTGACCTTCTGACCAGCAAAGTTCATGGGGAAACCAGATTCACTTAACAACCGGATTACTAATTTATCAGCTGCTGGGATTCACTGACCAACTGAGGCAAGAAAAGTCGTAAGATGGGCAAAACTAACTGAACAAATGTCTCACTTCATAACAGAAATTTTGGGCTCAATTGTGGTCGTAAGCCGAGGACTACCTGTTATAAGCGTAACAATGGGGAAAATGTTTTTTGGACCCTGTCCATCTTCGTTAGTTTCTATTGTGACCATGCTTACTTTTTACACAGTATCTGTTCTGACCCGGCTCCCAAACACGACAAACCCTCTGTAGCAGAAGTGGGTTTCAGCAGGTTCGGACCAATTCTGGAGAACCGGCAGCGGAAATTTTGAGTAGTTCAGAGAACCGGTAGTAAAAATTCTGACTGGTCCCGCCCCCATCTATTCTCTGCCTCCCAAGTCCCAGCTGACTGGGAGGAAATGGGGATTTTGCAATAACCTTTCCCTGGATTGGGGAGGGAATGGAGATTTTACAGTATCCTTCCCCTGCCATGCCCACCAAGCCACACCCATCAAGCCATGCCACGCCCACCAAACCACACACACAGAACCGGTAATAAAATTTTTTGAAACCCACCACTGCTCTGTAGTTAAACAAATGTTCCCTTTATTAGGAGCGCCAGTCTCTCTTTTACACACACCTCAGGCTAACAGATTTGTCTGGCAGGGAGATGAATAGTTGTCTGACACACCTATTCATCTCTGCCCCCTGCCTTTTATCCCCAGAGCTAGGATGGGGCTTCACTAGCAGCAGGGGCTCTTCCGTCCCAAGGATCAGCCCATAGATTTCCACTGCTCTCCTCTCCTCTGCCTTCTGCGCATCCGTGCATCAGGCACTGGACCCAGCTGTTCCTCCTCTTCCTCATCAGCCACCTCCCGACCTGGGGGTTGTTGACTCTCCATCTGAGGGCTGATGGACAGCCCAGGCTCCACCTCTGTCTCTATCTCTGACAGCTCCATTCCCTCTTTGCCCTCAGAGCTCTCAGGTTGCCTTGATGCTGGCCCTGACTCCCACGCCTCCTCCTCCTCCTCCTCTGATTCGGCTGCTGGAGGGGCCGGCGGCCAACAGGCCACAACAATATCTATCTTCATTGTCATTCAGAGGTTGCCTATCCCAAGGGTTCCTTCGGGCTACGTCCTGATGCTACCTCAATTTCACTGCAAAAATAATAACAACTAAACTCACCCAGATTTTGCCTGTGTGCCTCCTGCGGATGGAAATGTTGTAGCCGTACACATAGATATTGGTCAGCCGCACAAAAGAAACATCCTGCCTCCCCCGGTTTTCATTCTTCTGATCCACCACAAATGGAACCAGTCCGGTGTCACTGCCACAATACTTGGCCAAAGTGTAAGTGCACGTCCCTTGGAAGTCCACCTCCAACCCATCAAAGGTGTGATAGTGTGGTTCTCCCCAGCCATAGCAAGTTTCGTTGTAAATTGGGACACATGAAGCTTTGCCATCCTTTACTTTACATGTTTCTTTGATCCGACACTGTAAGGTTTTGCAAGGATCTGATAGAAGAAAAGATACACAATCAAACATAGTAGAGGTAGCCCTCAATTTACAATCATTCATTCACAGGTACAACAGCACTGAAAAAAGCCACTTATGACTGTTTTTCACACTTACAAGCTGGTTGGCAAGTGCCTGAATTACAATCAGATGATTGCATAACTTTGGGTGATGGTCATAACTTTGAGGATGGGTCATAAGTCACTTTTCTCAGTGCTGTTGTAACTTTGAACCACTGTTAAATAGTTGTTAAGTCGAGGACTACCTGTACTGCATGAATTCCACTCTATGCAGCAATCTCATTGTATAGAAAGTTGAGATCAGAGACAGCTGATCTGGAGACATCCTTCTGGAAATATTTTTGCTGAGTTTTCTAGGATAGGATAGGATAAATAGTGTTGGATAATCGGGGATGATGGTGGTAGGTCAGGGTGTTCTTGGAAATTAACCATTGGGTCATCTGTCCCACTGTGTTAAACAGCAAAAGAAATTCCTGGAATTTTTTTATTCAGTAAAATAACTTTACTGAAAAGTCATATGGGTACAGAAGTGGAAAATCCAGTGTCAACTCGCAAAGCATCCCTGGCCTGTTCTTGAGTTGCCATAGGCAAGGAGGATAGGAAAACAGTGAAGCAGCATGGCAGCCAAAAACAAAAGCACATTCCAGACAAATCTCTCTCAAGGCTGTCTCCCAGGGTTACCCACAGTGTCCGGAGGGGAGTGATCTCTACAACCCGTGAAATTGCTCCATTGGTGAATATGACTGATGATACACCCTGGGGAAGGGGAGGGGGAAGAGGGTCAAGATTGGGTTGTAAATTACGTGGGGTCAGAGTTGGAATGTGCCGACATGAAGCTCCTAATAAATGACTGGATTTCTTTTGAAGCTTGGCTCGAGGCTCATGATTTAATTAGGGCATCTGTTGGAACCCTGACAGCCAACTCTGATGATAGTGAAACTTTCCTTTTTCTCCTGGGCCTCCCATTGTCCATTGTCCACCAATCAGCTGCACACCAAATGAGTTTTAGGAACAGTCTGTCTGCCTTGGAGGTTCCCAACTGATGACCTTAGAGTTTGGGTCTATCTCATGCTTCCGGGCGGCACACTTGGAATTCCAGAGTTCCCTCCCAAACCTCCCTTACATTCCAATGCCTTCCCTTCCCTTCCCACTCCCGTTACTGTTGTCTGGTTGTGAACAAGGCTGCGTAGTGACCACCGCACATTGTTTTGGCAGGTTGTGGGACACAGGCAGAGGTGGGTTTCAGCATGTTCTGACCAGTTCTGGAGAACCGGTAGCGGAAATTTTGAGTAGTTCGGAGAGCCGGTAAATACCACCTCTAACTGACCCCACCCCCATCTATTCTCTGCCTCCCGAGTCCCAGCTGTTCAGGAGGAAATGCGGATTTTGCAGTAACCGTCCCCTGGAGTGGGGAGGGAATGGAGATTTGACAGTATCCTTCCCCTGCCACGCCCACCAAGCCATGCCATGCCACGCCCACCAAGCAACACCCACAGAACATGTAGTAAAAGATTTTGAAACCCACCACTGGATACAGGTCATCACGCTAAGCCAACATTTATCTTGGCATTTAGTTGGACACACAATGTGCATTGTATTTTGACGATTTGGGATTAGCGTATGCAAATTTAGCTCCTGACTCAGTTACCTTTATTAATGCATCTCATGATCCCATCCTGGACCTGGCAGTCTTCATCAGAAGAACAGTGGTAAGATTTGCAAAGGAGTCCCTGCCCAGGGAAGCACTGGCAGATTTGCTGGCATTCATTCAACAGGACCTCCTCTTTGGGCTGAGAAGGCGTGGAACAAAAGAAGCATTCAGCACGTTTAGCTTCCAATGAGTATTTTTAAGCTTCCATCAAGGAACAGAAGGCATTTGTGTAGCACAATTCCTAAGCTCTCTATTCTGTCTATGATATTGAATATCTTTATTGTTCCAGAAGGAGGAAAAAAACCCAAGAATCTGGGCTCAGAGATATAGAAATACTGTGTGTCCCATTCAAAAAATAAGAAAGCCTCTTACGCTATGATAATAGCAAGTTTCTTGGAATCCTGACACTGGTCTTCTTAGGAGTAGCTCTCTAGTGTAAGATGTTCTCAAAGAGGTCCATCTGATACCTCCCCTATTATTCTTTAGGAATCCTTCACAGCTCTCCTATAATCATCCAAGCTTTTAAACTTCCTGCCGTCCTTTTGCTACGCAGGCAGTCTTTGTTTAGCAACTGCCACATACAGTGACTGCTTGTGGTTATGACGGCGATAATTTTGCAACCAATCCTTGCATTTAGGACCTTGGCAGGTCTGTAAAGCAAAGGAAAGCTGAAGTTCAGTTAAGTTGCTTCGCTTAACGACTGAGTTGTTGGTCCCAATTGTGGTTGCTAAACAAGGACTCTCTGTATAATGATTTAAGTAGTTTTATCTCTAGGATATATACTCTCTCTAAATTCCTTTCTTTATTCTTCATTCCATACCACACTTTTTCTTTCTTATTTATTTTTCAAGCAGACATGTATTCTTTTTTGGGATGTAAGGAAAAAAATGTTTCGGTCAGGATTGGCTTGGTTAGCTTATTACAGGTAATCCTTGACTTATGACTGGCCACTTAGCAACCATTTGAAATTGCAATGGACCTCCCCAGAGCTATTTACAACCTAGATTCGAAATTCCAAAGGTTGCCCCCCCCCGCATAGTCACATGATCCAACCAGTATGCACAACTAATCATGATTGTGGGAGCATGATTTATGACTTTTTTTGTGGAGACTGTTTTTTCACTTCTCTGACGATGGATGCATATTATGACTGATGCATTCATTTAGAGACCATGGTGAGTCCCTTAAAGATTGCTGCAAGGTCAAGTTCCCCTCGTACATATGTGCTAGTCGTTCCTGACTCTAGGGGATGGTGCTCATATCTGTTTCAAAGCCGAAGAGCCAGCGCTGTCCGAAGACGTTTCCATGGTCATGTGGCCGGCATGACTAAACGCCAAAGACACACGGAACACTGTTCCCTTCCCACCAAAGTTGGTCCCTATTTTTCTACTTGCATTTTTTATGCGCTTTCGAACTGCTAGGTTGGCAGAAGCTGGGACAAGGAACGGGAGCTCATCCCGTTATGTGGCACCAGGGATTCAAACCGCTGAACTGCCAACTTTTCGATCGATAAACTCAAAGCGTCTTAGCCACTGAGCCACTGCATCCCTGATTGCTGCAAAGAAGGTCATAAAATTGTTCATGGCCAGGCGATGACCTACTTAATGACTGTAATTTTGGGCTCAGTTATGATCTTATGTTGAGGACTACTTACAGAAGAGAGCCCCTGGAGAAAAGCTTGACCAACAACTGCACTGGGACAGTCAGAAATGAGGCTGGGCGGGTGAACGAAAGTTGCTTTTTCAAAAGGCAACTGGACTTTGTTTTTGTTGAAGATGTTTCGCTTCTCATCCAAGAAGCTCCTTCAGTTCTGACTTCACTTCAGTCAGAACTGAAGAAGCTTCTTGGATGAGAAGGAAAAAGTCTTCAAGGAAAAAAACAAAGTCCAAGTTACCTTTTGAAAAAGCAACTTTGGGAGTACCATGACCTGGATGACTGAGAATCTCCATCGACATGAGGCTGGGTAGAGCAAAGATCTGATTTAAGTGAAGATTGGAGCCTTACCCTATAATAACTTCCATTTCCAAAGCATCCACAGCCCTCCATTGAGACGCAGCTGAGCCCGTCAAAGAAGTATCCAAGATCACACTGGCATCCTTCGGCACAGGTTTCAGGACATATTCGGAGCCCAGAGCAATCAGCAGTACAAAAATCAGCACATTCCTCATAGTGGCTGTGGGGAGGGCAGCTCAAAGCTGAAAGAAAGAGATGGAGGGGGAGAGAATGATTGGAATGGGAGAAAATGATTTGCATCCAATGCTTTATAGCAAATTTCAGCCTTTGGACCAGATCTTCAGCAGGGGGAGGAGGAATGTCATGTGAAATGGATGTGCTGAGCAACTGAAGCTGCCAAAAAATGCTTACTGTTTGAACGGAAGCAGAGCAAATGCTTTTTGTCTGAATGGAGAAAATTGGAGTGCCTTTTTACGTGGGCTTGGGGTTCTTTGGTGCCTTAGCCCCAAAACGGATGAGTCCAGGGGTCAGTGTTTCTCAACCTTTATGATGTGTGGACTTCAAATCCCAGAATTCGATTTCATTGAGGGCTGCATCAGGGTTGTGTTTAACCTTGGGAGTGGGGCACGGCCAGCTTGACATCACTCATGTTGGGGGCACCTGTGGAGGCCCAAGGGCTCTGCCAGTGAAAATGGGCTCCTGAGCTCTCTTTTCAGCTGCGACAGCCTCCTGCAACCCTCTGCCGGCGAAAATGGAGCTCGGGACAGCCGCGTGCAGCCCTCCTGAGCTCCGATTTCACTGACAGAGGCACCACGGGCTGGTCCTTCGCTGTTTCCAGGGTGGCCCTGCGGGTCAGATCTAAGCACCCCGTGGACCGCATCCGGCCCTTGGGACTTGAGTTTTACACCCCTGGACTAGAAGACCCCCAAAGTCCCTTCCAGCCCTTTTATTCTAAGTTTCTGAAAACTGGAATTCAACATTACTCACGGCAGAAAGATGGACTCCTCCATGGCTGGATAAGGACCTTGGCTTCTTGACAGGCTGACACATAGCTCTGAATGCTTTGGCACAAGGCCTGGCTGTTTCCGTTGCTTTGGCACAAATCATAGATGCAGTCATTGAAAAACACACTGGGGTTCACCTGGCTGTGGCAACCCTTTAAGGGGCCATCCGAGGCAGTGAGGATCCCACAGTAGTTGCGCTGTTTGAAAACCTTCTTCTTGTCTTCATCACAGGCTGGGCAGTTGCTCCCAGAGCATCCATCTGAACAAGGTCCTCCTGCCCCAAGGACTGAAACCTTCCAGGAAGCACCAAACTCAGCCACATCTGTAACTTTCTGCCCACTGGGTAGTAGGAACTCATCATCCTTCTTCCCATTGTAATTCCCACACAGACCTTGCATCCGCTTCTGATAGCTGCTTGGGACAGTAATTCTCACATAGTAAACCAGGTCATAGCTCACCACAAGGCCAAAGCTGGTTTTTATCAGGACCTTCATGCCATGTTGATAGGCTTTGAGATGTCCTTCAGAAAGTTCAATGGGGAGGGACCGGAATACCCCATTCACCTGGAAGAGAGAGTAAACAAGGAATTGGTACAGCAGTCATACAGACCTCAAGGATTTGTTTGCTCTCTAATGGCAGAACATTAATATTTCCAGTTCTTACCATCATTCTTGGCATGTGGGAGTCAATACACATTGACCTTTTCAACAAAAGGTCTCCATAGCTTATTTGTGCTCCGTTCCACACATTTGGAAGATTGTTTCAAAACAGATCCCCAAATCCAGCTAGACCAGTTCACAAGACAGGGCAGATTCAACATATGCCGTATTTAATTAGAAAAATACTGAGTTCAATAATCCTCAAACCCCACCTCCCTTTTCCCTCTTAATCCAAGTAAATTACACTTTTGATTTCCTGGATTAGAAACAAATAGAAGAGATGCAAAAATCAACATCTGGTCCAAATGCAGCCAAATGGCCTCTCCATCCATCCTGTGGTCTACAGATAGAGAAGATCCCTCCCGTTTCATGTTGAAACTCTTTCCTTTTCTATTTCCCTCCTTTCAAAACCATTCAGTGGTTTTAGAAGGTTTCATTCTAAACCATTCACTAACTTCAAAGGAAGCTTCTTGGGAGATTCAGGGTTTTTGAAACTCATCTCTGAGAAAAAGAGACTTGGAATAGAATAACAGAGTTGGAAGGGACCTTGTAGGTCATCTTATCCAACCCCCTGCTCAAGCAGGAGACCCTAAATTATTTCTGACAGATGGCAGTCCAGTTTCTTCTTGAAAGCTTCCAGTGCTGAAGCTCCCAGAACTTCTGAAGGCAACTTCTGTTCCATTGGTTGATGGTTCTCACTGTCAGAAAATTTCTCCTTATTTCCAGGTTGTACCTCTCCTTGATCAGTTTCCATCCATTATTCCTTGTCTGGCCTTCAGGTGCTTTGGAGAATAGGTTGACTCCCCTCCTCTCTGTGGCAGCCCCTCAAATATTGGAAGACTGCTATCATGTCACTCAAAGTCCTTCTTTTCATTAAACTAGACATGCCTAGTTCCTGCAACCGTTCACTGTATGTTTTAGCTTCTAGTCGCTTAATCATCCTGGTTGCTCTTCGACGCACTGTTTCTAGAGTCTCAACATCTTTTTCATAGTATCACGACCAAAACTGGTCTTACTAAGGCTTTATAGAGTGGTAAATGCACTGCCCCCTCCCTGAAAAAGTCACACCTATGCAACAATAGATTTTTACAAAGCGTCCAGAGTATCTTCTTATTCTTATGTACAGCAAACCCTGATCAGAGGTTTTTTTTTTTTTTATAGCAGTGCTTCTCAACCTTGGCAACTTTAAGATGTGTGGACTTCAGGTCCCAGAATTCCCTAGCCAGCTATGTTGGCTGGGGAATTTGGGACTTGAAGTCCATGCTTCTTAAAGTTGTCAAGGTTGAGAAGCACTTGGATTTTATTTTAGTTTATTTTATTATTTATTAAATGTATATGTCACCTAAATACTACAAAAATTCCAGGGCTGTAGGGCTATGGGACAGGGGTGGGGTTCAAAAATTTTAGCAACCAGTTTTTTGCCCGGTTGCTCGGTGGGTGTGACCATGGTGGGCATGGCCTACTCGGTCTCCTGCACCACATCAGGGAGGGAGGAGCATTTTCACCCTCCCCAGGCTCTGGAGGCTTTCGTTGAGCCTCCGGGAGGGCGGAAATGGCCTCCCCCGGGCTCTGGAGGCCAGAAACAGGCCTATTTCCCGACTTCCAGAACTTCCGGGAGGCCCATTTTTTGCCCTCCTCAGGCTCCTGAGGCTTTTCTTGAGCCTCCGGGAGGGCAGAAATGGCCTCCCCTGGGCTCTGGAGGCCAGAAACGGGCCTGTTTCCAGACTTCCAGACTTCCAAGAGTCCCTCCCAGAGCCTCCGTGCAGGCCCTGCACTTACCTAGCATCCAAAACAGGCTGTGTGGAAACTCCTGGGAGGGGAGGAGTGGGGTGGGCAGGACCACCCAGTCCTTGCAACTACTGGTTTGGCGAACCAGATGTAAAATTAGCATCTGGTTCGCCCGAACCAGTCTGAACTGGCTGAATTCCACCTTTGGCTATGGAGAAGAAATATCATTTGGTAGAATAATTCACAAAAGCAAAAGAAGGCAAACTTAGTGGGGAAGTGTTAAAATGAACAAACGAGAGCCAGAAAGACCTGAGTTCAAAGCAATCGAACCCAAAAGCTCACTAGATAATTTTCACCTTTCCCCAGTCACTATCTTTTTGATCAATGTATTCTGTAGCATCGTTGTGAAAATAAATTAGAGAGTTTGTAGAAGATCTATGGTTGCAGTTGTAAAGGTTTTTTTTTCAGATTAAGAAGACAATGTTTTATAGACATAGACGAGAAGATAATTCTAGAGTAAACACTGACCTGGATCTGTCCTTTTTTCTTATGGAGCAGAGTCAGCTTGAAGCCATAGACTTCCACAGATACTTGCTTAATGACTGAGACTTTTCCATTCCCCCAAGGCTCATTTACTGCCGTGATAGTAAAGGGAGTCAGATCAGTCATGCTTTCGACGGTAGTCTTAGCCAGGATGTAAGAGCAGGTGCCTTGGAAATTAAAGGCAACTCCATCAAAAGAGAGATAATGAGGATCTCCGGAACACGAGCAAGTGGCGGAACTCATTGGATGGCATTTTTGGATTCCGTCCATCGTCTTGCATTCTTCATTGGGCCCACAGGAGAATTTGTGGCAGGCGACAGCTCCACCGCCTTGGCACGTACACTTCACATTGCAGTTACTGGTTGGGTAGAAGGTCTCTCCACTCATATAATATCGGTCCTGATAACTGCAACCACACTGATGCAGAGGGACACAACGGTCACCACTGAGGACAAAGCCTTCATCACAGACACACCCTTCTGTGCAGTAAGTGGAGCAGGGCAGAGACGAATAGAGACTATCACACGTTTGCTGACAGCTTCTGGAACAGAGTTCATAATGGCTGTTTGGTGGACATGTAAGTTCTGAAATGGGAAAATAAGAAAAGATATTGACCATCTATTTATAAGTTTGGTTCCGGTGCTTCCTTTGTTTTTCTCCAATCCAAGTAGCCTTCCAGATGTGTTCTGAAATCTGGGAGAAAGACAGAGGGAAAGTGGATCTAGACAAGGTGTTCCCCAACCTATAAGCGTTCAGATGTGCAGACTTCAATTCCCAAAGTTCTCATCAATGGCTATTCTGCTTGGAAAATTTTGGGATCTGAAGTCTGCACGTCTGGAAATTGGCAAGTTGGGAGACACTGGAACAGACCAATTGTTATAACCCCAATATTTCAAATATAAAATAGTGGGAAACCAATGAGCTAAAGCATCATGGAGAAAATTTATCTATGTGGTTGCTAAGAGTTGACCACAATTTGATGATGCTTAATTAATCAATGAGTTGAAATTTCTCAGGAGACTTTCTCCTTAGAAAAAAAAATAGAGATGTTTATTTAATCCTGTATTTCTCTATATAGTTGTGTCATACATGGAGGGGGGGCAGCCATATTTCCCCCACCATGTACGAGAACTATTTTAACAACCTGCCAAAAATGATCCTAAGACAATATCTTCTCCTGCTATGGAATTTCATTGACGTGGCCTATCAATCAATTAAATCTGGTTTCTCCAATCCCAAACAGGGGTGGGTTGCTGGGGGTTTGCAGGGGTTCAGGAGAACCTCTAGCTAAAATTCTGTGCAATTCAGAGAACCCCCAAATCCCACTCCTTGCTGGCCCCGTCCACCCTGCCCCCCCCAGGAGTCCCCACACAGCCCGTTTTGGATGCAGGTAAGTGCAGGCTGCACGTTGAGGCTCGGGGAGGGCGAAAAATGTGCCTACTGGAAGTTCGGGAAGGCCGGAAACAGGCCTCTGGAGTCTGGGGAAGCCATTTTTGCCCCCTCAGGAGGCTCAAGGAAAGCCTCCAGAGCCCAGGGAGGGCAAAAATCCTCCCCCCTGTGATGCAGGAGACCACGCCCACCATAGCCACACCAACCCAGCAACCGGGCAGAAAACCCCTTGCTAAAATTTTTGAAGCCCACCCCTGATCCCAAGCCAATACATTCTAACTACTTTTGATTGACCAACTTGAAATTAGTGGCCATCATGGCCCAGGCTCAGGACTCAGATTCTGAATCTAAATCTAAATAAGCTGTTCCAGCTAAACCTGTAGAAAGCCAGCCTCAAGAGACACCAAGCTAAGAGTCACCAGAAGCTGATCGAAACCAGGCATCACCTGGGGACAGCTGGAGCAATCAAATGAGAAAGATGTAAGGCTTCCTAGCCCCTGAACCAGTGGTGGGTTCCTCCCGGTTCGGTCCGGTTTGCGAGAGCCGGTAGTGGTGACAATATGACGTCACCGAACTGGTTCTCTGTCTTCGGGAGCTGGGCCCTCCTGCCCGCCCCGGCGTTATGCCGACCTTATATTTCTTCTTTTTTCGCCCAGCTGAGAGGTGCGGTAGAGCGGATTGCCGCATCTCAGCTGGGCAGATTTGCAATGCGCTTGCGAAAAGCACACGTTTGGCGCACAGGCAAGCAAACCGAGTATGCACACGGTGATCACGCGCAAAGCGCATGCACAAAGAGAACCGGTAGTAAAGCCGGTTAGAACCCACCCCTGCCCTGAACCTAGTGAGTGGAGAAGAAAACAGAGCAAAGAAATTCTCTGAGGCTACTTGTCAAACAAAGAAGTAAATCTCTTGATAAGTGAGCCTATGGAATCTTAGAATAGAATAGAATAACAGAGTTGAAAGGGACCTTGGAGATCTTCTAGTCCAGCCCCCTGCTTAGACAGGAAACCCTACACCACTTCAGACAAATGATTATCCAATCTCTTCTTAAAAACCCACAACTACTGGAGGCAAGTCGTTCCACTGATTAATTGTTCTCACTGTCAGGAAATTTCTCCTTAGTTCTAAGTTGCTTCTCTCCTTGATGAGTTTCCACCCATTGCCTCTTGTTCTGCCTTCAGGTGCTTTGGAGAATAGCTTGACTCCCTCTTCTTTGGGGCAGCCCCTGAGATATTGGAACACTGCTATCATGTCACCCCCTAGTCCTTCTTTTCATCAAACCAGACATCCCAATTCCAGCAACCATTCTTCATATGTTTCAGCCTCCAGTCCCCTAATCATCTTGGTTGCTCTTCTCTGCATTCTTTCTAGAGTCTCCACATTTTTTCTACATCGTGGTGACCAAAACTGGATGCAGCATTCCACTTGCGGCCTTACCAAGGCATTATAAAGTGGTATTAACACTTCACATGATCTTGATTCTATCCCTCTGTTTATGCAGCCTAGAACTGTGCTGGCTTTTTTGGCAGCTGCTGCACACGGCTGGCTCATATCTAAATGGTTGTCCACTAGGACTCCAAGATCCCTCTCACAGTTACTACTATTGAGCAAGGTACCACCTATACGGTACCTGTGCATTTTGTTTTTCTTGCCTAAATGTAGAACCTTGCTTTTTTTCACCATTGAGTTTCATTTTGTTAGATAGCACCCCATCTTACTTACTCCAGTCTATGTGGATCCTCCAAATATAAATGGTCACTCTTACAACTTGGCAGGCAGATGCATAAGCAGCAATGGTGTAGCCGAGAACATGTGTTTGACTGTTGGATGTGCAGTAGTCAGACACACAGTCGAGGAAAAACATCTTGGGGTTGATTTTGCCATGGCATTCCCTAAATGGGCCATTCTTGTCCACCAGGAGTCCACATTCGGTGCTAATGCTTCGTTGCTTTTGGGCCACTCTCTGCAAGTCTGGACATACCTTTGGGCTGACTTCTCCACAGCCAGGGAACTTGGCCACCTTCCAGAGTTGGCCAAAAGCTGTCAGTTTGGTGACTTGCCCATTACTAATCAATGTCATGTCATCTTTTTTATCTCCGTTGAAGTTGCCACAGAGTCCGCTCAAGGCACCTTGGTAAATGGTTGGCACAGTAACAGTGAGATGACTCTGCCAGTTGAAGGTCACCACGAGGCCAAAATCCGCTTGGATCACAGTCTCCCAACCCTTTTGGTAGATAATAATTTGATCTGGGCCCAACTTGTAGGGTAGGTTGGTGAGCTGGCCATTAACCTGGAAGCAGAGAGATAGGAGAAGGAACAATGATGAAATTTGGCTCTAAGTCAATCACAGATGTTGAAATGGACAAGTTTTTTTTTCTTCAGGTGCTTAGAAAATAAGTGTCTCATTTTGTTTTGATTTAAATCAAAAGGGGGACTGGAGCTAAAACATATGAAGAACGACTGCAGGAACTGGGTATGACTAATCTGATGAAAAGAAGGACTAGGGGAGACATGAGAGCAGTGTTCCAATATCTCAGGGGCTGCCCCAAAGAAGAGGGAGCCAAGCTATTCTCCAAAGGACCTGAGGGCAGGACAAGAAGCAATGGATGGAAACTAATCAAGGAGAGAAGCAACTTGGAACTAAGGAGAAATTTCCTGACACTTAGAACAATTAACCAGTGGATCTGCTTGCCTCCAGAAGTTGCAAATGCTCCAACATTGGAGGTTTTTAAGAAGATGTTGGATAACCGTTTGTCTGAAGTGGTTTAGGGTTTTCTGCCTAAGCAGGGGGTTGGACTAGAAGACCTCCAAGGTCCCTTCCAACTCTGTTATTCTAAATTCTTAATGAAAAACCCTGTTTTAAAAAATTGAGTAGTCTATGTATGTACTTATTTCCAATATTTTTATGCATTTCTTTTTCCTTTTTTTTTGACTACAAAAAAACCTTGGCTACGTAGGGAAAACCTGGCTAGAAGAAAAACACACATAAACCCTACGAAGAAGTAAGAAATATATATATATATATATATATATATATATATGTAGGTCTTTGGTTATTCGGGTCTTCTCCCACGTAAAATTGGAAGTGTCTTGGCGACGTTTCGACGAAGTCTCATTCGTCATCAATTGCAATCAGCAATTGCTCCTGGAAGCACGAAGCCGAGAACACCAGCCTGAAGATGACGAATGAGACTTCGTCGAAACGTCGCCAAGACACTTCCAATTTTACGTGGGAGAAGACCCGAATAACCAAAGACCTACATACAAACACCCACGAAAACCTGAGAAAACATATATATATATATATATATATATATATATATATATATATATATATACATATACATATACATATATATACATACATACATATATGTTTTTCTTCTAGCCAGGTTTTCCCTACGTAACCAAGGTTTTTTGTAGCTCCAGCTCAGTAGAATCACATCCACTCGATTCTGGGCTTTTTTCTTTTCTAACAGCTAGCAAGCTCTTACTGCTAGGTGGGAGACCTAAATAGATCCATTTCTAGCTCATTTGCTTTCATCAGTAGGCCACACCCATATTAGGTCTCCCACCTAGCAGTAAGAGCTTGCTAGCTGTTAGAAAAGAAAAAAGCCCAGAATCGAGTGGATGTGATTCTACTGAGCTGGAGCTACAAAAAACCTTGGTTACGTAGGGAAAACCTGGCTAGAAGAAAAACATATATGTATGTATGTATGTATGTATGTATGTATGTATGTATGTATGTATATATATATCCATAAGATTCAACTTACCGTAATTCTGCCCAGAGATGCCCAGCTGACAGTGATCTCCAGGTTGTAGATTTCAATCTTGACTACCCTTTTAGGAGTCCCAGACCAGCCCCCTTGAGGAGAATTCTGGACCAAAATCTGGAAGTCAACCAACCCTTGCCTCTTCTGACTCAGCCCAGCAAATCTGTAGAAACAGGTGCCCTGGAAGTTAAAATTGTGGCCATCAAAGCCATGATAATGGGAGTGGCCAAAGGCAGAACAGGTCCCGTAGCTCATAGGATAGCAGTTCTGGATGCCGTTCTTGACCTGACATTGCTCCTTCTCGCTGCACTTGGTGTCCTGGCATTTCACCTTCTTGGTCTGTGGGTCGCAGGTGCAGCGCTTTGTGCATGTGGTGTCTCCCCAGAACTCCTCATTGGGAGCCAAGAGGCGACCCTCAAAGAGGCAGCCACAGGAAGCTCGCGGGATGCACTTCCCAGCATCCATCACAAAGCCATCCTTACACTGGCAAGACTCCACACATTGCGAAGAAGAACAATAGGGTGGAAAAGCTTCATTGCTGCAAGTGGCAGGACAGACCGACCCACAGATTTTATAGACGCTGTTCTCAGGGCAGGATAAAGCTATGGAAAAGAAGGAGAGGAAAAATGGTAAAAATGATGACACTTTATAAAGATTAAAAAGGTAAAGGTTCCCCTCGCACATATGTGCTAGTCGTTCCCGACTCTAGTGGGCGGTGCTCATCTCCGTTTCAAAGCCGAAGAGCCAGCGCTGTCCGAAGACATCTCCGTGGTCATGTGGCTGACATGACTCAATGCCAAAGACGCACGGAACGCTGTTACCTTCCCACCAAAGGTGGTCCCTATTTTTCTACTTGCATTTTTTATATGCTTTCGAACTGCTAGGAGCTGTTTGGTCCAGAAGCTGGAACAAATAACGGGAGCTCACCCCGTTACGCGGCACTAGGGATTCGAACCGTTGAACTGCCGACCTTTCTATCGAGAAGCTCAGCACCTTAGCCACTGAGCCACTGCATCCCTTACATTTTATATAATAAAATTATTTTTTTAAAAAAAAAAGATTTAAAAAATTAATAAAAAACAATTTGGAGGACCAAAAAAAAAAAAAAACCTGAGAAAAGGAGAGAAAAATTGTAAAAATCCATTTTTAATTAATACATTACTTCTTTGACAGGATTCCATTTTTGGAGTACCCACATACCCAAAAGCTTTAATTTAACTAGATTCTCTAGGACAGGAGTCCCCAACCCCTGGGATACGTTGCAATACCGCCAGCAGCCCATTTGGAACCGGGCCACGGAAGTGGCGTGTGAGCATGCTTGCACGAGCTATCATGGGTGCACCTAGATACACCCACATTACACCAATTCTCCGTGAGCTGCACTGGCTCCCTATTGGTCTCCAGGCACAATTCAAGGGGTTGATTATTACCTTTAAAGCCCTACATGGCTCCGGGCCAGGGTATCTTCGAGACCGCCTTCTACCGCATAGCTCCCAGCGACCAGTAAGATCCTACAGAGTTGGTCTCCTCCGGGTCCCATCAGCTAAACAATGCCGGCTGGCGGGCCCACGGAGGAGGGCCTTCTCTGTGGCTGCCCCGGCTCTCTGGAACCAGTTACCTCCGGAGGTCCGGACCATCCCCACCCTATTGGCCTTCCGCAAAGCAGTGAAGACCTGGCTTTTCTGGCAGGCCTGGGGCCATTGATCTCGCTGTTGCGATCTTGTGAGATCCGGCCATGAATGGTGTGAATGAGTTTTAATGTTTTAATTTTTAAATGTTTTTATAATGGTTTTTTTTTTAAATGCATTGTAAGCCGCCCTGAGTCTCTGGAGAAGGGCAGCATATAAATTGAATTAATAAATAATAAATTTTTTTTCATTTATTCGGATTTCTATACCGCCCTTCTCCTTTCGGACTCAGGGCGGTGAACAGCCAGATAAAAAACATCTATACAAACATCACAGTTAAAATAAAGTTAAAATAATTTATAAATTTGGCTCATAATTTAAAACTTGTCAATTAAAATAAATATTAAAATTTTAAAAAAATTTAAAACTAACCCTAAAATCAGGACAGACCGGCTAGCTGAAAAAAATGAGTTTTTAGGGCCCGACGAAAAATCCGGAGGTCGGAGATCACTCGTATCTCTGGGGGTAGATTGTTCCATAGGGTAGGTGCCACCACAGAGAAGGCTCTCCTCCTGGGGGTCGTCAGCCGGCATTGTCTGGCCGACGGCACCCTGAGGAGGCCCTCTCTGTGGGAGTGAACCGGCCGGTGGGAGGCTATTGGTGGCAGAAGGCGGTCCCGTAAGTACCCTGGCCCTAAGCCATGGAGCGCTTTAAAGGTGATCACCAACACCTTGAAGCGCACCCGGAAGTCCACCGGAAGCCAATGCAGCTCGTGCAGGAGAGGAGTCACATGGGAGCGCCCCGTCGCTCCCATAATCCCCCGCGCAGCCGCATTCTGCACCAGTTGGAGCCTCCGGGTGCACCCCAAGGGGAGCCCCATGTAGAGAGCGTTACAATAGTAAATAAATAAATAAACTCCACTTGCACGAGCAGCGGATGAGGGCATGCACACATGCTATTCACACGCATAACCGTTCCCTCTCTCCCTGGTCCACAAAGCTGGAAAGGTTGGGGAATCACAACTCTAGGACACAAGTTCCTAACTTTTCTGAGCTGTAAGCAGACTTAGAATTTTGAGAGCGTCCATTCTGTGCTTTCATAAAGTAACTAACGGGGAGTCTGTCCATTCCCCAGATCAAATCTTCTTAGCAAGGTAATAATTTCCCTGACTCCTGCTTCCCATGAGCTTTTATTGCAAAATCAAACAGTGAGTTTTTTTTTTTAAAAAAAAGTGTGGCGTACTTCACACGCTACACTAGATAACTGCTGGTGTTCTTAGCGTGAGGGTGATGGATGTGTGCTGAGCTCAAAAGATAAAAATTAGGCAAAAGGGCAATCTCTCTCTTCCCGCCCCCCTCTTAAATCTCAAAGGGATGGAAGTCATTGACCATGAATGTTCCATTATTCCTCATTTTTGATACCTACTGATAAATTCGCCTCCGGTGACTTTGGGTAGCCTTTTCAAAAAGGTATGGAAATGAATGGGCTAGTATGGGGAGAAATTAATTGAATTTGGCCTACAGTTACTGTAGCCACCCCACAAAAGGGAGAAAGACTGGGCAGGTTTATTTTTTATTTTTTTATTTTATTTTGAATTTGTATACCGCCCTTCTCCCTGAGGACTCAGGGCAGTGAACAGCCAAATAAAAACATCAAATACAAATATTAAAATACAGTTAAAAAATATATATATAGATTTGGCCCCATTAATTAAAACGATAAACAAAACAATTAAAAACACTTAAAAAGAATTAGGCCAGCCCGGCTTGTTGGAAAAAGAAGGTTTTAAGGGCACAGCGGAAGGCACTGAGGTCATGAGGTTAAGTCTCTGTGAAGATGTTTTATTATTATATTTATCTCACTGTAAGGTAAAGTTTCAGGTCAGTTTTCTCAACCAGGGCTCCTCTCAGGTATTCTAGACCACTGCCAGACATGAAGAATCAGGACCACATGACAAGTTCCAGTTAAGCTGATTTATTGCTCATATCTAAACTCAAGAATCTAGCCAGCTAACGGGTCAACGCTAAATTGGTGCTAAATAAGAATTAATGGAATTGATGAGGAGTTGGACAAAGAGGTGGGATTCACTTACTACTGGTTTACAAATGTGAGTGTGTGCTTGCATGCGCCACCTCTGCGCATGCGCATGTCCTTCTGCGCATACGCAGTAGTTGTGCATTACATCTGGGCGGGTGGGTGGAGCCTCCCGCAGTCGCTGCTACCGGTTCGCGCGATCCGGACAGAACCTGTTGAATCCCACCACTGGTTGGACATGCACCACTTGTGGGAATGTAATGATTCCAGTGTCAACTTGCAAAGCTTTCAAGTTGCCATGGGCAGGAGGGAGGGAGAACTGAAGTGAATTCCATACATTCTTTCTGACCGCAATCAGAAGGAGGGTGTTAGGTTTCACAGCGAGCCAAAGTGGGTAATTGGAGAATGTGATTTATGACATGGCCGGAGAGGAGGGGAGAGACAGGGTCATAGGGGAACGTAAATCTACGTGGGATCAGTACTGACTGAATCCCAGTATTGCCGGAATGTTGCTCCTAATAAATGACTATATTTCCTTTGAAGTTTGGATCATGGCTCATGAATTAATTAGGGCATCTTTCGGAAACTTGACATCCAGGCTGATTATTTTCTTGATTCCGCCTCAGGCCTTTTGCTACAACTACAGTTCCCGTCAATCCATGATCTAGAGCAGGAGTGTCAAACTCAAGGTGCTTAATTCTGGCCTACGGGGCCACCCTGGAAACAGTGAAGGACACGCCCGCGGTGCCTCTGCCAGCAAAAACGGAGCTTGGGAGGGCTGCGTGCGACCCTCTCGAGCTCTGTTTTCACTGGCAGACGGTTGCAGGAGGCTGTTGCAGCCAAAAACAGGAGCCCGTTTTCACTGGCAGAGCACTCAGCCACCACAGGTGTCTCCAAGAGGAGTGATGTCGAGCTAGCCATGGCCACCCCGGCCCCCGAGGTTAAACACAACCCTGATGCGGCCTTCAATGAAATCGAGTTAGACACACCTGATCTAGAGTAAGATTCAGCAATATGGCTACTGTATGAGTTATGAACTTCAACTCCCAGAGTTCCTGAGGCAGCCATGCTCTGGGCGTTGAAGTCCACAGATCATAAAGTTCCCATAGAAGTTGCCCAACCTTGATCTAGAAGAAAGCTACCATCAGCAAGGAATTCCTACTCACGGCATCCAACGAGGTTCCTCCAGTCTAAGACAACTCCACCTTCTTGCTGGCAGGTGTCCACATAGCTTTTCAGCGCTTGGCACAAAGCCTCCCTGTGTCCTTCATAGACGAAGAGGTCATAGGCACAATTTTCCACAAAGATGTCAGGCTCAACCAAAGAATGGCACTTGTTGAACGGGCCGCCTTTTTTATTGATCCAGCCACAAAAGGTTTCACCTCTGTATTTAGTGAGTTTTTCCTCGGTGACCTTCTTACATTCTCCATGGCAGTCACTCCAGCACATTGGGTCTCCATCCTCCACTTTCCAACTCTGCCCAAATTCCACAGGGCCCGGAGCCAAGGATCCACTGGGGGTCTTGAAGTCATCATCAGCTTTTCCATCATAGTCACCGCACAGGCCGCAAACATTCTCAAAGAAACTGCTGGAGATCTTCACTGCAAAGTTGCTGTTCCAGTTGTAGGCCACCCTCAGTGAAAAGTCCGTCTCTATGATGGCAGAGGTCCCGCTTTGGAAGAGCCATAGTTTATCTTTGATCAGGGAGACAGGCAGTCGGAAGCGCTGGTTATTCACCTGGGGCAATGAATGTGTTAAGAAGACATCAGAATCAGTGGTGAAATTCAAATCTTTTTCACTACCGGTTCTGTGGGCGTGGCTTGGCGGGCATGGTGTGGCTTGGTGGGCGTGACTTGATGGGCATGGCAGGGGAAGGATACTGCAAAATCCCCATTCCCACCCCATTCTGGGGCCAGCCAGAGGTGGCATTTGCCGGTTCTCCGAACTGCTCAAAATTTCCGCTACCGGCTCTCCGGAACCTGTCAGAACCTGCTGCATTTCATCCCTGATCATAATATACTTTGAATATGGATACATTCAGGTATGGATGCAACTCAAAGGATGAACCACTGTTGAAAGGAAGAACATCCACACTTAGAAAACTACTCACCTATGCAAAATGCATAAGAAATTCCTTCCTTCCTTCCTTCCTTCCTTCCTTCCTTCCTTCCTTCCTTCCTTCCTTCCTTCCTTCCTTCCTTCCTTCCCTCCCTCCCTCCCTCCCTCCCTCCTTCTTTCCTTCTTTCTTTCCTTCCTTCCTTCCCTCTTCCTTCCTTCCTTTCCCTTCCTTCCTTTCCCTTTCTCCCTCCCGCCCCATCCCTCCCTCCCTCTTTCTTTCCCTTCCTCCCTCCCTCCTTCCTTCTTTCTTTCCTTCCTTCCTTCTCTCCCTCCTTCCTTCCTTCCCTCCTTCCTCCCTCCCTCCTTCCCTTCCTTTCCCTTCCTTCCTATCCCTTCCTTACTTTCCCTTCCTCCCTGCCTCCCTCCCTCTCCCTCTCCCTCCCTCCCTCCTCCCTTCCTTCCTTTTCTTTCTTTCCTTCCTTCCCCCTTCCTTCCTTCCTTCCTTTCCCATCCTTCCTTTCCCTCCCTCCCTCCCTCCCTCCCTCCTTCCTCCCTCCCTCCCTCCCTTTCCCTCCCTTCCTTTCCCTTCCTTCCCTCCCTCCCTCCCTGACTTCATTATTTTTATAAAATAGTTTTTAATATTTTTAAATAAAATTTTTATAATTATAAAATAAAAATCAAAGTGGCAAACACACCTGATACACCTTCCTCGTCCTATTTTCCCCACAAGAACCCTGTGAAGCCAGTTAGGCTGAAAGCTTTCATGCCTAAAGCAGGATTAGAACTCACACTCTCCTGGTGAAATAATAAAAGACACCTACCCAGCTCTCGTGCCAAAGACAGGATTGGAACCATGCAAGAATGCCCAGAAAGAGAAGAGTGTTCAATTCACATCGCACTTTACCATCCCAGAATGCAGATGAGAAAAAGTGCAATTTTGATCTCTTTAGATTGTTCTTTTTGAAATGGCTTCAGTTCTTACCCACAGAAAACTCGCACCTCGGGGGCAAATGTTCTAATCTAGCCTTCATTTAGAGCAGTTACTTTTTGGAAAAAGTGATGCTTTCAGTCATGTCATTTCATCTCTCCCGGCGGAATTTCATATGGGAAGGAAATTATAGGAAAAAAATAGAGCTCTTTAATGCAGTATCGTATTATCTGTCCATAGTTTCAAACATAGATGCTTCTTCTAACTAGAAATTCTAAGATTTCTACTTGGGTTCTTTGGCAAGGAATTCTATGCTCTGCTTGTGCGATTTCATCCCTATCACTATTATAGTACTAAAGACAATGGGTTTGGCTACTCCAAAGAAAAGAAGAATTAAGGGTGACATGATAGCAGTATTCCAGTATTTGAGGGGTTGCCACAAAGAAGAGGGATAACAGTAACAGAGTTACTGTTGGGACCTTGGAGGTCATCTAGTCCAACCCCCTGCTCACACAGGAGACCTGTACTAGGGATTCGAACCTCCGAACTGCCGACCTTTCCGATCGACAAGCTCAGCGTCTTAGCCGCTGAGCCACCTAGTCAGGTTAAATTATTCTCCAAAGCACCAGAGGGCAGAGCAAGAATCAAGGAGAGAAGCAACCTGGAATTAAGGAGAAACTTCCTAACCGTGAAAATAATTAACCAATGGAACAGCTGACCTTCAGAAATCATAGGCACTCCCTCACTGGAGGTTTTTAAGACAGCCACTTGTCTGAAAAAGTATAGATGTCAGCACTTCAAGCTGCATTCACTCCAGTGCTGACATAAGGGGGAGGAGATGGGGCATCTGGCAAGAGGACGTTTGACTATTCACCTACTTATTTTCCCTGGAGATGCTATCCCCTAGGAGATGGGATGGGAGGGGGGAAATTCCTTTGAGCTGAAGCAGTAGATTATGGGCAGAGTGACTTGGAAGATGGCCAATGAGACGCAGAGGAGTGGGGAAAGGAAAGGGAGGGTTTCGGCTAGGAAGTCAGTGTTGGCTGCAATGGAGTCGGAGCTCGATTGTTGTGCTTAATAAATGAAAGATTTTTATCAAAGACTATTTGTTTGAAATGCAATTTGTTTGAGACGACATCAAAACCTGAAAATAGGTTCTTCTGCTTGATCAGGGGGCTGGACTAGAAGACTTCCAAAGTCCCTTCCAGCTCTATTCTATTCTATTCTATTCTATTCTATTCTATTCTATTCTATTCTAGTCTAGTCTAGTCTAGTCTAGTCTAGTCTAGTCTAGTCTAGTCTAGTCTAGTCTAGTCTAGTCTATCGCAAATTGAATGATCACATTATATTCTTCTTCTTGTTGTGCCCTATCCATCATTGGACGTTGGCGATCATGTTGGCAATCCTATTTTTATCAACAGCTGCACGAAAAAGTGCTGCTGAATTTTGTCCAAACCAATCCCTTAGATTTTGAAGCCATGATGTTTTTCTTCTGCCTGGGCCTCATTTGCCTTCAAGCTTTCCCTGGAGGATTAAGTGAAGGATGGCATATTTTTCCGGGTGTTGTATCACATGTCCAAAATAGCAGACACTACCTGGCTTCCAGGTAGATACTTCTGCTGACTGCCAGGTGCCAGAAATACCAGTTCAGGGGAACCACTTTTTTTTTTTACTATCGGTTCGCCCAAACCGGTAGTTTTTATCACTACCGGTTCACATGAACCGGTGCGAACCGGTAGCATTTCACCACTGCAAATACTCAAAGACATTTCAATGGTATTTTTTCCTTGGTAACACAGAAAATCTTACAGTAGGATCTGGACACTTGCATGCCTAATGAAGAGGAAGAAATGTTGTTCTCACCCGCACAAATCCATGTTCTTTCCTGGCTACCGCTATGTCATATCCGTAGACCTGGACTGTCACCAATCCAACGTAGGACACACTCTTCACGCCCCGATTCTCATTTTTGATGGTGACATGAAAGGCCGGGAGAGTTGTGTCTGGTCCACAGGTCTTGGCTACGGTATAGGTGCAGGTGCCCATGAAGTTATATTTCCGCCTGTCAAATGTCCGGTAATGGGGGTCACCCCAAGCCCAGCAAATGGCAGAAGATTGAGGCACGCACACCTTCTGGCCATTTTGCATTTTGTAAGTCTCCTTCTTCCGGCACTGTATAGGAGTACTCGTGGGAACAGGTTGAGCTTCTGGGTAACAAAAGACAGCATGTTATTTAATGGCCTAGATCCAGGCACCTGATGAACCATATTGTCCTACTAAGTCTAGCCCATCCTACTTGGGATGGCAGGGAGAGCCTATTGTGGATCCCATCAGTCAAAGAACTCCAATTGTCGGGATCCAGAAGAGACTTCTCTGCTGCAGCACCCGTTCTTTGGAACATCATGCCCTCCAGGATAAGATCTGGCCACAACCTCTTGTCATTCCATAAGAGTCTAAAGACTGAACTCTGCAGGTTGGCCAGGGAATCCAATGGAGCAGTTCAACTTGGGAGGTAGCTGCTAAATTGATAGCAGACACTACCTCCCCCAGCCTCCTTTCTCTGCTCCCCACTCATCCATCTTTATTTTTTACTAATCATGTTGATTTTTCCTTTTCCTTTTCCTTGATTATTTTATTATTCTATACGGGGCTTTTTTTGCTTTGTTTAACTTCCTTTTTATGTCTTTGGGTTTTTTTCATGGTTGTGAGCAGGGGTGGGCTCCTGGGGGTTCATCAGGGTTCGGCAATCCTCTAGCCAAGGATCGTCGGGGTTCGGCGGATCCCCAAATGCCACCCCTGGCTGGCCCCGCCTTTCCCAGGAGTCTCCAGGCAATCATTCAAGGTAAGTGCAGTGGCCGTGCAGAGGGTCTGGGAGGGCAAAAAATGGGCCTCCTGGAAGTTCTGGAAGTCTGGAAACAGGCCTGCTTCCGGCCTCTGGAGGGCCTTCGGACCCCAGGGAAAACAGTTTTCGCCCTCCTGGAGGCTTGAGGAAAGCCTCTGGAGCCTGAGGAGGGTGAAAAACATCCCCCCCTGCTGTGGTTCAGGCAGCCAACTAGGCCACGCCCACCATGGCCATGTCCACCCAGCAACAGGGTGGCAAACCCATTGCTAAAGGATCTGAAGCCCATCCCTGGTTGTGAGCCACCTAGAGTAGCGCCATGGCGAGATGGATGGCAAATAAATTTCATCATCATCATCATCATCATCATCATCATCATCATCATCATCATCTTCCATCCTGTGATGATATCTGTAACACCATCAAACATCCAGACCTGTAGAGTTCCCAATACTCACCCTTTTGGCAGACTCCTACTGCTCCATAGCCACTCCTGGCAGCAATGCCCACACTTAGCAGGCTAAAGGGGCTGTCCGGATGTTGTATGGAATGGATATATTCTTCCTTCCGAAGTCGGTACTCACTCCACGAATATTCTGTTCCTGTAATCTGTTTCCAAGAGACGCCTCCCAAAGCGTCCCCATCCATGGTGAGCCCACCAGCAACAGCTGTCTTAGCAACAAGGAGGGCATAATTCTCAAAGCCCACTGGACTCTCAAAAGAGTAGGATGTGCAGTAGCTGAGAACATTGGGGATGGTCAGAAATAAGGGGTGAAATATACGACCCGCATGGATACCACCAGGAGAGAAGAAGAAGACCTGGATGCCAACGTTGGCTGTGATGTAGATGGGGCCTGATTGTGTGACTTTCAGCTGAAGCAGATGTCCAGACTTGAGGTCATAACTTTTATGGGTGCCACCAGAGACAGAGGTGACTGTGGTCATTTGGGAGGTTATTACATATGCAATATCATATTGAGTCTGGAAGGGAAGAGGAAGGATAAAGAAGGAGCGGCCCCAGCTTTGCACGGGTAACAGTTGCTCTACCACATGACTACATTGGGTTTTCATTTGGACACAGGTGTGCCCACTTAGCACTGCTACTGGGTGTGTTGCTCTGACAAGTGTGCCAGAGAGATCTTGGTAGCTCTGAAGCTGGATGGCTTCATAGGGTAGAAGGGTGAGATACAGCTTGCTGCCTGCAGGATAAATGCGGTCTTGGAACTTCACAGATCCCTTGAGATGGATCTCTACGCCAGTGCTCTCACGCCATGCAATGATGGAGAACTCTTTTGGAGTTTTGGAGATGGCTCCCATAGGTGTGAGAACATAATACACCATTCCGAGATTCTGGATAGGATAGACAACCGTGGTGTCAGCTGAATTTCCCTTTTTGCTCAGGGCCACCACAGAGATATTTTGATTGGCTGTTACCAAGACAGTGTGGCAGGATTTAATGGTGCCAACCGTCTCTACATAAATAGGCATCTTCACTACCACGGTCTCTCCTGGGGGAAGAGAGAATTTTTTCTGGAAGGTAGATTTATAGACCAAGATGTTAACTGTAGTGAGGGGAACGTTGCCAGAGATGACAAGCTTAAATTCAGCCTCTAAATAGCCTAACTGGTAATTTTGCATAAAGGCAGTGATGAATTCCTGGCCGATAGGTGCTACAGCATGGAGACCTACAAGGAAGGGAAAACACAGAAAAAATGAGGATGGCCAGGTAGTAAAACCAAGCAGCACATGTGAAGGTTTGCATAACCCGAAATCAGGGGTGAAATGCTACCGGTTCGCTCCAGTTTGGCCTACCGGTTCGATTGAATCAGCAGTTTAAAAAAGCTACCGGTTCCTCTGAACCGGTATTGCCGATGATCAGCTGTGCAGCGGGGTTTAACTTTGCTAGAAAGCAGGATTTCCTGTTTTCTAGCAAAGCTAAATTGCGCGCCACAGCTGATCCCCCCCTCGCTGTTCTACTTACCTTACCAAGCCTCCTTTTGGCACATACTGCACATGCACGGGCACGCAGCACGCACCAAAAGGAGGCTTGGGAAGGTAAGTAGAACAGCAGGGGGGGGGATCAGCTGTGCAGTGCAGTTTAGCAAAGCTAAATCGCTCGCCACAGCTGATCCCCCCTCGCTTCTACTTACCTTCCCAAGCCTCCTTTTGGCACGCACATGCAGAGCGCATGTTTGGTGTGCACTGCGCATGTGCGGCCAGCAAACCGGTAGCAAACCGGTTCGGATTTCACCATGCCCAAAATGCCCTTTCATTGAATGGGCTCATACAACATGGTTAACCATATCAGGTGAAAATTCTAGTTCCTCCTTTTACACAAGAGCTAAGCTTGCTTAACGTTAACCATTGTTACTTCAGGGAGGGGCAGAAATTGTTGTGTGAACCCATTCCATTTAGTTTGTTGATGGTTCAAGTTATCATACAAACCTCCAACATGAGTTAATTTAGAAATCTGGTTGAGTTTAGTCACTGAATACAGATTTTGCAAAAAAACTAGAGATTGACAAAATGGCCTCTACTGTAGAAGCGTCCAGTTTTGGCAACTTTAAGACTTGTGGTCCAATTCCCAGAATTCATCAGCCAGCATGTGGACTTCAACTCCCAGAATTCCCCTGGGAATCAAAGTCCACAAATCCTAAAGTTGCCAAGGTTGGATGCCACTGACTCAGTGGTGAAATTCAGCCGGCTCTATCCGGATCGCGCGATCCGGTAGTGCCTGCAACAGGAGGCTCCGCCCACCCGCCTGGACGTCATCCCTTCCCATTTTTGACCCTCTGCATGTTCAGAAGGCTCTGCACATGCATGGAGGAGGCGCGCGTGCTCACATTTGTAAACAGGTAGAGAAGGTAAGTGAATACCGCCTCTGCATTGGCCTACTGTAAACCTCTCAATATCTGGGGTGTAAATTAGTCCCATCACCCCCAAAGCTGTCACACATTTATAATATTGATATGACAGAAAGGAGAAATTATGAAATACTTGAGGAACAATTACAGCAACTGCATTTAACTGAAATTGAATCAAGCGAGTTTTTGTTCTGTTTTCATCCATTTCTTCAGCCAAGACGTGTGTACTGTTCTGAAATGCAATCCCTAGTATGCTCTTTGACATCCTCAGTCAAAACAGATTTGACATTCCTGGCTTAAAATTGGTGTTTTCAAGCTGTTGCATGGCCAGTAGTTCCAAAACTGGATAAATAGTCCTCAGATTGCTGTTTTAACTAGTTCTTAACTCATGGGTTTTTAATAATAATAATAATAATAATAATAATAATAATAATAATAATAATAATAATAATAATAATAATAATAATAATAAAAAAAAATTTGCCAGACTTGAACATTTTGACTCTACAAAAAACCACCTTACTCGGAACAGCTTACATCCTCCGACGATACCTTAACAGTTCCTAGGTCCTTGGTTAGGACTCGAGCTGCTGAGCTATTAACCAGCCTCAAAGGCTGTGAATCTCATTACAGATTAAATAATAATAATAATAATAATAATAATAATAATAATAATAGTAATAATAATAATAATAATAATAATAATAATAATAATAATTGATGTGTCACTGACTCTGGGCAGCTTACGCATTTTGTAAATGTTGTCATGTCTCCTCTTTTAGCCTCTTCTTACAACTGACACTTTCAGGTGAGCAGCCTGGGAGGATTTTGTGTGCAAAAAGGACACAGATCCATTTGGTAAATCTCACTAAACTAAGTAATTCCGGGAAAAGAGTAATCATTTCTGTTAGACGGTGATCTTTTCACACGGACATGACAGAGAAGCCATTTAAGGTGTGTTTTCTATCAGCTCAGGAAATTGGATATAGAATAATATGTCTAAGCTACTGAAAGACAGATTTCTGTTGAATGTCTAAAGTAAAATTCCAGAGTGGTTTTACAGAGGAATTAATTACTAAGAGGATTTGATGTGCTTCTCTCTAGCAGATGCATTCGTGCAGAGGCCAAATGGCCATCTGTTGCTGGTGCTTTAATTCTATTTTTTATTTATTTAGTTTTTTGCACAAAGCAGGGTCGACTCGGAGACCCCACTCTTTATTTCTACGAATCAACACATTTGCACTTGACATATTTATGAGCCTTCCACAATTAGAACCATTTCAACCGATTATCTCCTTAAAAATATTTAGCAAACACGCCGAGGAGAAGGTTCACCTGTGCAATGTTTTCAATGCATAATAATTTATCTCTAGATTAAAGTCTTTCACAGAATTTCCGAGAGTTCATATATCTTTCAAAGCATATCAACCAGCATAGTTTAATGTCTTGGCAGACTTATGCACTTAACTGCAACTCAAATCCCAGAGCTATTTTCTTTCCTGACTCTGTGATGTGAATCTGCTCTGGTGTTTTACTTAAATTCAATTTGCATTTTATTCATCTGATTCATGAATCCAGGGTGTGTGTAGATTTCTGTTTTGAGATTATTTCCTGCTCACCTGTGAGCAAGGCCAATCCTATGGCTAGTGACAGCAACCTGCATGTCGCCATGGCTGTGAAAAAAGAGAATGGAAAATGGTAATTAAGGATGAGGAACTGGGCGAGGATAAAAATGCAATAGGCTCTTTATTTTTATCCCACCTGCATAACTTTTTTAAATACCTCAAGGCGGCGAACATACCTAATACTTTTTCCTCCTCCTATTTTATTTATTTATTTATTTATTTATTACATGTATTTATATGGGAGCCTGAGTGGCGTAGGAGGCTAATGCCTCCTACTAAGGCAGCATTTAACATCCAGCTGCCTGCAATTACTGCGAGTTCAATTCTCACCAGGCTCAAGGTCGACTCAGCCTTCCATCCTTTCTAAGGTGGGTAAAATGAGGACCCGGTTTGTGGGGGCAATAAGCTGACTTTGTATAAAATATACAACAAGTATGAAGGCTATTGCTTAACGCATTGTAAGCCGCCCTGAGTCTCCGGAGAAGGACGGCATATAAAAATAAAATAAATAAATAAATAAATAAATAAATAAAAATATGCCGCCATTCTCCCGAAGGACTCAGGGCGGCGAACACAAGTTAAGAAACAAGTACAATAAAATCATAATTTAATCCAAATAATTAATTAGTAGTAAAATAATAAAGCCCGGAATCAGTCTCAGCCTATTTGTTTGAAAAGCCAAGTCTTCAAGTCCTGACGGAAGGAGCGGAGATCAGGAGCCGTCCGGAGCTCAGTAGGTAATTTTCCCCACAACAACAACAATCCTGTGAGGTGGGTTGGGCTGAAAGAGAATGGCTAGTCCCAAGTCCACCAGGAGGAGGAGGAAGAAGAAGTATTTGGCATGTTCAGCTCCTTGACTTATTTATAAAAATAATAAAAATGGGATAAAAAAGGAAACAAATCCAAACAAATCCGAACTACAGAAAGAAAGAAAAAAAAAGCCATTTGTACTACAATGCCCATAAACAGGAATGGCCCACCTCTCCGCGCCTGTTATTCTGAAATCCTGAAATTGTAAAAAGACACGATAAATTTAGAAGTCGTGAGAAACAGTGATACAAAGCAATGTAAAATCAATATGGAAAAATTGCTCTCTCTTGCTTTCTCACATACCCTCCCTCTCTCTCCCTCTCCCTCTCCCTCTCCCTCTCTCTCTCTCTCTCTCTCTCTCTCTCTCTCTCACACACACACACACACACACACACACACACACACACACACACAAACACATGCGCACATACACACTATATTGCTGGTTGATTTTTGCAGCTATTCCCAATATATCTACTTGCAAATAAATCCCATTCAATTCAATGCGATGTATTTCTGATTAGAGTTAGCCAAAACCAAATGGGGGTGTTGGACGTTAATCTCCAATTCTTTTTCTGCTGCTCTCAACCCCTTGAAATGTTTTTTAGGGTGAGGTGGGGGGTTTGCAAGGGGAAGAGAAACTTTGGTTTTTCTCATTTATTTTGATGAAAAGATTGATTAAACGAAGCAACCCATTTTAACATGAGTGGAACGGCTTCAAAACGCTCATTATTGTTTCACACCAGCTGTGGCTAATTTAAAAAATATTTCTTCTTTCTATTAGGGTGGCAACATTTTCTTCAATTCATTGGTTCATGGAGTTGCTCCAAAATCAATCAAAACCATTTTCCCCCATGCACAACTCAAAATGCTTTTTTAAAAAAAAATAATAATAATGCCTGCCATGATAAGAGCATTCAATTATCTTTTTTTTTTTTTTTAAAAAAAGGATGTTTCCTCTTTTTATTCAAATTCACTATTTTTTTCAGAGGCAAATTGCTCGAGCTGTAATTGATTAAAGCTCGTATTAACATTTGAGGGGATTATATCTATTTAGGGGCCTAGATTTACACCTGGTGCCAGAAATCTTTGGATGAAGCCCCTAGAAATCCCCGAAACAGGCCTCTCAAATGGTAATTTTAAAAAAAATATATATTCATAAACATTTTGAATAGGGTGTATTGTCAGGGTATATCATTTACAAAAGAAAAACAAAGAGAGAACAAAAAGAAATATTAACGCATAAACTGGTAACTGTAGTAATAATGTAGCAGAATAGTTTTAGCTAAATTTTTCTTTATATTAGCTTATTTCTAATTCTGTTAATTATATTGGCATGCTTATAATTATAAACAGTCTTTATATTTAATTCATACAAAAAAATTCATTTAAAAAAATGGTAATTTTTGAGGTGACAGCATAAGCAGTTACCGTATTTTTCGGAGTATAAGATGCACTTCCCTCTCCTAAAAAAGGGTGAAAATTTGGGTGCGTCTTATACATCGAATGTAGCCCCACCCACCCGCCGGTCCTCACCCTTTTGGAGCTAATGAGACCCTCTCAAGCAGAATTTTTTTTTTCTTATTTTCCTCCCCCCAAAATAAAGTGCGTCTTATACTCCAAAAAATACAGTATATTAGTAATAATTGTGAGAGGGATCTTGGAGTTCTAGCGGACAATCACTTAAATAGGAGCCCGCACTGTGCTGCAGCTGCCAAAAAAGCCAACACAGTCCTAGGCTGCATTAACAGAGGGATACAAAATTGTTGAGAATGGCTTCTGATGTGTACATTATTTTGAAAAAAATATCCCAGATTATTGTCAGATTTCCAGGGAATTATCCGCTGCAGACTTTCCCCCAGCTTGGTACCTTCCATCTATCATGAGATAGAAATCCCATCCATTTGGGAATTTTGGAAGAGGTGTTCCTAGAAGAAGAGGCTGTATTATATAATCTCAGGAGATAACAGAACGACAGAGTTGGAAGGGACATTGGAGGTCTTCTAGTCCAACCCCCTGCTTGAGCAGGAGACCCTATACCATTCCAGACAAGTGTCTGTCCAGTTCACTATTGGAGAACCCATAACTTCTGAAGGTAAGCGATTCCACTGATTAATTTTTCTAACTGTCAGGAAATTCCCCCTTAGTTCTAGATTGCTTCTCTCCTTGATTCATTTCCACCCATTGCTTCTTGTCCTGCCTTCAGGTGCTTTGGAGAAGAGTTTGACTCCCTCTTCTTTGTGGCAGCCCCTGAGATATTGGAACACTGCTATCATGTCACCTCCTAGTTCTTCTTTTCACTAGACTAAAGGTAAAGGTTCCCCTTGCACATATGTGCTAGTCGTTCCTGACTCTAGGGGGCGGTACTCATCTCTGTTTCAAAGCCAAAGAGCCAGCGCTGTCCAAAGACATCTCCGTGGTCATGTGGCTGGCATGACTAAACACCGAAGGTGCATGGAACGCTGTTACCTTCTTACCAAATTGGTCCCTATTTTTCTACTTTCATTTTTTGTTACGTGGGACTAGGGAACTGCTATTCGAACTGCTGAACTGCCGACCTTTCGATCGACAAGCTCAGCGTCTTAGCCACTGAGCCACTGCGTCCCTTCACTAGACTAGCCATGCCCAGTTCCAGCAACTGTTCTTCATATGTTTTAGCCTCCAGTCCCCTGATCATCATCTGTTGTTCTTCTCTGCACTCTTTCTAGAGTCTCATCTACTTTTTTATATCGTGGCAATCAAAACTGGAGCCAATATTCCAAATGTGCTCTATACCAAGGGATTATAAAGTGGTATGCTAAGCAATGGAAATGTGAGTTAAACCCCATAGAGGTGGAAACTAATCAAGGAGAGAAGCAACTTAGAATTAAGGAGAAATTTCCTGACAGTTAGAACAATTCATCAGTGGAACAACTTGCCTCCAGAAGCTGTGAATGCTTCGACACTGGAAGTTTTTAAGAAGATGTTGGATAACCATTTGTCTGAAGTGGTGTAGGGTTTCCTGCCTAAGCAGGGGGTTGGACTAGAAGACCTCCAAGGTCCCTTCCAACTCTGTTATTCTATTCTATTCTATTCTATTCTATTCTATTCTATTCTATTCTATTCTATTCTATTCTATTCTCTATGACCTCTCTGCCACAGTTGTTGAACAAATTACTGCAATTGTTAAGAGACTCAGCCAGCTGTTAAACGAATCAAGCTTTCCCCATTGACTTTGCTTGTTGAAAGCCAACTGGGAAGGTTAACCATAGAGATCACCAAATGCCAGAACAGTACAACTGTCATAAACGCAGGCCAGTTTTCCAAGTGCCCCCAATTTTGATCACAGGACCGTGGGGTATGCTATCATGGTAACAAGCCTAAGTCACTTTTGTTGAGTATCCCACTTACCTGCTGATGAGAGCCTTTATCCCAGCACCACCTTTGCAGACTTGATATATTGATGGTAAAACTCATTCATATATAGGAGTGACCGGTTGAGTCATTATTGTTTCTGGGAAGAGGGAGGTTAATTGTGGCTTTTGGGTCAATATGAACTTTGTTCTCCTTAACACGAAAGGGTCTGGATTATTTAAAATGGCATTTAATTCACCCCATCAGGGTGTGGCCCAAGTATTGAGGCTGGGATCCTAGCTATGTTAGTTATAGTTTTTTTTTTTCCCCTGGTAGAATTGAAGCAGGGGTGAAATCCAAAATTTTTCCCTACCGGTTCTGTGGGCGTGGCTTGGTGGGTGTGGCAGGGGAAGGATATTGCAAGATCTCCATTCCCACCCCACTCCAGGGGAAGGATACTATAAAATCTCCATTCCCTCCCCACTCCTGGGGGAAGGATATTGCAAAATTTCCATTCCCACCCCATTCTGGGGCCAGCCAGAGGTGCTTTTTGCTGGTTCTCTGAACCACTCAAAATTTCCGCTATCAGTTCTCCAGAACCTGTTAGAACCTGCTGGATTTCAGCCCTGAATTGAAGGAATTTGAGCATTCTCTCTTTCTTTTTAAATCTCCAGCCTACATCTGCTTATTTGGCGTAATTTCCCATGCTCTTTCATAAATTTTGTTCTCTGATATGTTTACAGAAAATTAACCTTTTTGGAAAATTTCCCTGTGGAGGTCTTTGACAGTATAATTGGATAGATGTTTTTAATGGGTGTAACTCTGAGATCAATGAAATACATTCCCACATAAGAAGTGATAGGACTGGAGTTTACATAAACACCCAAGATGGATACAGAATATTATTTCTTACCTGGTTTGTAAATTTCCATTCAAAACTCTTTTCGGTTTGCCTTAATCTTTAAATGTTAAAATTTCAAAAATCCACAACATATGAATTATTCAGTTAGCATTCTGGAACATATTTTTTTTTAAAAAAATGCATTTCCTTCACATTACAGCTGGATTCCATATACAATGTTTATTTGCAGTTTTCGTAATTAGGGCTGCAGCTTGCACTAGAAAATTCAGAGAAGTGTGTCTTCGCAGTTTGCATTACAACCTGCAGTTTACTTGAAGCAGTTTCAAACACACTTATTTGGAAGAAAGTTTGGCTGAAGAAAGTGGGATTTTACTTTTGGGAATACATTTTTTTTTTTAAATTTGATTTAAATGCCGCCCTTCTCCGGAGACTCAGGGCGGCTTACAATGCGTTAAGCAATAGCCTTCATTCTTTTGTATATTTTTATACAAAGTCAGCTTATTGCCCCCACAAACTGGGTCCTCATTTCACCTACCTTAGAAAGGATGGAAGGCTGAGTCAACCTTGAGCCTTGGAGAGATTCGAACCAGCAGAAATTGCAGGCAGCTGTGTTAATAACAGGGTGCATTAACCACTGTACCATCAAGGCTCTTGCTAAGGTCTGGTGGCCTAGAAGTGGAGTTCTCACCTCACAATCAGGAGGCTGTGAATTCAATCCTAGATAGCGGCAGATATTTCTCTCTCTGGGCGCAATGAGAAAATATCTGCTGTGACCTTTGCATAGGCATCAGGAAGGGCATCCAGCCAGTAAATGCTTGGCTCCATTTAATCTCCCCAATTGCCCCCCCTCCTCAATGCAAGGATTATGGCAGGGGTGTCAAGCTCAATTTCATTGAGGGCCACACCAGGGCTGTGGTTGATCTCAGGGGGCTGGGTGAGCATGGCTAAGTGGGTGGGTGTGGCCAATTGGGTGGGTGTGGCCAGCTTGACACCACTCCCCAAACTGCTGGCATGTTTCCTCTTCGCACTGGGTAGACCAGACTGAAGCCATGCAGGTAGACCAGGCCGAAGAGATGCAGGTAGACTGGGCCAGAGTGACACAGCCCAGCCCCTTACATTTTCCAGGATGGTCCCACGGGCCGGATCCAACCACGTCACAGACCATATCTATCCCAATGGCCTTGTGTTTGACACCTCTGGCTTACGGGGTTGTTAAAAGAAAAAAGGTTGCTAAGATCTGGTTGAGTCTTATCTCCCAAACACCAGAGAAGTTGAGTTTGACACATTCCTTAATGGAAAAACTATTTTAGGAAAAATCGGGCAGTTTGGTTTTCTTAGAGTCTAACGCATGGCTTTCAACTAAGCATTTATCTCATAACATAATGTAGGATGGGAGTATTTCCAGAGGCGTTTCAGAACTTCTATCATTTTCCTCTACTTTAGCCCTTAGGCCATTTTCTGCTCCAAGTATTTTCAGCATCTTTTTTCTTTTTTTTTAGCCTTTCTCAGAACTTTACATTTAAATGTTTGCCAATCCATCCTATCAATATTTGTTTTCCGCTTTCACAGGGGATTAAATAGGAAGGGATTTTTACCGTCATGGTTCTTTAATCTGCTATTGACTGAAATTGTGTACAACAAAGGAATTAAGTTCTCGTGAAGTTCCTCTGAACTCAACCATGACACATCACAAATACTGTTTTGATAACTTCCTGCATTGGATGGCTTTTGTTATATACCACTTTATGGACCTGGGCTGCAAAATTGCTAATAAAAGTATTGATGATAAAGAAAATAATAAGGATACTTTCTCAACATACAATGAGGGTGAGATGATATTAAATTTCTGGGCATTTATATCTCGGAGGACCTCTCACGGACTATGAATGCTAACATGTTTGTGAAGAAGGCACAGAAGAGGCTGTACTTCCTGGTTCAGGAAGATAAATCTGTCTCAGCATCTACTTCTGTCCTACTATCGCAGCACCATTGAGAGTGTCCGAACATACGGCATTCTTGCATGGTATGGGAGCAGCTCTGCAGCGGACATAAAAGCTCTACAGAGAATTATTAAAACTGCCCAGAATATCATCGGACTCCAGCTACCAGCCCTGGAAAACATCTTCGAATCTCGCTGTTTGAGGAAGTTGCATAATATTCTCAGAGACTCTTCCCATCCTGCTTACAATCTTTTTGGACTGTTGCCTTCCTGCAGAAGATACAGAACAATTAAATTGGACCTCACGTTTTCTGAATAATTTTTATCCCAGAGCTATAATTGTACTCAACAATGAACTAAAGGGCCACCATCAGTGAGCTGTTGGACAGCATTACTTGGTCTGTTGTGTGGATGTTTGGGTGGTTTAGGGGTGGGGAATTTGTGGTGGGTGGGGGTGTGTTGGGGATTGTTATATGTGTTGGATCTGGTCTTTGGGTGTTAAGTGAATTTCGTTGTATGGGTATACTGTGTATACACGTACAATGACAATAAATTTGTGATGATAATGATGATGATGATGATAATGATGATGATGATGATGATTGGTTCTATTTCAGACCAGCTGGCCACATCTTCTTATATTACGTTGTGTTTCAAAGATAAAGCAGTCAAGTATATACAGGGGTGTTGCAAAAAGTCTAGAAAACCCACAGCAGGATTAGTTCAGAGGAAGTATTCAGCAGCCTTATTCATTCATTCATTCATTCATTCATTCATTCATTCATTCATTCATTCCTCTCTGCTTTTAAAGAGCTCAATATGACTTTATTTTATTTATTTATTATGTATTTATTTGTCAAGCATATATAAGATAACAAGTAAAAGTATTACATGAAAAGAGTAAAAGTAAAAAGGAATATTAGGACAGGGATGGTAGGCACGCTGGTGCGCTTATGCACGCCCCTAACAGACCTCTTAGGAAGGTCTACTGAGGTCAACAGTAGACAGTCTAAGGTTAACGTTGTGGGGGTTTGGGGAAGAAACTACAGAGTCAGGTAGGGCATTCCAGGCATTGACCACTCTGTTACTGAAGTCATAGTTTCTGCAATCGAGTTTGGAGCGGTTTACCTTGAGTTTGTATCTATTTTTTGCTCGTGTATTGTTGTGGTTGAAGCTGAAGTAGTCATTGACAGGTAGGACATTGTGGCAGATAATTTTATGTACTACACTTAGGTCAGACCGAAGTTGGCGTAGTTCTAAGTTGTCTAAGCCCAAAATTTGAAGTCTGGTGGCATAAGGTATTTTATTGAGGTTAGAGGAATGGAGGACTCTTCTCGTAAAGTATCTGTATTATAAGGGACACATTATAATCTGTATAGACTCTTGATAATATCATGGGTTACATACAAACATAACCAATCCCTTAGTCCAGCAATCTGTTCTCACCATGACCAACTAATGGCACATAGAAGCCAACACATCTCCTAGCAGATAGCCTTAGAAGTAGACACACTTCCATCAAGGCTAAGAGCCATAGATCATCATGAATTCCATAAACTGGTTGAACTCCTGTTTGAAGCCAGCCAAGCTGGTAGCCTGCACAACATTCATTCATTCATTCATTCATTCAATCAATCAATCAATCAATCAATCAATCAATTTTCTATCCACCCATTTCCCCTACAAGATGACTATGGGTCACATACAAGGTGATTCCCCCCCCTACAAAGTGACTCTGGACCTTTCATAGTAGTTAATTCTAAAGTTGAATTGCACATCATGTAATCCTTTTGTCTGTCCAGATTCTTTGAGGATTCAGTTTTATTTTATAGGCTGACCTCGGGTTCCTAGTATTTGGGGAAGGGGAAATAACTTTTCCTTCTCCATTTTATCCACACCATGCATCATTTTGTACCCCTCAATCATGTCCCCTCTCCTTCGCCTCCTTTCTAAACTAAGAAGGCCCAAATATTGCAACTTTTCCTCATCAGAAAACTGCTCCATCCCCTTGAACATCTTAGTTTACATTCTGTGTCATTTTGCATTCCGCAGTTTACAAATCTTAGCACAGTCAATTTATAGAGAACCGTTTTCAGATTAGAGATTTCATCCCTCCTTCAATTTAAATTATGTACCCCCCAAAAAATCAGATAAATATTTATAAGAATGGATGATACCAAGTCTGAAGTGTATAAGCAGCCTCGTCTCTAACATAGGCATTTTTCAAATTCAAATGCCATCAGAATGAGGGGAAAGAGGGCAGTTAAAAATCAGTCTTAATACACGTTGAAATTTAATCCTTCCATCTCAGTTTGCATCAGGAGAAATCCAGCATTGATCTATTGATTCGGAAAGAACCAACAAGGATTTGTGAAGTCATGAAATATTTGCTAGAATAGCCATGGTTGATTCAATGCTGAACAGTGCCTGAGGAGAATCTAAATAATATTCTCAAATAGTAAATTCTATGAAGACAATTTCTTAATAAAGCAATGATACAAATATTTCCAGTCCTATCTATCCTCTTGCTACATGGGCTTTGTCCAGTTAAGTTAGATGGCATTTTTTCCTTTCGCTACGCCTCATTAAACCATGACAAATTACACTTAGACATGATTTATAGCTGTTTCCTTGATTACCAGTAGAAAGCCATCATAGATTCTAGAAACCTAACGCAGAGTCAGCCAGAAATGTTAACAGAGCAAGCATGATCTTTCAGTTGTCCTAGAGCAGGGGTGTCAAACTCGATTTTATTAAGGGCCACATCAGGGTTGTGTTTGACCTCGGGGGGCCAGGGTGGGCATGGCCAGCTCAACGTCACTTGTGTTGGGGGCGCCTGTGTTGGCCTGAGTGCTCTGCCAGTGAAAACGGACTCCCGAGCTCCATTTTCAGCTGCCACAGCCTCCTACAACCCACTGCCAGCGAAAATGGAGCTCGCAAGGGCCTCCCGTGGCCCTCTCAAACTCTGTTTTTACTGGCAGAGGCACTGCGGGCCGGTCCTTCACTTTTCCAGGGTGGCCCCACAGGCCAGATCTAAGCACCCCGTGGGCCAAATCTGGCCCATGGGCCTTGAGTTTGACATCCCTGCTCTAGATCAAGGGTGAAATTCAGCAGGTTCTGACAGGTTCTGGAGAACTGGTAGCGGAAATTTTGAGTAGTTCAGAGAACCGGTAGTGGAAATTTTGAGTAGTTTGGAGAACTGGCAAATACTACCCCTGGCTGGCCCCAGAGTGGGGTGGGAATGGAGATTTTGCAATATCCTTCCCTCAGGAGTGGGGTGGGAATGGAGATTTTGCAATATCCTTCCCTCAGGAGTGGGGGAGGGGAATGGGGATTTTGCAGTATCCTTCCACTGCCATGCCAACCAAGCCGCGCCCACCAAGCCACACCATGCCTACCAAGCCACACCCACAGAACCAGTAGTAAAAAAAATTGAATCTCACCCCTGCTCTAGATCATGGATAGATGGGAACTGTGGTTGTAGTAAAAGGCCTAGGGTGGAGTCAAGAGAAGAATCAGCCTGGAATCATTACATTCCCACAAGCGGTGCATGTCCAACCCCTCATAAATCCCATTAACTCTTATTTAGCACCAATTTAGAGCTGACCCATTAGTTGACTAGATTTTTGAGTATAGATATGAGCAGATAGATATGGGCCTTGAGTTTGGCACCCCTGTCCTAGCGTGCCCAACCTGGGCCACTTGAAGACGTGTGGACTTCAACCCCCAGAATTCCCAAAACTCCTATGCCAGATAGGGAATTCTGGGAGTTGAAATCCACAGATCTTCAAGTAGCCAAGGTTTGGAAACACTGCTTTTGCAGGTTGTTTTCACTCTTAAGACTCCTAAGCAATCCCCCTTCCATTGTTGCCTAGAAGAGGAATTTCAAACAGAAGTGGACTTCATCTTTGACCAAATCCAAAGGTTAGAATTTAACTAACCTTTACTTAGATGGCCAAATCAAAGCACAAGGAAGCAAAGACGAAGGGGGAAAAAAATCTGAAGTTGAATGTTCCTAAAGTATCTGAAATTACAACAGTGTGTAAAGGAAACTTTTCCCCCTAATATGTACTTCTGGGTGCATTTTTTTTTTAAAAAAAGATGAAAACTGCCTTGCAAATCTTTAAAAAAAAAAAGAGCATTCAGTGTATAATTGTTTTACAGTTCATATAGTCCTATTCTTTCCCCCATGAAACCAATGCAATAAAAACCACTGAGATATTCAAATTATTCAAATCAGAACAGAATTTTCCTTATGCTTGCTGTTTTCTGGTTTTAGCTTAACAGACCATGCCATCAGACTAGAAATCCATGCTTGCATGTATATGAGCTTTAACTGCTATGATTAAAGCAGGCTGATTAGTTATTTCTCTGCTGAGTTTTCTCCGTCAACCTTATCCTTAGGCAAGGAAGGAAGAGCACATCTGTAATTTGAATTAATCCTTTCTGGTCATCCCCTCATTTCTATAAGCCATCCACCACTCTGTTTCCAAGGGTGGAAAATAACTACCGTCGAACACTCTGCAGACATTTTAGAAATTGAAATTACAGGCCCCTGGAAAATACTGCTACTAATAAAGCTACAAAAGTGGATGAAAAGCTAACAGAACTTTATCGGCTAAATCCGAAAGGGAAAACCAGAAACTGCAGATAATTAACAGATGCTTGTGAGATCCACAGAGAGCCCCTTGGTAGCCTGTAATTTGTAATTTGCACTGTAGCAAATGGGAAACGTGGTTAGATTTATGGAGAGTAACCGTATTTGTACACCATTAATTTCATTTTAAAAATGTACTTTGAACTGATTTATCTGGCTGGCAGCCACACTTTTGGGGATGGGACCACTGGTATGTGAGCCAGGAGCCGAGTATTGAATTTTAACACCCCCTCTCTGATACTCGGGGGGTGGGGAGGCAGAGATGATAGGTTATGGATGCCCCAATGAAATGCCTTTCTATGCAGACATAGGTCAACTCTCCTTCAAACCGAGTTTGACTCCTGGTGTCTTAATGGACAGTCCATATGTTCCCTTGAGCCTACCATCCAAAAACTAACCAAGTTTGACCCTACTTGACTTCCAAGTCAACGGCGATGCTTTGCACTAGGGTTGACTGGAAGGAACCTTGGAACAAAATCACTAACCACCTGTGAGATCTCTGCAAAAGAGCAGAGCAAGACCCACACGGTTGTAGGTGACCCAGTCCTGATCTCCAGACCATCCTGCCTGTGTTGGAATGTACACCATGTTTCCCCGAAAAGAAGACCCTGTCTTATATTTTTTTGAACCCCGAAATAGGCCTTATTTTCAGGGAGGTCTTATTATTTGGGCGCGTGGAGTAAGATGTGGCTCCTGTTGCCATCTTACCTGATTTCCAGCTCTGTATTTAAATATTTTCAGGGAGGGTTTATTTTCGGGGAGGAGGCTTATTTTAGCACATCCACTCAAAAGCCGGATTGGGATTATTATCAGGGGATGTCTTAGTCTTGGGGAAACAGGATAGTATTCAGCCGGTTCGGACCGATTTGGGCGAACCGGTAGCTTCGACGATCAGTTGGCCCCGCCCACTCGGTCCCACTCTATCCTGTCCTTTATTTCCTGTTTATAGCTCATCTCAATTACGTGGCACAGCTGATTTTCCCCCCCCCTCACTGTTCTCCTTACGTTGCTGACTTGGAAGGTAAGCAGCTGAGCTTCTAAATGCTCCATTTTCACCGCTGTGCTCAAGTGCCTTAAGCAGGCGTGCTCGCAAAGCACGTGTGCATGCACAAAGCGCACACTTACCAAACCAGTTGTTAAACCAGCAGCATTTCACCACTGATGTACACCAGTGAAGCAGGGGAAAGAACTTTTTGGCAGCTCAAGAGCTTTCCCAGGAGAGATGCAATAAACTCTATCAAAGAGAGACGAACAGTTCCAAGAGGGCTCAGGGAGGGAGGAAGAGGATCAAGGTAGCCACACCCCAAGTGTATCTCTCAGGATATACCTAGTAGATTAGAAGAATGTTCTTCAACCTTGGCCAATTCAAGGTGTCTAGACTTCAACTTTCAGAATTCCTTAGCCAGCAAGGCTGGCTATGGAATTCTGGGAGTTGAAATTCCCACCCCCACTTTAAGTGGCCAAGGTTGAGAAACACTGGGTTAGAAGGTTATAGCTTTAGCTTAGATTCTGTCCAGTAAGGTAAAGGTAAAGGTAAAGGTTCCCTTCGCATATATGTGCTAGTCGTTCCCGACTCTGGGGGTCAGTGCTCATCTCCATTTCAAAGCCAATGAGCCAGCGCTGTCCAAAGACGTCTCCGTGGTCATGTGGCCGACATGACTAAACGCCAAAAGTGCACGGAACGCTGTTACCTTCCCACCAAAGGTGATCCCTATTTTTTCTACTTGCATTTTTTACCTGCTAGGTAAACTGCTAGGTTGGCAAAAACTGGGACAAGTCACGGGAGCTCACCCTGTTACGCAGCACTAGGGATTCGAACTGCTGAACTGCCAACCTTTCGATCGACAAGCTCAGCATCTTAGCCACTGAGCCACCGCATCCCTTTCTGTCCAGTAGGTGTAAGCAAATAAAAGATTGGACTCAACTGGATTTTGCTGTGTTGTCTTTAGACTTGGACTTGACACTGCTCTAATTTGCAATTTTATTTTTATTTTTATTTTATTTTATAATTGGATTTATATACCGCCCTACTCCCGAAGGACTCAGGTCGGTGAACAGCCAAAAGATAAAATACACATAATACAAACTTTAAAAACAATATAAAAACACATTAAATAATTTGGACCAAATTAAAACACCCCTATTATTTTAAAACAAATTTAAAATTAACAGTTAAAAGGAGGTTAGGCCAGGCCAGCCTGTTGAAATAAGAAGGTCTTGAGGGCACGGCGGAAAGTGCGCAAATCCGGGATCCTCCGTATCTCCGGGGGGAGCTCGTTCCAGATGGCAGTTGCCCCCACAGAGAAGGCTCTCCCCCTGGGGGCCGCCAGTCGACACTGTTTGACTGACGGCATCCTGAGGAGCCCCTCTCTATGGGAGTGTACTGGCCGGTGAAAGGCTACTGGTGGCAGATGGCGGTCTCGTAAGATTTTAATTTTGTACCTTTTTGTACCTTTTTGTACCTTTTTTTCCTCTTCTACCTGTTCACATGCTCTTTTCAAGTTGAGGAACAAGAAAATGAGGCAGCATGCTCAACTGATAGTCTTGGAGGACTCCTGAAGTCCTCCAAAGTTATCCTTTCCCTGGACTATATAGAAAAGGTCTGCTCCGGAATGATTTTTTTCCTTCCAGCTGTTAGAGCCCAAGGACAATGCATAAGAGTTACCCCATATTGTTCAGTGAAACAGTATCTTACTGATTCGGCTCTCCACCCTGCCTGATGAAAACATATTTTGTGTACTCAAACGAATATAGACTAACACAGAAACCAGTCCCAAAGGGTCAATATTTTAACTGGGATTGAACAGCTTATTTATAATTAAGAGTCTTAAGTTTCCATTCTTTTGCACTTTGGCCACCTGCCTAAACCATCACTGGGAAATTTACACTGTTTGGATTAGATTAAAGCAAAAACGTATCCCGTGTTAGCAAAAAGTGTTAGACAAATAACAAAGTTGCCTGCCTACACACATATGTCAAGTTTCCCATGGGGTTCGGAATTATACATCTCCAATCAGCCAGATCGGGCACATTTTTCAACAAGCCAAAAACTCTTTCCCATCGATTCCCATGCTGCCTGGGGAATTCTGGAAGTTGACGTCCAAGTATCTTAAAAAGTTGCCAAGGTTGAGGAGCACTTGTTTCAGGTCTCACCTTCATCGCTCAGGAACCACATTGGGCCTCTTTCTCTGCAGTTGCCAGTTCTTTTGTTGGCTCTGGTTTTGTTTTGTTTTTTGTTTTTTTTGTGCCTTTAGCAAAGAGATAAATCAAGGTCATATTTAATTGCAGCTGTTCCAGGGTAAGGTGTAGCCCATCCAAGATTAAATTCTGAGCCCTGCAGTACTAAACAATCGTAGGACAATCATTCTCCCTTCACCATTTCTTATTACTAGGCTTATGAAGACTGAAGGAAGGAAGACCCTTAAAAGTCCTTGGGAAGAAAATACTGGGATACTGAGATGGGGATGGAGGGGGGAGGAGAAGCAGAGACGTAGTAACATTGAAAAGGAAAGGAAAGCAGAATTGTCAGGCATGCCAAAAGGCTCTTCCATATTTATTAGCCACAACTGCTACTCAGTCATAAAGCTGCCGTTAATTCATATTCTCCGAATGATTCCTGCAATGAGGACATTTCACTGCAGTGTGAAAAAAACAAAGCAAAAAACTCCAAAAAGCCCAAGAAATCTAATTGCTTCTTATTGCATTTCTGCAGTTAAAGAAAGACGCTTTCCGGATAATAGACAAACAGTGCTCTCTGCTGGGCTGTTTCTGCTGCAGCGCTCTTAGAGCCCTCCCGTCCTCCCCACCCCCACCCCCAACCCAGCCAAATCACTGTCCATGGTGTGAGCCGCCATCCATAAAAACGCAGGGACGACTCAGGCTTAGCTGAATTCTAGAAATGTGTGCGACTTTCTAGAGCAGGGATGGTGACTACAGGCAGGCTTCCAGCATCTCTTCTGTAGCCCCAAAATACTTGATTCCAGAGCTTCCAGAGTAGGTGAGCGTATGAAGTTGACTTTGTTTTGCATTTAAGTGCTGGAAGGTTATAGTCTATATAGGTTAAGAGCCTTGGTGGCGCAGGAGACTAAAGTGTTGTTAAGTAGCACCAGCTGCCTGCAATTACTGTGAGTTCAAATCTCACCAGGCTCAAGATTGACTCAGCCTTCCATCCTTCCGAGGTAGGTAAATTGAGGACCCGGATTGTGGGGGCAATAAGCTGACTTTGTATAAAAAAGGACACCGCTTGTGGGGGCCGAAAGCCCTACTAAGCAGGTATATACAAAAGTATGAAGGCTATTGCTTAACGCATTGTAAGCCGCCCTGAGTCTCCGGAGAAGGGCGATGTCAACTTGCAAAGCTTTCAAGTTGCCATGAGCAGGAGGGAGGGAGAACTGATAGAGCTGATTGATTTCCCTAACTGAAGTGCATTCCATACATTCTTCCTGACCGCAATCAGAAGGAGGGTGTTGGATTTCACAGCCAGCCAAAGTGGTTAATTGGAGAATGTGATTTATGACATGGCCAGAGAGGAGGGGAGAGACAGGGTCATAGGGGAACGTAAATCTACGTGGGATTAGTTCTAACTGCATCCGAATATTGCCGAAATGGTGCTCCCTAATAAATGACTGTATTTTTTTTGAAGTTCGGCTCATGGCTCATGAATTAATTAGAGCATCTTTCAGAAACTTCACAGGCGGCATATAAATTGAACCAATAAATAAATAAATAAATAAATAGTCAAAACCTTAAACTTTCTACTGTATATGCTTAAGGTACCCCAGTTCACATCCTAAAGCTTCTGAAACCCTCTTCAAAAAGGGACCCCTGCCTGTTTTTTTGGAGTAAGACCACTTAATTGTGGTTAGTGTGGTCCTAGCTCCCTCCATTTTAAGGAAGTTCTGCTGAATGAAGGAACTTCCTCTGCATAGGATGAAAAGCACCTTCTCTGAAACTTGGGGAAATTATATCTGAAACTTCTGAGACAGTGGTGAAATCCAAATTTTTTTTGCTACCGGTTCTGTGGGCATGGCTTGGTGGGCGTGGCAGGGGAAGGATACTGTAAAATCTCCATTTCTACCCCACTCCAGGGGAAGGATATTGCAAAATCCCCATTCTCTCCCCACTCTGGAAATCGAGAACTACCTATAAGAGTGGTGCTTAAGTGCACCTGGCTTCCCCGTTGACTGTCAGAAGATTGCAGAAAGTGATCACATGACTCCTGCACACGGCAACCGACATAAACACAAGCCAGCTGCCAAGCATTTGAATTCTGATCCCTTGACCATGGAGGTAGGGCAAACTGCCATAAATCCCCTTTCTCAATGCCACTGAGAGCTGAGGTGGCACAGTGGTTAGAGTGCAGTACTGCAGGCTACTTCAGCTGAATGCTAGCTGCAGTTCAGCAGTTCAAATCTCACCAGGCTCAAGGTTGACTCAGCCTTCCATCCTTCCAAGTTCGGTAAAATGAGGACCCAGATTGTTGGGGGCAATAGGCTGATTCTGTAAACTGGTTAGAGAGGGCTGTAAAACACTATGAAGCCAATGGTAGGATGCAATTTTTATTTTGAATCACTGTGGGTGTGGCTTGGTGGGCGTGGCTTGGTGGGCATGGCAGAGGAAGGATACTGTAAAATCTCCATTCCCTCTCCACTCCAGGGGAAGGATACTGCAAAATCCGCATTCCCTCCACACTATGGGGCCAGCCTGAGGTGGTATTTGTTCATTCTCTGAACTACTCAAATTTTCCGCTACCGGTTCTCCAGAACCTGTCAGAACCTGCTGAATAGCACCCCTGATCTGAGAGCATCATTTCTACCACAGGATTACCTGAGCAACATGGATAGTGGACTTAGAACATGATTGATAGCATCTTTCTGTAGTTTCCTTCGGGGATGAAAGAAATTGGGTCCTCTTCCTTGGCAAGCATGGTTCAACCATTATGTTAGGCAGAGGCGGGTTTCACATAATTTTACCACCAGTTCACCGTGCACCGAAAATGTGAGCGTGTGCGCGTTCTTCACATGCACCCAGCCTTCCACGCATGCGCTTTGCTCACACACATGGCTTACACGCATGCATGCAGCTGTTCTGTCCCTGTCCCACACACACACACACCAACAGACATCCAAGTGTTAAAAACCAAACCAGCCGACAAAATCCTTATGATAACAGAACTTGGCAGCAACCTAGTGGCTGCCTGCCAAGAGTTTATTACTCACAAAGGGAAGAGATAACTTCTCTCTGCTTCTGGTACATCAAAGTAAAAGGTTCAATAATTACAGAGTAACTTAAGTCCAAATATAATCCAGCAAAGCCTATAGCAAAAGTCCAGCAATGCAGAATGGCGTGGAAGCTTTCATCTTTGTTCATCACAAGGCTTGACTGGCCACCACACTCTCTTTTATATCCTGTGGGGTGTGGTCCAGTGACTCAGCCTAATCTCTGGCACGCCTCCTCTTTTGTTGCGTGTGCTTATCTCTCCGACGCTGGCGTGGATCCAGCCAAGACTCATCCCCGTCACTGTCCGCCTGCGCCTGCGCGGGGATACCTGGCTCCTGGTCAATCTCTTCTCCGTCGGGGGACACCTGAGGCATTGCCAGAGAGGAGGGTCCTGGAGAGGGAGGCCCGGCCAACTCCTCTCCTTTCCTTTCGGAGCCTTCTTCCTCCGATAAGATGGGCTCGGGGGTCAGAGCCACAACAGCAGCTTAGAAAACGTGGCTAAATAGGACAGCATAGCACTGGGTCAGGTGGGTGGGCCATCCACAGGTCGCCACTACCGGTTCACTCGAACTGGCTGAATACCACCACCGATATTAGGGATCTTCCCCTGAATCAAAGGTTGCAAAGAAGGCCACATATTTTTGTTCTATTCCTTCCCTGTATCTAATCATAGCAGGGACAGCGATTTGCAGGTATCAGCTGAGGAGCAAATCAAGTATCACCTAAAGCAGGGATGGTCATTTTTTGATGGCTCAAGGACCACACTCAACATTTTTGGAACAAGAAAGTCAAACCACATAAGTTGTAGGTTTGGGGATAAAGATTTGGAGATTTTCTTCTTCTTCTAACAATTGTGTGTCTGTTTAGGGTGTCTGCACTATGTGTGTCTTGCCTCCTACTCCAACTGTCGTGAAATCGACACCAACATTGTGGGAAACTGTTCCTTCAGTTTTCAGAAGTCTTGACAGTGAGGGCTTCTTTTAATGACCCCATAATCCCTCATGGGGTGGAGTCTGGGCAACTGAATGGAGCTGAGTGGCCGGATGCTCTTCCTGTCACCAATGCAGAGTTTTGTTCAGCAGATATATTCTCAGTGTGCCCAGAGGGAGAAATATCTGCCTCTACCTAGGATCGAACTCACCGCATCCTGATTGTGAGGCGAGAGCTCCACCTCTAGGCCACCGCACCACTCCAGGGGGCTTCAATAAATGCAGGGTCTTTATTTCAAAGGGATGAGAACCCTTTGAATATCCAGTGGACGTGCAGTGAACAAAGATACATGACCGGTAGATGGATAAAGAGGAAGGATGCAGCCACATTAATCTTGACCTTCCAGCTTTGCGCATCCTTGACCTACATGGCAATTTCTAAAGCAAGCAAGCAAGCAAGCTGCCTCCTCCTCCTCCTCCCAAAACAAACTGACGAAGAATCAGAAGAACAGCAAATCCTTGGCTTCTTTTTAGGAAGCATTTTAACAGTTACAGGATTGAGGGCTGGGGGATGTTGGAAGAAAAGAGGTTAACGTCAACAAATTGCCAGGATATTTTTTTTTCTTTCATTTTTTTCTTTATTCCCTCTTTTATTGTTTGTTTGGGGCTTTTTCTTAGTTTCAATAATTAAAAAATTTATTCCGAATGGCACATGAGTTGTTCTCAAGCAATTGAAAAGACATCCTGAGTTAACCAAGAAATGAGCAACTCTGTTCCGTGGGCTACCGGCAGTGATGGGTTTCAAAATTTTTTACTGTTGGTTCTGTGGGTATGGCTTGGTGGGCGTGGCATGGCATGGTTTGGTGGGTGTGGCAGGGAAAGGATACTGTAAAATCTCCATTCCCACCCCACTCCAGGGGAAGGTTACTGCAAAATCCCCATTTCCTCCCGATCAGCTGGGACTCTGGAGGCAGAGAATAGATGGGGGCGGGGCCAGTCAGAGGTAGTATTTACCGGTTCTCTGAACTACTCAAAATTTTCGCTACAGGTTCTCCAGAACTGGTCAGAACCTGTTGAAACCTACCTCTGGCTACTGGCTCTTTTTTTTTCCCCCTCAAAGACTTTTCCTGCAGAAATAAACTATTTAGTTAATTGTAGATGTTGCTGCCAGGACACGGTGACTCAGTGGCTAAGACACTGAGCTTGTCAATCGAAAGGTCGGCAGTTCAGCGGTTTGAATCCCTAGTGCCGCGTAAACGGGGTGAGCTCCCGTTACTTGTCCCAGCTTCTGCCAACCTAGCAGTTCGAAAGCACGTAAAAAATGCAGGTAGAAAAATAGGGACCACCTTTGGTGGGAAGGTAACAGCATTCCGTGAGCCTTTGGCATTGAGTCATGCCGGCTACATGACCACAGAGACATCTTCGGACAGTGCTGGCTCTTCGGCTTTGAAACGGAGAGGAGCACCGCCCCCTAGAGTAGGGAACAACTAGTACATATATGCAAGGGGGAAAATTTACCTCTACCTTTTAGATGTTGCTGCCACCGTTTTAAATACCCTACTCATTTCTGTCCAAAAGGAAATAAAGACCAGTGAGTGAATATTCTAATTCTTTTGGATGTCTTCAAAACAAAAAACAAATCTTTTCTCCCCACCCACCCCCCATAGAGCCTTCTGTCTCTACCTTTGGGGTAACAATGCAGCTGCACTGTTCTTCCTATGGGAACAAGCAAAAGAGTCATTGAAAAAAGGCACCTGGTGCCAACAGGTTGATGCCAGTAATTCAAAAAGTGATTCATGAGGACCAAGCGGGATTTATTGAGGGCAGATATATGAAGGATAATGTAAGGCAAGTAATAGACTTATTGGAATATCTTGATAAGAATAAACAGATTTCTGCAGTGCTGGTTTTCTTGGATGCGGAGAAAGCCTTTGATAGAGTGGATTGGAACTTTCTACTAAAGACTTTAAAAAAGATGGGCTTTGGGGACCAATTTATACAGGCGATTTCAGCAATTTATCAAGAGCAAAAAGCACAGATTATTATTAATGGAAGTTTGACGACAGAGTTTAAAATTGAAAAAGGAACAAGACAGGGATGTCCGTTGTCCCCACTTTTATTTATATTAACATTGGAAGTCTTGCTAAATATAATACGGGACTCAAAAATCTTGAAAGGTATAGTGATAAGGCAAGAGGATTATAGAATAAAGGCATTTGCAGATGATCTGGTTGTTACCCTATCACAACCAATGGAATCAATAATCCTGATGAACGACATTATACAAGACTATGGTAGAGTTTCAGGTTTTAAACTGAACTCAAAAAAGACTAAAATGATAGTTAAGAATATGACACAAGATCGTAAACATGAGCTTGAAAGGAGGGCAGGCTTTGAAATTGTACCTAAGGTAAAATATCTTGGAATTCAGGTTGCAGAATCAAATATGAAATTGTTTCAAAATAATTACGAGGTGTTGTGGCGAGAGGTTCAGAAAGACATGGAGACCTGGAAAAAGCTGCAACTGTCTTTACTTGGAAGAATAGCAGCAGTTAAGATGAATATTTTGCCAAGATTTCTGTTTTTGTTTCAAATGATTCCGGTGCTTAAAAGTGATAAACAACTGAAAGTCTGGCAGTCTGGTGTGAATAAGTTTGTCTGGAACGAGAAAAAGCCGAGAGTGAAATTGAAAATTATGCAAGATGTTCCAGAAAGAGGAGGCCTTAAACTCCCAAACCTACAGTTATATTATGATGCAGCAGCTTTAACTTTAACAAGTGACTGGTTTGGAAATAAAAAGGCTGGAATATTGAATGCAGAAAGTTTTGATCTTGAATTTGGATGGCATGCTTATTTATTTTATGATGATAAAGTTGATAAAGTATTTAAAAGTCATATACTCAGAGATTCTTTGATGAGAGTTTGGAAGAAGCACCGACTCAAATGGGATTATAAAATACCGCTATGGCTGGATCTTGGTCATACCTTGTGGAATACAAATATAATGTCACTCGGGGGGTTTTTATACAAAGAGGTTCTTTTTACAGATGCGGGCAGATGGCAGCTGAAGACATTGCAGACACTGTTGGACGAAGGGATTAATTTAACCTGGTTACAATATAATCAATTACAAATGAGATGGAAAGAGGACCAAAAAACTGGTATTATGTTGCATGAGGAAGAATTGGTTAGACATATAAGAGAGAAAGGTCCAATGCATATTAAAAGGCTGTATAATGTTTTGTTAGAAAGAGATTCAGAAACGGAATTAGTTAAAGATTGTATGATTAAGTGGGCACAGAATTTTGAAGAACCAGTGATGCTGGAAACTTGGGAAAAAATTTGGGTTCAGAATGTTAAATTTACACAGTCGCAAAACCTGAGAGAAAATTTTTATAAAATGTTTTATAGATGGCATTTAGATCCTAAAAAGTTGTCATGTATGTACCCTAATGTTCAGCCAAAATGTTGGAGATGTGATTGTGTAGATGCTACATATTATCATGTTTGGTGGACCTGTAGGAAAGTTAAGGCTTTTTGGATAAAAATTTGGTGGGTCATGCAGAATGTTTTGAAGAAAAAAATTCAATTTTCTCCACAATTGTTTTTATTGGGTATAGTTAAGGGTTTTACACGGGGTGAAATAAAACTAATATTGTATATGATAACAGCAGCTAGATTGTTGATAGGTAAATATTGGAAGAATGAAGCTTTGCCTACTATCGAGGAATGGACTTTGAAGATGGCCAGCTTTGCAGAGATGGCGAAGATTTCAGCGTATCTAAAAGATTGTTCACAAGAGACTTACGAATGGGAATGGAAAAGGTGGATAGAATATGTTCAGAACAAATACCAAACCAGAAAGTATCAAATAGCTTTTATTTGAAAATAATGTATTAGAAATATTTTTATGTAAAGAGACAAAGAGGAAAAATTATATAGGGGGAGGGATGGGTTCAGGTTTATATATTAGTGTTATTAGTTATGAGTATGTAATAGGGAAGTCTGGGGGGGGAGGGTTAGGGAGGGTTAGGGTGGATGGGAAGTTTGGGGAGGGAGGTGGGGGGGTGAAAAAAGGGGTGAAAATGTAATTGTAAAACTTTTGCAATAAAAAAAAAAAAAGAAAAAAGGCACCTGGTGGCCAATTGTCCGTTCCTTCTTTAACCGGTAGGACACGCTCATCTGTGAACAGACAACTCAATGAGCAGACGGTCCAGCTCGCCCATTGTTCTACATTCAAGCTTTGCTGAGAGATTGTCTAAAAATACATTGATCCCAACCAGGTCAAGGTGGCCCCCTCCAAATGGCAATTAAGCATGGCTTCCATTGTGATCAGGTGCCTTGCTGTGTAGCACACCGTACCTCTGACTCCCAGTTGAGGTTCCCATGCTCCTGTGCCCACAGTAATTGCACCCTGAAAGAACCGTCATCCTGATCACAAAGCTTTTGTTCCTGATGCAATAGGTAACTCATAAGTACTTGCTGCCTTTTGAAAAGGAGAACACAGCCACACCCAAACACCCACGCACCCACACAATTTTGTCCCAGCGAAGATCTGAAGAACTCTTACCAATTATCCGTTTTCATTTTGATTGGGAAGCGTCCCTGAAACTTCTTCTAGAGTATAATAAGCAGGAAATAGTCGACTTCTAACTTGGCTCACTTAGGAGAGGCATTTTTATCATCATCATTATTATTATCCGAATGACTGTCGTGGGCTAATCAACGGGAGGTTGATTCCAGCAAGTCGAGTCCTAACCTAAAAACTCATGGAAGTATTGCTGTAAAATGTATGCTGGGCCAAGTAGTTTTTTACATCATCACATTCCCATAAGTTTTAAATGTCTAAATACTTGACTTTTTTTCTACCCCATGGCATTGCAACCAAAGACTGCAATCAGCATGTGGGGGTTTTTTTCCTGCTATAATCTCAATTTGTAAATTGTGATAGAATAGAATAACAGAGTTGGAAGGGACCTTGGAGGTCTTCTAGTCCAACCCCCTGCTTAGGCAGGAAACCCTACACCACTTCAGACAAATGGTTATCCAACATCTTCTTAAAAACTTCCAGTGTTGGGGCATTCACAGCCTCTGCAGGTGAGTTGTTCCACTGATTAATTGTTCTAACTGTCAGGAAATTTCTCCTTAGTTCTAGGTTGATTAGTTTCCACCCATTGCTTCTTGTCCTGCCCTCAGGTGCTTTGGAGAAGAGCTTTACTCCCTCTTCTTTGTGGCAGCCCCTGAGATACTGGAAGACTGCTATCATGTCTCCCCTAGTCCTTCTTTTCATTAAACTAGACATACCCAGTTCCTGCAACCGTTCTTAATATGTTTTAGCCTCCAGTCTCCTCATCATCTTTGTTGCTCTTCTCTGCACTCTTTCTAGAGTCTCCACATCTTTTTTTACATCGTGGTGACCAAAACTGAATGCAGTATTCCAAGTGTGGCCTTACCAAGGCATTATAAAGTGATATTAACACTTCACGTGATCTTGATTCTATCCCTCTGTTTATGCAGCCTAGAACTGTGTTGGCTTTTTTGGCAGCTGCTGCACACTGCTGGCTCATATTTAAATGGTTGCCCACTAGGACTCCAAGATCCTTGTCATATTTGGTTATTTTCTCTAGTTATTCTTCACCAACTTGACTCTCTCCAGATATTGACACGTCAATGAACCACACCATCTTATGTTTGATAACAGTAATGCTTAAATGATTGTTATTTAATTGTTCTTGTTTTTTACCCATCAAGGAATAACACAATATGAAGAACAAACAAAAAAGAACCACTTATTCGGTATTTCTTGTTTAATATAAGACTCCTCTGTCATGGCACCTTGGAGAGTTCTGCAAGTTCCAACCCATCTGGAAAAGGTTCTTCCAAAGAATTCACACATTCTTTTATAACCAAAAACAGAACAAAAAAGGAGTTGATCAGGGGTGGACTGCAAAAATTTTAGCAAGGGGTTCTCTGCCAGGTTGTTGGGTGGGCATGTCCATGGTGGGTGTGTCCTAGTCGGCCTCCTGCACCATGGTGGAGGGCATTTTTGCCCTCCCCGGGCTCTGGAGGCTTTCCTTGAGCTTCCGGGAGGGTGAAAACAGCCTCCCCAGGCTCTAGAAGCCCTCTGGAGGCTAGAAACAGGCCCGTTTCTGGCCTTCCCAAACTTCCGGTAGGCCTGTTTTTCGCCCTTCCTGAGCCTCCACGCATGCCCTCCGCTTACCTGCATCCAAGATGGGCCACTTGGGGACTCCTGTGAGGGGCGAGGTGGGGTGGGCGGGGCCAGCCAGGAGTCGGATTTGGGGATTCTCCAAACTGCACAGAATCTTAGCTAGAGGTTTTCCAAAACCCCTGCGAACCCCAAGCAGCCCACCTCTGGAGTCAATTCAAAGAAAGAAAAAGAAATATGGAAGAAACCAATATGGACACCTTATTTATTATTTTTTTATTTGTTAAGCATATATAAGATAACAGGTAAAAGTATAAACATAATTTGAATACATGAAAAGAATAAGAGAAAAAAAAGGAATATTAGGACAGAGACGGTAGACACGATGGGGCTCTTATGCACGCCCCTTACAGACCTCTTAGGAATGGGGTGAGGTCAACAGTAGACAGTTTAAGGTTAAAGTTGTTGGGGTTCGGGGAAGAAACCACAGAGTCAGGTAGGGCATTCCAGGCATTGACCACTCTGTTGCTGAAGTCGTATTTTCTGCAATCGAATTTGGAGCGGTTCATTTTAAGTTTGTATCTATTGTGTGCTCGTGTATTGTTGTGGTTGAAGCTGAAGTAGTCATTGACAGGAAGGACATTGTGGCAGATAATATTATGTACTACACTTAGATCAGACCGAAGTCGGCGTAGTTCTAAGTTGTCTAACCCCATAAGGTGGCATAAGGTATTTTATTGCAGTTAGAGGAATGGAGGACTCTTCTCGTAAAATATATCTGGACTCTCTCAATTGTATTTATGCCCAATATGCAGTAGGACTCCTAGGATGGAAGCTTTATTAGAATAGAAAAAAAAAAAAAGCCTGCTTGATCAGACTCAAAGTCCAAATCATCAAGCATTTTGTGTCCCTCGTAGCAGATTTTTTAAAAAAGGAAGTTCACAAAGATGGAAGGACATTGATTGATGGACTGGATTGAATGATCAATTACCTGCCATCAACTGGATGTCAATTCTTAATAACCATAGACAACTTTAGGATGATCTATCTATCCCAACCTGGCCTTCAGGTCTTCAGTCACTGCTCTAAACAAGTCCATCCATGTTGCTACTAATCATCATCTTTCTTTCTTTCCTTCCATTTCCCCAGCATTGTGGGTTTCTCAAGGGAGCTAGATCTTGCACGATGAGTCCAAAAACAGGATCATTTTGAGCCTAGTCATTTATGCCTCTCAAGTGAACACGCTGATTGATTCCATCCATTATCTCCTCCAGCGCAGCATTCAGAAGCTTCAATAATACTCTTCCTAATGTCAGAGTTCCAAGTAACACCTTCAACAAAAGAAGACTCCAAGGCTAGAAGTCCTCAAAGTTTCATTTTATTAGAGATGTCATATTGGCACATCTGGGAAAAACCCAAATCTGAAAGCTTCCAGGTTTTCCCCACCCAAAAGAAAGTCCAAGTCCCTTCCCCTGCAACCACATGTCCATCACATGGTCCAATCAATGCACCGTCCCAACTGGAGATGCCTCCCAGTCATGCCACCCCAGGTGCAGGGTTGAATGTCCTTGACTCTCAGAGAAAAGAATGTTATTATGGCTAGATATCCCTGCCATTCCACGCAAAGCCCCCTCCCAGATTCCCACAGCACTAAATGTGGCAGCCCTGAAGATCTAAAGAAAAAGATGGCCTCCAGGACTGACACATGACTGTTTGTTTAGGATCTGAGCAGAAGGTCCTGCCATCTTCAGGTGCTTGCAAGCTACTCTGATTTAACGGTGGTTTTATCTTCTCCAGAAGGCAGGAAAATCAGAGATGACTGGAAAAAGGAAGGAAGTCATTTCAGAGAGAGAGACACAGAGAGAGACACAGAGAGAGACAGAAACAGAGAGAGAGAGAGAGAGAGAGAGAGAGACAGAGACACACAGAGAGAGAGAGACAGACAGACAGACAGAAACAGAGAGACAGACACAGAGAGAGAGACAGAAAGAGACAGAGAGAGACAGAAACAGAGAGAGAGAGAGAGAGACAGAGAGAGACAGAAACAGAGAGAGAGAGAGAGACAGAGAGAGACAGAGACACACACAGAGAGAGAGACAGACAGACAGACAGAAACAGAGAGACAGACACAGAGAGAGAGACAGAGAGAGACAGAGAGAGACAGAAACAGAGAGAGAGAGAGAGAGACAGAGAGAGACAGAAACAGAGAGAGAGAGAGAGAGAGACAGAGACACACACAGAGAGAGAGACAGACAGACAGACAGAAACAGAGAGACAGACACAGAGAGAGAGACAGAGAGAGACAGAGAGAGACAGAAACAGAGAGAGAGAGAGACAGAGAGAGACAGAAACAGAGAGAGAGAGAGAGACAGAGAGAGACAGAAACAGAGAGAGAGAGAGAGACAGAGACACAGAGAGAGAGAGAGACAGACAGACAGACAGAAACAGAGAGACAGACACAGAGAGAGAGACAGAGAGAGACAGAGAGAGAGACAGACATAGAGAGAGAGAGAGAGAGACAGAGAGAGACAGAGACACACACACAGAGAGAGACAGACAGACAGACAGAAACAGAGAGACAGACACAGAGAGAGAGACAGAGAGAGACAGAGAGAGACAGAAACAGAGAGAGAGAGAGAGAGAGAGAGAGAAACAGAGAGAGAGACAGAGAGACAGAGAGAGACAGAAACAGAGAGAGAGAGAGAGAGAGAGAGACAGAGACAGAGACAGAGACAGAGACACACACAGAGAGAGAGACAGACAGACAGACAGACAGAAACAGAGAGACAGACACAGAGAGAGAGACAGAGAGAGACAGAGAGAGAGAGAGAGACATAGAGAGAGAGAAAGAGAGAGATTTCAATCAGGAGAATCTGAGTCTTGAACAGACCACTTTAGAAAGTAGCAGATGGTCTTTCATTGGAGGAATTTAAATTATTGGATGGTCATCTGTCAGAGTTGCTGAATGATCATCTGCACAGTTGCAGGATTTCTACACATAGCGGCTGAAGGTAGATTAATGTGTTGGGGTATTTTACTTGTGAAGCTGACCAGAGTGACCTAGAAACTAATTAAATAATAAATAAGTAGATCAATAAAGGTCCCTGAGACTTTTTTTTCCCCTTCAAAAATTATGATTTGATATAATTGAAAAGAAAATGTCTTGCATGCAGAGGGCAATTTTTTCCCCTTTGTTCCTGTGCCCAAGATGGATGATGTGGAAGGGCTGATCTGCCACAAAGCATGGATCAACCTTAGAGTTGGGTCTCACCGTCTCCAGGCTGGGAGACACTCCAGCCATAAATCTACGGGCAGTGATTCCACCCTGACTGTGTCTCCGCTTTTGATTTACTCAGCAATTAAAAGGAAGAAAAGGCATAATTGGGTGGTGACATGATTCTGCCTTTGACCCACAGCAGAATGACACAATGGGGCTAATGAATCTGATCAGAGAAAGACAAATAAATCAAGTCAGCCTCCAACTGGTGGGGAGAACAAAATGATTACCTCTAGGCTGGGGACGGCCAAGCTCTTCATCCCTGGGGGATTTTAGTTCACAATAAAAATCAAGTGAGGAAGGCATGTTTGCAGTGGCCAAAGCTGAAGCCATAAGTGGGTAATGCTAGTATTTTCTTTCTTTCTTGTTCCAAATTCCTGTGGAGGGAACACCTAACCATTAAAAAAAAAAAATCTGAATGATTAACTTGTAAAGACTTGATGGAATTAAGTCAAGGATGAAGGACTCTCTCTTGGTGTGTGGTTTTTTTTTTAACTGAGTAACTTTGCATGATTTCAGGGAAAGATCTTCTTCATCCATAACCTGATAACTTTCAGATATATTGGACAGAAGGTCCCACTGTTTTCCAGCTGGTGGCTAATAACTTCTTGTCTCTGAGAGCAGGAAGCATGCCATGATAGGAAACATGTCTGAATATGTCGAGCAATTGCTCTTGAGTAATATACTTAAACTGAGAGGTGGTGGCTCAGTGGCTAAGATGCTGAGCTTGTTGATTGAAAGGTTGGCAGTTCAGCGGTTCGAATCCCTAGTGCCACGTAATGGGGTGAGCTCCCGTTACTTGTCCCAGCTTCTGCCAACCTAGCAGTTCGAAAGCACATAAAAAATGCAAGTAGAAAAAGAGGAACCACCTTTGGTGGGAAGGGAACAGTGTTCCGTGTGCCTCTGGCATTTAGTCATACCAGCCACATGACCATGGAGACGTCTTCGGACAGCGCTGGCTCTTCGGCTTAGAAACGGAGATGAGCACCGCCCCCTAGAGTCGGGAACGACTAGCACATATGTGCGAGGGGAACCTTTACCTTTACCTTAATCTACTTAAAGTATTTGATAGGCTTCTGTTCTTGCAAATTCAACACTGGTTGGGAAAAGGAGAAGGAGAATAGGTGAAGGGAGGAAGATGAAAGTGAAGGAGAAGGAGAAGTGAGAAGAAAGTTCTTTCCATGATTGGTTGAAAGTGATGGATGTGGTGGTATAGTAATAGCTGGAGGGCTGCAAGTTTTCCGCCCCTGACCTCAACAGTCCTCACTTTCAGCCTTCCATGAACACTTCACAAAAGGTAAAGGTAAAGGTAAAAGTTCCCCTCACACATATGTGCTAGTCGACTCTAGGGGGCGGTGCTCATCTCTGTTTCAAAGCCTCTTATGTGGCACTAGGGATTCAAACCACTGAACTGCTGACTTTTCGATCGACAAGCTCAGTGTCTTAGCCACTGAGCCACCACATCCCTTTTCACAAAAGAGAGAAGTCCAAATTTGCAGTTTCAAAAACAATCGTTAAAATGAAAAGTCATGCGTTGTGCATTCTCCCTCCTCTTCTTGAAGTTTTTCATACAGAAAAACAATGCATGTGGCTTATATTCTGCCTTTCATTCAGGAACTGAAGGTGGCATATGTAGCTTTCCCTCCTCCTAGGTTCTCCCACAACACTCCTAACTGGCAGGATGAGCCTAGAGAAAATCAATAGCCTAAAATTGGCCAGTTAAGCTAATGTGGCCCGAAGGTAGATTTGAATATGAGTCTCCCTAATTCCTAACCCAACATCCTAACCACTGGCTCACACAGACTCCAGAAAATCCAAGGGTTTTTATAGAGAGGAAGCCCCACATGGTTTGAGTTTTAGGGCTGCCCCCATGTGGCAACCTGTCTCTATTACTAAATTGATGTCACCATCAGAGCCCGCTTTCTTTGCTCTGAAGCAACCAATCAGAAATGAATTCTGGTTCCCTTGTATCCCATTTCAATTATTATAATCAGCATACAGCCTTTCTGAAGTCAAGGAGTGTCCCTTATCTCATTGGCTGGACTCTGGTCCCGAAACCTAGAAAACTGAGACATTGAGTCCCAAGTTCTCACCTAGGAGCCAGGAATGAGGTAGATCAAGATCAAGACTGGGAAGATCAAGCCAATCAAGGTAGGAGGGAATACATATTATATGCAGGAGAATGAGGCCAACTTTGCACAGGAATGTAGGCAACGGATTCCCCTAACTAAACATCTCTGTCCATGGAAGGTCATGGCCCAAAAGTTGCATTCTTCTGTTCTAGGCGTGGGTGGATTTCTTGGAGTTGTAAGGTGATAAAAATACTGATGAGTGTCCTGTAAAAGTGATTGAAGAGGAACCAGCATTGGGGCTGAAATCACTGAGCATATTTTTCTAAGGATGTCAGGTTCTAATCTTCAAAGCCTCCTAATCTTAATTTCAGATCCTTGTTCCTCCTATTTGTTCACTCATCATCTGCGGTTTGTTGTGCATTGAATCTGGAGAGAAAAGGGCGGTCGAGAAAGCTAGAAGGACACGGACAAGAAAAAAACATGTAATTTTGTCAAAAGATTACGAGAGTTACTATTCAGCTCAACTGGGAGAAACAAGGCTGGAAAGAATAGAATAGAATAGAATGGAATGGAATGGAATGGAATGGAATGGAATGGAATGGAATGGAATAGAATAGAATAGAATAGAATAGAATAGAATAGAATAGAATAGAATAGAATAGAATAGAATAGAATAGAATAGAATAGAATAGAATAGAATAGAGTTGGAATGGACCTTGGAGATTTTCTAATTCAATCCCCTGTTTAGGTAGGAAACCCTACACCACTTCAGACAAATGGTTATCTAATCTCTTCTTAAAAACGTCCAATGTTGGAGCATTTACAACTTCTTGGAGGCAAGTTGTTCCACTGATGAATTGTTCTCACTGTCAGGAAATTTCTCCTTAGTTCTAAGTTGCTTCTCTCCTTGATTAGTTTCCATCCATTGCTTCTTGTTCTACCCTCAGGTGCTTTGGAGAATAGCTTGACTCCCTCTTCTTTGTGGCAACTCCTGAGATATTGGAACACTGCTATCATGTCACCCCTAGTCCTTCTTTTCATAAGACTAGACATACCCAGTTCCAGCAACCGTTCTTTATATGTTTTAGCCTCCAGTCCCCTAATCAACTTTGTTGCTCTTCTCTTCACTCTTTCTAGAGTCTCAACATCTTTATATTAAATGAATAGTTGATGGAACCAACCATAATTGACAAGCAGGTCATCATTGTCCTTGTCATAATCTATTATGGTTCCAATGTTCCTTTTTCATTTGGACGTTGGGCATTTGTTTTTGTTTTTAACGAAAGATGACCTAACAATGAGTTGGAATTTACCAATTATTCAAGTAAAATCATTTTACCCTTCCTTCACTATTTCAGAGGACCGCTCCTATTGAGAAGTCATTGTTAGATATTTTAATGAACGGCATCAGTTCTTCACTAATCAGTTGTCAAACAAAAGCTAAGAGGCCCTCAAATAGCATCAATTGAGAAGTGGCACTGAAGAATGCAGACCTGATTGTAAAATCCGTGGTCTTTTGTTCTGTCTTCTATGTTGGTCAAAACTCTGCTGGATCCTACTTAAATCATCACCTATTTCTCTCACATAGACGCTATGCTGGGAGCATTTTAAACTACTTTTTAATGTAAAAACTGTTTTTTTAAAAAAAAAAACACGGTAAAGGATTTATGCAAATTCATGTACCTTTAAGAGAATCCCGGTAGCCTTTCAAATATTCATTGTGGGGTTCTACAACGGATCTTTTTTGTAAAGATATTAGATAAAATGTACTCTCTCTTCTACAAGTTCAAAGGTTCCTTCCTTCCTACTACGAAATTAGAGAGATCAGAAGCTGCACTTAGTCAGGGAAAGTAGAGGAGGACTGGGTGGTTATTTTCTTTACACTCACTTTTTTTGATGTGTATTTTTGCATGAATTTAGCTAACAATCTTTGTGCAGGATTAATGCCGCTGTAATGAAATGAGCGAAATCACTCCTATTATTGTATGGAAATGAATATCAATTGGGTTGTGGTTGGGTGTGTGTTTTTTCCGACTTACCAACTGTAAATTATCAGCCTACTATTTATGCAGAAAAATGCACAACAAATATTTACATGCGTTGCTGTGCACACATTTCAAATATAAGAGTTTTTGCATTCTATTTTCATAGTGTGCCATTTGGGACAAGGAACTGTTGTTGTTGTTTTTCCCCTGCAGGGGGAAAAAATGCTTATATCTTTGGGTCTGTAATTCTTGAAAACGTGCAGCCTTTTCCTTAACAATGACTGGGATGGGGGAGGGGGGGTGTCCTTGCAAGTTCGTGCAACGATACCATAAGTTAATTCAGGTGCCTGAATAAGGGGACGGCTGTTTTTGCTGAAATAAATTAATTTAGCAGATTTAGCAATGCATCCAGTTTTGGACACCACAAGACTGAGACTCTAGAACCGTGATGATGAACCTATGCCACCTCTCTGTGGGCATGTCAGCCGTCGCCCCAGCCCAGCTCCACCACGCATGTGCATGTGCCTCCTGCCGGCCAACTGGTCTTCGGGTCTCTGTCATGCATGTGCGGGAGATGTGCACGCACATGTGCGGTGTGTGTGTGTGAATGAATGGTGGGCACAGGTTGGTGCAGGAGGTTTTCCACACCCAAAACAGGCCACGGGGTGGGGGGGGCTCACACTGTGGGTCCTCGTGTCGTGCCCCTGCACCCTGTTTTGGCTTCCAGGTTGTTAAAGGAGGCTTTTCAGTCCGTGCCCAGTTTTGGGCCTGGAAAGCCTCTTGCACTAACCTGGAAGCCACAACAGGGCGTGGGAGGCCCTGGGAGCATGCATGGGAGGTGGGGCGCATGCGCAGGGGGTGCTCACATTGCATTTTGGGGGGTTTGGGCATGCAGACATGCATTAGTGCACCCACGCATGCCCTTTGGGCACTCGGCACCAAAAAGGTTAACCATCCCTGCTCTAGAAAGAGTGCAGAGAAGAGCAACAAAGATGATTAGGGGGCAGGAGGCTAAAACATATGAAGAATGGTTGCAGGAACTGGGTATGTCTAGTTTAATGAAAAGAAGGACTAGGGGAGACATGATAGCAGTCTTCCAATATCTCAGGGGCTGCCCCAAAGAAGAGGGAGTCAAGCTACTCTCCAAAGCACCTGAGAGCAGGACAAGAACCAATGGGTGGAAACTAATCAACTTAGAACTAAGGAGGAATTTCCTGACAGTTAGAACAATTAATCAGTGGAACAACTTGCCTCTAGAACTTGTGGGTCCTCCAACACGTGCCAAAAGTGGAGGGAGCGCAGGGGGTCATGTGCGCGCATGCCCACACCCATAATTGAAAGCCCCCCATGCCTATGCGTGTGACCCACCCACGCTGCCCCTGCTTTTGACATGTGATGGCCCATTTTTCGCCCTCCCCAGGCTCCATAGGCTTTCTTGGAGCCTGGGGAGGGCGATAACAGCCTTCCCCAACTCCCGGAGGGCCTCTGGAGGCTGGAAACAGCCGGTTTCCCGACTTCCAGTAGGCCCGAAAGGCCCGAAAATCAGTTGGCCGGCGTGCACATGTGTGCTGGAGCTGAGCTAGGACAACGCTCGTGTGCCCACAGATATGGCTCCGCGTGTCACCTGTGGTACGCGTGCTATAGGTTTGCCATCACGGGTATAGGGTTTCCTTCCTGAGCAGAAGGGACTAGATGACTTCCAAGGTCCCTTCCAAACTCTGCCACTCCGTTCAATGTGAACAAAAAGCGTGCTTTTGCAACTCGCCTCCCGAAATGTTTAAAAAGCAATGTCATTCAGGTGCATTTATATTCTGCATATATTTTGGCAGGTTTGAAATTGGTATGTTGTTCTAAAAATTCCTGATAAACCAGATTTCTTATCCGGCGCTAACCTGCATTGCACCCAAAGATGGATTCTGTTTATATCTTTCGGGTTCTTATTTCCAACGGATATGACTTTAGTCTATAATCTTAAGCACAGAGGGATTTCATTTGTCAAATGAAACAGCTAGTGGAAAGCAATCTTAAGTACATTTATTCAAAAGAAATCCCAATACGTTGTGTGGAAGCTGCGTTTTTTTGTTTTTTTTTTAACCCTTGCCGTTTGCTAGAAACTGGTCATTTCTTCCTCGTTTAAAACAATCAGAGGGGAAGGCAGCCATGCTTCCCACATCCACCCCACCCCAGATATTTCTAATGCACTTTATTCTTGCTTTGTTTTTGTTTTTTTTTGTATTCAGATTGCAAGATGTCCCGAATGTGGCTTCTGGAGACATTGATTGTCCTGCTCTGTAAGTAGAGTCTTCTTGGATTTTAAATATTTTTGAGGAATAAGTAAGCGCGTTCCTCAAAATCATTGATGATTTGACGTCTATGGAGATTCTCAGTCATCCAGGTCAGGGGGGGGGGAGGTTCTAATTTTTTTTACTGCTGGTTCTGTGGGCGTGGCTTATTTTGTGGGCGTGGCTTGATGCTCATGTGACAATTCTTTAGGATTTAGCAGAGGTACTGGTCTACCAGGTTTTTAACTGCTTGCAGAGCTGTACTAAACTCTTGCTGCGGGGCTTCAAAGGGCCGCCCTACAGCTGATCAGTGTTAAAAGAAAATAAATGGGTAGACCAGTGCCTGCAAAAATACATGAGTAGATCAGTGCCTCCAAAAACAAATGAGTAGACCGGTGCCTGCAAAAATAAATGAGTAGACCAGTGCCTCCAAAAACAAATGAGTAGACCAGTGCCTGCAAAAATAAATGAGTAGACCAGTGCCTGCAAAAACAAATGAGTAGACCACTGCCTGCAAAAATAAATGAGTAGACCGGTACAGCTCTGCAAGCAGTTAAAAGCCTGGTAGACAAGTACTCTGCTAAATCCTACAGAATTGTCACATGACCATGAAGCCACCTCACAAAATAAGCCACGCCCACAGAACCGGTAGTAAAAAAATTTAGAACCCACCCCTGATTCCCATCCCACTCTGGGGCCAGCCAGAGGTATTATTTGCCAGTTTTTGAACGGCTCAAAATTTCCGCTACCGGTTCTCCAGAACCTGTCAGAACCTGCTGGATTTCACCCCTGGTATTATGGGTCACATACACATATTTCAGTATTGAAATATCGACATTGAAAATTAAACAGAAAAAGGACGTAGAATATTACAAACGTGGAATTTATTTTACCAACGGTTGAAAAAAAAGGAGTGGAGATTAACGATGTTAATTTGTACTGTTAAGGAAATTAAATTCCCAGACAACACGATGTTTATTAAGCACTAAGAAATGTATTTAATAGAAAATCAATAACATTAAAAAAACCACACAAATATTTCAGTATTGAGTACAGCTACTCCTCAACTTGCAACCATTCATTTAGTGACCGTTAGAAGTTACAACGGCCCTGAAAAAAAGTGATTTACGACCGTTTTTCACACTTGCAACCATTGCAACACCCCCATGGTCACATGATCAAAAGTCAGACGCGTGACAACTGGCATGTATTGGTGACGGTTGCAGTGTCTCGAGGTCACGTGATCACCTTCCGACAAGCAGAGTTGGGGGAAGCCTGATTCACTTAACAAACATATTACTAATATAAAAACTGAAGTGATTCATTTAACAACTCTGGCAAGAATGGTTGAAACATGGGGCAAAACCCACTTCATATCTTGCTTAGTAGTGGAAATGTTAGGGTCAATTGCCGTTGTAAGCTGAGGGCAAACTGTAAGCTGGCCAAGTTTGCATCCCACGAATCACAACTGAACAATCCCTTGGTTTGTTTTAATGCCTATCAAAAATTGGCTGCATTGGATGCCATTAGCCAGGTTATCCTTCTGGATGACCTTCGAAGGTTAGATATCGAGCAGGTCAATCCGCATTGATTCCATTCCTCTCTAAGCAAACAGTTCCTATTGCTCTGTGTCTATACATAACCATGGATGATCCAGGGCAAGACATCACATCAATTTCGGATGAGACACACCAATAGCCTTGATAGTACAGGGGTTTAGTGCACCCTGTTATTAACACAGCTGCCTGCAATTTCTGCTGGTTCGAATCTCTCCAAGGCTCAAGGTTGACTCAGCCTTCCATCCTTTCTAAGGTAGGTGAAATGAGGACCCAGTTTGTGGGGGCAATAAGCTGACTTTGTATAAAATATACAAAAGAATGAAGGCTATTGCTTAATGCATTGTAAGCCACCCTGAGTCTCTGGAGAAGGGCGGCATATAAATCAAATTAAAAATAAAAAAAATAAAAAAAAATAAAAAGGGATGTGGTGGCTCAGTGGCTAAGAGGCTGAGCTTCTTGATCGAAAGCTTGGCAGTTTAGCAGTTCGAATCCCTAGTGCCATGTAACGGGGTGAGCTGCCGTCACTTGCCCCAGCTTCTGCCAACCTAGCAGTTCGAAAGCACATAAAAAATGCAAGTAGGAAAATAGGGACCACCTTTGGTGGGAAGGTAACAGCATTCCGTGCGCCTTTGGGGTTTAGTCGTGATGGTCACATGACCACGGAGACGACTTCAGACAGCGCTGGCTCTTCAGCTTTGAAATGGAGATGAACACCGCCCCTTAGAGTCAGGAACGACTAGCACATATGTGCAAGGAGAACCTTTACCTTTAACTTTACACCAATAATACTCACCTGTATAGTGCCAAACTAGACTGGATCAGGGATGCTGCTGAATTACAGAGCCAGTGTTTGAAGGCTGTGAGGCTCTAGATCAGGGGTATCCAACCTTGGCAACTTTAAGACCTGTGAACTTCAATTCCAATTCTGGGAACTGAAATCCACAGGTCTTAAAGTCAGTGGTGGGATTCAGCCGGTTCGCACCCCTTCGGGAGAACCGGTTGTTAACTTTCTGAGCAGTTTGGCAAACTGGTTATTGGAAGAAATCATTAGGGCAGAGAACCGGTTGTTAAATTACTTGAATCCCATCACTGCTTAAAGTCCACAAGTCTGATCGACAAGCTCAGTGTCTTAGCCACTGAGCCACCGCATCCCACTTAAAATGAAGATGTGGACCTTTATAATCTTAAGGCATGCAGCCACCCGAGCCTTACTATTTACCGAGTCCGTGTAAATAGCATGAAAGCACCAAATATTTGTTCCTTTAATGTATTCCAGCAATTCAGTAAATCAAAAATTGCAGCTCTATCCAGTATGCAAATACGTTTTTTGTCCCGGTGATGAATATTACTGTTTGGTTTTTTTTTTCTTATACTGTTGCCTGCTCCACCACCTGGTCGAGCAAATTCTTTTCTTTCCCCAGCCCCGTATAATGGGGGCCGTCTAAGGGGAATGAAATAAAATGTTAATTCAGAATTATTTAATTCAGAATCATTTTAATTTGCTTTTCAGTCTGAATTAGATATAAATAGGGTTTTCACTCTCCTCCCCGCCATCCTTTTTTACATTACACAAATTACATCCGTACTGATTTCTGCGGAGGGCATTAGCATTTTAATCAGCCGTGCCATACCGTATCTGGCAGTCCAACTACAAGTCAAGGTGTATTGATTTTTCTTTTTTCTTTAAAAAAAAAAAATCACATTCTCCATGAACATAAACGATGAACGTTGGAGGGGGAAAAAATTGCAGTTCTAGGTAGCAGCCCAATGGCATCTCTTTACGCTTTGAAACTTTCAGAGTATTTATATCCTGGCAGCAGAAGTGTTTTTTTTCCCATATATCATCTGTAATTTGTTTCTTTTCTAGCACTGCTGCCTCTGATGAGCTCTCATCCTGATCCATGTCATGAAGTCAATTGTGGGAAAGGATATGTTTGCCGAGCTATCCACAACCAGGCGGAGTGTTTTCCAGAACCTCAGTCCTGCAATTCTGTCCGATGCCAAGAAGGGACGCTCTGTGCCATAGTCGATGGCTTGCCCAGATGTGTCCCTTACCCATCCTCTTGTCATCAGGTCCAGTGTAAAGAAGGGACAATTTGTAGCCTGACAGATGGCTTCCCCAAATGCGTGCCCGTGCAGCGATCCTGTGCCGCCGTTCAGTGCAAAGAAGGCACCATCTGTGCCATTATTAACAGTTGGCCTCAGTGCATTTCGAGGCCCGAGTCTTGCCAAAACACGCCGTGCAACCCAGGAATGGTGTGTGAACTCATTAATGGCTGGCCTCAGTGTGTGCCCCACCTGCCTTCCTGTCGCAGCGTCCACTGCAAAGATGGGACCGAATGTCAGATCGTTCACGGCCATCCTCAGTGCGTTCCAGCATCTGCCTCGTGCAGTGAGATCCTGTGTGAGAGAGGAAGCATGTGTGAGATGGTCGACGGCCAAGCCAGGTGTATTGCATTGCCACCCTCCTGCCTCCATATTGAATGCAAGCAAGGGACCATGTGTGATATGGTTGACGGGTGGCCAAAATGCGTCCCGAGTCCAACTTGCAAAGATTTAAATTGCGAAGCTGGTACTGAATGCAAGATGGTGAATCACCTGCCCAGATGCTTGCCTGTCCCTCTCTCTTGTGACCAAATTCACTGCAGGCCTGGGTCCGTATGTGAGCTGGCAAATGGCCAGCCCTTATGTGTGCCCATCCCACCCTCTTGCAACAAGATCCATTGTGAAGAAGGAACGATCTGTGAGATCCTCGACGGTGTCCCCAAATGTGTGCCGGCCATCACCTCCTGTAACAACATACAGTGCCCGATGGGAACCATCTGTGAAGTGATCAACAATTGGCCCACGTGTAAGCCTCGCCCACACTCCTGTGAGAGCATTGTGTGTAAGAATGGAATGGTCTGTGACATTGTCAACGGCTGGCCGACTTGTATTCCGGTTGTGCCAACCACTTGTGCGTCCATTGTTTGCAGAAAGCAAGCTGTGTGTGAAATGGTGAACGGTGTACCGACCTGCACACCCATCCCGCTGTCTTGTGACAGATACAAGTGCAGAGAGGGAACGGTTTGTGAAGTTGTCCATGGATGGCCTACGTGCATACCTTTGGCGTCTTCGTGTCAGAAAATAGAGTGTGCACGGGGCTCTGTTTGTAATATAATTGATGGCTGGCCTAAATGTGTCCTGGCCCCACCTACGTGTGACCAGCTTCAATGTAAAAGAGGAACTATCTGTGAAAAAGTAAATGGACAGCCTGCATGTGTTCCACTCCCTCCCTCTTGTGAGCACATCCATTGCCAACAAGGGACCATTTGTGAAATTGTGGAAGGATGGCCCAGATGTGTTTCAATCCCCGCATCCTGTGACAAAATCCACTGCAGACTGGGGACCACTTGCAAAATAATTGATCAGTGGCCTCAGTGTGTTCCCATCCCACCTACCTGTGACAAATTGCGCTGCAAAGATGGCAGCATTTGCGAAATTATTGATGATTGGCCCATGTGTGTGCCGACTCCAGCTTCCTGTGATAAAATAGAGTGCAAGGAAAGAACTATTTGTGAAATGGTTGATGATTGGCCCAGATGTAGCCGAATGTTGAACTCTTGTGAAAAAATCCACTGCCAGGAAGGGACCAAATGTGAAATCCACGATGGGCTTCCAAAATGTATTTCCGTATCCCTGTCCTGCAACAATTACCATTGTAAAGGAGGGTTTATTTGTCGGATCGATGAGGGTTGGCCAAAGTGCTTTCCTGACCATTCTCCTTGTGAAAAACTCAACTGCAGTGCAGGAACGGTATGTGAGACACTTCAAGGGCAGCCCAGATGTGTCCCCATCACCACCTCCTGTGCTAATGTCGTCTGCAAGGAAGGGACCGTTTGTGAAATCAACCATGGTTGGCCCACGTGTGTTCCCATCTCACCTTCTTGTGCGAACCTCAAATGTAGTGAAGGGACTGTGTGTGAGATATATAATGGGCATCCAAAATGTCTCCCCATCTCACCTTCTTGTAACCATTTTCAGTGCAGCTCTGGAACTGTTTGTGTAATCAGCCATGGTTGGCCCCAGTGTGTCCCTATCTCGCTGTCTTGTGAGAACTTCAAATGCAGTGAAGGAACTGTGTGTGAGATATACGAAGGGCAGCCAAAATGCATTCCTAGACCCCCCTCTTGTCACCAATTCCATTGTAAGAGCGGAACAGTGTGTCAAATAATCAATGGCTGGCCACAGTGTGTTCCGATTCCCCCTTCTTGTGGAAATGCCAGTTGCAGCATTGGGACCACATGCCAAATGATTTCTGGCTTGCCCCAGTGTGTTCCTACGTCACTGTCATGTGCTCAATTCACCTGCCATGAAGGAAGTGTTTGTAAAATGGTTGATAACTGGCCGAGATGCCTTCCTATCCCTTCCTCATGCGATAGGTCAAACTGCTGGGAAGGTACAGTTTGTGAGATTGTTAACGGATTGCCAACTTGCGTCCCAGTTCCATCTTCCTGTGACAAAACCATCTGTAAGCAAGGGATGATATGCCAGATGGCGAACGGTTGGCCAACCTGTGTTCCAGATTCCTCGACGCTGTGTGCTTCTACGCATTGTCAAGTGGGAAGTGTGTGTCAACTCGTTGGTGGAAGTCCACAATGCATGGCCAGCACACCTTCCTGTAGTCAGTTTCAGTGCCCTGCTGGGACTATCTGTGACATGGCCAGTGGATGGCCCAAATGCGTTCCTGTGCCAACCTCCTGCGAAAACGCCCATTGTCAAAGTGGGACTATTTGTCAAGTTATAAATGGTTGGCCCAAATGTGTGGCCCCTACCCATTCATGCCAGACTATTCAATGCTGGGAAGGGACTGTTTGTAGAATGGTGGACGGTTCACCTAGATGTTTTCCTCCTGTATCTCCCCAAGCAATGTGTTGGGCCTCTGGTCAGCCCCATTATCACACATTTGATGGACGCAGCTTTGATTTCCAAGGTACCTGCACTTATACAGTGGCTAAGACTTGCAGTACCAGCTCCAACCTGCCATTCTTCCATATCTTCACCAAGAGTCAGAAGAGTTTCCCTTTCTCTTTCATCAATCACGTCACCATCACCATCTACAACTCCAGCATCACCATGATCAAGCACGAGTATGGCCTTGTCAGAGTAAGAACCCTCTTTCTACCGTTTCATTATTTATTTTTTACGTATTTACATTTTGCATTTCTTCACCACCCATCTTCCTCGGTTAACATTGGGAAAGTGATGATGGCTTAACTTCAGCTGTCCCCAATAAAAATTCTACTCGTGAGAGACAAAAGAAAGCAGGTAAAACACATTTCTTATGGTGAGCCAGAGTTGAGAGTTGATAATCTAATAGTTAGAGAACCTTTGGCATCTTCCTTATGGCAGAACAGACAATAGGACATTACTCTAAGGCAGGGGTGTCAAACTCAATTTCATTGAGGGCTGCATCAGGGTTGTGTTTGAGCTCGGGGAGGCCGGGCCGGCGGGGGGGGGGCATGGGTGCATGGCCAGCTCAACGTCACTCATATTGGGGGTGCCTGTGGCGGCCCGAGCGCTCTGCCAGTGAAGACAGGCTCCCGAGCTCCGTTTTCGACTGCAATGGCCTCCTGCAACCCTCTGTCAGTGAAAATGGAGCTCAGGAGGGCTGCCCGTGGCCCTCCCAAACTCTGTTTTTGCTGGCAGAGGCACTACAGGCTAGTCCTTCACTGTTTCCAGGGCAGCCACTGTGGGCCAGATCTAAGCACCCTGTGGGCCAGATCCGGCCCCCGGGCATTGAGTTTGACACCCCTGCTCTAAGCCATTAAAAAGGGCTTAGAACAAGGGTGTCCAATCTAAAGTTGTCCTTGGGATATTTAAGACTTGTGGACTTCAACTCCCAGAATTCCTCAACTGGCCATTCTGGGAATTGAAGTCCACAGGTCTTAAAGTTGCTTAGGTTGGACACCTATAGAACCAAGTAGTTGTGGACTGGATTTATGGTTTTCTATTTTAATGTCTAGGCAATTATGTCCTCTTATATTGTCTTCCTGGCCTATGTGTAAGGTCCATTGCTGAACATAGTTGGCCACTGTGTAACACAGAATGAATCAGTGGTGGTATTCAGCCGGTTCTATCCGGTTCAGGCAAACTGGTAGTGGCGGCTGCAGGTGGCTCTGCTCACCTACCCGGACATAATCACGTCCCATTTATCCACATTTTTGATGCTCTGCGCATGCGCGGAAGGCCCTGCGCATGCGCACTCACATTTGCAAACCAGTAGTGAAGGTAAGTGAAAACCACCTCTGGAATGAATGCTGGATTATATGGCTTTTTAGCTATTCTTAATGTTCTTCAATTATAGCTGAAACAAACCATGGGAGCACATTCACATACTAGCTCGGCAAGGTAGGTTTGGACCAGTTCTAGCCCTCCAGGATCTCACCCATCGATTAGCAACTTAAGCTCCCTTTTAACCTGAAGATATTAGATATTGGGAAAATGTTCTGCATCCATAGCACAGCAGACTTTACTACCTGTGTAAGTAATCCGCTTTCATATGACCGGAAGGAGTATGATCATAAAGAAATCTACCTTATTGATAAAAAAAAATTGGGTCAGCACAGGGGTGAAATCCAGCAGGTTCTGGAGAACTGGTAGCGGAAATTTTGAGTAGTTTGGAGAACCGGCAAATACCAGCTCTGGCTGGCCCCAGAGTGGGGTGGGAATGGAGATTTTGCAATATCCTTCCCCCTGGAGTGGGGAGGGAATGGGGATATTGCGGTATCCTTTCCCCTGGAGTGGGGAGGGAATGGGGATTTTGCAGTATCCATCCCCTGGAGTGGGGTGGGAATGGAGATTTTGCAGTATCCTTCCCCCTGGAGTGGGGAGAGAATGGGGATTTTGTAGTATCCTTCCCCTGGAGCAGGGTGGGAATGAAGATTTTGTAGTATCCTTCCCCCAGGAGTGGGGAGGGAATGGGGATTTTACAATATCCTTCCCCCAGGAGTGAGGAGGGAATGGGGATTTTGCAGTATCCTTCTCCTGCCATGCCCACCAAGCCACACCCACCAAAGCACACCACGCCCACCAAGCCACGCCCACAGAACCGGTAGTAAAAATAATTGGATTTCACCATTGGGTCAGCATATCACTGAAGATGTTCTTCAGGGATGCCTGTAGGCATCTAGTGGTTCTCTATGGGAACAAGAAGTTAGACAAGAAGGATCATTTTGAGGTTTAACTCTCAAAATGTCCATCTGCTCTTCCATTTCAACATTTCTATGAAGGCTCTGTTATCTCTTTTTTTAAAACGCTTCTGAAAATGAAATTACAATTTGCGAGCTACTTTGGTGTTTTGTTGCCATCCCATTCATCTGTCAAATATGTAATCAGGGGTGGGCTTCAAAAATTTTAGCAAGGGTTTCTCTGCCCAGTTGCTGGGTGGGTGTAGCCATGGTGGGCGTGGCTTAGTCGGCCTCCTGCACTATGGGGGGGGCATTTTTGCCCTCCCCAGGCTCCAGAGGCTTTCCTCGACCCAGAGGGCAAAAATGCCCCCTGGAGGCCAGAAATGGAACTTTCCTGAACTTCTGATAGGCCCATTTTTCACCCTCCCTGAGCCTCCGTGCACACCCTGCACTTACCTGCATACAAAATGGGCCATCTGGGGACTCCTGGGAGGGGCAGGGCAGAGCGGGGTGGGCAGGGCCAGCCAAAACTGGGATTTGGGGGTTCTCCAAACTGCACAGATTCTTAGCTAGAGGTTCTCCCGAACCCCTGCAAACCCCCAGCAGCCCATCCCTGTATGTAATCTCAAAAACAAACAAGGATCACCGGCCTTTGTCTCTTCTAGATCAACCAGGTGCGTTCTCGTCTGCCGGTTAGTTTACACAATGGGATGGTCTCCTTATACCATCGAGGAAACCAGCTGGTGATCGAAACCCAGTTTGGCCTGAAGGTTTACTGCGACTGGAATTATTACCTAGTGGTGAAGGTCACCGCAGCTTTTCAAAATCAAATTTGTGGCCTTTGTGGCAACTACAACGGAGATCCCAATGATGACTTCGCTACCCCTTCGGGAAGCTTGGCCGCTAACGCTGTGGAATTGGGCAAGAGCTGGAGAGTAGAAGATGGAGACGAAGTCTGCAGACACGGCTGCCATGACAGGTGCCTGCGGTGTTCTGCGGAGCTGGCAGCCAGATACAATACAGAAAGTTCGTGTGGCATGATCGCTCAACACAGGAGCGGCCCTTTCCATCGCTGCCATTCCTTGATTGATCCCAAGCCATATTTGAATGACTGCGTCATTGATTTGTGTGCCTTTGAGGGTTACAAGCAGATTTTGTGTCGGGCCCTGAAGACGTACGCTGATGCCTGTCAGAGAGAAGGGATGGCAATATCTGCCTGGAGGAAACACGCCGGCTGCCGTGAGTAGAACCTGGGATTTACGGAGATGGGGCTCCCACTAGTTTACGGTGACAGGAGGCATTCGGAGGAGGGGGACTGTCATTCCGGATTGCAATGGGTGTGATAAATCAGTGTTGCATATATGTACAGCCAGACAGATGTTGCAGGTAAATGGCATAGAGATTGACTACAACATTACATTTAAAAGGAAATGGTTCTCGGAAGAGATGAGTTGATGGGCTGCTGAAAAATAATCAGAAAATGAGAACACTGATTATATTAAGATGGATGGAGAAGAAGAGTGACAGTGAAAAGAGAGCCAGAGAACAAGCCAATATATATATAAGAATGGGTGACTTGGGATCTGGACCTGAAGGCCAGCAAAAAGCCAATTCTTTGGTAGCTTGGGGTTAGGGGTTGGGGTTAGGGGTTAGGGCTAGGGTTAGGGTTAGGGTTAGGGTTAGGGTTAGGGTTAGGGTTAGGGTTAGGGTTAGGGTTAGATTAGGGGTTAGGGGTTAGGATTAAGGGTTAGGGTTAGGGTTAAGGGTTAGGGTTAGGGTTAGGGTTAAGGGTTAGGGTTAGGGTTAGGGTTAGATTAGGGGTTAGGGGTTAGGATTAAGGGTTAGGGTTAAGGGTTAGTGTTAGGGATAGGGTTAGGGTGGAGCTACTCATAAACAGATAGAGGCATGGTACTCCACAATGGCCTTACCTGCACTAATAGCCACTATACTCTGCACCAAATGTAATTTTTGAATGTTCGAGAGTAGCTCCATGTAGAGGAGAGAACTCGTACAAGATGAGTGAGTGAGAAAAGGAATATCTGGTTTGGAATGGATGGATTTGGGGCAACTGATAACTCTGTGTAAAATCTTTGCTGATCACAGCTTCCACTTAATCTTAGAACAGGTGCTGGGAGTCCAGGAGGACCCCAAATTGCACAGCAGTTCCATTTTAGGAAGCGCCACACCATTCAAAACCAAATATGGAGAATCTCCAGTCATGGAAGAACCATGTCATTAATTCAGTGCAGTCAGGCTTGAGTTTAAAGCAGGGATGTCCAACCTTGGCAACTTTAAGAACTATGAACTTCAACTCCCAGAATTCCGCAGCCAGTATGGCTGGCTGGAGAATTCTGGGAGTTGAAATCCTCAGAGCTTAAGGTTGTCAAGATTGGCCACTCCTGCTTTAAAGCTTGTTCCTCCCCACCTAGACACTAACAGCTCCAGACATTGGATTAAGGCCTCAATAGAATTACTTAGTCAACTGAGGGCCTAAATAGATAGCTAGGTATCACCAGCATACCGATAATAACTGACCTCATGTTGATGGATGACCTTAATTGAGATGTTAAACAAGAGGGTATTATATATTATATTAAATCAGGATGATTAGGGTACTGGAGACTAAAACATATGAAGAACGGTTACAGGAACTGGGCATGGCTAGTCTAGTGAAGAGAAGGACCAAGGAAGACATGATAGCAGTGTTCCAATATTTGAGGGGCTGCCACATAGAGGAAGGAGTCAAGCTGTTTTCCAAGGCACCTGAAGGCCAGTCAAGGAATAATGGATGGAAACTGACCAAGGAGAAATTCAACCTAGAAATAAGGAGAAATTTTTTTGATGGTGGGAACAATCAACCAGTGGAACAGAAGTTGCCTTCGGAAGTTGTGGGAGCTTCATCACCGGAGGCCTTCAAGAAGAGATTGGACTGCCATTTGTCAGAAATGGTGTAGGGTCTTCTGCTTGGGGAGGGGATTGGACTAGATGACCTACAGGGTCCCTTCCAACTCTGTTAATCTGTTATCTGTTAGGGTGGAGCATCAATTTCCTGAGACACTCTATAAACTAGGAATCTTGTCTTTTTCGATCCCTATTATTAGGCAGCAAAGATGAGATCTTGTACAAGAACATCTATCGCTAACCCTCTTTGTTCTTCCTTCTACAGCCTTGATCTGTCCTGACCACAGCCAACACATGGCCTGTGGCACAGCCTGTCCTGCCACATGCAGCAACCCTGATGCGCCAAAGAAATGCCACTTGCCCTGCATGGAGACCTGTCAGTGCAAGCCGGGTTATGTGCTCGATGGTGGGAAATGCATTCCCAAAGAGCAATGTGGCTGCGTCTATCATGGTCAGATCTATGCTCCCAATGAGCAGTTCTGGGGCGATCAACACTGCCACCTGCAGTGCGCATGCAACCCACGCAACAGGAAAGTGGCCTGCCACAGTTCGGCTTGCAAGGAAGGAGAGGGGTGCCAAGTGATTAATGGCGTAAGGAAGTGCCATCCAACTTTCTATGGGACCTGCACTACCCTGGGCCAGCTGCATTACATCACCTTCGACGGGGTGCACTTTGACTTCTCTGGAACTTGCATTTATCGTATGGCTGAACTCTGCTACAAGATAGCAAACCTCACTCAGTTCCAAGTCCTGGTTCAGCACCAAGGACAGGGCTCCGAGAGCTCAGCTGCCACCAAAGTACTTGAGGTCCATGTTTACGGCATGGCAATCCTTATCAGCCATAGCAAAGTCTTGGTGAGTACAGCGCAGGTAGTCCTCAACCTACGAGCACCATGGAGCAAGGCGGTTGTTAAGTGAGTTTGGCCCCGTTATATTGGCCCCACACTTGTTCACTGAATCTCAGCAGTTAAGTTAGTACAGGTAGACCTCGACTTACAATCACAATTGAATCCAAAAATTTTATGTTGCTAAGTGAAACATTTGTTTCGTGAGTTTTGCTCCATTTTATGACCTTCCTTGCCACCGTTGTTACCTGAATCACTGCAGTTGTTAAGTTAGCAACGTGGTTAAGTGAATCTTGTTTCCCCGTTGACTTTGCATAGAATAGAATAGAATAGAATAGAATAGAATAGAATAGAATAGAATAGAATAGAATAGAATAGTTGAAAAGGGACCTTAGAGGTCTTCTAGTCCAACCCACTGTTAAAGGAAGCCCTATAACATTTCAGACAAATGGCTGTCCAAGCTTGTCAGAAGGTTTCAAAAGATGATCACAATTTTGATCATGTAACTACGGGGATAATTCAACAGTCACAAAGTGTGAAAAACAGCCATAAGTCACGTTTTTCAGTGCCATCGTAACTTTGAATGGTCGCTAAATAAACCATTGGAAATCGAGAACTACCTATAAGAGTGGTGCTTAAGTGCACCTGGCTTCCCCATTGACTGTCAGAAGGTTGCAGAAAGTGATCACACGATTCCTGCGCACTGCAACCGACATAAACACAAGCCAGTTGCCAAGCATTCGAATTCTGATCCCTTGACCATGGAGGTAGCGCAAACTGCCGTAAATCCCCTTTCTCAATGCCATTGAGAGCCGAGGTGGCACAGTGGTTAAGAGTGCAGTACTGCAGGCTACTTCAGCTGAATGCTAGCTGCAGTTCAGCAGTTCAAATCTCACCAGGCTCAAGGTTGACTCAGCCTTCCATCCTTCCGAGGTGGGTGAAATGAGGACCCAGATTGTTGGGGGGCAATAGGCTGACTCTGTAAACAGCTTAGAGAGGGCTTTAAAAGCACTATGAAGCCAGTAGTGGGATTCAATTTTTTTTTAATCACTGTGGGTGTGGCTTGGTGGGCGTGGCATTATCAAGCTGGCCTGGCCTAAATCTTCCCCCTTTTAATGTGGAAATTTTAAATTTGTTTTAATTATAGGGTTATGGGTAAGATGTTTTAAATTGGGGAGCCATTTCGGATTTAATTTTGTTTTAAATGTATTTTAATGTTTATATTGTATGTTTTTTAATCTGGCTGTTCACCGCCCCGAGTCCTTCAGGAGAGGGGGCGATATAAAAATTTAATAATAATAATAATAATAATAATAATAATAATAATAATAATAATAATAATAATAATAATAATAATAATAATGGCTTGGTGGATGTGGCAGGGGAAGGAGACTGTAAAATCTCCATTCCCTCCCCACTCCAGGGGAAGGTTACTGCAAAATCTCCATTTCCTCCCGATCAGCTGGGACTCGGGAGGCAGAGAATAGATGTGGGTGGGGCCAGTCAGAATTTTTACTACCGGTTCTCTGAACTACTCAAAATTTCTGCTACCGGTTCTCCAGAACTGGTCAAAACCTGCTGAATACCACCTCTGTATGAAGCGGTATATAAGTCTAAGTGCTATTGCTATTGCTATTGTAACTTCAAACAGCCACTAAGCAAATGGTTGTAAATCAAGATTACCTAGCATCTTCTACCCTTCTGTTTATGTTTCTATTTACGTGGTTCTTTGAGTCGCTACATCATCTTGATTTCTGGAGGGTTTATTATCCTCTCAGAAGAGAATGCGCAATCAAAATAGGATGATTGGCAAATTGTTAATTATTGATCAGAAATTATAAACCTCTTCTATTTGCATATTACTCTTTCAGGCAAAGGCAAATAACCTGTTATTCTCCAGATGTCACTTAACGACCCTCTACAACATTCCTCATTTTTGGCTAGGAATTCCCAGGGATGCTGGGAAAGTATAGCTTCTCCGCAACTGGAGTGCCATAGGTCTCCTATTCCTGTTCTAAGGAAAATCTACCATGCACATTTGCAGCCGTAGGGATAACAAATGCCTGCCCCCACTGCTCAAATTAAAAAGGAAATTGAGGGAGCCCCTGCCTCCAATTAAGGAACTCTTTCCCCAGAAAAGAACAGCTGGCCCCCGTTGCAATCTTGTTTTAAACAATAATTGAAGACATGCTTGTTCACTCAGGCATATTTAAGATAATTGGCTCGTGCAAGAAGGTTTTGATTTATTTCAATGAGGCTCTTTATGCTATAAAAGCAACTTGAGTGGCCTTATCAGGGTGAAGAGGCAACATGATTTAACTCAATGAGCTACTTCTCATCCCTTTGCACTCCCCTCTTAGCCTCCTCTAGCATTTGCAAAATCCAGCAGAGGGGTTTGCAAAAGTACTCGGCGTGCCCAGAAACCTTTTCGCTATGCAATTGTGTCTGGCTGTTACCGAGGTAGGGAAGGTAAAAAGGCAGGCAGCTCTTGGAAAACCACTCAACCCTGTTGACTTACGAAGCAGCTTCAAGGGCTTATTTTGCTCCATCATCAAAGTGGAACCCCCTTTTGAAGTTCTGGGTGGTTCTTGAGCAAGGGTGGGCAATTATGGCCCCCTTATGACCTAGGAGAGATGCGGTGGCTCAGTGGCTAAGACACTGAGCTTGTCGATCGAAAAGTCGGCAGTTCAGTGGTGCAAATCCCTAGTGCCGCTTAACGGGGTGAGCTCCCGTTACTTGTCCCAGCTTCTGCCAACCTAGCAGTTCAAAAGCATGTAAAAAATGCAAGAAGAAAAATAGGGCCCACTTTTGGTGGGAAGGTAACAGTGTTCCGTGCGCCCTTATTTATTTATTTATTTATTTATTTATTTATTTATTTATTTATTTATTTATTTATTTATTTATTGTTTATTTATTTATTTTTAAATTTGTATACCGCCCTTCTCCCTGAGGACTCAGGGAGGTGAACAGCCAAGTAAAAGCATAAACTACAAACATTAAAATACAATTAAAAAGATATATAAAAATAATGACAACAATTAAAAACATTTTAAAAAGTGTTAGGCCAGCCCGGCTTGCTGGAAAAAGAAGGTTTTAAGGGCACGGCGGAAGGCACTGAGGTCTTGGATTCTCCTTATCTCTGGAGGCAATTGATTCCAGAGGGTAGGTGCCCCCACAGAGAAGGCCCTCCCCCTTGGGGTCACCAGCCTACATTGTTTGGCTGATGGGACCCCGAGGAGGCCCTCTCTGTGGGAGCGCACAGGTCGATGGGAGGCTGTCGATAGCAGCAGGCATTTAGTCATGCCGGCCACATGACCACGGAGATATCTTCGGACAGTGCTGGCTCCTCAGCTTTGAAACGGAGATGAGCACCACCCCCTAGAGTCAGGAACGACTAGCACATATGTGCGAGGGGAACCTTTACGTTTATGACCTATGGGACTTCAACTCCCACAATCCCATGGTTGGCTCAGGAATTCTGGGATTTGAAGTGTCAAAAGGTCATAAAGTGGCCATAGTTGCCTACTTCTGCCTTAGAGAATCGTTGTAACTTTGAGAATCTTTTTAAGAGTCACATTTGTTGTACTGAAATGAACTTTTAAGGCGTTCTATTTTACTGTCATCTGTTTTTCCCCATGGGGCTCCAGGAAAGCACTACAGTAATAGAGGCTGCTTTCTGTCATACTTGTTCACGGAGCCAGAAATAAGCTTTTTTAGCAGAGTTATGAGGGGCTAGGCCAAATTCTAGCAATCTACATTTCAAGTCAAGGTGCAAGAGACGAGACCATACCAGTTGCCCCAGTCAAGAGAGGGATTGATTACAATAAGCAGAGAATACCTCAAGCTTGAACTGTTGGGTTCTTAAAGGCTTGAGAGTTGAATTTATGTTTTACCGACAAAGAAATAACGGGAGACTAGTATAGATCTCTTTCAAGTTATTTAGCTCTCATCAGTTAGCCATTCCCTTAAAATAGAATAACAAAATTGGAAGAGTCCTTGGAGATCTTCTAGTCCAACCCCTGCTTAGGCAGGAAACCCTACCCTACTTCAGACAAATGGTTATCCAATTTCTTCTTAAAAACTTCCTGTGTTGGAGCATTCGCAACTTCTGGAGGAAAGTTATTCCACTGATTAATTGTTAATTTCTCCTTAGTTCTAAGTTGCTTCTCTCCTTGATTAGTTTCCACTCATTGCTTCTTGTCCTGCCCTCAGGTGCTTTGGAGAATAGCTTAACTCCTTCTTCTTTGTGGCAGAAATATTGGAAGACTGCTATCATGTCTCCCCTAGTCCTTGTTTTCATTAAATTAGACATACCCAGTTCCTGCAACCGTTCTTCATAGGTTTTAGCCACCAGTCCCCTAATCATCTTGGTTGCTCTTCTCTGCACTCTTTCTAGAGTCTCCACATCTTTTTTACATCATGGCGACCAAAACTGAATGTAGTATTCCAAGTGTGGCCTTACCAAGGCATTATAAAGTGGTATTAACACTTCACGTGATCTTGATTTTATCCTTCTGTTTATGTAGCCTAGAACTGTGTTGGCTTTTTTGGCAGCTGCTGCACACGGCTGGCTCATATTTAAATGATTGTCCACTAGGACTCCAAGATCCCTCTCACAGTTACTACTATTGAGCAAGGTACCACATATACTGTACCTGTGCATTTTGTTTTTCTTGCCTAAATCCCTTCTGGGATTTGAACCTGGGCTTCGTGCATATTAGATAGATGTATTAACCTCTAATGGAAGCAGTATGCTTCATCCCATAATTGGGTAGACCAGGCTGCCCTGACAAAAAGGAACACTTAAAGGCTTGAGAGTTTGCTTCTCTTGCTGCAGATGTTTCATTGCCAGCCTAGGTAGCATCTTTGGTGCATGGAGGGGATGACATTTGCTGGCTGTTTATATATATTGTAGTAGCTTCTCCTTCTAGCCTGGCTTCCTTCATACATTTTTCTTTTTGCTTTCTTGATTGTTCCTGTTTATCTGGTGCTAATCCTCTTCTCTGAGTCCTGGTTAATGGATCAAGGAATTCACCCTGGCAGATATAAGATATGCAGCTTCAAAGTAAAACTGACCCCAAAGTTATTCTAGCTAGAAACCTGCTTTCTGAGTGAATTTTTAATACTCCAGCCTTCTGCACTCCCCGGCCAAGCAGAGATGAAGCTAAGAAGCTTTGAGTTTGCTAGAATTTGATTACGCAGAGCTTTTAAATTTCCCCTGCCCATGGTCATTCTTTCACCTTCTGGTTCTCCAGCTTTTTCAACCTGTATTTTCCAATTGCTGGTAGTCTTGCCTCCTCATCAGCGTATTCAGGGATAAGTGCAAGTATTGGGGCTTGATTCTGGAACACCTGCAAAATTGGTTAGCGATAAAGAATATTTGTAGCTCAGGGTTGAAATAAGGGGTCCTTGGTGCTCTTCGAGCTTGTTATTTTCTTGCAGATGTTTCATTAACCAAACTAGGTCAGGGGGTCAGCAACCTGCGGCTCTGGAGCCGCATGTGGCTCTTTCACCCCTCTGCTGCGGCTCCCTGACACTCAAAATATGCATCACAACCGCCAATGTGCAACACCCGCCGGCACGCCATTTATTGAGCTTTTCAACCCCCAGTAGGCCAATCATGGATAAATCCAAGAAAAGGAAAGTTTCAGAAGAAAACAGAACGTTTAATTCAACTACATGTGCTAGTTTTGTGGCCGCTCAAGAAATAGTCAGGCACGGGAAGGGTTTTGTGGCTCCCGGTGTTTTCTTTTCTGTGGGAAATGGGTCCAAATGGCTCTTGGAGTGTTTAAGGTTGCAGACCCCTGAACTAGGTAACTTCCAAACAAGCCAAGCATAAACAGCCCAACCCAAAGAACTTCTAAGATCACCCCCATCAACAAGGGCAAGCCACTAGAATATAAACGGAGAACAAAGCCCAGTCTTTTCTAACCTTCATGATATTACCTGGTTTGGTTAATGAAACGCCTGCAAGTAAACAACCAAGCTCAGAGGAACACCAAGGAAAATTGAGCATATCAACTTTGTCTTCCTCTAAGGAAGATAACACATCTGGCTGAGCCCTGATCACCTCTCTATTTCTTACTGGGAAATTGTCTTCATGGAGAATGCCAGAAAAAAATAATGAGGTATCAAGGAAAAGGGGGGCCTGAAAGAGCCTGATGTATTTTCAAGGTGGACATCTTTATGTTCTACCAGGTTCGAGATCTGAATGCTCCTTCCATCTGGATTCCATCTGGATTCACCCTACAAGCACTTAAGCAATAAGCACTTAGACTTACTGGTATATACCACTTCACAGTGCTTTTTCAGCCCTCTCTAAGTGGTTTACAGAGTCAGCCTAGGGCCCCCAACAATCTGGGTCCTCATTTTACCCACCTCAGAAGGATGGAAGGCTGAGTCAACCTTGAGCCTGGTGAGATTTGAACTGCCAAATTGCAGGCAGCCGGCAGTCAGCAGAAGTAGCGTGCAGTACTGCACTCTAACCACTGCGCCACTGTGGCTCAACATACCGTATTTTTCGGAGTATAAGATGCACCAGACTACAAGACACACCTACCTTTTTTGGTGAGGAAAAGAAGAAAAAGAAATCTGCCTCTGCCTCGAAGCAATTTTGCCTCATTGCAGCAAACAGCAAACAGCCTGCTTTACTTTCAGTTTTGTTTTCAGCATAGCTTGATTAGCACAAGGAGAAAAAAAAAATCTGCTCCAGCAATTTACCTCTTTGCAGCAAGCAGCAGAGCCTGAGCAAATCAGCTGAGAGCAAATCAGCTGAGAGTCGGGAGGCAGATCCAATGAACGTGCTAATTAGGCTGTGCTGAAGCTAAAAGGAGCTGTTTTTTCTTGCTGTTTGCTTGCAAGGAGGTAACTGCTGCGAGGCAGAGGCCAAAGGGTGGGGGCCAGTGGGTGGGCGGGGCTACATTCATTGTATAAGACGCACCTAAATTTTCATCCCCTTTTAGGGGGAAAAAAGGTGCATCTTATACTCTGAAAAATATAGTATATTGCAAAAGATTCTCTCTCTCTCTCTCTCTCTCTCCCCCCCCACTTTTGCGTTCCAGCTGAATGGTTTACTGATCAACCTGCCTTACAATGTTGACTATAACAAAATCTCCCTTTACCATCTGGGATGGGATATCGTGGTCATGACCGATTTTGGTTTAATGGTCACCTTCGACATGAAGCATAATATCCGTATCACAGTATCCGGAAGCTACAGAGGGCGTATGTGCGGTCTCTGTGGCAATTTCAATGGGAACGTAGACGACGACATGATGCAACAAAATGGAAGGCCAACCACGAATCCAGGAGAGTTGGGCAGAAGCTGGAAGATCCGGGATATCCCGGGATGCCATGAGAAGGAAAGAGAGTCTTGTGTGGACATGGTACATATGGAGTACACGCAGAGGATGAGTAAGGAGTGTGGCCTCCTACTAGACGTCCACGGCCCTTTCAAGAGCTGCCATAGCAAGGTGCCACCTCAGTCGTACTTCACAAACTGTGTCTTTGATTACTGTTCCAATAAGGCCAACAGGATTGTCATCTGTCACGTTATCTCCTCTTATGCTGCAGCTTGCCAAACATTAGGGATCCAGATTTCCAAGTGGAGGTCCGTCCACTTTTGCAGTAAGTAAGGGCGGGCAAACATATATTGCTTTTTACAGGTAGTTCTCGACTTACGAACACAGTTGGGACCCGAATTCCCGTTGCTAAGCAATGGCGGTTTTTAAGTGGGAGTCCTGCCTGATCTTTTTACTTTATTTATTTATTTATTTATTTATTTATTTATTTATTTAGTTAGTTAGTTAGTTAGTTAGTTAGTTAGTTAGGTCAAGCATATTACAGATAAACGTATACACAAAGTTATGAATACATGAAATATATAAACATGATTATGAATACATGAAATGGATACGAATAAAAAGGGACATTAGGACAGGGAAGGTAGGCATGTTGGTGCACTTATGCATGCCCCTTACAGATCTCTTAGGTTAGGGTTAGGGTTAGGGTTAGGGTTAGGGTTAGGGTTAGGGGTTAGGCTAAGGGTTAGGGTTAGGGTTAGGGTTAGGGTTAGGGGTTAGGGGTTAGGCTAAGGGTTAGGGTTAGGGTTAGGGTTAGGGGTTAGGGGGTTAGGCTAAGGGTTAGGGTTAGGGTTAGGGTTAGGGTTATTGAGCGAATTACTGCAATGTTATATGAATCACATGGTGATTAAGTGAATCTGGCTCCCCACCCCTTTGATTTTCCTGGTTGGAAATACGCTGGGGAGGTTGGAAATGGTGATCACATGACCGTGTGGACCCCTGCAACGCTTGTTAATTCAACAAACTGGTTGCCAACGCCCAATTTTTTATTACGGGGATCCAACCATGGTGATAAGCGAGAGAGCTGATTGTAAGTCACTTTTTCCAGTGCTATTATAATTTTGAATGGTCACTAAAATGAATGGTTGTAAGTTGAGGACTGCCTGTATAAGAGTGGTGGGCTTCAAAAATTTTAGCAAGGGGTTGTCTGCCTGGTTGGTGGGTGGGCTTGGCCATGGTGGGCGTGGCCTAGTCGGCCTCCTGCAGCACAGCAGGTGGGGCTATTTTGCCCTCCCCGTGCTCCGGAGACTTTTCTCGAGCCCCCAGGAGGGCAAAAAAGGCCTCCCCAGGCTCGTTTCTGGCCTTCCTGAACTTCTGGTAGGGCAGTTTTTTGCCCTCCCCAAGCCTCCGTGCGCACCCTGCACCTACCTGTATCCAAAACAGGCCGCATGGGGACTCCTGGGAGGGTTGGGGTGGGCTGGGAGGGGCCAGACAGGAGTGGGATTTGGGGGTTCTCTGAACTGCACAGAATTTTAGCTAGAGGTTCTCCAAAACCCCTATGAACCCCCAGCAGCCCACCCCTGCTGTATAATCAGTGGTGGGTTGCTACTGGTTCTCCCCGGTTCTTGCGAACCGGTAGTGGAAATTTTGAGTAGTTCGGAGAACCGGTAAATACCACCTCTGTCTGGCCCCGCCCCCAATCTATTCTCTGCCTCCCGAGTCCCAGCTGATCGGCTAGAAGGAAAAAAATCAGGTCTCACTCGACAAAGAAGAGAAAAAAATAAGACACCGTAGCTTTAAATTGAGAAGCCTCCCAACTGATCGGCTAGAACCGATCCGCTCCTTGTAAACCGCTCGGTGGTGGTAGATTGGCAATTGAGGCCAAGCTGCCTGAAAGCGGTTTCCGATGCTCTCGGTGGTGGCAGAGCGGCAAAAAACTGTTTCAACTCTTGCTGCAGTGCGCTCCAAAAACAAATGGGTACACCTGTATGGCTCTGCAAGCAATTAAAAGCCTGGTAGACCAGTACCTCTGCTAAATCCTAAAGAATTGTTTGTCACATGACCATCAAACCACGCTCACAAAACAAGCCACGCCCACAAAACCATTAGTAAAAAAATTTAGAACCCACCCCTGTGTATAATGTTCATAGTTTCTGCAAATCTATACCCACTCATTTCTGTAACTGTTTGAAAAAGTCTTTAGTCTTTAGTCTTTATTCGATTTATATACCACCCTACTCCCGAAGGACTCAGGGTGGTGAACAGCCAAACAATAAAATACATAAATACAAAATTTAAAAAACAGAATAAAACCGAATTAAACAAATTAAACAAATTAAACAGACAGATTTAAAACACAAAACACAAAAGTGTTTTTATGCAAACAAAACAGTTTTATCCAGATTTGGCCAATGTGTAGGTTTGGGCCAAAACCACTCTCCACAAAAATCTAGATTAGTTTTATATATTTCCTTAATGTCCATGATTTTATGTATTGGAGAACAGTATCGCATGAGGTAAGGAAAGGATATATGCTTCAGCCTTATGGAAACTGATCAGAAATATGAATTAGGTCAGTTCCTACTGCAATTCATGACGAACGAATTATATTCACATCCATAGCAGACTATTTATGGATAAGAAGCTTGTAGAAATTTCCTACCAAGAATGATGAGCAAAGCAACAAGCAAGCCACTTTTTTTTTTTTTATTCGGAGTGAAAAAGATATGAATTATTCATTTTAATGAGAAAGTGGCTAGGGAGATAACATTCTTGCTCACCCAGACTAGAAGCTGGGTCAGCTAAAAAAAACCACTATGCTTAATCATTATGAAAAACTTTCAACCAGATCAAGGTAGGGAACGCACAGTCATCCAGATATTCTTAACTACAGTTCCCAGCAGCCCTAGCTTTCATGTCCAATGGCAAAGGTTTGGGGGAATAATAATTCAGTAATATCTGTATGGGCAATTCTTAGATTGTCTTTGATTCTAATAAGCAAGTCTAGCTTTCATATCTTTGTTCCTAGCTTCAGACTCAAAAGGATAATCTTGATGCTCTTTAGTTGGTTAACCCAACTAAAAACTGTCTGGCTTAATTATGTTACCGTCAGGTTTTAACTTTCCTAATTCAGCTATTGAAAGGGCATCATCACATCTAGAGGTACCCTCTAGAAGCGCGTTGAAACCAGTGGTGGAATTCAAATTTTTTTACTACCGGTTCTGTGGGAGTGGTTTGGTGGGCGTGGCAGGGGAAGGATACTGCAAAATCTCCCTTCCCACCCCACTCCGGGGGAAGGATCAGGGATGAAATCCAGCAGGTTCTGACAGGTTCTGCAGAACCGGGAGCAGAAATTCTGAGCAGTTCAGCGAACCGCTAGCGGAAACTTTGAGTACTTCAGAGAACCAGCAAATACCACCTCTGGCTGGCCCCAGAGTGGGGTGGGAATGGAGATTTTGCAATATCCTTCCCGCAGGAGTGGGGAGGGAATGGAGATTTTGCAGAATCCTTCCCCTGCCATGCCCACCAAGCCACACCATGCTCACCGAGCTACCCCCACAGAACCGGTAGTAAAAAAAAAATTGGGAAGGATACTGCAAAATCTCCATTCCCACCCCACTCTGGGGCCAGCCAGAGGTGATATTTGCCAGTTCTCCGAACTACTCAAAATTTCCGCTACCGGTTCTCCAGAACCTGTCAGAACCTGTTGAATTGAAACCATGTCTAAGATAGTGTTTTGCAACCTTATGATATGTGGACTTCAACTCCCATGGCTGGCTGGGGAATTCTGGGCATTGAAGTCCACACATCTTACAGTTGCCAAAGTTGAGAAACGATGGTCTAAGAAGTCAGAAACTAACATATCTCCTTTCTTTGATGATAAAATGAGTAAGAGATTAAGAAAACTGAACATAAAGCATCGGTAAACAACCTGGGACTCTATCGATGATCTAAACTACAAATCCTCAGGGAGATTTAAGAAAATGTGATATTTTACCAGAAAAATACAATAAAGGGAATATATATTTAATTTTACACGTGTTAACAGCAGCAAGAATTGTGTTTGCACAGCAGTGGGAAAACGAAGAGATCCCTACAGATGAAAATGTAATTTTAAAAAATATTAGAATGCGCAGAAAGGGATAGATTAACACATATAATTAAGGAGAAGGAAGAAACTGAATACTTTTTAACATGGGGTTAGTTTTATCAATGGCTAAATAACAGAAACAGAAGTTAAGATATTTAAAAGCATTAGAGAATGATTAATTACATAAGGAAAGTTCACTAAAATGGATAAGCAGATACTACTATTATTATGTGACCATTCTTATTTATTTATTTATTTATTTATTTATTTATTTATTTATTTATTTATTTATTATTTATTTATTTATTGAATTTGTATACCGCCCTACTCCCAAAGGACTCAGGGCGGTGAACAGCCAAATAAAATACATATAATACAAATGTTAAAAAACCATTAAAATACAATTAAATAATTGGCGCGAAAAACGAAATTTAAAACACCCCAAATTCATAAGACAAATTTAAAATTTTAAAATTTTAAAAATTTTAAAAATTTTAAAAAAGTTTAAAAGAGAGGTTAGGCCAGGCCAGGCCTAACTTAATGTTATTAATGTTATGAATATTATTCAGAGGTGGGATTCATTTACCTTCCCTACCAGTTCGCAAATTTGAGCGCACGTGCCACCTCTACACATGCATAGTAGTCACGCATTACGTCCGGGTGGGTGGGTGGAGCCTCCCACAGTCACCGCTACCAGTTCGTACGATCCAGAGAGAACCGTCTGAATCCGACCACTGATATTATTGTTATTATTATCATTATAATTTCTCAAAATTAATTGTACCCAGACAACACACTGTTTAGGTAGACATTGACTGTTTTATGTTAAATAAAAAATTTAAAAAATTGTTTAAAGAAAATGTGATACAACCAGACCATCTTCTGCAAAATGCAACAATGTCTTCTTGTGTTCCCCAGAACCTGACTGCCCCCCAAATAGCCATTATGAAGTCTGTGCCAGCCACTGCCCAGTGACCTGTCACAGCCTCTTCAATCCAGTCCTCTGCACTGCCAACTGTCGAGAAGGATGTGAATGCAACCAAGGTTTTGTCCTGAGCGGTGACCAGTGTGTCCCCATCTCACAATGTGGCTGTGTCCATCAAGGTCTCTACTACAAGGCAGGCGAGTCTTTCTTTGTCAATGGGTTTTGCAAGGAGCGGTGCACTTGTCACGTCGGTGGTATTATGGAGTGCCACCGTTCCTCCTGTGGACCCCACGAGGAGTGCCGTGTGGTGGAAGGTATCCAGAAGTGCCATTCAGATGCTCCCAAGAAGACTGGGACCTGTCACATAGCTGGAGACCCTCACTACATCACCTTTGATGGTGCCACCTTTGATCTTCAGAGCAACTGCACTTATACGCTGGCGAGGAGCTGTACACGCCAACATTCCCTTCCGCCTTTCTCAGTCAACATACAGAATGAAAGGCGATCCAGGGGCAAAATCTCCGTAACTAAAGTTGTATCTATCACAGCCTACCAAAACACCATTTCTCTCTTGCGGGAAAAGAGAGGCATTATCCTGGTAAGGAGATATAAATTGAAATATTACAAGTAGGGATAGGTGGGTTGCTTTTGGTTGGGAGTTTCAATAGCATGCAAGTTAAAGAAGCAAATGTGTCAGCACTTCAACCTGCATTTACTCTAGTGCTGACATAAGAAGGAGAAGCAAAGGCGTCTGGAAAGGGACGTTTGACTTTTCACTACTTATTTTCCCTGGAGATAATATCCCCTAGGAGATGGGATGGGCAGGGGGAAATTCTTTTGAGCTGGAGTAGATTAGGGGTAGAATGACTTGGAAGATGGCCAATGAGTGCAGGAGAGTGGGGAACGGAAAGGGAGGGTTTGGGGGCTGAAAGTCAGTGTTGGCTCCGATTGGAGTCAGGTTAGGATGTCGTGCTTAATAAATACGAGTTTTTCTTCAAAGACCTTGTTTGAAATGCAATTTATTTGAGATGACCTCGAAACTTGACAAAATGGTTGTATCAGCCACAAGGCAATGCAAATATTGACGACGTACATGTTGAGATGTCCATATGAATATAATAGAACGTGGGCGGAGAATGATTCTAGCTATTTTTTTTGTTGTTAGTTGCAAAGTCATGTCCGACCCATTGCGACCCCATGGACAATCTTCCTCCAGGCCTTCCTGTCCTCTACCATCCCCCAGAGTCCATTTAAGCTCATGCCTACTGCTTCAGTGACTCCATCCAGCCACCTCATTCTCTGCCATCCCTTTCTTCTTTTGCCCTCAATCTTTCCCAGCATTAGGCTCTTCTCCAGTGAGTCCTTCCTTCTCATTAGGTGGCCAGTATTTGAGTTTCATCTTCAGGATCTGGCCTCCTAAAGAGCAGTCAGGGTTGATCTCCTCTAGGACTGACAGATTTGTTCACCTTGCTATATCAGACAGCAAAAGCTTAGAGGGAAAGTAGGGTATGTTATGGGACCCATCAATTAGGAATGTACACCTAGTGGGACCATGAAAAAGGCTCTTCTCAGTGGTGGTCCTCTATGGAATATCATTCTCCCACCCCCACAAGATATAGTCGGTCCCCACCCTGTTGCTTTTCCAAAAGGCCCTAAAATGTGGTTTTTCTCAGTGGACCTCTGGACTATGAATGGAGATAAAGCTGATTAGAAGGTTATTTAATTGTATTGCTCCTACCATATGTGTGGTTGTGTATGTGTGTGTGGAGAGGGTAATGGGTTTTTTTTTTTTAATCTGGTGGATGTTTAAATGTTGTAACCCTCCCAGAGTCACCTATGTTTGGGCAGCTATATTAATTGTGTAATAAATGAATACATGGACAAAAGTGACATGTTCTTTTAGACGAACCAGAGATAACTGATCTTCTTCAATGTTTTCTTGCTTCATTCTCATTCCTTACCACCTCTACAGGTGAACGGTGCCATGACCTACTTACCTTTCCGCCTTGAAAGCGATAGTATGTGGGTCTTCTATCATGGGAGCAACATTGTTCTTCGGACGGACTTTGGCTTGTTTGTCTCTTTCGATCAACTCTACCACTTGATCGTCCAGGTGCCGGAAGCTTATCACAGCCAGATGTGTGGTTTATGTGGCAATTACAATGGGCATCCCCTCGATGACATCTCTCTGCCCACTGGCCAGCCGGCCCTAAGCGTGCAAACCTTTTCAGCTGCTTGGAAAGTAGCTGCTCCGTCTGCCGCCTGCACCGAAGATTGTGCCGCCGTAGTGTGTGGTGCATGTCAAGAGAGCCGGAAGGCCAGCTACATACATAGCACCCAGTGTGGCATTTTGCAGTCCTCTTATGGACCTTTCAGTGCTTGCTATTCCACCATCAACCCTACGGACTTCTACAACAATTGCGTGCATGACCTCTGCAAGGCAAGGGGGAACCCAGTTATTCTCTGCCGAGCTATCCATAGCTACGTTGCTGCTTGTCAAGCTGCTGGCATCCAGATCAAGCCCTGGAGGACAACAACCTTCTGTCGTAAGTCTTCTCCTAGGAAGGCAGTTTCTACGAAGAGTGGGAGCATCTCCTAAGGCAGAGTAGGGAGAATGGGAGGTTTGCAATAGCGGTGAATATCTATAGCTCGGGTGCAGTGGTGGGTTCCTCACGGTTCGGTCTGCTTCGGCTGAGCCGGTAGCGGTGACGATATGACGTCACCGAACTGGTTCTCCCACCCCCACCGCCCTCCCACCCCCCCCCACCCCCCCCACGTTATTCTTACCTTTTATTTGGTCCCACCCCCAATCTATTGCTGCCTCCTGAGTCCCAGCTGATGACTAGAGGGGAAAAAACTGTTTAAACTCTTGCGGCGGGGCTTCAAAGGGCCGTCCTACAGCTGATCAGTGTTAAAAGCAAACAAATGAGTCGGGTCGTAAGTGCGAGGACCTTCCAGAAATGACTCTGACCAGCTAGCCATGCCCACCTAGTCACATTACCTCCAAGCCACACCCACAAAATAAGCCACGCCCACAGAACGAGTAGTAAAAAAATTTAGAACCCACCCCTGCTCTGGCAGTAATGTTTTCTTCTCCTTGCAGGAAGAAATCCATTGCATATTATTTGAAGAAGAGTTGTAGCTCAAATGGGGTGGGGGTGGGGGGAAATACATGGTTTTGCCTGCAGGAGATTATTAGTTCAAATCTAAGCAGTGTCAGATGAAGGTTTCGTTTTGGTTGTCAAGCTAGTCAATACGGAACTCGAACAATCTCTGTTCTAACATACAGCTTCTCATATTGCTCTGTGGCTGCTGCCTATCTTCTCTTTTCAAGTAACTTAGTCTTCTTCCTTTCTTGCAGCTATGAAATGCCCGGTCAACAGTCAGTATGAACTCTGCACCCGGGCTTGTCCCATCAGATGCAAAGAGGCAACCGGCATCACAAAGTGCCCCAACCACTGTGCTGAAGGCTGCCAATGCAGAAAGGGCTTCTTTATGGCTGGGTACCACTGTGCCCCCGTCAGTCAATGTCGCTGCTTCAACAAAGGCATCTGGTTTAAGGCAAGTGAAGCAGTGGTGGGATTCAATTTTTTTTTTACTACCAATTCTGTGGGTGTGGCTTGGTGAGCATGGCAGGGGAAGGATACTGCAAAATCTCCATTCCCACCCCACTCCAGGGGGAAGGATACTGTAAAATCTCCATTCCCTGCCCACCCCACTAACCTGCTTTCCAGCTCTGTTCTCCTGTGCAGAGCAACAAAAGAAGACCCAGACGATCAGCTGGGACTCGATCAGCTGGGACTCGGGAGGTAGTGAATACATTGGGGGCAGGGCCAGCCAGAGGTGGTATTTACCGCTTCTCCAAACTACTCAAAATTTCTGCTACCGGTTCGCCAGAACCGGTCAGAACTGGCTGAAACCCACCTCTGAAGTGAAGGCAGAAATTCTCACGATTGCAATTGTTTTGTTCTATTTAGCTTTTCAGTTCCTGAAAGATAGGATAGGATAAGAGACTAGGAAGGTGCAGCTAAGTCCCTTGTTCTCCCTTTTGCCTGGACAAAACGTAATGAGTAGTGGAGGAAGACTCCTGGGTGACTAGACAATGGTTAATGGGGTGGGGGAGGGGGGACTGTGGCCATTTCCAACTAGGCAAGGCCCTCCCCAGAGCCCCCATTTTGTGAGAATGGTGTAGCATGTGCTGAAAATCCCAAAGGTGCCCGCTTAATTTTATTATTCATTCAATTTCTATAAGATGCCAACTCAACTAATAAGTCTTGGCGACTTAACCTTGGAAGGATGGAAGGCTGAGTCAAACTTGAACTGGTCAGCATCTAATTCGTGGCAGTGGAATGCAGAATCAGCCTGCAATACTGCATTCTAACCCCTGCACCACCAGGGCTCTTTATTATGATTGTGAAGTCTAGGACTACCCATAGACATAACGTTCCGTCTTCTTCCAGTTTTTCTCATAACAACCCATGGAGTAGACTGAGCTGAAAGGAAATGACTGATTATCTCAATAAAAGAACAGAGCAGGAGACATCTAGTCACTACTTGATTTTGGCTTTCTGCCTTTTCCGTTTCAGTGATGCATGTTGAATGGTCCTGCAGGGTTGATGATTTAGGAAGCAGAATAGCATCTGCACAGTAGCAAGTTGTCGATTCTCCAAAGTAGAAGAACTATAGCTGTACAAAGCAGATCTTATGGATGAACCGGGGTTGCCAGCAAACAAAAACATGTTGGCATTCTCACTGCTGCATCCCAAAAGAGTAAAATATTAAAGGATAAGGAGGAATGAAACTTGGCTCAATAGCAGTAACTGCGAGAGGGACAAATATGAGCCAGCTGTGGGCTGCAGCTGCCAAAAAAAGCCAATGCAATCCTAGGCTGCATTAACAGAGGGATCGAATCAAGATCACATGAAGTGTTAGTACTGCTTCATGTTGCCTAAGATCACACTTGCAATACTGCATCCATGTTTGGTCATCACAATATAAAAAAGATGTTGAGACTCTAGAAAGAGTACAGAGAAGAGCAACGGAGATGATTAAGGGGCTGGAGGCTAAAACATATGAAGAATGGTTACAGGAATTGGGTATGGGCAGTCTAGTGAAAAGAAGAACTAAGGGCAGTGGTGAAAGCCAAATTGTTTTACTACCGGTTCTGTCGGCATGGCTTGGTGGGCGTGGTGTGGCTTGGTGGACGTGGCAGGGGAAGGATGCTGCAAAATCTCCATTCCCACCCCACTCCAGGGGAACGATGCTGCAAAATCCCCATTCCCTCCCCACTCCTGGGGAAGGATATTGCAAAATCTCCATTCCCACCCCACTCTGAGGCCAGCCAGAGGTGGTATTTTCGGGTTCTCTGAACTACTCAAAATTTCTGCTACCAGTTCTCCAGAACCTGTCAGAACCTGTTGTATTTCACCCCTGACTAAGGGTGATATGATAGCAGTGTTGCAATATTTGAGAGGTTGCCACAAAGAAGAGGGGGTCAACCTGTTTTGCAAAGCACCGGAAGGCAAACAAGAATCAATGGGTGGAAACTAATCAAGGAGAGAAGCAGCTTAGAACTAAGAAGAAATTTCCTGACAGTGAGAACAATTAACCTCCACAACAGTCCCTTCCAACTCTCTTATTCTGTCTTCTATTCTGAATGGAAAGAGAAATGAAAATAAAAACGGGAATGATGATGATACCAGAGAGACAGTGGGAAAAGAGAGGTGATCCAGATTAATAGAAATTAAGGAATCCATCTATCAAACCCAATAGAAGTGGAAGGCTGATAATTAGATATCAGATAAGAAGGTTTTGCAAATATGCAATGATGCCACAGCAATTGTGATCATCATCATCTTATTAATGTAAGATATAAATACATCCTGCCGTGGATGCTGGCCATTTCTTAGCTATCCCCACCCACCCCTAAACCTGCTGTATTTTTTATTGCAGCCTGGGACTCCAACGATCACATCCAATTGCATGGAGAGATGCACTTGTGAACGTCAAGGTCATCTGACGTGCACTCCATTCCCGTGTGCAGCTGGAGAAACCTGTGTACTGAATAATAACAAATGGGACTGTGTCCGGAAGGAAGGACACTGCACTGTTGCCCATGAACACATCTTCACCTCTTTTGATGGAGTATCTGGAAAGCTTCCAAGTGAGGGGTCCTTTGAGATCACGGCCCTTGTCAACGCGAAGTCAAAATCATGGTTCCGGGTGGTAGTGCAGGTGAAGAAGTGTCCCCAGTGTGCGACACCCAGTGTGGTCTCCGTCACTGTCTATTTCCACAAACTGATTGTGCTGGTGAATAAGGATAGCTCAGTCTCGGTAAGAAACGGCTACTGGCAGATGATAGCTCTCATGTTTTATTCACCTATTCTACTCTACTTATAGTACTATCTATCTCTTTCTTCCTTCCTTCTTTGCCTTCCACATACAAAAAGTATGGGATTTCTAATCACCTAATTGCCTTTCCTTCCCTCTTTCCTTTTCAGCTAGTTGTCTCTGTCTGACCTAGACTGCCACAACTAATGAACAAATCAATGAGGTGTAAATTGTATAATGAAAGGTACCAGTAGCAACTGAGATGCAGCTGCAGTGAAGTTATAGCCTATGTACTCTTAGGAGACTAGGAGGTAACACAGAGATCAAATGAATGAAGGCAGATATACGTGTCCCAGGATAATATTGCAGGGTCCGATCTGGGTCAGTCCCTGGAACTAGAGCAGTGGTGGTATTCAGCTGGTTCTATGCGGTTCAGGCGAACCGGTAGTGGCAGCGGCGGGAGGCTCTGCCCAGCCACCCCGGATGTCATCACACCCCAGTTTTGACGCTCTGCATATGTGCGGAAGGTCCTGCGCTCACATTTGCAAACCGGTAACGAAGGTAAGTGAGTACCACCCCTGGACTAGAAGTTTAGTCTTCCGAGCTTTCAGACTCATGCTGGAGCCCATCCTCAGGGAACGTCTCTCTAGCAGAGTGTGTGCTTTCGGCTATTCTGAGTATGGTATTTATATGGTGCCTGTTGTATGTGGCTTTTTTAGTTGTTGATTGGGGTGTTGATGGCTGGCTATTAAGTCATCGGCTGTTGTTTTCTTGTGCTGTTAAGCCCTCACCTCCTAAGCTGGTGTTAAAGCAGCATTCCTGTTGATTGATGAGGGGCCTGTTTCCCAGCTTCAACCCATGCTGTTTTTGTACCTGCTCATCCAACAATCTTAGTAGCTACAAAACTGAATGCATACATCAGAGATTAAATGTCTATGAGTTAACATGGCAATTTAGGATGGAAGAATTAGGTGCAGATTGATATACAAGTGTACAGTTTGCAGAAAATTCACTTTCCACACTGCTGCTGGCAAGGAAAACAGCTGAGGCACAGCAATCCACTCTACCACGCTGATCAGCTGGGCTTTGGAAAATGGAAATATAGGTAAGTCTAATGCAGGGGCAGGAGGGCAGTCCCACTTCAAAATCGGAGCGAAGCGGTTCGCTCACGGCTGAAAGTCGGCGCTAACGGTTCACTTGAACTGGTGCGAACCAGTAGAATACCACCACTGATGTTGATGCTAAAGGAACTGTAAATTTAGTCACCATTGCATTCTCTGGCTGTGGTAAGTACTGATTTTCTAGAAAAAAAATTGCCACTTTCTAGCACTCTTATTCACCGCTGGTTTCCTCCCGTATCTTCCACAATTCAGTATACAATGTCTCCAGGTAACCTGTGGATTTGCATTTTCTAGGTGAACGGGCATCCTGTGCACCTCCCAGCTCAGCCTTCCAAGGAGGTCTCCATAACCCTGGTCCAAGATACGGTGGTAGTGGCACATGAATCAGGTGTACGGGTTCTCTATAGCACTGGGGGTGACTTAACAGTGACAATCAGCGCAACCCTGGCCAACAAAGTGTTCAGATCCTGTGGGAACTTCAACAATAATGGTGCAGATGACTTGAGGCTTCCACATGGGAAGAAGGCCCACACTATTACTGAAGTCCTGAACTACTGGAGAGTTAGAACAGGAATACAACAAGGTACGTAAGGATAGAAATGTCTTTCTTTTTTTTAACATTTTTCTAGTTTTGCTCTCTAATTTAACCCCATCTTTAGACAATAAATGGGACGCGATTGCTCAGTGGCTAAGACGCTGAGCTTGTCGATTGAAAGGTCGGCAGTTCAGCGGTTCGAATCCCTAGTGCCGTGAAATGGGGTGAGCTCCCGTTCCTTGTCCCAGCTTCTGCCAACCTAGCAGTTCAAAAGCACATAAAAAATGCAAGTAGAAAAATAGGGACCACCTTTGGTGGGAAGGTAACAGTGTTCCATGAGCCTTTGGCATTTAGTCATGCCGGCCACATGACCACGGAGACATCTTCAGACAATGCTGGCTCTTCGGCTTTGAAACGGAGATGAGCTCCGCCCCCTAGAGTTGGGAACGACTAGCACATATGTGCGAGGGGAACCTTTACCTTTACCTTAGACAATAAAGTGGAAACTAATCCAGGAGAGAACCAACCTAGAACGAAGGAGAAATTTCCTGACAGAACAATTAATCTGTAGAATGACTTGTCTCCAGAAGTTGTGGGTGCTCTAACACTGGGAGTTTTTTTTTTTTAAGAGATTGGATTTGTCTGAAATGGTATAGGGCAGGGGTCTTCAATCTTTCTGACTTTGCAGACTGGTGGTGGGGGGGATGGAAGGGTATGGTTCCACACAAGCAGCGGGCACACATACTCACATGAGTTTGCACAGGTAGGTAGGTCCATGCAGCCACCGCTCACACAAATCGAGTTTTCTGAGATACAGCACCTGCCACTTGTGCAAATGGAGCTTCGTGTGCAAGTATGAGTGCCCACTGCTCACGCAAATGGAGCTGCATGCACGAGCACGAATGACCGCCACTGGTGTAGCCCAGTTCTGAACGCGTCGCAGCCCGGTGGCAGGCCTCAGCCTGGGGTTTGTGAACCTCTGGTATAGGGTTCATGATCAAGGAGGGGGTTGGATTTGAAGACCCCCAAGGTCCCTTCCAACTCTGTTGTTCTGTTAAAGAAGAAACTGAACATCATGTTCCCATCAGTGCCCACTGGTGCAAACATCTAAGTGCACCATAGCCTGGCATTTGACCATCCATGCTTAAGGAAACGTGATCTACTTAATGTTTGCCCCTCTTAATATTAACGTCTTTTCAAGCTTCATATGGAAGTGCTAAACATTTATTTATTTTTATTCATTTATTGATTTGTCAAACACGTAAGATAACAGATATAAGTATAAACATGATTATGAATATAGTATATGCAATGGTGGGATTCAAATAATTTAACAACCAGTTCTCTGCCCTAATGATTTCTTCCAACAACCAGTTCACCAAACTGCTCAGAAAGTTAACAACCGGTTCTCCCGAAGTGGTGCGAACCGGCTGAATCCCACCACTGAGTATAAGGATACGAATAAATGGGGACAGTAGGATAGGGATGGTAGGCACGCTGGTGTGCATAGACATGCCCCTTACAGACCTCTTAGGAATGGGGTGAGGTCAACAGTAGACAGTCTAAGGTAAAGTTATAGAGGTTTGGGGAAGTCAGGTAATGCATTCCAGGCATTGACCACTCTGTTGCTGAAGTCGTATTTTCTGCAATCAAATTTGGAGCGGTTTACCTTGAGTTTGTATCTATTGTGTGCTCATGTATTATTGCAGTTGAAACTGAAGTAGTCATTGACAGGTAGGAAGTTGTAGCAGTTAATTTTATGTACTACGCTTAGATCAGACCAAAGGCGGCATAGTTGTGAACAGAGGAGTGGAGTACTCTTCTTGTGAAATATCTCCGGACTCGCTCGATTGTATTAATATCCGATATTAATCGGGTTCCAGGCAGATGAGCTGTATTTGAGAATTGGTCTAGCAAAGGTTTTGTATGCTCTACTTTGCAGTACAATATTACCAGAGAAGAAGCTTCGCAAGATTAGGTTAACAACTCTTAATGCCTTTTTGGCAATGTTGTTGCATTGAGCATTTATCGCCCTGAGGGGGAGGGATGGCATATGGTTGTTTGAAATTCAAAATACCAAACACTTTTTTCTTTCCTTTTTTTTTTTTTTTAAGCTTATTTCAAAAGCCACTCCTATACGGCACCTTGATTCAAGATCAGTTTTCATAACACCAACATTCCCAGGAATGCAGTCTGGACTGTATCATGGATGGATGGAAGAGAAAATTCTTTTCTTTATATGAACCCATTCGATTAGCATCTCTGAAAATCTGCATTTGAGCACATTGGGCAATGGCGTTTACAACTAAAATGGTAAAATTATGTATATTAAAAATCCACAGACGCATAAGTATTTGGAGAAGAGAATCCACAATGGCATTGCGTTAAGGGAAATGGATGAGAAAGGGATTCCCCAATGTGTGCAAATTTTGTGTGAATTTTCATGTATTTTTTTAAAAAATGTATATTGAATACTGAATGCTGGGAAATTCAGCAAATTTGACAGATTTACCTTTTCCTACAAGCAGGAATATCTTCTAGTGCAAGATTCACTAACTTTAGTAACTTTAAGCTAGCATGAGGAATTCTGGGAGCTGAAGTCCACATGTCTTAAAGTTGTCAAGACTAGCTGTAGAATTCTGGGAGTTGAAGTCCATGTGTCTTAAATTTGCCAAGGTTGGGAAATTTTGTTCTAGTGTCCCAGACTACAAGTGATCAACTGGTCTTGTAAGCACAACATAGCATCTTTTGTTCTATTGCCAACAGCTACCTCCCACCAACTGGATTCACATATCCTACAAACCTACTTATTAATTGAGATCACCAGCATAAGCTCTGGTTTGTTTCCAACACTGAGCGAAACCTACATCAAACAAGCAACACTACTACTAATGTAATGCTGATGTCTGAATCCCGCCATTGTTTCACAAATACCGAAGCCCCAGCAGTTGAGATGATTGTATTTAACTTGGATTCTAGCTAGGATCTGCTTTTTTTAAAAAAAAAAATCTACTTTCTTTGATGTTTTACATTAGTTACCTACGAAACTTCAACATGATCTGCTGAATTAATGTGGTTACTGTATTTGACTTGCAAAAGTTCAGTTGACCACAAGGTGTCACCAGAGATTTCCACCTCTTCGCTGCTGTCTAGTGGTTATTCAGATACTTGCAATCTAGATATAGTAGCTCTAAATATACATAGTAGCTGTTCACGGCAACATAAGGTTTAGATATATAGCTTTTATTTTACTTTATTTTTTTGGTGAGGGAGGTTGAGTGTTTTGGATCATTTTGAACTAACGCTGTTGAAACTGTTAGAATCAATTAAAGCTTTTGATAAAAGATTTTTGCAGTTTTCCGTGCTGTTTACATTAAACCTGTTGCAGCTTTAACAGAAACATTTACACTGTACTCATACAGTTTTCTCTGTAAGCCATTCCAAGGAGGAAGAATTTAGCAGGCTCTGTAGAATGGTGAGAATAGGGGAAGGTAGAATTTAATTGGTTGCAATGTCTTTGGGTTTTAAATCTTTCTTGTACACATAGAGGCAACCAAATGCACATACAGGTGAACAAATCCACCTACAACTTTGCTAAAGGCTGTAGCTGTTTCATTGATTCGGCCCCAAAGATAAGTCAGAAGAATTCCGTAAACGTGTTCTCTCATTCAAACCTCACATCCATCACCTGTCTTGCATTCAAAGAACCCACTACCCCTTTTAAATAAACAATGATCCCTCGTCACAATCAAAGCCTTATGCTAGAAGCAGGAGGAGGAGGTTCAACCATGATCTAGTTGCCATGGGGGAAAAAACAGCAATCTAAACAACGAAGATTTGAAGCAAGATTCTTTATTAAAATACCCTATAACAGTGATTTCTGGGCTCCCGGCCAAACTGACTGAGATATAGCGAGAAAGACAATAGATTGAGAAAAGAGATGGAAAAGGTGTATTGACAATCATTAAGCATGCAGATAGAAAAAGCACCCAAATCTATATGGGCAATGAGGTAGTTAGATTTGGCCTTGAAAACAGCACCCCAGTTTCCCTGTTCCCCCTTATTCCTTTTGTTATGATAATCAGATGAGCCTTTTTTCAATCCTTCTTCACAAAATACAAGCCTTGTTATCCTCTTCGTGCTCCCTTCCACAGGATCACACTAAACTAAATTATGATGGCAAGGGGTCCTCAAACAACGAATCAATTTTTAATTAAGATGAATCTACTTTTACAGAGTTTTAAATTCCACGTCGCTTAGCTTCATCGGAGCAATTCCTATGGAAACTCAGACCTCCGGAAATTTCTGTTTCCCACGTCAACGTCCTTTGATGGTGAGGCTTGCCGAAGAACTTCCTTCTTGATTTCAATCTACTATCCCATTAGCATCATCAGATCAGCCGGTTCAATCTTATCCCTAGGCACACTAAGAAGTAAAAGAGAGATAACATATAAGAAGAAGGAAGGATGTTTGAGAAACGGCATCTAGCAAAGAACACGAAGCAAATAGGAGTTTTTAGAGAGCACAAGAGATTGCCAGCACAAGAGAACTTAGGATACTAATTTCCCCATCAGACCGATCTTACTGCCGAGATCTTGGTCTTCTTTGGCTTGGTTAGCTTCCCTGTCTCATCTTCAGCTGTTCCTATCTGTTATGTGGGTTCTCCTTTCTCTGTGTGTTGATGGCTGAGTGTTGTGATAGGGAGGTGACTGAACCAAGTAGATCAATGAGGGAGAGGAACACAAGCTATAAAAAATAGGGTCAAAGGCAGCCATGCATAAGAAGTCATCACTACCTGGTGCCAAAGCTCTGATGATGATGATGATGATGATGATGATGCCTAGTTTGGTGATATACTGTTTACAAGAAGAAACAACAAACACCAAATTCCCAACATTTCAATCTACACATTTTTGCAGAACAACTGCCCCTAGGAAAACCTTTGCACAACTAGTGGATTGCCGTGCCTCAGCTGTTTTACTCACCGGGGCTGCAGTTGAAGGTAAATTTTAGACTGGTTTGGAAATGAAGCACCTGTGTGCGGAGAGCGTGTTTGGCACACGTGCGCTCAGCGAACCATTTGTTACACTGGTTGAATCCAGTGAGCTGGATGTGCCTTGCCCTGGATCAGAAGGTCCTGTTCACTGTCTTTGGTCACCTCCAAACTGGATTACTGTAATACACTCTATACAGGCTGCCCTTGAAAATCACTCAGGGATTACAATTGATCCAAAATACATTAGCACGAGTAGCGAAGGTGCATTTAAGCATGCCCCAGACAACACCACTCATTTCCAAACTACAATGGCTTCCTATAAGTTCCAGGTGCAAGTCAAGGTCTGAGGAGTCCTTGGTGCTCTCTGAGCTTGGTTGTGGCCGGTATTGATGATGCTACCTAGTTTGGGTAATGAAAAATAACCCAAGTGCAGACATTTCATTACCCAACTAGATAACATCATCAGTGCCAGTGGTGTGGGGTTTGCTCTCTGTTCATAGACAGTAGCTTGCCCTGCCAGTGTGAAGGATGTGTGGTTTCTTCCTTAGAGAACACCAAGAACGCCTCATTTCAACCCTGAGCTACAAATATGCTCCTTTATTGGTAGTTCAAATTCTGAGTGATGCGGTGGCCTAGAGGTGGAGCTCTTGCCTCACAATCAGGAGGCTGTGAGTTCGATCCTAGCTAGAGGCAGTTATTTCTCTCTCTGGGCACAATGAGAATATATCTGCTGAACAAAGCTCCGCATTGATGACAGGAAGGGCATCCGGCAATTGAATGGAGCTCTGCTAGCTCCATTCAGTTGCCCAGACTCCACCCCGCAAGGGATTATAGAGTCGTTAAATGATGATGATGATTGGTAGTTCAAGGTCTGTTTGCCACCTATAAAACCCTACATTGCACAAGTTATTTGCAGATATCCCTACTGACACATACTCATCCCATACCCTCCAAAAGATTGGGCATGCTTCATGTTTCTTCCCTGACATGATGCCATCTGATGGGTCCAGATGACATGCCTTACAGTTGTGACACCAGCTTTCTGAAATAATCTGCAAAGTCCCACGTATGCCACCCAAAAGCTTTACTTGCATGCAGATTTTTTTTTTTTTCATTCGTGTCTACAGAAGGAGAAGCTTCAGGATCCCCGATGCTTCCTCTAAAACGGATGGAGCGCCTGGGAGACGTAAGGTACATACCAGAGCATTTTCAGTGCAAGGGAATGTGTATAAATCTGATCTCTGTTAAATATGTCCAGGAGGTCAGACTCTGGTATTTCCAGCCATTCGCTCTGGTACATTTACAGTTTCGTGATTTACAACAGAATAAAATGTTGTTATCTATTTCAGAGGGGAAACGTTCTGGTGAGTGACAAATGGCTCCCAGATGCAAGCATATCCTTCTCCTGCATTGAGGGCAGCCAAAGCTCTTAGCTCTGTCTGTCAAATGTTAACGGCCCCTCATTCTCCTCTTCCGAACACCACCAGATCACGATGCTAGATCAAAACACCGTCCGTTTCCCAGAGCGTTTTTGGAGAAATCATTGGAGGCAATAACTAAGAGCAGAGATGGCATTCAGACCGGTTTGGACCAGTTCGGGCGAACCGGTAGTAGCGGTAGTAACCGGAAGTAGTAGCGACCTGCGGGTGAGGTGGGCCACTTGCCCTCCCACCTGCCCTCCCGCCCTGGTGCTATGCCGTCATATTTAGCCACATTTTCAAGCTGTGCACATGCGTGGAAGCCATACGTGTGAGCAAAGCACATGTGTGGGAGGTCGTGCACATGCACACTCACATTTTCGGTGCTGGGCGAACCGGTAGGTAAATGATGTGAATCTCACCCCTGGCTAAGAGCCAGAGAAAGGCATCAAAAATGTTAAATGGAAAAAACGACGTCCACAAACACCTTCACTGCATTTCAAAGTCATAAGAAGCCACTGAAATGTCAATGAATGTTCTTCTCTCAACCCAGCACTGCTGCCTTACAGCGGTTTCAAGTCAATGTCCCAAAGCTGTTTTTTTTCAAGAGGCAACTGTGTTTTCTGGCTTTTCTTTGAAGACGTTTCGCTTCTTATCCAAGAAGAAAGTCCAGTTGCCTCTTGAAAAAAAGCACCTTTGGGACAACCATGACCTGGATGACTGAGAATCTCTATTAGACTTTCAAGTCAATGGTTCTTTTAGAAAGTTGATGGCTCAGCTTGCTGTTTTTAATTCAAGCAACGGTAAAGTTTTCCCCTATCCGGTCGTGTCCAACTTGAGGGGGCAGTGCTCATCTCTGTTTCTTAGCCGAGGGAGCCAGCATTGTCAGAAGACGCTTCTGTGGTCATGTGAACTATATGCTGAGGCACATGGAATGCTGTTACCGTCCTATCAAAGTGGTACCTATTTATCTACTCACATTTGCAGAACTTTCCAATTGCTAAGTGGGCAAGAGCTGGGGCAAGGACAGGAACTCATCCCGTCTCACGCCATTTGGGTCTCGAACACGGGCTGTCCACTTTCTAGCTAACTAACTCAGCATCCTTAACCATTGAGCCATCGTGCCCCTCCCCCTTAATTCAAGGAAAGCCTTATTATCAGTAGATTAGCCTGGGAGACAGAGTAGGGAAAAATAATCAAAAATTCATTTACCAGAGTAGCGAAATCTCTGGCCGTCCAAGACAACAAGAGTTCCGGAATGTTGCCGACATCCACTCCGCCTGGTCCCTTCAAGTCATCCGCTGGGGTGTAGTTGAAGTTTCCACACACTCCGCACACTTTCCCTGCCAAAGCTGGGCTGACAGACACGGCTATTCTGTGATTTGGGCCAAATGTTATTTGAACCTGAGGTATCTGCAGGACAATCACATCACCGGTCAAGTCAAACTTCACTACGTTGGTGATCTCGACTGGGATTCTCACCGGCAGTCCATTCACCTGGAACACACGAACAGAGACCAACAAAGTTAGATAGGGATGCAAGGAAAATATCCGGTTGTGTTGCCGCCGGAGCAGGGGGTGGCGGATGGGAGGTTATTTTATGATGTTACTTTATTAATTTATTATATGATTCTCTCTTTTATTAATTTTATTGTTTTTTATAGGAGGTTTTTATATTCTTCTAAGCCGCCTTGAGTTGCCATCTGTGCGAATAGGCGGCAATATAAATTTCCTAAATAAATAAATTCTCCTCCAAATGCTGCAGTGAGTTAGGCCATCGCTTGCTTTTTGTTTTTCTTGGTTTATGTCTCTGCTACAGTGGTGGGTTCCTCCCGGTTCGGTCCGGTTCGGCCGAGCCGGTAGCGGTGATGATATGATGTCACCGAACCGGTTCTCCCCCTCCTCCCACCCCCCCACCCCCCCCCCACGTTATTCTTATCTTTTATTTGGTCCCACCCCCAATCTATTGCTGCCTCCTGAGCCCCAGCTGATGACTAGAGGGAAAAAAACTGTTTAAATTCTTGCCGTGGGGCTTCAAAGGGCCGTCCTACAGCTGATCAGTGTTAAAAGCAAACAAATGAGTTGGGTCGTAAGTGCGAGGACTGGTCGTAAGTGTGAGGACCTTCCAGAAATGACTCTAACCAGCTAGCCACGCCCTCCTAGTCACCTGACCTCCAAGCCACACCCACAAAATAAGCCACGCCCACAGAACTGGTAGTAAAAAAATTTAGAACCCACCCCTGCTCTGCTACCTTGTATGGATTTCCAGGTTGGTGGCACGCAACACCTTATGGGTTGCTCCAACACTGGAGGTTTTTAAGAAGAGATTGGGCAGCTGTTTGTCTGGAATGGTACAAGGTTTCCTGCTTGAGCAGGGGGTTGGACTAGAAGGCCTCCGGGGTCCCTTCCAACTCAGTTATTCTGCGATGCTAAGTTAAGAATGGAAACTATACAAGCTTGAGGTGATTTAATCTGCAGAACAGGAATAGTTTACTTAGTACCTTGTGGCGGGGGGTGGGGGGCTGCAGGGGCTCGGGAGAACCTCTAGCTAAGATTCTGTGCAGTTCAGAGAACCCTCAAATCCCACTCCTGGCTGGCCCCATCCACCCTCTCCTCTCCCAGGAGTCCCCACGCGGCCCATTTTGGATGCAGGGTAAGTGCAGGTCGCATGCGGAAGCTCGGGGAGGGTGAAAAACGGGCCTACCGGAAGTTTGGGAGGGCCAGAAATGGGCCCATTTCCAGCTTCCAGAAGGTCTCTGGAGCCTGGGGAGGATGTTTTCACCCTCCTGGAATCTCGAGGAAAGGTTCCGGAGCCTGGGGAGGGCAAAAACACCCACCACCACCCCGCCGTGGTGCAGGAAGCCAACTAGGCCATGCCCACCATGGCCACGCCCACCCAGCAACCAGGCAGAGAACCCCTTGCTAAAATTTTTGAAGCCCACCGCTGCCTTGTGGATGGTTTGGGATTATCGTTGCTATAATTCTCTATCAACTGCGGTACGTAAAGCTAACTAAACGTCTTCTCAAACCCAGTTACCAGTAGAGAAAACAGTGAGAAACAAACAGCTAGCTCTGAGACCCAATTGTTCAGAGCCTCAGATCCGAGTTTGTCACTCTTTGGAAATTAAATCACCCAGCCTCTTACTTACTTGAGTTGGCAGCTATAGAAATTGAATGAATAAATAAAATTAAGTGGGCACTTTGGGGATTTTCAGCACATGCTATGCCATTCTCACAAAATGGGGGCTCTGGGGAGGGCCGTGCCTAGTTGCAAATGGCTGCAATAATGTTAGGAAGAACCAGGCCCAAGGGATCAGGAGACAAGGGGGCCAGTTTCCCTCCCCCTCCCCCAACTAACCATTGTCTAGTCACCCAGGAGTCTCCCTCCCCTACTCATTACATTCTGCCCAGGCAAAAGGGAGAACAAGGCACTTAGCTGCACCTTCCTATCCTATCCATCAGGAGCTGTGGTGGCCCAGTGGTTAGAATTGCAGTATTGCAGGCAAACTCTGCCCATGGTCTGAAGTTCGATCCTGACTGGCTCAAGGTTGACTCAGCCTCCCATCCTTCCGAGGTTAGTAAAATGAGAACCCAGATTGTTGGGAGCAATATACCGACACTGTAAACTGTCCAGAGAGTATGGGGCCGTATATATTTATTTATTTATTTATTTATTTATTTATTTATTTATTTATTTATTTATTTATTTATTTATTTATTCGATTTATATGCCACCCTTCTCTGGAGACTCAGGGCGGCTTACAATGCGTTAAGCAATAGCCTTCATATTTTTGTATATACCTGCTTAGTAGGGCTTTTTAGTCCCCCCCCCCCAAGCGGTGTTCTTTTTTATACAAAGTCAGTTTATTGCCTCCATAATCCGGGTCCTCATTTTACCTACCTCCAAAGGATGAAAGGCTGAGTCAACCTTGAGCCTGGTGAGATTTGAACTTGCAGTAATTGCAGGCAGCTGGTGCTACTTAACAGCACTTTAGTCTGCTGCGCCACCAAGGCTCTTTGTGATATAAATCTATAAATCTATAAATCTATAAATCTTTTAGATATAAATCTAAGTGCTATTGCTACTGCTATTTTCTGAACCCCATGAGCAAAATATCAGTCTCATGTTGCCTCACCCCAAGGCTGCTATGATTTCTGGGTTAGCAAAACCATCTCTTCCCTTTTCCCTACAATGCAGTGTGGGCCTCAGTTGCATGGCAGAGAACGACTCGACCGTGTTCCCATGTAAGCCAAACCTGTGACAACGTTTCAGATGACACAACTAATCTTGCAGGAGTTCCCATGAAGGGCTCAAGGGAAGAAGTATAGATAGTCTTCATTTTATAACAACAGCACTAAGAAAAAGTAATTTATGACCGATTTTCATACTTATGGCCAGTGGTGGGTCGTTCCCGGTTCGGTCCGGTTCTTGAGAACCGGTAGTAAAAGTGGCAGGAGGCTCCGCCCACCCGCCCTGACATCATATTTGGCGATCTGCACACATTCCCGTTGCGAACCGGTAGTAAAGGTAAGTAGAACCCACCCCTGCTTATGACCCTTGTGGCATTCCCATGGCCATGTGGTCAAAATTCAGACACTTAGCAACTGATTCATATTTATGACGGTTGCAGTGTCCGGAGTCACGGGATCACTTTTTGTGACCTTCTGACAACCAAAGTCAACGGGGAAGGCCAGGTTCATTTAACACCGTGTTGCTAACTTAACAACTGCAGGGATTGGTTTAACAACAACAGTGACAAGAAAAGTCATACAAGGAGCAAAACTCACTTGTCTTGCTCAGCAACATAAATGTTGGGTTCGATTGTCGTTGTAAGTTGAGGACTATCTGCAATAGGTGTTGTTGTTTTTTTTAATAGGTCGTGAATAGAACTCCTTCCATGGTTTAGTTTCCACTTACCCAGACTTCTTTCTGGTCGTTTACCGTAATCAATGAATTTTTTAAGAAGAGGTACAAGGTGACAGTGGTCGTTTGGAGAGGCAGGCACGAGGTGACTCTAGCTATCAGGCGGAACCAATCGCCAGAGAGGGTGTCGCAAAGGGAGACCAACTGGTAGGCTCCAGGAGTAACCACATCTCCAGAAAGGCCATCGAAGGAAGAGAAATGTTGACCTGGTATCATTACGCAGCGGCCTTCAGTGGGGAAGCAACCCCGTACCCCGTCTCTCACTCCACAAGCTTCACCAGTTCCACAGCCGTAGAGAAGGCAGGACAGCTCGTCGGGGCCATTGCATGTACATTTCATCTTACAATCCGGAGAGATCCAGCTCTCTCCTTGCTGAGAAAGAGAAGGAGACGTGCCATGAAAACAATACCCCCATAATCAGAAACTGAAGCTTCATCCTCTCTAGCTAGGAAAATACAGTAGTGGCCAGAAATTGTGGAAACCTTTTGGGAAAAGTGTATTTTCTGAAACTAGCTAATAACACCACTTTTTTTTTTTGGAGTAGTACCATAAAATTAATATGTCAATGGAGAGATAATTTAATCAAGAATGTAATGCAATAACTTTTATGATTTAGGATTTGCTATTAGAATAGCAGTTACAGTATAAGGAAGAAAAGTGAAACACATAGAAAAAACGAGGTATATAAAAATTATCACATCAGTTAATCCTTAGTTGGGTAACCTTTAGCATGAATTACGGCCTTACAACGTCTTCCCATGGAGTGAACCAAGTCTTTGAGTTCTGCAGCTGTTATAATGGGAAACCAAAATTGAAGGATTGCTTCTATTAACTGGGTTTTATTGCTGGGTCACTTCTGACTAACAAGTTTCTTTAGTCAGCTGCTCCATAGATTTTCAATTCGGTTAAGGTCTGGGCTATTCCCAGGCCATTCCAACAGCAGAATAGGATTATCTTGAAACTCCGGGGGGGGGGGGGAATGGTGTTATTGGCCATCAAACCTCAAAAATACACTTTTCCCAAAAGGTTTCCACAATTCTGGCCACTACTGTATATGGAGATTTCTATCACACGGGTTGCATTGTTTTTTTTTTTTAAAAAAAGAAACAAGGATGAGTTTTGTTTTCCAAAATTCAAGAAACAACAACGCCAAAAGAATAATAAAATTATGAACAACAATAAACGGAGGGAGGGAAGTTCAAGATGTTCCCAAATCACATGGTTGACATCAACAGGAAAACAATTGCAAACATCAAACACCATCTGCAATATCTAATTTAATAAAAGCGAGGGAAAGTTAGAGGCATTCGGGGGTGGGGGGGTGTAGCGCTATTATTTCGTGCATTACTCAAAATTACGGGCTCAGCCAATTTGGAAAGAGGCTGGAAGAGAAGAAAGAAAAATGAAGATCTAACGGCGATGCAGAAAAACCCTCCGTGTTGGATATACAGATGGCTGCAAAAGCGCCAATGTTTGGGGGCTGAATATTCCTATCCAGGGAACAGGAATTTTTCATTAAATTTTAAGCAAAATATACATGTATGCGTGTGTGTGTGTGTATGTTTGTGTGTGTGTGTGTGCACGCCTCCATTCACACATTTGTAGCTTTTATTCTGCACACAAGGGGTAGAAACGTGCTTAGGATTGAAAGGCAGCCCTTGAAATCAGAGCAAGAGACTGAATTCCATTTATGGAGTCCATAGACTTTGGCTGTTGTACAACATGATCACCGCCATCATTCATAAGAGTTGTTTGTGGCTCAGTTCTTTTATTGCTCTGCTATGAAACTGCTCCAAGGGCAATATAACCAGCAGAGTGTAGTATCATTTCCTAAAATAGCAAATTCAGGTGGTGAGTTACGAGAGGAATTGAGCCAAAACTGCGGTTGTTACATGCATGGAGAAATGCAGAGTTGAAAAAGCCTAGAGTGGAATAAACCCCTCGGCCCTTTCCCTCCAACTCCCATCAAAACAGATAAATAAATAAATCTGAATTAGCTCAAGCATGCTTAATAGGAGGGAAGAAGGTGGGTTTTCCCATCAATCGGTAAGCCAAGGTGGACAGAGGACTCGTTAAATACAGTTTCCTTCCTTAACACCAGCATGAAAATCTTTTAAATTGTTGTGTGTTTTAACTCAGGGAATGGCTTTAAAAAAGTCAAGTTGGGTCATATATATGTATGTATATATTAAGTGTTTACCGAGATACCTGGTCTACCCCAACATGTGGGAGGGGGCATTCTGCTCCCTTTTGCCTTTCAGTTCCAATCCAGGAGCCCTCAAGCAGTCGCATTCACGACAAACCATTTTTATACCAAATTTGCGACTGGATTGGAGCGGAAAGGCAAAAGGGAGCAGAATGCCCCCTGCCACATGTTGGGGTAGACCAGGTGTCTCGGTAAACATTTAATCTTTACCCTGGCTCAAGCTGATGAAGGGAGGAGAACTTGTGGCTCAGAAGGTTAATTCAGCTGCCTAACATGCGGGAAGCCCAAGTTCGAATCCAAGTAAGGGTATGGCTAGCTGATGAAAGCTAAAAAGCTTGAAATAGATCTATACTAGTCTCCCTTTATTTCTTTATCAGCAAAATATAAATTTGGTATGTATGTATGTATATATATATATTTATATATAAAGTGTTTTTCTATCTAGGCACCTGGTCTACCCCAGCATGTGGGAGGGAGCATACTGCATCTCTTTCGCCTTTCAGCTCCAATCCAATGATATTATACCTTCCCGACACCCCTGCCCAGAACTGGGCAAAAGTGTTCAAATAAGGCCACCATGATGTGATCCAATGCATTTATATTTCCAATATGTAAGGGCTGCCCCAAAGAATAAGGGGTCAAGCTATTCTCCAAAGTAGCTGAAAGCAGGAGAGAAGCAACCGGTTGGAAACTAATCAAGGAGAGAAGCAACTTAGAACTAAGGAGAAAATTCCTAACGTTGAGAATCATCGATCAGTGGAATGACTTACCTCCTGACGTTTTGGGTGCTCCATCACTGGAGGTTTTTAAGAAGAGATTGGACAACCATTTGTCTGAAATGGTATAGGGTTTCCTGATTAAAGCAGGGGGCTGGACTAGAAGACCACAGGGTCCCCTTCAACTTTGTATTTTATTGCACATTAAAAAAAAACAGGCAAAGCTTCCATCCCCCCATCATGGTTGACATTTTAATTTTTTCCTTCATAACCTTGGAATTCTCCATTTAAGGAAAATAGTTGATTTCTGGAAAAGAGGGTAGTCCAAATTAATTTAAAAAAAAAAAAAAACCTTCTCACCTGGGTGAGCCTCCCTTCATACCAGCACCCACACTGTTGTGCAGTCACACAGGCCCCTCCGTTTGCCCATGTTCCCGCATTGCACACGCAGCCTTCGACGCACGGATCCACACACACGAGATTTTTTGCACAGGTGCCCTGGCAGTTCCGAGCGCAAGGCTCATAATGGGTCCCAGGCAGGCAATTCAGAGGAGCTGTGGAGCAGAGTTCAATTATATGAGCAAGCTACTAATTTCACTTACATGAGGAAGCTACTAGAAGAGATTTGAAGGCTTTTTTTTTTCCTATGGAAAGTACATGAGTCAGATCAGAAACGAAAAATGAGGAGGAATGAGTTTTTCCAGCTAACTTCTCCTAATTTGTTGCGACATGAAATCATCATCATCATCATCATCATCATCATCATCATCCAACTGTATAGACTTCTCGATTCTCTGCCCGGTTACTGGGTGGGTGTGACCTAGTCGGCCACCTGCACTACTGCAGGGGGGGCTGTTTTTGCCCTCCCCGGGCTCCAGAGGCTTTCCTTGAGGTTCCGGGAGAGCGGAAATGGCCTCCCTAGGCTCCGGAGACCCTCTGTTTCCCGAACTTCTGGGAACCCCATTTTTCGCCCTCCACGAGCCTCTGCACATATCCTGCACTTACCTGCATCCAAAACAGGCCACGTGGGGACTCCTGGGAGGCGAGGGGTGGGCGAGGCCAGCCAGGAGTGGAATTTGGGAGTTCTCTGAACTGCACAGAATCTTAGCTAGAGGTTCTCCCGAACCCCTGCGAATCCCCAGCAGCCCACCCCTGCTTACATGCTACCATGGCCGAATTCACCAGCCCTACTAAAAAGGGTCCCCTTGGCAGGTAACACCAATCTGAACATGATCCAGAAAAGGAAGGATCCTTCGTTATGCATATGTAGTCCTAAAACAGCAACTTTGGACGGCGACATACATTTTCCACGAATTTTAAAGAGCAGGTATACATGTACCTCTGTGTCCAAGCTCAGGGCAAAGTTTTCTCTTTATGCTTGGATGAATAGAATCGTTACCTCCCCCAAGGAAATTAGCCTGAGAAAAGGGCTCTCTTGGCATGAAGGGAAGCTGCCCTTTGGAAGCTATTAGCAAACAGCTATTAGCTGTTTCCAGCATTGTTTAGCTCTGGTTTTTTTTTTTTAACACTTTCCCCATAATCTTACAGCTAGTTTTAGAGAGCCAATTTGATGCAGTAGTTAATACATAAGGCTAGAAACCAGGAGACCGTGAGTTTCAGTCCTGCCTTAGGCACAAAGCCAGCTGGGTGACCTTGGGCCAGTCACTCTTTCTCAGCTCGGAGAAGCAGGCAATGGCAAACCACTTCTGAAAAAAAAAAAGCTACCAAAAAAAAAAAAAAAGGTAGTAAAACTGTCGGGAGGCTCTGCTCACCGACGCGGACGTCATCAAAGTAGGTCTCATCAGTTCACCTCCAGACCTGGGGGCTGTTGACTCTCCATCTGAGGGATGCCTCTGTCTCTGTCTCTGTGCCAGCTCCATTCCCTCTTCCCCCTGGGAGCTCTCAGGTTGCCTTGATGCTAACCCTGACTCCCACACCTCCTCCTCCTCCTCCTCTGATTTGGCTGCTGGAGGGGCCGGCAGCTGATGGGCCACAATAGATTTATGCCAAATAAAATCATAAATAAATCAATGGGCAGGGTTCATACAACATGCTAAGCCTTTTTTTAAAAAAAAAATCTTACTAAATTGGAAATGTACCGGATTATCATGCTGGGCAAAATTGCCTCTTGGGTCTTTAGCAGATCGGATTAAACATTAGGGGTAAGCACCATGTGAAAAACTCTCCATCTTGACTTACCGCAACGGGTAAATGGTCTCCACACATCAATGGTGGCACCAGCCAGCTGACAAGCCGTTGCATAGGCCTGAAGGCTTTGGCAGAGGGATTCTATCGCTCCGTAACTGGCACACAGCCTGGCCACGCAGAACTTGAAGAAGTGATCTGGGTTAACGATGGCATGACATTTACTGAATGGACCTGGAACAGTTTGGATCAACCCACAGTATTCTTTGCCTTGGAATGTTGCTTCCATATTTCCATCACAAACAGAGCATTTATCCCTGCAGGTTTCCAAGCATCTGCCACTTTCAATTTTCCAAAAGTTTGCAAATTCGATTAAATCTTGGGCTGGCCTCCCGTCGGGCAAGAAGAATTCATCATTCTTGTCCTTGTTGAAGTTGCCACAAAGCCCCTTCAAGATGCCCTGGTAGATACCAGCTACAGATACTGCCACCCAATCACCGTGGTCATAATAAATCCGCAGGCCCAAATTGTTACGAATGAGTACAATTTTTCCCTCTTGTCTCGCCGAGACGTCTCCAAAGTTAGCTGGCAAGCGAAGACGCTCTCCGTTGACCTATGCAACGAGATGCAAGAAACAAGACTGAATCCGATGTATCTATTTGCGATTTTGTCTCTTAATGAATATCAGAGGAATGAATGAACTGCAGGGTGTTTTTTTTTCTTTTTACAACCCCGTAGTTCCTATTTGGGGTAGAATCATGATGACTGGACGGAGCTAAGAGTTTACTGGTCGGATGCCCTTCCTGACACCTATGTGAAGTTCGCAGCTGATATTTTTTCTTTGTGCCCAAGGAGGGAAACATCCGCCTCTCCCCAGGATTGTGTGTATCTGTCTGTCTGTCTGTCTGTCTGTCTGTCTGTCTGTCTCCCTCTCTCTCTCTCCCTTCCCTCTTTCTCTCTCTGGAGGCTGTGGAGGCCAAAAACTGGCCCGTTTTTGGCCTCCTGAGGCCTCCACACATCCTATTTTTGGCCTCTCTGGCCTCCAGAAAGTGGGTGGGGGCTGGTGGGTAGGTAGGGTGATGTGGGCGGGGCAGCCTGGTGGTCCCACATGGGCCGGATTAATGGCTTCGGCAGGCCGTATCCGGCCTGTGGGCCATAGTTTGAGGATCCCTGCTGTAAGATATGGAAGATTTGTTTCATTCAATAAAAGCCTTCTGGGAGAAATCAGTTAGCCTCATTTCCCCTCATGGTAATTTAGGAAGATTGATCCAAACCGATTTTGGGTTTTGCTGATTATTTAGGCTTGTTGTTACAGACATGGCTAGTATATATTTACTATGTAAAAGTAAAACATTGTAGGTTATTACATTATTATACTGTGGCAAAAAAAAAAAGTCAAAAGTCAATGCTTTTGTCTTTCTTTCCCCTTTCCCCTGCACTTTCCCCCCCCCCCCTTTCCCTTTTCCTCCCCTCTTTTCCCATGGTTTTCATTTTTCTTTTCTGCATTTTATAATTTGATCAACTAATTTAAAACAAAATGGAACCTCAAAGGGAGACCGATAGATACTCTTTCCTGTACCTGAGGACCCAGATTGTCGGGGGCAAGATGCTGACACTGCAAACCACTTAGAGAGGGTTGTAAAAGCACTGTGAAACGGCATATAAGTCTAAGTGCTAAGTGCTATTTCTCCCCTCCTTTCCTTGGTCCTGGTGGCACAGTGGTTAGAACGCAGTATTGCAGGCTAAACTCTGCCCACAGCTTGGAGTTCGATCCTGACTGGCTGAAGGTTGACTCCACCTTCCATCCTTCCGAAGTGGATAAAATGAGGAGCCAGAATGTTGGGGGCAATAGGCTGAAACTGTAAACCACTTAGAGAAGGATTTTAAAAGCACTGCGAAGCGGTATATCAGTCTAAGTGCAAAGTGCTATTTCTCCCCTCCTTTCCTTGATCCTGGCGGCTCATCGGTTAGAATGCAGTATTGCAGGCTAAACTCTGCCCACAGCTTGGAGTTCAATCCTGACCAACTCAAGGTTGACTCAGCCTTCCATCCTTCCGAGGTTGGTAAAATGAGGACCCAGAATGTCGGGGGCAATAGGATGACACAGTAAACCACTTAGATAGGGCTGTGAAGCAGAATATATAAGTCTAAGTGCTAGCGCTATTGGGCACGGGAAAGACTCACCAAAATTTCCCAGTCCTTGTCTCTTTGAAGAACGATCTGGTAGTCAGAAACCTGAATCTTGACTTCCTCGATGCCAGTGTGTCCAGCTGAGAGGATAACAGAGAACTTGTGCTTCTCGTTACTTTGGACAAGGACGTATGAGCAAAGAGCTGGCAGTGAATATTGCACGCCATCAAAGGTGACATAATTCCAACCGTCCAGTGCATAGCAGGTGCCCGGTTCCCTGGGGAAACAAACTGAGACGTCACTGACCACTTTGCAGGCGTCCTCATCAGAGCAGAAGTCGTAACACTGAATCGTTCCATCTTCCATGCATCGGCAGCGTTTCCGGCAGAAAATATTGGAGAAGAATTCCTCGCCTTTCTTGTAGTATTTGCCCTCGAATTCACAGACGCATTCCTGGAGCAGTACGCACAGGTTCCCGTTCAAGATGAATCCCGGGTTACAGATGCAACCTTCACCGCAAGGCGCCTTGCACATAAGGGGGAGCTGGGGGTTTTCACAGGTAGCAGCACAACGGGTCCCACAGAGTTCATATTGAGAGTTCACTGGGCAGTGTTGAGCTGGTTAAGGAAAAATAAGGGGATGATCAAGCCAAGTTCCGGAAAGGTTGAGCTACCATGCTGTCCACAGCAAAACACCTACAGAATAGAATAGAATAGAATAGAATAGAATAGAATAGAATAGAATAGAATAGAATAGAATAGAATAGAATAGAATAACAGAGTTGGAAGGGACCTTGGAGGTCTTCTAGTCCAACCCCCTGCCCAGGCAGGAAACCCTACGGCACTTCAGACAAATGGTTATCCAACATCTTCTTAAAAACTTCCAGCGTTGGAGCATTCACAACTTCTGGAGGCGAGTTGTTCCACTGATCAATTGTTCTAACTGTCAAGAAATTTCTCCTTAGTTCTAAGTTGCTTCTCTCCTTGATTAGTTTCCACCCATTGCTTCTTGTCCTGCCCTCAGGTGCTTTGGACAATAGCCTGACTCCCTCTTCTTTGTGGCAGCCCCTGCTATCATGTCTCCCCTACTGTACGGGTAGTCCTCGACTTATGACCACAACTGAGCCCAAAATTCCTGCCTCTAAGCAAAACATTTGTGAAGGGACTTTTGCTCCATTTTACGATCTTTCTTGCCACAGTTTTTTAAGCGCTTGTTAAATTGGTACCACGGTTGTTAAGTGAATCTAGCTTCCCCCTTGACTCTGCTTGTGAGCAGGTCGCAAAAGCGGATCACACGACCCTGGGACTGTGCCACTGTCATAAATACGAATTGGTTGCAAAGCATCTAAATTTTGATCACGTGACCATGGGGATGCTGCAACAGTCATAAGTGTGGAAAACGGTCATGTTTTTTTCAGTGCCGTTGTAACATTGAACGGACACTAAATAAGCTGTTATACTGTAAATCAAGGATTACCGGTAATCATGGTTTAGTTCCTTCTGATGTTATTCTAGCTTGGGTTCGGTTTCAAAAGAGGCCACATGTTGTCGGGGACTACCTGTATTAGGTGAACTTAGGTTCTTCCAAGCGATGCCAACAGCAAAATTATAAATGGATTATGTTCAGCAGATACAGAGAAATGAGGCTGAAAGAAATATTCTTCACTTTGTGACAGGGAATTAAATGTGAAGTCTGGAAGCTACAGCCATAGGCAGGTCCTGGATCAACATTTAATCCAGCATAGATGAGGTGGTTAGATTAGAAAGAGAGAAGACTCTTCCATCAAGCACTATGGGAGGGATTAATGTTGGCAGAAGATTAATTAATCATATTCATTGCCGCTATGAGATAGTTTTGCATTATAAGTCTCATAAATATGTTGAAAGAACAGGAAGATCACCTGCAGCTATAGCTACTCAGCTTGCGGTTCACTGATGAACAGAAATATCATAAAAATAATCTTTGGCATAACTGTAGTTATCATAACTGCTAGGCCGCGTGATCAGGATATATAGCAGCTACAAACCAATTCGGCTGAAATGTACCAGCTGCATTAACTATTGGAGTTTCTCAAGGCACTCTAGCTCTATAGCGGTAACTGTGAGCGGGATCTTGGAGTCCTAGTGGACAATCACTTAAATATGATTGTGCAGCAGTTGTGCAGAGGGATAGATCACACAAAGCGTTAATATCACTTTATAATGACTATGCTTGGAATATTGCATCCACTTTCGGTCACCGTGATATTAAAAAAAGATGTGGAGACTCTAGAAAGAGTGCAGAGAAGAGCAACAAAGATGATTAGGGGACTGGAGGCTAAAACATAAAGAACGGTTGCTGGAACTGGGTATGTCTAGTTTGATGAAAAGAAGGACTAGAGGGGACATGATAGCAGTCTTCCAATATCTCAGGGGCTGCCACAAAGAAGAGGGAGTCATGTCAGCGGTGAAATCCACTTACCTTCGCTACCAGTTCGGGAACGGGAGCACATGGGAGCGCTATGCACGCGGATGCCTCTTCTGTGCATGTGCAGAACCTTCTGCGCATGTGCAGATGGTAAAAAAATGAGACGTAATGACGTCCCGGCAGATGGGCGGAGCCTCCCGCCGCCGGCACTACCAGTTCGGCAAGCCGGATAGAACCAGGGGAGATTTCACCACTGAGTCAAGCTATTCCTCAAAGCATTTGAAGCCAGGACAGGAAGCAAGGGATGGAAACTAATCAAAAAGAGAAGCAACCTAGAACTAAGGAGAAATTTCCGGACAGTTAGTACCATTAGTCAGTGGAACAACTTGCCTCCAGAAGTTGTGATGTTCTAACGCTGGAAGTTTTTAAGAAGAGATTGGACCGCCATTTGTCTGAAATGGTATAAGGTCCCCTGCTTAAGCAGGGGGCTGGACTAGAAGACCTCCAAGGTCCCTTCCAACTCTGTTGTTCCTTTATTCAACTGCTCTCTTTGGCTCACACACACACACCCTTTAGCCCAACCCTCCAACGCTTCAAGTCCAAACTTACGGCAGAAGATATCCGTCCTCCAATTCTGTAAAGGGATACTTCTGGCCTGACAGGCTGCTACGTAAGCGGCAATAACATCACACCAAACGTTCCTCTGTCCCCGAACTTCACAGGTCTTTTTGATACACTCATCAAAGGAAGGTGCAACTGGAATGACTCCATGGCAGGAAGCGAAGGGCCCATCCAGTCGGCTCAACAACCCACAGAACGAATCTTGTTGATAGCTTTCTAATTCAGCGGCGGAGCAGGGAGGACATTTTGGGGAACAGCCTGGAGAGCAGCCTACAAACCAGTTTTCCCCGTATTCTTGCGTCGTCTCATCGGCAAGGTTTCCATTGGCGTTTCCGCACAGCCCGCACAGATGTCCTGCAAAGTTCGAGGGCACGGTTGTTTGAATGTCGAGGTTTTCTTTAACGAGTTTGACCACCAGGCCAAAATGTGTCTCAAGGACAAAATGGTGCCCGTCAAAATTAACCTTAATTTTCTCCTCGAAGTTGAAAGGCAGATTTACTGGGTTGCCATCCACCTGAATAAAAGAACAGAATCTGATTTTGTTTCTCTTCTAATTAAACTAAACAACCCCCCCCCCAATTCCCAGCTCTTTTAAGTGCTGGGGGGGAAAAAAATAAATGTTTGGAAATACAATCTAAACAAAGGTAGGTATTTTGGGACGCAGGAGAAACAGGTATTTGAATGTTGACCTTTACGATTTTCTGCTTTTCCCCGTAATGAATTTACTTTAACTAGATTAATCAACGCGGTTCAGTCTAACAAATTCAAAGTAAATTACACAGGTTGAAAAAGCCAGCCTTTCTTGCTGCAGAACCAGAACACTTTTAAACTTAAGATTGCGTATATTTCTAAACAACACTTAAACACCCTCTGCCATTAAATATGGGTAGATGCATAATTGCCTGAAGATCACATGTGCCTCTTCAGATTAAGTGTTGCAGTCCCCAGAGGATCATATTGCTGAAATTCAATTCTGTAAAATAGTAATTTTCAGCAACATTATATGTGACCCATTTTTAAAGAATGGAAAACCCCAAATAAGCATGTTAATATTCTGGGCCGATCAATACACCGCTTTTCTGTTATTAAAAAAAAAACTAACTACACTCAAATCACAATAAAAAAATATCAGCCTGTGCCTCTTTGGTGAACTAAACGTATCATAACCATTCTATCCAAAGCCAAAAAAATTCTAATAATGGTAATCCTATTATTATAGCAGTACTACTACTGCAAAATGTGTAAACCCTACAAGGGCAGTAAATGTTCTGTTTAATTACTATTTAAATTTTCACCCTGCCGTCATTCGGTATTGACAGTCAACCTGATTACTGAATTAACCACTTCTCCTAAATCTACACCAGGAGTGTCAAACTTAAGACACATGGGTCAGATCCGGCATGCTTAGATCTGGCCCATGGGTCTACCCTGGAAACGGCACACAAGCTCCGTTTTTGGCTGCGATGACCTCCTGCAACTCCCCTGCCAGCGAAAATGGAGCTTGGGAAGGCCGCATATATCCCTTGTCAGGCTTCGAGGTCGTCTCAAATAAATTGCATTTCAAACAAAGACTTGGAAGGAAAACTCCTATTTATTAAGCACGTCATTCTACACCGGGCTCCATCGAAGCCAACACTGACTTCCAGACCCAAAACCCTCCCTTTCCGTTCCCCACTCTCCTGCACTCATTGGCCATCTTCCAAGTCATTCTACCCCTAATCTACCACTCCAGCTCAAAGGAATTTCCCCCCTCCCATCCCATCTCCTAGGGGATATTATCTCCAGGGAAAATAAGTAGGTGAAAAGTCAAATGTCCCTTTCCAGACGCCTCCGCCTCTCCTTCTTATGTCAGCACTAGAGTAAATGCAGCTTGAAGTGCTGACATCCCTCCCGAGCTCCATTTGTGGCTGCAACAACCTCCTAGAACCCTCTGCCAGTGAAAACGGAGCTCAGGAGGGTCTCCTGAGCCCCATTTTCACTGGCAGAGCATTTGGGCCGTCACAGGCACCCCCAACATGAGTGACATTGAGGTGCCCCCCCCCAATGTCAAACACAACCCTGATGCGACCATCAATGAAATCAACTTTGACACCCCTGATCTACACCATATGTTGATCTGGAAATTAATCCAATGGTCTGGTTTCACAGAAAACCAGAAAGGAACCATTAAATCGGAAAACAGGACAAGAAACACTATCCAAGGTTAAAACCAACCTAGTTTAGCACGTCATGCAAATGCAGCAGTTTGATCTTAAACTGACCTGGTTCAGCCTATTGAGTAAAAAGATCTTACCTGCACCTGGTCAGTACGGACAGTAATGGTCTTTCCGTACACTTTTAATATAACTGCACGGCCTTCAGGAGCTAGGTTGTTCTGAGCCGAGAGGTCAAACGGTATGAGATCAGGCCTGGGAAGGCAGACTTTAGACAGTTGGTAGATGCAACGGCCCTCAAACCTATAGCTGTGCCCATCAAAGGTGATGTATTCATAGTTTCCTGCAGAGGTGCAGGTGGAGGTGCTAGGGTAGCACCCCCGGACTCCGTTGACCAGTTTGCACTGCTCTCCAGTCTTGCAGGAAGCTAGGGTACACACCACGGCCCCAAACTTGGAATCACATTTGCAGCGCAAAGTGCAGTCCTTGTTCAAGAATTCTTCATCGGGGTTGTAGTAGACACCATTGTGCAAGCAACCGCAGCTTTCAATGGGCACACATTTGTCGGTGCTAAGGACGTAGCCGTCATTACACTGGCAGGTTTCCACACATTCCAGTGTGCAAGGCACGGGCGTGTTGCGGGAGGCACATGTCTCTGGACATCTACTTCCACATTGCACAAAGTGGCTATTTTCAGGACAAGGGAGCGCTGTGAAAGGAAGTAACTATTAAGTAGCAATAGCAATCGCACTTAGACTTATATACCGCTTCACAGTGCTTTTACAGCCCTCTCTAAGCGGTTTAGAGAGTCAGACTATCAGCCAAAACAATCTGGGTCCTCGTTTTACCCACCTCGGAAGGATGGAAGGCTGAGTCAACCTTGAGCCTGGTGAGATTCGAACTGCCAAATTGCAGGCAGCCGGCAGTCAGCAGAAGTAGCCTGCAGTTCTGCATTCTAACCACTGCGCCACCGCGGCTCATAGTAACTATGATTTTCCCATTCTCTAAACTCCATGTAACCAACCATCTTTTCTATACATTTTCCATACTTGGGCCAGATATTTTCATGAGCCTCTATGCTCTTCTACACTGATCCATACCCATCAGTGCCCCTAAAATCTAGGCTTTCCAATTTTCCTGCAGAAAGCAAAGTGACCAACGATTGCTCTCATCAGCCCTGTTAAGAGCTCCTATCTAACAAAGTACAGGTAGTTCTTGACTTACAACAGTTTGTTTAGTGACCGTTCAAAGTTACAACATCACTGAAAAACATGACTTATGACTGTTTTTCACTTGACCATTGCAGCATCCCCTTGGTCACGTGATCAAAATTCGGACACTTTGCAACTGACTCATATTTATGAAGATTGTAGTGTCCAAAGGTCATGCGATCACCTTTTGCGGCCTTCTGACAAGCAAAATCGAGGCGGAAGCCAGATTCACTTAACAATTGCAGTCATTCACTTAACAACCGTGGCAAGAAAGTGGGACAAAACTCACTTAACAAATGTCTCACTTAATAACAGAAATTTCTGGCTCAATTGTGGTAGTAAGTCAAGGACTACCTATGTTTCTTCCACAACAGGGGTGGGTTCTAAAAATTTTTACTACCAGTTCTGTGGGCGTGGCTTATTTTGTGGGCATGGTTTGATGGTCATGTGACAATTCTTTAGGATTTAGCAGAGGTACTGGTCTACCAGGCTTTTAACTGCTTGTAGAGCTGTACCGGTCTACTCATTTGTTCTTGGAGCGTCCTGGTCTACCCATTTGTTTTGGGAGCGTCCTGGTCTACCCATTTGTTTTTCGAGTGCACTGGTCTACGACCACACTGCCTTTTAACACTGATCAGCTGTAGGGCAGCCTTTTGAAGCTCTGCGGCAAGAGTTTAAACAGTTTTTTTTCCTTCCAGCTGATCAGCTGGGACTCAGGAGGCAGCGAAAAAAAGGTAAGAATAATGGGGGGGGCGGGAGGGCCCAGCTCCCGAACAAAGAGAACCAGTTCGGTGATGTCATATCGTCACCGCTACCGGATCGGCTGAACCGGGCTGAACCAGAAGGAACCCACCACTGTTCCACAAGTACAACAAAATTTGCTTAAATACATTGTCTATCATTTGTCTGAAATGGTATAGGGTCTCCTGCTTGAGTGGGTGAGGGAGTTGGACTAGAGGACCTCCAAGGTCCCTTCCAACTCTGTTATTCATTGAACTCAATTAGATTTTTTTAAAAAAAATACTTTTGTTTTTGCTCCTCACTTACATCACGTTGGTCTTGTACTCGCCTTAATTGTTGTTAGTATGGATATTGGACATCAAGCTACAACACTGTTCGGGAGACCGAATGTTCAACACTTACGGCAATTGATGGGGGTTCTCCAGTCACCAACTTGGCGTCCTTTCTGATGGCAAGCTTGAGCGTAAGAGTTCACAGCTTGGCACAGAATGCCATGGTCTCCTCCGTTCATACAAACATCCAAAGCACAGTTGTCTAGGATAATGTTAGGATCTACAACCGCATGGCAATCCTGGAAGGGTCCATTTGAGACAGAGACTATCCCACAATGTTTATCTGTTTTGTATGTTGCCAGCTGTTGTGGATCACATGTAGGACATTTTCCACTGCACTCGTGGAAACAAAGGGGATCTCCATCTTCCACTTTCCAGGAAGTAGCCCAGATGATCACATTGGGCAATAGGAAACCCTCTGGGCTTCTCAACTCATCCCCTGGCAGCTGATTGAAGTTACCACAAAGTCCCCCGGTGTTTCCATAATAGCTACTAGACAGGCGGGCGTCTACTTGCCAATTCCAGTCATAGGTAATCAGTAGACCAAAGTTGAGCTGCACGTTGGCAAAGTTGCCACTTGAGAAGATCCGGATTTGACCTCCCAGAAGAGTTATGGGCAGGTTGAAGGTCGCACCATTAACCTGTGTCAGAGGGGTTAGAAAAGAAATCTGAAAATCTGTGCTTTTAATAAGCAAGAGAGAGATCAGTTTGAGTTGGATGTTGGATTTCCCATCAGCCAAGATGTCAGCACATCAAGATGCATTTATCCTAGTGCTGACATAAGAAGGAGAATGCAGGCGTCTGCAATGGGACGGTTGCCTTTCACCTACTTATTTCCTCTGGAGATAATGTCCCCTAGGAGATGGATGGGAGGGGGGAAATTCTTTGAATTGGAGCAGTAGATTAGGGGTGAATGATTGGGAAGATGGCCAATGAATGCAGAGGAGTGGGGGAAGGAAGAGGAGGGGTTTTGGGGCTGTCAGTGCTGGCTGCATGGAGTCAGTGTAAAAGTTGCCATGCTAAATAAAATGGAAGTTTGTTTCAAAAAAGACTTTGTTTGAGATGCAATTTATTTGAAGACGGCCTGAAAACCTGACACAAATAAGGAAAGGCAGACTGCAAGAAAGACACGACACTCAATTACTCAGCAAAAAGCATTCTAGTCCTTGACTTATGGCCACAATTGAGCCCAAAATTTCCATTGCTAAGGGACACAGCTGTTAAGTGAATTTTGCTCCACTTTATGACCTTTCCTGCCACAGTTGTTCAGTGAATCACTCCAATTGTTCATTTAGTAACTCGGTTGTTAAGTGACTCTGGCTTCCCCCCGTTGACTTTGCTTGTCGGACGGTTGCAAAATGTGATCTCATGACTCCGGGACATTGCAACCGTCATAAATATGAGTCAGTTGCCAAGCATCTGGATTTTGATCACATGATCCGGGGGATGCTGCAAGTCATTTTTTTCCAGTGCCGTTGTAATTTTAAACGGTCACTAAATGAACTGTTGTAAGTCAAGGACTTCCTGTACTCAGTGGTGGGATTCAAATAATTTAACACCCGGTTCTCTGCCCTAATGATTTCTTCCAACAACCAGTTCACCAAACTGCTCAGAAAGTTAACAACCGGTTCTCCCGAAGTGGTGCGAACCGGCTGAATCCCACTACTGCCTGTACTTAAAAAAGACAATGAAGACATTGGAAACATTTTCCTCCTAGCAATTTGATTGGCAACTGCCCAGAGGTGGCTAAAAGATGGATAGCTATGTAAATGTTTTAAAGAAATAGGATAGGGATGGAAGTACAAAGTGAATGTCCAAAATACTGTAGCTAATGATAAAATTGCCCTTACCCGGACTCTGCCATTTTCTCCTTTATGGATGCTGATTTCTTGTTCATACACATGTATGGTAACAAGTTTCACATAGGAGACAGCCTGGTTACCGCCTCGGTTTTCATTCTTTATCACCACTGAGAAGGGTACAAGAGTTTGATCGATGCCTGTCGACTGAACGAGCACATAGGAACAAGTGCCTTGGAAGTCATAGCTGTAGCCATCAAAGGTATGACAATGTGGGTCCCCCCAGCACCAACAGTGTCCCGTGTAGTCTGGGACACAAACAGCCTGTCCATCCTTGACCTGACATGTCTCCTTAGGACGGCAAAGCTTAACTTTGCAAGGATCTGGGGGGGGAAAAAAAAGGCAGAACATAGAATCAGAGAAGGGACCTCAGGGGTCTTCTACTCTAATCTCCTGCTCAAGATAGGAGATCATATTCCATCCTAGTCAGAGCCCAGCCTCAAAAACATGTCTAAATAGGACGGCATAGAGTGGGGCGGGTGGATGGGCTCACCCGCGATTTCCACTACCGGTTAGCCCAAACTGGTCTGAACCAGTGGTGGGATTCAAGTAATTTAACAACTGGTTCTCTGCCCTTATGATTTCTTCCAACAACCAGTTTGCCAAACTGCTCAGAAAGTTAACAACCGGTTCTCCTGAAGTGGTGCGAACTGGCTGAATCCCATCACTGATCTGAACCGGCTGAATCCCACCTCTGATCCCAGTCAAATGATGGTTCAGTCTATGTTTGAAAACTTCTCGTGATTGAGCACCTACAACTCAGTAGCCAAACTATTCCACCGATTAATTTGTTCTCGCGGTCAAAAAATTTCTCCTTACTTCTAGAGTTGGAGCTTTCTTTAATATGCTTCCCCATTTTATTTCTGGTGCCTTGGAGAATATGTCAATCCCCTGTTCTCTGTGATAGCCCTTCAAGTACGGGGAAAGAGTTACAGTAGTGGCCAAAATTATGGAAACCTTTTGGGAAAAGTGTATTTTCTAAAACAAATAACGAATAACACCACTTTTTTGGGGGGGGAGTGGTACCATAAAATTATATATCAATGGAAAGATAATTTAACCAAGAATGTAATGCAATAACTCTTATGATTTAGGATTTGCTATTAGAATAGCAGTTACAGTATAAAGAAGAAAAGTGAAACACGTAGAAAAAACGAGATATACAACAATTACCACCATGTCAGTTAATCCTTGGTTGGGTAACCTTTAGCATGAATTACGGCCTTACAACGTCTTCCCATGGAGTGAACCAAATCTTTGAGTTCTGCAGCTGTTATAATGGGAAACCAAAATTGAAGGATTGCTTCTATTAACTGGGTTTTATTGCTGGGTCGCTTCTGACTAACAAGTTTCTTTAGTCAGCTGCTCCATAGATTTTCAATTGGGTTAAGGTCTGGGCTATTCCCAGGCCATTCCAGCAGTGGAATAGGATAATCTTGAAACTACCAAAAAAAGGGGGTATTATTAGCCATCAAACCTCAAAAATACACTTTTCCCAAAAGGTTTCCACAATTCTGGCCACGACTGTATCACCCTGCCCCCAAACCTTCTCTTTGCTAGGCTGCAGAAAGTAGAAATTAAGTCTAGAAGAGGATCAGTATAAGAGCCACGGTGGCTCAGTGGTTAGAATGCAATATTGCAGGCTAACCCTGTTCACATTGCCAGCAGTTCGATTCCCTCAATCCTGACTGGCTCAAGGTTGACTCAGACTTCTATCCTTCCAAGATCGGTAAAATGAGGACCCAGATTGTTGCACTGTGAAGCAGTATGCAAGTCTATAGTAAGTGCTATTGCTATTGCTATCAGTATGTCTCAAAATGTATACCTCTGCAGCAGGGGTGAAATCTACTTACCGTCCTTACCGGTTCGGAAGCCCCCGTGTGCGCTCGTTTCGGTCCCGCCCCCGTGTGCGTCACAGGCGCGTGCAGACCTTCTGCACATGCGCAAAACCTTCTGCGCATAAACAGAAGGTAAAAAACACATTACCTGGCTGGGTGGGCGGAGCTATGCTCCACCGTCGCTACCGGATCACCGAACCACCGGCCAAGATTGCTACCGGATCGGGCGATCTGGTCTGATCCGGGAGCATTTCATCCCTGCTCTGCAGTCGACTGTCAGAACATGCTTAATCTGGTTTCACAAGTAACCCATTTTCATGCTTATATTGAAGCATATACTAGCCTGGGTTCAAATAACCAAGGCTTGCACGCACCCCACGTGAAACCACACACAAAAATCTACCACACATTAAAAGCAGGGGTGAAATGCTACTGGTTCGCACCGGTTCAGGCGAACCGGTAGCGGCAGTGGGTGGTTCGGTGAACTGGTAGTGGCGGAAGCGCGAGGTTCTATCCACCCGCCCAGACATCTTTACTTCCTGGTTTTAACCAGGAAATAACCTGTTTTTGACCCTCTGTGCATGCACAGAAGGTTTTGCACATGCGCAGAGGGTCTAAAATTGCACATGACCCCCGCGCGCACAGCACACACACTTCCAAACCGGTAGAGAAGGTAAATAGATTTCACCCCTGATTAAAACTAACATGTTGAGCAAATATAGCCATTACGTTAGTTGGTGACTTGATTAAGCATGTTGAACAAACATAAACTAAGTAGAAGTTGTATTAGACCTATGTATAAAATCTTCACAGCTATATAAATGCTCAGAAAGGCATTCTGAGAAATAGAAAGAATTAAAGTCCCTCCCATAGCAGATACTGAAATTGAAATGCGTGCATTTCACGCAACACTCCATTCAGCTTTAGTCTATATACCCACAGGATCGTTCTCCAGCATGGCTGAACTACTGGTTCCTCCCAAGACATCCTGAGGGATGTAAAATCAGATCTTTCTTTCTCCATCCACCAAGTGCGCCCCCGTGAGGTGGTATCACCCATTTTACCTATGTTCTGGCACTGCATAATCCCATTTTTCACCACGCAGGCTTCATTGGCTGCGCAAGCGTGTTCTTCACAGAAGAATCCTCCGGCTGGACTGCAGACACATTTCTCCTTGCAATTGTTTTGCAAGATTGGCACATTAGGCTGAGCGTTAAGAAAAAAAACAACCACAGGTAAGAGAAAAGGATCCAGACCCACATTTTTTTTAACAATTGCATTGGGGGAAAGTTATCTTACAGCAAGGCAAATCTTACTCAGGAGCCAAGTTCGTGTACTTCTGCAATGCTTCCACCAGCTTTGTGGAAGAAACAAAACTTATTTAGAAACTGCTCCACAGCTACATAGAAGGTTCCTAGAGTAGAAGATCCTCATTGGTTCCTGGAAATGCTGTTTGCCTTGAAGCTGTCTGTCAGGTTTCGATGCTATCTCAAAATAAATGAATTTCCAAACTGCCGATCTTTAAGGAAATTTTCTCTTTATTTGAGCACAGCGATCTGATCCTGGCTCTTTCGCGGTCAGTACTGACCTTTGCCCCCCAATCCCTCCCTTTCCAATCCCCAATTCTCTGCTTCTCATTGGCTATCTTCCAAATCACTTTCCTGATCTCTTCTTCGTCAGATCACAGGAATGTCTCCCCCCTCTCCCATCTCCAAGGCGACAGAATCTTCAAAGGGATTTAGTAGGCAAAAGTTCAAGCTTCTCCTCTCTTTATATATGTCAGTGCTGGGACGCTGACACTGTCATTCCTTACTGGGTTGAGGGAGAGGAATGGCATCCCAGATCATCTGAGATACGTATTAAGAATCCATAGAATCCATGAGCCACGGTGGCGCAGTGGTTAGAATGCAGTACTGCAGGCTACTTCTGCTGACTACCGTCTGACTGCCGGCAGTTTGAATCTCATCAGGCTGAAGGTTGACTCAGCCTTCCATCCTTCCGAGATGGGTAAAATGAAGACCCAAATTGTTGGGGGCAATATGCCGACTCTGTAAAAGCGCTTAGAGACAGGCTGTAAAGCACAGTGAAGCGATATAAGTGCTAAATGCTATTGCCATTGCTATAGAGTGATGGGATTAGAACATAGGTAAAGGTAAAGGTTCCCCTCGTACATATGTGCTAGTTGTTCCCGACTCTAGGGGGCGGTGCTCAATCTCCGTTTCAAAGCCAAAGAGCCAGCACTGTCCGAAGACATCTCCATGGTCAGGTGACCAGCATGACTAAATGCCAAAGGTGCACAGAACACTGTTACCTTCCCACCAAAGGTGGTCCCTATTTTTCTACTTGCATTTTTTACGCGCTTTTGAACTGCTAGGTTGGCAGAAGCTGGGACAAGTAACAGGAGCTCACCCTGTTACGCGGCACTAGGGATTTGAACCGCTGAACTGCTTACCTTTCGATCAACAAACTCAGTGTCTTAGCCACTGAGCCACCGTGTCCCTAATTAGAACATAGAAATAAAATGACAGCATTGGAAGGGACCTTGGAGGTCTTCTAGTCCACCCCTCTGATCAAGCAGGAGACCTTATTCCATTTTAGAAGTGGCTGTCCAGTCTCTTCTTAAAAGCCTTTAGATTGGATTGGATCTATGCGATTAGAGCTGCTTGTCTCATGGGTTTTTATGGAATGTTATCATACTGAGAGTTTTTTCCTTCCACTGCATTCATTTACAATGGAGCCATTCATAAAAGGACAACAATCCCCTGAAGACACCTTGAATGGTTTGCTTTTGCTGTGAAGTTCTTTTGTACCATCTAAAACAACTTACCAGCTCCTGGCTTAATTCATCCCTATGACCATCACACAGCAAGTGACAACATCAAGAGATTAATAAAACACTCTGCAGGGAACAGGGACGGACTAATTAAGGAGTACAGTAATTCTCCTGTAAGATTGAGCTGCACTTAACAAGAAGCTGCAATAAGTAGTTACCAAATGAAATTAGCTTCTGATTACAACCACAGTAACTGTCTACCCAAAATAGGCTATCACTGCATCAAATTGGGAAGGGCTGGGTGGGAGGGAAACCTCCAAAAAATGGACTGAAAAAAGCTGTTGTGGCCTGTTGGCCGCTGGCCCCTCCAACAACCAAATCAGATGAGGAGGTGGCGTGGAAGCCAGGACCAGTATCAAGGCAATGTGAAAGTTCCAAAGGGGAAGAGGGAATGGAGCTGTCAGAGAGAGAGAGAGAGACAGAGGCGGGGCCTGGGTCGTCCATCAGCCCTCAGATGGAGAGTCAACAGCCCCCAGTTCTGGAGTGGCTGATGAGGAAGAGGAGGAACAACTGGGTCCAGTGCCTGATGCACGGATGCACAGAAGGCAGAGGAGAGCAGTGGAAATCTATGGGCTGATCCTTGGGACGGAAGAGTCACCGCTGCTAGTGAAGCCCCATCCTAGCTCTGGGGATAAAAGGCAGGGTGTGGCAGACAACTATTCATCTCCCTGCCAGACAGACTTGTTAGCCTGCTGTGAAGAGAGAGAGGGCTTCTTGCCAGGGTTGCCGGAGCTCCTAATAAAGGAAATATTTATTTAACTACAGAGGGTTTGTTGTGTTTGGGAGCCAAGTCAGAACAAAGACACAAGTCCTGCAAAAAATTAATAATGGTATCATTTTGATTCCCCCTGAAAGGTAAGTAACAAACATGATAATGCTAGACTAAATGTCTAATACGGATGTGATTTTCACAGGTCCGTCCGCTAAATAAACTGAGGTTCAGTATTTCCTTGCTTTTCAACCTACCGGATAGTATGTGTTGTCTTCAAAGCAGCCACACTCATCCATGGAGATGCATTTGAGGCCATCTGAGAAGAAGCCATCATCACACTGACAACCTTCAACACAGGTCTCCGGGCACTGAAGGTTATCCGTAAGCCCAGCACAGGTGACTTCACAGATATTAGAACAGAGGGTGTAATGGCTATTGGCTGGACAGGTTATTGCTGCAGAAGAAAAGACAAGAGGAACTAATCAGCAAAAGCAGGAGTCAGCAACCTGAAGCTCTGGAGCCGCATGTGGCTCTTTCACCCCTCTGCTACGGCTCTCTGTCACTCAAAATATGCGTTACAACTGCCAATGTGCGAAACCCGCTGGCACGTGATTTATTGAGATTTTCAACCTCCGGTAGGCGAACCATGGATAAATCCAAGAAAAGAAAAGTTTCAGAAGAAAACAGAACGTTTAATTCAACTACATGTGCTAGTTTTGTGGCCGCTAAAGAAATAGTCAGGCACAGGAAGGGTTTTGTGGCTCCCGGTGTTTTCTTTTCTGTGGGAAATGGGTCTAAATGGCTCTTTGAGTGTTTAAGGTTGCAAACCCCTGACCTAAAGCAACGTTTCTCAACCTTGGCAACTTTAAGCTGCCTGGACTTTGATTTCCAGAATTCTCCAGCGGGCAGGAGTTGTCGAACTGCAACAGCCAGTAGGGAGCAACAGTTAGCATTGTCTATATTTTCTTACAAACATTTAGTAAGGGGTCCGTGGTGCTCTCTGAGCTTGCTTGTTTTCTTGCAGACGTTTCATTACCTAACTAGGTAACAATATCATTGCTAGTAAGCAGTGCTGTTTGCTGTCAGTTTTCACTTCAGAGGGTTTGTTGTGTTTGGGGAGCTGGGTCAGAACAATAGAGAAAACTCTCTTTGCTGCCATCTAATGGTCACTTGCATACTTGCAGTCAATATGTAGCATTGCTACCAGTTCAATTAGGTTCATTGAGAGCATAGGACGGCCCTACGCTGGAGCAGGGGTCTCCAACCTTGGCAACTTTAAGACTTGTGGACTTCAACTCCCAGAATTCTGCGCTGGAGACTCCAAATTAGTTTCTCCTTCTCTATGTTTACCCCAATGATTATTGTAGAGATAGTAGACAGCAATCTTTCCTATTTGGGAGTGCCAGGTGTGATAGTCGCCAAAGCAACGAATTCCTTTGGCCATGGCCAAATGAAGAGGAAGGAGTGTTAAGTGCTGATTACCTTCCAATTATCTACTTAATTCTCTTTCTCTCTTCGGGAGGGGTTCTTAATTAAAGCTGTGTGAAGCATCAAAGATTCTATTTATAGGCAATATGGTCAAATCATCATTTGAGCTGAATCTTCACACCAAATCTTCTAACAATTCAACGCAGCAAACAAAATTAGGCACCTTTGAAGATCTGGTGGACTTTTATCTATGTGTGTGCATGTACTTTGATCAGATCAACTCTTCAGATTGCACTGACTCTTTAATTTTGCATCAACCGAATCACAGAATCCTAGCTGGTTCACACAGCCCCTTATTCTTTATAGTAGGGACATCCACCTTATTCAACCTGTGTTCCAATTAGTAATGCTTCTTGATTGCTACTCACGACAGAAATCTGGGGTCCTCCAAGACTGGATGGTGACCTTGGCTTCTTGGCAGGCTGCCACGTAGCCCTGGATGCTATGACACAAGATTTGTCTGTCCCCGCCGCCGATGCACAAATCAAGGACGCAATGGTTGAGATAGGGAGTGGGATCTACAACACCATGGCAGGAGCTGAAAGGCCCATCGGAGGCTGTGAGGATCCCACAGAAGGAGCGTTGCTTAAAAAACTCTTCCTTTGCCTCCGTGCAAACTGGGCAATTATTCCCAGAGCATCCATCAGTGCAGGAGATGTCAGGGGTCTGGATTTTCCAGGCAGCAGCGAACACAACCACGTCTGAGACCACCGTGCCATCTGGTAGTTGAAGATCATCTTTTGGCTGTCCATTGTAGTTTCCACATAAGCCACCCAGATGACCCTGGTAGTTGTTGGGGACAGTGACTCTCACGTTGGAGGAGAGATCAAAGGACACCGTAACACCAAAGAAAGCCTCAATCCTCTGATAAAAGCCATGTTGATAGATTCGGAGCTTTCCATCCAAAAGGCTTACGGGGAGGCGATGGAGTATACCATTTACCTGTCAGAATAAAATTATATCTTCATGAAAAATGAAGAGAGCCCTGGTAGCACAGCAGACTAAAGCACTGTTATTAACATCAGCTGCCTGCAATTACTGCAAGTTCAAATCTCACCAGGCTCAAGGTTGACTCAGCCTTCCATCCTTTCTAAGGTAGGTAAAATGAGGACCCGGATTGCGGGGGCAATAAGCTGACTTTGTATAAATATATAAAAGTATGAAGGCTATTGCTTAACGCATTGTAAACCGCCCTGAGTCTCCGGAGAAGGGCGGCATATAAATCAAATTTAAAAAAAAAATGAGGAGGAGGAGGGGGGAAGGAAGGAGGAGGAGGAGGAGGAAGAAGAGGAGGAGGAGGAGGAGGAGGAGGAGGAGGAGGAGGAGGAGGAGGAGGAGGAGGAGGAGGAGGAGGAGGAGGAGGAGGAGGAGGAGGACATCACTGAAAACCTCCCAAGTACTTTCAAAGGTCCAGGATATTTTTTTTTAAAGGCAGATTTCAGTTCCAAACCATATACACACCATGGATAATGAGGAATTTATGGCTATGTTTCTGTTGCAGCAACTATTTTTAATCTGCCCAGCCATTTCTCTTCTTTCCCCAAAAAGATGGAAAGAAGCGAAATGTTTTCAAGGAAAAAAAAAAAAACTCCAAGAAAGTCCAGTTGTGATAGTGGTGAAGATCTGTAGCTCAGGTGTAGGAGATTTGTTCTCCGAGCTTGTGGGTTGGCTTCTGAACATTTCATTACCAGGCTAAGTAACATCTTCAGCAGAGTTTAGGGGATGTCAGTGTTCTTCTATTTATACTGGGAACAACTTCATGTGGTGAGTAGGTCCTGTGATGGTGGGGTCACATGAGGTGAGGGTCTTGTGGTGAGTCTTGTGATGGGTCAGGTGTGGGTCAGCAGAGAGAGTCTTGTGATGGGGAGGTTATGCCAGGTGAGGGTCATTGGGAGATGAAGTGCTGGTCAGGGGGAGGGGGTGGATGTGCAGGTTGGTTGAGGGTTGGTGCTGTCTCTGGTTGACTGTGCAATTGATTTGAGTTGTCTTTGGAAAAGCACCTTTGGGAGAACCATGATCTGGATAATTAAGAATCTCCATATACATATACACAGAGTGAGACATTGGACACTAACTCTGTAAGTCACCTAAGCAATTACATCTACCCTGTTTCCCTGAAAATAAGACCCAACTGGAAAATAAGCCCTAGCATGATTTTTCAGGATGATCGTAATATAAGCCCTACCCCAAAAATAAGCCCCAGTTAAGATCACCAGCTAGCCAGACTCAATTGATACCGTATTTTCCCCAAAATAAGACCTAACCAGAAAATTAGCCCTAATACAACTTTTGGAGCAAAAAAATAATATAAGACCCTGTCTTATTTTGGGGGAAACATGGTAATATTTAGAATAACAAAGTTGGAAGTGACTTTGTAGGTCATCTTTGTAGGTCATCTTTGTAGGTTCGCTCCCACAGAGAGGGCCTCCTCAGGGTGCCGTCGGCCAGACAATGCCGGCTGATGACCCCCAGGAGGAGAGCCTTCTCTGTGGTGGCACCTACCCTATGGAACAATCTACCCCCAGAGATACGAGTGATCTCCGACCTTCGGATTTTTCGTCGGGCCCTAAAAACTCATTTTTTCCAGTTAGCCGGTCTGTCTTGATTTTAGGGTTAGTTTTAAAATTTTAATATTGATTTTAATTGACAAGTTTTAAATTATGGGCCAAATTTATAAATTATTTTAACTTTATTTTTTAACTGTGATGTTTTGTATAGATGTTTTTATCTTGGCTGTTCACCGCCCTGAGTCCGAAAGGAGAAGGGCGGTATAGAAATTTGAATAAATAAATAAATAAATAAATAAATCTAACCCAAACCCCTGCTCAAGACCCTATATCATTTCTGACAGATGGCTGTCCAGTCTCTTCTGGAAAGCTTCCAGCGATGAAGATTATTCTGGATGGGATCAATTTTCTCCAGCAGAGAGAGAAGGTTATCATCACCACTACTCCACACCAGTGGTGGGTTGCTCCTGGTTCGGCCCGGTTCGGCCAATCCAGTAGCAGTGATGATGTGACATCACCAAACCGGTTCTCTGTGACTGGGAGCTGGGCCCTCCCGCCCGCCCCTGTTTTATTCCTACCTTTATTTCTTGATTTTTTGCCCAGCTGATAGGCGCGGCAGAGTGGATGGCCACACCTCAGCTGGCCAGAAACCTAACGTGCTTGGGCAGAGCACAAGTTTGGCGCGCGTGCGAGCAAAATGAGCATGTACGTGAAGATCACACGCAAAGCGCATGCGCGAAGAGGACCAGTAGTAACACTGGTTGGAACCCACCACTGCTCTACACATACCTCCAATGAACAGGATTCAGAAACTCACCTGGGCGTATCCCCACTTGTCTTGCAACAGAGAAAGCACAAAGTCCAACATCTCCACTGTGACCACTTTGGGCACTGCAAGGTTTCCATTCCCCGAGGCCTGGTTCTGTACCACTATAGTAAATGGATGCAGATTCACACTCTTGGTTAGGAAGGTCAACTTGCTTAGGATGTAGGAGCAGGTGCCTTGGAAGTCAAAGGGCAGCCCATCAAAAGTCAGGTAGAGATCTCCATCAAGAGAACAGGTGGCACTTCCAGTGGGGTAGCATTTCTGGTGTCCATCTTGTAGTTGGCATATTTCATTGGGACCACAGGGGGTTACTTCACATACCACCTTGCCACCAGCCTGGCAGACGCAACGTTCTTGGCAAGTTGGATAGAACACTTCGGAGACCGGATAGTAGCGCCCTTGATGGAAGCAGCCACACTTCGCCAGCGGTACACACGCATCATTACTCCGAACAAAGTCATCATTGCAGACACAATTCTCTTGGCATCGGGTGGGGCAAGGAGCTGGGAAATAAAGGCTGCTACATGCCTGGTCACATTGCTTAGCACAAAGTTCATAGTGACTGTTGGCAGCACAACGCGGGGCTGAAAACGAAAACAGAAGGGATGAGTTAATCATGCTACAGAGGTAATCGGGCATGGGACTAAAACTCAGTCTTTGCAGAAGGCAAAGACGTGGTTAAAAAATACAGGTAGTCCTCGAGTTACAACGATCCGTTTAAGCGAGCGTTCGAAGTTACAAAGGCCCTGAAGAAACATATGACCATTTTTTCACACTTATGACTGTTGCAGCATCCCCATGGTCATGTGATCAAAATATCGGACTCTGGCAACTGGTTCGTATTTATGACGGTTGCAGTGTCCCAGGGTCAGGCGATCCTCTTTTACGACCTTCTGACAAGCAAAGTCAATGGGGAAGCACCATATTCACCGAACAACTGCGTTACTCACTTAACAATCGCAGTGATTCACTTAACAACTGTATCAAAAAAAGGTGACGAAATGGGGCAAAACTCACTTAAGAACTGTCTCACTTAGCAACAGAAATCTGGGGCTCAGTTAAAGTTGTAGGTTGTGGACTATCTGTAATGGCCCAACCCTTGCATCTAGAACAGTGTTTCTCAACCTTGGTAGCTTGAAGATGGGTGGACTTCAACTCCCAGAATCCCCCAGCCAGCGCTGCTGGCTGGGGGATTCTGGGAGTTGAAGTCCAACCATCTTCAAGCTTCCAAGGTTGAGAAACACTGATCTAGAAAGATAGAGATTCTTAGTCATCCAGGTCATGGTTGTCCCAAAGGTGCTTTTTCAGGAGGCAACTGGACTTTCTTGTTTTTTCTTTTCTTTTGAAGACGTTTCGCTTCTCATCCAAAAAGCTTCCTCAGCTCTGACAAGATAGTGGGAAATGGAAAGATTTATATTCCTTGCAGATAGCTGATGATTTGCATCCTTTTAGAGGGACTTTGAGGTCCTCAGGACACAGATAAACCTCCAAGTGGCCTCAACGACCCTCTAAAAGGATGCAAATGACCAGCTATCTGCACGGAATATAAATCCTTCCATTCCCCACTAACCTGTCAGAGCTGAAGAAGCTTTTTTTATTATTATTATTATTTTTAATTTGATTTACATGCTGCCCTTCTCCGGAGACTCAGGGCGGCTTACAATGCGTTAAGCAATAGCCTTCATACTTTTGTATATTTATACAAAGTCAGCTTATTGCCCCCACAAACTGGGTCCTCAATTTACCTATCTTAGAAAGGATGGAAGGCTGAGTCAACCTTGAGCCTGGTGAGATTCGAAACTTACAGTAATTGCAGACAGCTGGTGTTAATCACAATGCTATCAGTCTGCTGAGCCACCAGGCTTCTTGGATGAGAAACGAAACGTCTTTAAAAGAAGAAAAAAACAAGATAGTCCAGTTGCCTCCTTAAAAAGAGGCAACTGATAGTAAGAGCCTTGATAGTACAGGGGTTTAGTGCACCCTGTTATTAACACAGCTGCCTGCAATTTCTGCTGGTTCGAATCTCTCCAAGGCTCAAGGTTGACTCAGCCTTCCATCCTTTCTAAGGTAGGTGAAATGAGGACCCAGTTTGTGGGGGCAATAAGCTGACTTTGTATAAAATATACAAAAGAATGAAGGCTATTGCTTAAAGCATTGTAAGCCGCCCTGAGTCTCCGGAGAAGGGCGGCATATAAATCAAATTAAAAAAGCACCTTTGGGATTATCTTTACTACTTGTACGGCAGTAAAATTGCAACCTTCAGATGACTAAACTGCTTGATGAGTTGATCTGGAAAGCTAAGCATGAAGAAGTGACAGAGAAAATAGATCTGCCGATAGTAAAGAAAGTTAAATATTTAGGCGTCTATTTAACAGCAAGATGTGCAGCAATTAAAGACGATAACTATATGAAACGAATGCAACAAATTAAGTTTGACCTGGAGAAATGGAAGAATTTACAACTATCTTTGGTAGGGAGAATAGAAATGAATATACTACCGAAATTACTTTTTTTTTATTCCAAACGAGACCGATAAAAATAGAGAGAGAAAAATTCTTCTCTTATCTACACCGACTCCTTTCTCTATGTCCGGTTTTTCCCGATCCTACTAGGAACGGACTTGTCTTCCCCAAGTCAAACACACACACACACACACACACACACACACTTGTTGACATCCCAGAGACTCACGGCAAAAAATTGGAGTTCTCCAGGGGTAGATGGTGATGCCAGCAGCTTGGCAGGCTGATGCGTAATTAGCGACGGCTGCACAGACAAAGGCGTAGCGTCCCTTGAGGAAGCAGGAGTCGTAGATGCAGTCCTGGAAGGCGGCTTCTTGATCCACATGGCCGTGGCATTCTCTGAAAGGCCCGTTGACGGCGACGATGAGACCACAGTCCCGTCCTGAAGCCCGCTGCTGGTTTGCTAAGACGTCAACCCCTGGGCAGGCGGGATCTACGACCTGTTTGCAGCTTGGGTCATACGCTTTGGTGCCCTTAGCACCAAACACGGGGATTTTGGGAACAAGGATGCCCCCGGGAATAAGAGCGTCATCCGCAGGTTTGTTGTTGAAATTCCCACACAGGCCACAGAGCGTATTTCTATATGTGCCGGGTACGGTGACCGTAAGTTGGTGGTCCCAGTTAAAGCTGACTGTGAGGCCAAAGTCAGTTTCGAACACAGCGCTCGGGCCTTTCCGATATATCTTGACTCTGTTTCCAACAGCATTATAAGGCAGGCAGGTCAATATACCACCAACCTATGAAGGAGAAATAGGATGGTCTACATTAAGCAAATGAATAGGAGCAATGATGAGGAAAAAACAACAACAATCAGGCCAAAGATGATCTCTCACCTCTTCTGTCCTTCTCAGGGTCTGTAGAACAGCAGAAATAGGGAATATATTTTTTAACCACAGACCATAGTGTTTTTGATGGTTTTTTTTCCCATAATGGCTGAAGGCAACAATGGTTGGAGCAGAGACGTGGTGAGATCATGGGATTGGACATTTTGGGGGTATTTCTTTATGTGCATCTACGCACATTCATGTGCATAGGTTGCCTCTGATGCCTGGTAATGGAGCAGAGGTAAGTTTCAGCAGATTCTGACCAGTTCTGGAGAACCGGTAGTGGAAATTTTGAGTGGTTCGGAGAACCGGTAGTAAAAATTCTGACTGGCCCCGCCCCCATCGATTCTCTGCCTCCCAAGTCCCAGCTGATCGGGAGGAAATGGGGATGTTGCAGTCACCTTCCCCTGGAGTGGGATGGGAATGGAGATTTTACAGTATCCTTCCCCTGCCATGCCCACCAAGCCACACCCACCAAGCCATGCCATGCCCACCAAGCCACACCCACAGAACCGGTAGTAAAAAATTTTGAAACCCACCATTGTAATGGAGCCTTCCAAAAAAAGGACATGGAATCTCCCTGCTGTCAGTGTTCCCATACCGGGAAGTCAAACCCGGGGCCGCTTGGGTGAAAACCAGGAACCCTAACCACTAGACCAATGGAACTTTGTGGGTTCTTGAGTGCTTCTAGGTTTTTGTGGTCTGTCCACAGCTCGAATGGGATCTGACTGCCCTCAAGGAAGTGTCTCCAGTTCAAAAGGGCCCACCAAACCGCATAGGCTTCCTTCTCCCACATGGCCCACCTCTAATATGATATTTCCAATCAAGCTATTTTTTGAGGAATCTAACCTGCCTTGGTGTTTTGCTCCATATGGAACTATTACTTGGAACCCTGACACCTTCTGCACCAACAGAAGGACTCAGGTATAGCTTAGAAGCCAAATATCCATCTTGGGGTCCTACAAAATGCCCTTCTCCATTCTCTAAATACTCAAATGATACATAGCAATAGCACTTAGATTTATATACTACCCCATAGTGCTTTACAGCACTTTCTAGGTGGTTTACAATGTCAACCTATTGCCCCCAACAATCTGAGTCCAAATTTTATTGACTTCGGAAGGACGGAAGGCTAAGTTAACCCTGAGCCGGTCAGGATTGAACTCTTGGCTGTGGACAGAGCCAGCCTGCATTACTGCATTCTAACCACTGCGCCACCAGGGCTCCTAATGGACAGATACAACCAGATGGCCTGCAGATAAAATAATGATGGCATTCTAATATTATTAATAGGAGAACAGCAACCAGCTGGATGCCTATCTGAAGCTGTTCAGTTGTGTTACAGGTGAAATATTGTGACAAGAAATCAGAAATGAGTTACTCTCCAGAAGAAGGATGGGATGTGTAGATGTGAGTGTATGTGTAAGCATAAAATGCTTGTATAGAAGTGCACATTTATAGAGGTACATATAAATGTGCATCACTTTCTATAGGTCCCCCAATGTGGCCATTTATATGGTCCTCAAAGCCAAACTACTGCCTGCCTCCAGCAGATCTGGATTATTTGAGTTCAATAAAATCCAGTAGTTTATTAGCAGCCAGCTAGTACAGTGGTTAGAATTAAGTATTGCAGGCTGACTCTGCTCACTGCCAGGAGTTCACTTCTGACCGTCTCAAGGCTGACTCAGCCTTCCATCCTCCTGAAGATCAATAAAATGAGGACCCAGATTGTTGAGGGCAGTAGGCTGACTATGTAAACCACTTAGAGAGGGCTATAAAAATGGTACCACTATGAAGCAGGATATAAGTCTAAGTGCTATCACTATGGTATCCACTAGTTATCCTTTTTGGTTTGATTGAAAGATAGAAATGGTAGGTTGGGTTGATTTTAGAGGCCTCATCAATCCTTTGTACGACTCTGTTTATAAAATGAGCATCAAAGAGAGATGAAGGTTGTAATAACCAGACACTACCCAAACTTACCAAGACTTTCCCAGGATATTGCCTACTGATTATGATCTCAGTACCGTAGACGTTGATTTGTACGCTCCGGGTCCAGGAGACAGCACGGTTTCCCCGATACTCATTTTGGACGTAGACACCAAACCAGTTCAGATCCATAGGTTTTTCACACACTTCAGTGAGGACATAGGCGCAGGGTCCTTGGAAATCAAATTTATACTTGTCGAAGGAAATATAGTGGGGATCGCCGTGAATTTTGCAGCTAACGAAGTCGATCGGGTAGCAGTCCCTCACCCCTTTTATAACCAGGCATTTTTCTGAGGATTTGCAAGCTTGTTGGGTGCACTCAATCTGATTCGTGGCTGGGTTGCATACGCATCTCTTTGTGCACTTATCGTCGGCCCAGAAAGCCTCATTGGGGGCATAGAGGTAGCCTTCATGCCGACATCCACAACTGCTCTTAGGGATGCACTTGCCCTGGCTCAGCACGAAACCTGGGAGGCAATGACAACCTTCTACGCACACCGCTGGGCAGAGGAGTTGCTGTTGAGTTTGGTCATCCAGGCAGGTGGCTGGGCAGGCTGTTCCACACTGCTGGTACTGACTGTTGGGAGGGCACTCGGGTACTGCGTGAAGAAAAGAAAAGAAAGCTATCAATATTTTCTTCCTTCCTACACCACTGAAAGGGCAAGAACGGTGATGGCGAGATGGCGTCTCTTTAGAGACGTGCTAATATGCAGCGACAAGTCTATATTTATCCCAGATTGATAAGTGGCTGATGCCTAGAGAGCACATTAACCGTAATAAGATCCTCACCTGTTGAAACCATTTAAAAATCAAATTAATCCTCATTCCCCGTAATTAGACAGAACACACGCTCCCAAAACGGCCAGCTGCAAAAGGACTGGTAAATTTGGGATAACCACAGCGTGTTCACTCTGACTTCGGCTCTTTGAAAACGCAGCGCACTTTATGCCTTGGGATGTGTCTAAATATATCAATCATATGTCACTCAATCCATTCGTATTGATTGGGGGGGGTTCCATGTTTTTGCCACCCTAGATGCCAATCTGCTTCATGCAAATTCATCTCCTGGTCCATTAGCAAGAGCGTTGGTTTCACAAGTTTACCGAAAATTCGATGGTGATCACAAGGTCACCATGCAAAAACGAGCATCGTCCCTAGAAAAGATGCCATCGTTTGAGGCCACCAGGGTGGCCCCTGGCCATATCTGAAGACTTAATTCCTTTTCCAGGACTCCTTTGAAAGTTTTTGATGTGGAAATGACGGGGAAATGATCATTAATTTATTCTGAATCAATTGGTTGTCACTCCAGTTTAGAATTTGCCTTCCGTGGAATAAAGATTCAAACCCAACTCAAAGATTAAAGGTGATCCTCACCCTGCATGAAAAACATTGAGTTTTCCTGATAAAACTTTGTAGTTTTATATCTTGAAGCATACCTTGTAGGGAGCTGCATAAAATCCTCACTATGGTTTTTATAGTTGTTCCTTAAATCTGTTTTTAGCTATTGATTAAATTTTAGTAAGTTAAAGGTGTACTTAAAACCGGGTAAAGTAGGAGAGGTGAAGATAGAACGAATTAATATGAAAAAAGGAATAGCTGGATTTTAAGAAATATGATTTATTCGGAATACACTAACTTTAGGCTTTGGCTGTTAATACTCGTAGAATTCTAATCCTACAGATATCAGTATTTATATACAAAAAGGGCAGTAGTGGAATTCAGATTTTTTTACTACCGGTTTTGTGGGCGTGGCTTGGTGAGCATGGCAGGGGAAGGATACTGCAAAATCTCCATTCCCACCCCACTCCAGGGGAAGGATACTGCAAAATCCCCATTCCCACCCCACTCCAGGGGAAGGATACTGCAAAATCTCCATTCCCACCCCACTCCAGGGGAAGGATACTGCAAAATCTCCATTCCCACCCCACTCCAGGGGAAGGATATTGCAAAATCTCCACTCCCACCTCACTCTGGGGTCAGTCAGAGGTGGTATTTGCCGGTTCTCTGAACTACTCAAAATTTCCACTATCGGTTCTCTAGAACCTGTCAGAACCTGCTGAATAGCACCCCTGAAAGAGAGTCCCCTGTCTTAAGGATGCCCTCAAATTTGCGGAAGTACACGTATTCCTTAGAGAAAAGAACAAAAGGAGGAAATAAAAAGAAGAGAGCTTGTGAGAGCTGAGCATGATCATAAACATGAAGTGCTGACTGATCGGCTTTTAAGAATAGCTTGGAATCCAGTGGAGAATTAAGACATGCACAGTGTCTTTGGAAGCTACTTCAAATTGAAAGTAATTCTTTCCATTCAAGATTGTCAAGCAAACTTCTTTAACAAGATTTATTGAGGTGAAAGCAAAGGCGGGGTGGAGGTGGGGGTGTTATAAGAATTTCAGCTCCTCAACTAGTTCCTATTTATGACCATTTTTACTCATGATACGGGTAGTCCTCAACTTACGGCCACAACCATTTCTGTTGCTAAATGAGACATGTGTTAAGTGAATTCTTGCCCCATTTTACAATCTTTCTTGCAACGTTTGTTCAGGGAAATCCATGCATCTGTTCCGTTAATAACACGGTCGTTAAGTGGATCTGGCTTCCCCATTGACTTTCCTTGTCAGAAGGTTGCAAAAAGGGATCACGTGACCCCGGGACATTGCAACCGTCATAAATATGAGTCAGTTGCCAAGCCTCTGAATTTTGGTCACTTGGCCACAGGGCAAAAATTCACTTAACACATGTCTCGTTTAGCAACAGAAATGGTTGCAACAGTCATAAGTGTGAAAAATGGTCCTATGTCCGTGTTGTAATTTTGAATGGTCACTAAACGAACTGTTATAAGTCGAGAACTACCTGTATATATGGGTGGAGACTTTCTCACTATCTCTCTAACAGTTTTTGGAGCAAAGTTCTTTTTACTGATAACGAAGGAGCTTGGGGCTAGTTTACAAAATTAGCTCCTGAATCATCCTGTGTCTGCGATTGTGCACTACAAATAGCCCTGAGGTAATATTTGACATTGTGCCTCTGAATCGCACACTTCACATCCGGTTCACACTCATTTTAAATGGGGTGGGGCTCCCGCTGTAGAAAGTTAGCATCCACCCCTCTCCTAGAAGAATGAAATATTTTGAGAAATATTAAAAAGGACAGAAGATTACATTTCCCTGGATGAGAAATGGAGAAACGTGTTTTTTTAGAGGCAGAAAGCAGCCCCCACCTTTCTTAATTACCCTCAGCAGATGTCAGCATTTAAGAGATAAAGAACTTACTGAAAGAAGCCAAGTATCTAGGTAGCTCTATTCATAGGCAAAAATTCCCTGAAGCAAGGTCTGAACAAAGGTAGGATTAGCCCTCACTCAAGATCCAAACCAGGACAAAGCCATTAAGCCATAATAGGAATTGCCCAACACCCTTTCAGAACATAAGCTCCTTCATTGCATCATCTCAGAGCAGACCAAACTTCAACCAAACGTAGCTCAGACAACCTATAAAGCAAGCTATGACCCCTACATAACCCCTACAACAGCTAATAGAATACATGTTCTTGCACAGGAACAGGACACTCAAGTGCAAAGCTCAGAGAAGGTATTTAAAAACCGCATTCTCAACTCCATGTGGTCAGCTGCCCAGAATCACAAAACCATGTGGTTCTGCTTTATCATTAAACCATCTTTGCAATCAGCCTCCAGCCTCCATTTTGTCTCCAGTGCCTTTCTCTCAGCTTGGAACTGAACCAGATGAATATTTCTTCCAATATTGAATTCCTTGCATACTTACAGCATCCAGCCAATTTTCTCCATTCACCAATCTCGACCCCATGTTTCTGGCAGGCATCTGCATAGGACTCCAGGGCATCACATACAGATTGTTTGTGTCCTTGATTGGCGCAAACATCGTAAACACAACCTTCAAAGTAGAACTTGGGGTCCACTTTAGAATGGCAAGGAGAGAAAGGACCACCAGAAGCCTTGATTATTAGACCGCAATATTGCTCAGACTGGTATATCTGGGCCTGGTCAGCTTGGCAAGGCACACAAGGCCCATGGCAATCATCCCAACATGTGTCTTGGTCGCCAACATCCACCTTCCAACTCTTGCCAAAGGCATTGGCATCTGGGGCCTTTGTTCCTCCTGGTGTTTGGAAGTCATCTCCAGGATCTTCATTATAGTTTCCGCAAAGGCCACAAAGACTTCCCTGAAAATCACTGCTGATGGTGAGACGGAGTTGTTGATTCCAGTCATAAGACACTCGGAGATGAAATTTAGTGACCACTATGGCAGAACCTCCACTTTGGAAGATCTGGAGAGAACCATCATTTAGGGAGATGGGGAGTTGTGCCCGAATGCCATTTATCTGCATTGGAAGAAAGGACAATTACAAAGGTTGCAGCATTGCAACAACAAACAGAAGCAGCTGTAATCTGAACTCCCATCTGGAAAGGAAATGATTGCTAAAATATTTTGATATCCTGGCCCAGGGCTGGAGACAAGAAAAAGAAAAACAAAGGACTATCAAACTAATAAAAGGGACGTAGTGGCTCAGTGGCTAAGACACTGAGCTTGTCAATCAAAAAGTTGGTAGTTTTGCAGTTCGAATCCCTAGTGCCGCATAACGGGGTGAGCTCCCGTTACTTGTCCCAGCTTCTGCCAACCTAGCAGTTCAAAAGCGCGTAAAAAATGCAAGTAGAAAAATACTTGCATTTGTGCAAGTACTGTGGTGGGAAGGTAATAGCGTTCCGTGCGCCTTTGGCATTTAGTCATGCCAGCCACATGACCACGGAGACGTCTTTGGACAGGGCTGGCTCTTTGGCTTTGAAACGGAGATGAGCACCGCCCCCTAGAGTCATGAATGATTAGTACGTATGTGCGAGGGGAACCTTTACCTATCAAACTAATAAAGAATCTGTGCTTTATATTTATATTTAATTTTTACTAACTAATTTTTAAAATATCAAAATTTAAAGAAAAAAGAAGTAAAGACAAGTAAAAGAAAAGTAATAAATAGAAAAGAAAAAAGATACAAAGAAGCAGCTTTTGAGCTTCACAGCAGTTACACATTCATTTATATTTTACCCTATTTTAAGGTCACAGCATAATTTCCTTCTTTCTATAGTTTACCTTTTCTAATTATCAAACCCCTTAAATCACAAAGTCATTTTTTTCCCTTTTTTCGGTAAAAAGTCCATAAAGGGTTTCCAGTCACGAATAAATGTAATCTCCTTTCCCTAATCGGACAAGTCAATTTTGTTATCTCTGCTAATTCTTTCATCTTCACCACCTATTCCTCCATTATAGATATTTCAAAACCTTTCTATTTTTCTGCACATAACATATCTCATAGCAGTAATCATAGATAAAAAAAAAAAAGCTTCCGTGGTTCTTTTCCAATTGGTTGTCAAATAATCCCAGCAAGAAAAGTTCTCATTTCAATTGAATATTACTCTCTAAGAGAGGAAGGAATTATTTTTCAGGGAAACCTGAAGTATACTGGGCGCTCGGATGTGAGAAATTCATCCTGCTAGGAAAACATAGGTTGAGCTTGCATAACATCCTACTCTAAATTAAAATGGGGTTCGGTAGTTGATATTTTAGCACACTGAAAGTACCCAACTATCCTGTTTCCCTGAAAATAAGACATCCCCTGATAATAAGCCCAATCGGGCTTTTGAGCGCATGGCTAAAATAAGCTCCCCCTTGAAAATAAGCCCTCCCAAAAAATATTTAAATGCTTGTACAGCCGGTCCTCGCCATTTCCTCTGGTTAGGGTTAGGGAGACACAGCTGGAAATCAGGTAAGACGGGAAGAGGAGCCCCATCTTGCTCCACACGCCCCAAAAATAATAAGACCTCCTCGAAAATAAGGCCAAGCGCTTATTTCGGGGTTCAAAAAAATATAAGACAGGGTCTTATTTTAGGAGAAACACGGTATTGTGTGAAATAGACACTCTATTGCATCATGTTCTGATTTATTTTTTCTGTATCAGTATTTTTGTGAATGCAGCCGTTGCATTTTGTTAAAGCAGCATATTGTGCAAAATCAACTTAAAAAGGGCTTCGTTATGACTAATTTAAATCCATGCTGTACATTTAAATGAATATTTTATGACACATTATATGCAAAAAAGCATTCCACCAACAATGAAAAACGTTTTTTTTCTTTTTATAGCGGGGAAGGTTTTGCCTTGAAAATCAGCCTAGCATTATTTTAAACAAATAAATCTGAGCTTTGATTCTTGTTCTGCTTGCTTTGCTCATTCTGCTTTTCCTTTAAAGTTAATTCCATGTATGTATTTAATTGCTATGTTTAATGAGATGCTATGTTTTCCTTTTTTTAGCTTCTTTTCTTAACTACTACTCCAAAAATTAAACCAACATCTGTAGCCGTTAAGTTAAATCTACAAAAATAGGCCAGTTGTCATTGTTCTAACAAGGGCTTAGGGCAAGTAATAAAAACTATCTTTGAATTCACCTTCACCAGGTTTCCTGTGAGCCTGAAATAAGTCTTGGAAATGTTATCAGGTAGTTTTTTTTTCCCAGGGCTACCTTAACTCTGCAGCTGCCTTTAATGCCATCTCTAGATTTTATGTTAGCTGACAAAATGTTTATGCTCTGATTTTTTAGGAACAGTACAAATAAATACAGCATTTCCCCCAGAATTATCACTACAATCATTTTACAAATTTGAATGGGTGGAGGAAGATCATCTAAATCAGTGTTTCCCAATCTTATCCATTTTAGAGATACGTGGACTTACAGAATACAGAATAACAGAATTGGAAGGGAGCTTAGAGATCTTCCAATCTACCCCCGGCTGAAGCAGGAGACGCTATACCAATCCAGACAAATGGCTGTCCAATCCCTTCTTATAAACCTCCAGTGATGGAAAGTTTTCCACCCATAACTTCTAGAGGAAAGCTGTTTCACTGGTTAATTGTTCTCTCCATCAGGAAATTTTTCCTTAGTTCTAAGTTGAATCTCTCCTTGATAGGTTTCCATCCATCACTTCTTGTTCTGCCCTCAAGTGCTTCGGAAAGTAGGTTGACCCAACTCTTCTCTGTGGCAGCCCCTCAAATATTGGAAGACTGCTATCATACCACTTTAGTCCTTCTCTTCGTTAGACTTAGATATACCCAGTTCCCTTAACCATGTACTATATGTTTTAGTCTCCAGCTGCCTAATCATCTTCCTAGCTCTTCTCTGCACCAGAGGTGGGTTTCAGCAGGTTCTGACCAGTTCTGGAGAACCGGTAGCGGAAGTTTTGAGTAGTTTGGAGAACCGGTAAATGCCATCTCTGACTGGCCCCACCCCCATCTATTCTCTGCCTCCCGAATCGCAGCTGATCGGGAGGAAATTTACTTATTTATTTATTTATTTTTAAATTTGTATACCGCCCTTCTCCCTCAGGACTCAAATGGGGATTTTGCAATAAGCTTCCTCTGGAGTGGGGAGGGAATGGAGATTTTACAGTATCCTTCCCCTGCCCACCAAGCCTTGCCGACCAAGCCATGCCACGCCCACCAAGCCACACCCACAGAACCGGTAGTAAAAAAATTTGAAACCCACCACTGCTCTGCACCCTTTCTAGAGTCTCAACATCTTTTTTTGTATCCTGGTGACCAAAACTGAACACTGTATGCTAAGTGTGGTGTTACCAAAGTAGTGTAAAACATTATTAACACTTCAAATGACCTTGATGCTATCCCTCTGTTGATGCAACCTAGAACTGCATTAGGTTTTTTTTTGGCCGCTGCAGCACACTGCTGGCTCATATTTAAGTGGTTGTCTACTAGGACTCCCAGATCCCTCTCCCAGTTACTGCTGTTGAGTCACCTACTCTATGCTTGTGCATTTGGTTTTTCTTGCTTAAGATGGGATATTCTGGGAGTTCACCCATCTTAAAATGTTTATGGTGAAACACAGATCTCAATGGTGTTAGGAACCAATTCTTAATGCAGTTGAGATCCATTCTGAATCATCTCTCACCTTCACAAAACCATATTCCGATCTGGTTATCGTGATAGTGTATTCATAAACCTCAACGGTCACCATCCCGATATAGGAGACCCGTTTACTTCCTCTGTTTTCATTCTTAGCATAGACGTGGAAAGACGGGAGTCCGAACTTAATGCCGCATGTCTTGGCGATTGTATAGGTGCAGGTCCCTTGGAAATCAAACTTATGCTTATCAAATGTATTGTAGTGAGGGTCGCCCCATATCCAGCAGGTACCGTTCGAAGTTGGCACACAGTGTGGTTCACCGTTGATCATCTTGCATTCAAGGCCTTTTTGACACAGGACGTTGCTGCAACCGAGAGGACCTAAGGACCGGATATGCAATTTTAATCATTAGTCTTATGTTGATGGAGGAATCGGATTCAATGCAAAATGCCATGCTCTTTTCAGCAGTGTTCGGACCTGACTTCAGGTTTTGAAAGTTTCAGAGAATCACGGAACACTCATCTTGATGAGCTTCCTCCTTCCTTCAGCCCACACATGTCCTCTAGAAAGTTCACCTGGCTATAATAGCCATAGCACCTAAGTTAAAGACATGCTGCTTTTGGTGCTATTTTAAGGCATCAGAATAGAATAGAATAGAATAGAATAGAATAGAATAGAATAGAATAGAATAGAATAGAATAGAATAGAATAGAATAGAATAGAAGGAAAGGAAAGGAAAGGAAAGGAAAGGAAAGGAAAGGAAAGGAAAGGAAAAGGAAAGGAAAGGAAAGGAAAGGAAAGGAAAGGAAAGGAATGGAATGGAATGGAAAGGAATGGAATGGAAAGGAATGGAATGGAAAGAAAAGGAATGGAATGGAATAGAATAGAATAGAATAGAATAGAATAGAATAGAATAGAATAGAATAGAATAGAATAGAATAGAATAGAATAGAAGGAAAGCAAAGGAAAGGAAAGGAAAGGAAAGGAAAGGAAAGGAAAGGAAAGGAAAGGAAAGGAATGGAATGGAATGGAATGGAATGGAATGGAAAGGAATGGAAAGGAATGGAATGGAATGGAATGGAATGGAATGGAATAGAATAGAATAGAATAGAATAGAATAGAATAGAATAGAATAGAACAGAACAGAACAGAATAGAAACCTTATACTTTTTCAGACAAATGGTTGTCCAATCTCTTCTTTAAAACCTCCAGGGTTAAAACACTCACAACTTCTGGAGACACAATGCATGTTTACCAGTGGTGGGTTTCCCCCCCATTCGCACTAGTTCTATAGAACCAGTAGTAAAACTGGCAGGAGGCTCCCCCCATCAACCCCGACATCATCAGAATGCCTCTGCGCATGTGCAGAATCTTCTGCGCATGTGCAGAAGAGCTCACGCGCGTCCCCATTGCGAACCGGTAGTAAAGGTAAGTAGAACCCACCCCTGATGTTTACAGAGTAGAAAGTGCAGTCACTAAGCTCAGTGATAGCCATACTTAGAAGGCTTTAAAAGAGGATTACGCCAAGAAGGAGACAAGAGTTTCAATGACCGTTACTCATTGTGGCAGTACATGGCATGCACTTAATCTTAAATGCCACTCAATGCCGTTTGAAGGGAGATGACTGTTTTGAGATTTCGGCATGTTGTTAGACATTCTGGGAAGACAATTCAAAACTAAGGATATTGCAAAGCAGTGCCCCCCCCCCACTCCCTTGGTTTCCCTACCCTCAATCAGGGGTGGGTTTCATTTATCTTTGCTACTGGTTCGCTCACTTGCGCGCGAACCCCATCTGTGCATGCGCAGGTCGTATTTGATGATGTCCGAGTGGGTGGGCAGAGCCTCCCGCTGCCGCCACTACCAGTTCACCAGAACCAGGGCGAACCAGTAGCAACCCACCACCACCCCCAATGATGTCGCAGATTGGGTCCAGAAGGAAAGCGCAACTGAATTGGCCGTTGTGATGCTATTCAGAAAGATCCCAGGCTCCCCTTATCCAAGCCCATACCCAAATGACTGAGATCAGCACCGATACTACCACAATGTCCTTTGCTGTTTCATTAAAAAAAACTCGGAAGACACAATGCTCCCTTCCTATAGCACTTAGCACTAGTGGTTAGACTTATATGCCGCTTCACAGTGCTTTACAACCCTGTCTAAGTGGTTTACAGAGTCAGCACATGGCCCCCGATAATCTGGCTCCTCATTTTATCCACCTTGGAAGGATGGGAGGCTGAGTCAACCTTGAGCAGGCCAGGATCAAAGGCATCGAACTCCTGGCAATGTGAGCAGAGTGAGCCTGCAATACTGCATTCTAACCACTGCGCCACCACGGCTCTTAAATATTCCAAATATCTTCCCATTCCACCCCTCCACAAACTTGAGTACAAGGTGTTGGTGACCACCTTTAAAGCACTCCATGGCTTAGGGCCGGGTTATCTGCGAGACCGCCTTCTGCCGCCAATAGCCTCCCACCGACCGGTTCGCTCGCACAGAGAGGGCCTCCTCAGGGTGCCGTCGGCCAGACAGTGCCAGCTGGCGACCCCCAGGGGGAGAGCCTTCTCTGTGGCAGCACCCGCCCTCTGGAATGACCTACCCCCTGAGATACGCACGATATCAGACCTCCGGACTTTTCATCGGGCCCTGAAAACACACCTATTCCATCTAGCTGGGATGGCTTGATTCCATCCTCTCAGTTTTAATTGAATTTGGTTTTAATTGGGTTGTTTTTAATATCTTGGGCTGGAATTATTTAATTGTTTTTAAAATTGTTTTTAAATTTTATACGCAAGGTTTTATCTTGGCTGTACACCGCCCTGAGTCCCGCAGGAGAAGGGCGGTATAGAAATAAAATTATATAAAAAAAAAAAAAGTTAGAGGAGATTCTACTCACCTTGCCAACTAGAGCCAATAGTCCCGTAGCTGTTCTGGTTTGCCACGCCCACAATGAGGAGGCCAAATGCCGAATTTGGATGTTCCACTTTATAGGGGAGAAGTGCCATCTGCAACTGATACAAGGCCCAAGAGAAAACTGTGCCGGGAATTGGATTCCATTCCAATTTAGGTAGGGGCTGGCCTCCCACTAGGAGCCCATTGATCTGAAGAGTCTCCACCACCAGAATGGCAAAGTTCTGAAAATTAGCCTGCCCAACCACACTGTATGTCTGGCTGTAGGTGCTGGTATCTGGAATCCCTATCAAAAAAGTGTCGTACAAAAAGGTTTGGTATGTAGCACCTGTGCTGTAGAAAAATACCTGAAAGGGAACATCGGCTTGTACGTGTAATGCTGTTTTGGGCAACAGACTAATCGGCAGAACTTGCCCGTCGTTCAGCCTGACGGCCTGCTTTTGTGCACCCATTTGGTATTCTACCGCTGTGGTTTGGGAGGCTGAAATGAACACGATGTCACTCTTCGTCTGCCAAGGCATTGGTGGGACTATGTAATTCTTCCTCCATTCCTTCACTGATTGGAGCTGCTCAAAGACATGGTTACATTTGGTGTATTTCCATGAACAGACATGACCCGCTAGGACTACCACGGGTGTCTGGGAGACAATTCTGGTGCCGGAAAGATCCCCTGCTGCTTGCAACTGGATTCCCTGAAAAGCTTGCAGTGTTACTGTAAGTTTACTTCCAGCAGTGTATGTTTGTCCGTTGAGGACCACCTGGGCTGTCAAATGGATGACGACCACATTAGACCCTTCGTAAGACAAGACCGCAAACTCTGGGAAAGCCCCGCTAGGACCGCCAGTTGGGGTGACCACATAATACTCAGTTCCTGAAGCGCTCCTAGGAAAGAGTTGCGAAATTTCAGTAGTCAGAGGCTTGGAGTTGAAAGAGACCACCGAGATGTCTTTGTCTGCAGAGATGCGAACCACGTTGGGGAACACTTTGCTACCTTTAATTTCGATAGACGGCGGGAGGACAATAGACTCCAGCTTTCCTTTATACACAGTAACGGTCTTCGTGAATTCGGTCCCACAAACGCTGCACGGCACAGAAACAGTGACGGTCGTCTGGTCATGGATGCCCGTAATTTGAACCTCTAAACGGGGGGCCTGTGTCCCATAATTTTCCATGAAAGAGGTGATAAAGTCTCTTCCTATGCTTTGGCTCAGGCAGGTCGCTGTGAGGGAAAGATGAAAAGAAGAGATTGGGGGTGGGGGCGGGATGGAGATGGTTACATTCAGTGGTGAAATCCAAATTTTTTTTACTACCAGTTCTGTGGGGGGTGGGCTTGGTGGGCGTGGCTTGGTGGGCATGGCAGGGGAAGGATACTGCAAAATCTCCATTCCTACTCCACTCCTGGGGGAAGGATATTGTGAAATCTCCACTCCCACCCCAACCTGGGGGAAGGATATTGCAAAATCTCCACTCCCAGCCCACTCCTGGGGAAAGGATACTGCAAAATCTCCACTCCCGGCCCACTCCTGGGGAAAGGATACTGCAAAATCTCCACTCCCAGCCCACTCCAGGAGAAGGATACTGCAAAATCTCCATTCCCACCCCACTCCTGGGGGAAGGATATTGCAAAATCTCCATTCCCACCCCACTCTGGGGCCAGCCAGAGGTGGTATTTGCCGGTTCTCCAAACTACTCAAAATTTCCACTACCGGTTCTCCAGAACCTGTCAGAACCTGCTGGATTTCACCCCTGGTTACATTGGATCTACTCAAGGTCCAACTTCTGTTGTAGTTGTAGCTTCAACACCATTTTAGCTTCTGTTCCAAAGGAAGAATTGTCCCAAAGGAGCTTTTTTTCAAGGGACTTCCTTTTGTGTTTCCTTTGAAGATGTTTCACTTTTCATCCAAGAAGCTTCTTCAGTTCTGACTGAAGGATGGCTGACCATTCAGTCAGAACTGAAGAAGCTTCTTGGATGAGAAGCAAAACGTCTTCGAGGAAAAACAAAGAAAGTCCAGTTGTCTCTTCAAAAAGCACCTTTGGGACAGCCATGATCTGGATGACTGAGAATTCTCCATGGGCAAAAGTAAGAATTAGGAACTGCTCCCTCATCCCCCGTTATTAATCCCGCTCGTCTAGAATTCAAAGGAATTGGTGTCATTTCATTACGTGTTCCCAGGTCGTGATCTGAATTATGGCTATTCCTGGACTCAGAGGCCGAAAGAAGAATAGAAATAAAACCCAGGAATTAAGATAAAGATGGGGAAATTTTAGTTGAAGAAGCCAGCAATCTTGGCTTTCTTAAAATTATTGTGGATAGTCTTTACGCCTTTTGGAAGCCTCAGTCATGATTCTCAGGCATTCTTCCTGAGGGCCTATGGGAAGACACCACAGAAGAACCTCGTAATGCAATATTTTTCTGCAGGCATCTCAGGGAAGTACAGAGTTGCCACATGGGATCTACCTTTTTAAAGCAAGTTTCTCTGTTCTAGGTCCTTCCAAGTTTTCTTTCCCTCCTGGTCGATGGTTAGGACAGATAGGAGGTGTAGCCTCAATGCTCCAGAGAGTGGGACCAATTTTAACTATCACATACTTCCATTTTATGAAAGGCAAAGAGATCCAGCCTTTTAAAGAAACCGTTTCTTTAAAACAAAGGTATTTTTTTAAAAAACCTTGGTGTTACTCACCCCAGAAGGCTGAGCTGCAGAGCCAGAAGCAGAGGAGGAAGCCTTTTATCCTCCCCATAGCTGTTAAAAAGAAAAAAGAAAGAGAAAGCCTTCAGATCAACGGTTCTTGGATGAGAAACCTGAAACGCCAACAAGCTTCAAGCAGATATGAGTATCAGTCATGGTTCCATGGTTGCTATTTTCCAAAGCATTCCTTCTAAACTTGGTTTAGGAGAATCTACTGGTATCATCGCAGGGAAACAAAACAGTCCTGTGACTCCTTAAAAATTAACTAGATTATCACAGTGGTTATAAAACAAACTTATGGGAAAGAAGAAGGCATGCATAATAAAAAAAAAGGAACAGATTTCTATATTTTATGCATACACATACATACGCGTTTTGAAATAACAATCCGTTACATAGGAATGCCATAGTCCTCACCATAACAGGAAAGAGAAATAAGAAAGAGAAAATCCAAAATCCAAGGGATGGATAATTTTAAGGCACCTGTTTTTCCTTCTGTGGCTCTTTACTTTTAAACTGGGCCTGGAAAGGATATCTTTATCTTAAGCTGAGGATCTTACTTTATCTATGCAGTATATTGAAAGAACACAAGAAGCTGTACTTATTTTTATACTCCTTGTAAGAATACAGCCTTTAAATAAGCAACTCGCAAAGGCCACTCATCGCCATCCCACGGAAGAAGGATTTGAATCTTCACCTCTATTTATACATTCATTACACTCTGGCTTTGTATTGCGAATCAGACTAATAGACGCATTAAGAGGTCGTGCCAAACCATAGTTTAGCACAAGAGCAAAGTTCCTGTGGTTTATACAAACCACAAGGAGCCCCTTTGGCATCTTTCAGTAGACCTTTTCATAGGATGCCGAAGGGACCAAATAGGTGTTTGAGCCTTTACAGAAGGTTCAGGGCATCCATCTCCAGCCAATAATTATTGGGCCAATCATGAATCCTGGCCATACACAATTTAATACAGCAATGCAACCTTTAGCATGGGGAGCATAAAACTCCTGATGAACGAATGGAAATTGTACACTTTGGGTTAGACAGAGGAGCAGGAGTCACAGTGCTCCTCTCTTTTCTCCTCTCCCCACCAGGGACCTTCAAGAAGAGTTAGCAATTTTGCTCTGGCTTACATTAGCACCACTCTTCAGCATTTCATATGCATTCTTGATTTGATTCAAGCCGATAATGGTGCAATCGAAGTAACCCGTTTCATTGTAAATGCCAAGAAATCAAATTTAGCATTGGCCATAGTTAGCCAGGTAACATGACGATAAGCAGATAAGCAGTAACGGAGTTGGAAGGTACCTTCAAGTCATCTAGTCCAACCTGGTAGACTACCTGGGCCTGGTGGCTCAGCAGACTAATAGCATTGTGATTAACACCAGCTGTCTGCAATTATTGTAAGTTCGAATCTCACCAGGCTCAAGGTTGACTCAGCCTTCCATCCTTTCTAAGGTAGGTAAATTGAGGACCCAGTTTGTGGGGGCAATAAGCTGACTTTGTATAAATATACAAAAAGTATGAAGGCTATTGCTTAACGCATTGTAAGCTGCCATGAGTCTCCGGAGAAGGGCGGCATATAAATCAATTTAAAAAAAAAAAAAAACCCTGCTCATGCAGACCTATACTAGGGATTTGAACCGCCGAACTGCCAACCTTTCTGACCGACAAGCTCAGCGTCTTAGCCACTGAGCCACCCTAGCCAGGCATGACAAAACTAGGCAAGTAAAGCTAGGAGCTTCCAAACCCCCTTCTTGAGACTACACAATTTGAGAGAAAGAAAACTCTAAACTGGTTTCAGCTTGTAGTAGTTTGCTTTTGGTCTACTCCATTATAGTCAAACATGACTTCCCAGCTTGTTGCCAGCATAGTAGCATTACTCAACCCATCTAGAAAGATGGCAAGCCCACCCAACAGTACAAGAATAAGCCCTCTTCCATTATACCTTCACTCGTCTGTCCTCTCACCTGCAGACAACGTCTGTGGATCCCACTGCTGAGTTCATGTCACCCATTTATATAGTTTAAGCAGTGACGCGTAGCTTCTCCTTATCCTCCATCTGAAATTGTTTGCATTCACCCCCTGCTTGGAGGGAACAGCAGGTTCAACCTGCTATCCTATCTTTAATTTCAAAAATGCTTGCGTCAGTTGTCATATAAACGTCAAGTTTAATGTGTTCCAAGTGGAGTTTGGGTGGAATGTCGCCTGCCATGTCATGAACAACATTCAAGTCTACTAGCCTTTAGATTTCAATTAAAATTATTTTAATACACGAGATTAAAAAAAAAAAATTCCTGCCTTTTCTTTTCTTTTCTTTTTTTTAATCAACACCCAGCTAGATCGTGTGCAATTGATTTGTGCGCTTCTTGCATTCTACAGATGTACTAGTCATTTCTCAGGCTTTCCCACAATGGAATTCTGATGTCCTATTATCCAAAATTAATGGGACAGAAAGTACCATCAACACGGTTAGAGCAAGCATAGAAGCACAGTGTTGTTTTGATCAGCCTGAGGTCCTGAGGAATCTTCAAAGCAACCAACTAAAGTCTAGGTGTTTTGATTTGATGGGGTTAGACATCCTGGAGCATCCATTGACCTATATTATCTTGAGACTTAGCACAATCAAAGCTGATTTAACTAGTCATTCAGAATTTCCCTCTAAACGGAGCTGCAGTTTTAATTTCTGGGAAAGACGTGGCCTTCAGATAGGATCAATCTCACGGTTGCACCAAAAAGGCTGATCTAGAAGGCAACTCCTCCAGACACAGAAACATGGAAAACTAGTCACCTGGAAAAGATTATTGTAGCCTCCAACTCCCCAACCCATCCATACGCATTAAGGCTATCTTGTCATCAAACTCATTTAGCTTTTACACGAATTCTGGCACGGATTGTTTTCCAAATGTTGGGTCTGCAAATGGAACACGCAAGCAAATCTGTATGACTGTGTCCCACGTATTGGACCAGTCTCCTAGAGGTATTCTGAAAATGTCCTAGTTTGTCCCCGCATCCCTAAAAAAAACTCCAAAAAAGATTTGCCAGGTCTTATTCAGAGAACAAGCTGCCATCTTTGATAGACCAGTTATCCAGATACAGATTAACAGAGTTGGAAGCAGTGGTGAAATGTAAAATTTGTTACTACTGGTTCTGTGGGCGTGGCTTGGTGTGGGGGGTGTTAATGTGACTGGGTGGGTGTGGCCAACTTTTTTTTTTTTTTAACTTTTAAAAGCATTTTTTCTACAACCTCTTCGGCCGGGTTTTCTACAACCTCTTCTTTTCTACAACCCTTTTCTACAACCTCTTCTTTTTCTACAACCTCTACAACCTCTTTTAAAAAGTGCTTTTAAAAGGCTCTGACGATCCCAGCTGAGCCTCATCAGAGGCTTTTTCTTTTCTTTTTAAAAGCATTTTTTTCGGCCGAAGAGTTTGTAGAAAAAATGCTTTTAAAAGTAAAAAAAAAAAACTTTGATGATCGCGTGGCTCAGCTGGACATGGTGGGGGGCAGGAATTTTTGCTCCCGGTTCTCTGAACCACCTGCTGCCATCGCTACCGGATTGGGCGAACCGGTCCAAACCGGGAGCATTTCACTCTTGATTGGAAGGGACCTTGTAGGTCATCTAGTTCAACAGACACACCCCCGCCCAAGCAGGAGACGCTACACCATTTCTGACAAATGGCAGTCCAATCTCTTCTTGAAAGCTTCCAGTGATGAACCTCCCACGACACTGGTGGGTTGCTACCGGTTCGCCCCAGTTCAGCAGCAGGAGGCTCCACCCACCTACCCAGACGTCATCAAATATTCTCTGCGCATGCGCAGAAGTGTGCACACGAGCAAACCAGTAGCAAAGGTAAGTGAAACCTACCACTGTCCCACAACTTCCAAAGGCAAGCTGGTTGGTTGTTTTCATTGTCAGAAAATTTATCCTTATTTCTAGGTTGAATCTCTCCTTGATCAGTTTCCATCCATTATTCCTTATCTGGCATACAATCTATTTTTGGAAAATAGCTTGACCCCTTCCTCTCTGTGGCAGCCCCTCAAATATTGGAAGACTGCTCTCATGTCTCCCCTGGTCCTTCTCTTCACTAGACTAGCCATGCCCAGTTCCTGCAACCATTCATCGTATGTTTTAGCCTCCGGTCCCCTGATTATCCTGGTTGCTCTTCTCTGCACTCTTTCTAGAGTCTCAACATCTTTTTTATAGTGCGGTGATTAGGATAGGCAACTTGCATGGAGACTAAGAATTGAAGATCAGTAAAAATTCTGGTCTATTTCTTGTTTACCCAATGAGACAATATCCATTTTCTGTTCTGTAACAAATCCCTAGGGGGGATTATAACCAAACTACTGATGCCCGCATCCTATCCATGGAGCTTTTGTGCAATCTTCTCCATGTTCATAACTATTTGTGTAAATGACTCGGGGCCCGTTTCTCTATGCATCTTTTTCCAGCATCACTTTGTATGAATTTCCCTAAGGCAGTTTTTTTTTTTTTAAAAAACATTCATGTTCCTGATGAAAACTATTTTTTTTCCATGTATGGCTGTACTGGCTGCTGTTGTTTGAAAGTGATTTCAGATGTCTTTTTAATGGCTCTTTGGCCAAACAGCATTTAAAGTAAGCCAAAGGAAACCCCACTTCCTTCCAGCTTTGAAGACGATACCAAATCCGGTAACGAAAGGACTGCAAAGCAGGCAACCAAGTTTAAGAGAGCACCAAGGATTCCATCCAAGTCAGAGGCGACTCAACATTGCAACTACAGACAAAGACGTTGGTGCAAACAATCCTCCGTCGTTTCGGTCTCTAATACCCAAGGAGCTCCAACGGAAACACCTATTCAAATACCTTTGCTAGGCTTCTGTGGGGCTCTCCTTGACCACTAGAGGGCACACTAAGCAAAATCCTCTTCTAAAGTGAGAGATTAGAAACATTAAACTCATATTGGATTGTTTCTAAACTAACTGGGGAATGCTGGGAGTTGACATCCACACCTCTCGCCAAGGCTGAGAAACGCCGGTCTAAGAACTTTAGAGGCTTAACTGGGAAGGAATATTTATTTATTTGTTTATTTATTTATTTATTTATTTATTTATTTATTATCTATCTATCTATCTATCTATCTATCTATCTATCTATTTATCTATCTATCTATTTATTTATCAAAGTCATATAGCCACCCATATTCCCCCAAAAGAACTCTTTGAGGGCACTGCCTAAGGACCCACCCAGCTGGCTTCACATCCCTGCCACATCTGGGTTGTAATACTTGGGAGGTCCACTAGATTTTATTTATTTTATTTATTTATTTATTCGTTCGATTTATATATGCCGCCCTTCTCCGGAGACTCAGGGCGGCTTACAATGCATTAAGCAATAGCCTTCATACTTTTGTGTATACCTGCTTAGTAGGGCTTTCGGGGCCCCCCCCTAAGCGGTGTTCTATTTTATACAAAGTCAGCTTATTGCCCCCACAAATCGGGTCCTCATTTTACCTACCTCGAAAGGATGGAAGGCTGAGTCAACCTTGAGCCTGGTGAGAATTGAACTCACAGTAATTGCAGGCAGCTGGCAGCTAAGTACTACTTTAACAGCAGCAGCTTAGTCCACTGCGCCACCAGGCTCTTATGCAAAGAGATGGCTGCAAAGAGATGTAGAAAAGGCTAACTGATCATCTGGCAGCAGTCTGGAGGTTTAAACCTACAGTAGTATCATCTTGATGCCCATTTTAATTTGGGAGTGGCACTGATGCCTTCTTTGCCTCCGTGGTGGTGCAGCGCTTAGAATGCAGTACTGCAGGCAAATACTGCTGACTGCCAACCGCCAGCAGTTTGGCAGTTCGAGTCTCACCAGGCTCAAGATTGACTCAGGCTTCCATCCTTCTGAGTTCAGTAAAATGAGAACCCAGATTGTTGGAGGCAATAGGCTGACTCTGTAAACCGCTTAGAGAGGATTGTAAAGCACTATGAAGCGGTATATAAGTCTAAGTGCTATGGGACTGGAGGCTAAAATACATAAAGAACTGTTGCAGGAATTGGGTATGTCTAGTTTAATGAAAGGAAGGATTCAGAGTGACATGATAGCAGTCTTCCAATATCTCAGGGGTTGCCACAAAGAAGAGGGGTCATCTATTCTCCACAGCACCTGAGGGCAAGACAAGAAACAATGGATGGAAACTACACAAGGACAGAATCAACCTAGGAGAAATTTTTTTGACAGTGAGAACAATTGATCAGTGGAACAACTTGCCTCCAGAAGCTGTGAATGCTCCAATACTGGAAGTTTTTAAGAAGAGATTGGACAACCATTTGTCTGAAATGGTGTAGAGTTTCCTGCCTGGACTAGAAGACCTCCAAGGTCCCTTCCAACTCTGTTATTCTATTCTATTCTATTCTATTCTATTCTATTCTATTCTATTCTATTCTATTCTATTCTATTCTATTCTATTCCTTTAGACTCAAATTCACCATCTCATTCAATTGACTTAGTCAAAGGGGCTGTAAAATCCAAAAGAGACAATTTGGTCCAGCAGTTAAGGCATCGGGCTAGAAACCTGGAAGGCATGAATTCTAATCTCATTTTAGGAACAAAGCCAGCTGGGTGACTTCGGGCCAGTCATTCTCTCTGAGCCCCAAGAAGAAGGCAATGGCAAGCCACTTCTGAAAATCCTTGCCAAGAAAATTCCAGCCTGCCCAGGAGTCAAGACTGACTCAAAGACACCAAAACATACAATATAATGCAGGAAAAAAATAGGTTGCCACCTCATATTGACTTGATAAAAGTTTATGAGTGCGTTTGAATTTTTTTCTGCAGGGTCCTTTTGCAAGTTATCACCGCTCTTAAAGAGGAAAAATGCCATCTGGGGCATTTTAAAGCAACGGGTTCCCCATTCTAAAACCAGTTGTCCTAGCTCATGAATTTCCCTGAAGATTGAGCAAGGAAGTAAGAAAATCAGGGACTTCCCCAAACTGAGAAGACAGCTCAAACATCTAGAATACGGCTGTCTTGGAAATAGGAGAAATGCACGCTGGGATTGGGATATATGAAATAATGCCCTCTTGCTTCATATTTGGAAGATAAGATTTATCTTTACTTTAATTTTACATACCTCCCATGAAGGTTAACAATGAGTAAACTCGTCCATTTGAATTTATTTCATTGTTTCCCCCATTACTGCGAACATGTCAGTACGTCATTGCAACTTCGAGAATGCCTTAACTTGTTTCTATTGGGTTTTATGACTATTGAAGTAGAAAAGCAATAAGGGAAATTAATATTATACATAGTAACTGCAGCAAGATGGAAGAATAATAAAATACCTACACTGAAAGATTAGATTATAAACTTTATAGAACTTGCAGAAATGGTGAAGCTGACCAATTTAGTGGGGTGGGTGGGGAAGCAGGGGTGAAATGCTTCCGGTTTGGATGGGATCGCCTGATCCGGTAGTGATGGCGGGTGGTTCAGTGAATCGGTGGCAAAAATCCCTGCATCCCCCCCCCCCCCCCATGCCCAGCTGAGCCACCCGATCATCAAAACCACAGAACTGGCAGTAACAAATTTTACATTTCACTTTTAAGATTGGAAACCTTATACGCACTTTTTTTTGCTGAAACAAGAAAAGACTGAATTGATGATTTATCGACTTGAGGATTAAAAAGAGTTAAAGAGGGGGGGAATGATAAAGTAAGAGGAGGCAGAAGTAAAAGCCCAGAGTCACTTTGCAGAGTGGGATGAGCAAACTATAAATTTAATTGATTAATTAATAAATGAAAAGAGGGTGGGAGAGGAAAGAGTAAGACGGTAACTACTCAATGGAAAGAAGGGCAAAAATCGTAATTCTACATTTATATTTCTTATTTTTTCCTTCGCTTCTTCGTACTTGCATTGTATTTAAACATTCTAATAAATGAAGGCAGAGAATGTTTGTCTTAACATCAACATATATATTGTCCCATGGGTGAATTTTTGCATGAATTTGGTCTAAGGCTCAGAGCTTTTAGAATAGAATAGAATAACAGAGTTGGAAGGGACCTTGGAGGTCTTCTAGTCCAACCCCCTGCTTAGGTAGGAAACCCTACACCACTTCAGACAAATGGTTATCCAACATCTTCTTTAAAACTTCCAATGTTGGAGTATTTGCAACTTCTGGAGGGAAATTGTTCCACTGATTTATTGTTCTAACTGTCAGGAAATTTCTCCTTAGTTCTAGGTTGCTTCTCTCCTTAATTAATTTCCACCCATTGCATCTTGTCCTACCCTCAGATGCTTTGGAGAAGAGCTTGACTCCCTCTTCTCTATGGAAGCCCCTGAGATATTGGAACACTGCTATCATGTCTTTCCCCCCCCCCCAGTCCTTCTTTTCATCAGACTAGACATACCCAGTTCCTGCAACCGTTCTTCATATGTTTTAGCCTCCAGTCCCCTTTTGCAAATGTCTGTTGCTTTTTCTGCAGATCCTTTCAATATTATCCTGCCAACATTATCATCAAGCTGCCCTACAAAGTTCAGATGCCTATGAGACGCCAAGTTTCAAATAATGAATAAATACATTTAGTTTGGGATTGATTGAAAACTGAAAAATAAGTTCATCAATGGGAATCATTCTTTTTTTTTTCCGGACCCAAGTTCTTTAGACCCACTGAGAAGACCTTTTTATATAAAAAGGGAATATGCATTTGCAACATTATCTCTTACCTTGTTGCCTAAGGAGGTTCTTTTATTTGCTTGTTTTCTTGATGTTCTCAATTTAGGAAACTAGGAAACAACAAAAGTGTGCAGAAGCTTTAATGAGTTATTTCTTGAGGTGTTTTCCTGCTGCCTACCTTCCAACCCACTTTTAAAATACTTGTCTTCTTAATACCTTCCATAGCCTTTCCTTCCTTCCTTCCTTCCTTCCTTCCTTCCTTCCTTCCTTCCTTCTCAATTCAAATCATTAATTCTTGCATTCTACCTTTGGCAACTGTGGTTATCAACTGGATCTCAGTCTCCTATGCTCTCCTTTCCATGTCCCTTTGGTTTGCAGAAGCTTTTATGGTAGGACACCAGGCATAGTCCTTACAGACGGGTTCCCATTATTAAGATTATGTGTCGGCAAACTGGTTCCTGCCTACTATATTGGACATCCTTTTCTTTCAGCTTCATCCAATGGCTGGACTGGAAGACCTCCAATTAGAAGACCCTTTCCAACTCTATTATTCTCTGTTCTATGTTCATTGTGGTCACTGGCAAAGGATTGTAGAAAATCAGAAATCAAAACTTTGGGAAGGGATGCTACACTTATACCCGTCCTTTCATATCCATCTCTTTCCATTTCTGGAGTGAAAAACCACCCAAAGTTGCCTGACAGGGAAATGGGCAGCATATAAATTGGATAGATAGATAGATAGATAGATAGATAGATAGATAGATAGATAGTTGATAGACGGATGAACAGATGGACGGTTAGACAGATAAACGGACAGACGGATGGATGGACAGGCGGATGGATGGATGGATGGACGGACTGACAGATGGACAGGGACAGACAGACAGATGATAGATGGATGGATGAACGGATAGACGGATAGATGGATAGACGGATAGACAGATAGATGGGTGGATGGGTGGATGGATGGATGGACTGACTGACAGATGGACAGGGACAGACAGATGATAGATGGATGGATGGATGAACGGATGGACGGATAAACAGATAGATGGATAGACGGATAGACGGGTGGATGGATGGATGGACTGGCTGACAGACAGATGGACAGAGGCAGACAGACAGATGATAGATGGATGGATGAACAGATGGACGGATAGATGGATAGATGAATAGATGGATAGATGGATGGACAGGGGCAGATAGTTAGACGGACAGATGGATGGGTGGGTAGATGGATGGATGGACAGATGGATGGACGAATGGATGGACAGACAGAGACAGACAGATGGATAGCTGGATAGACAGATAGATGGACGCACAGACGGACAGATAGGTACTTTTACATTTCTTATTATTTCTACACCACTCAATTCCATCAAGACTCTGGGTGGCATACAATAACTCCAAAATGAAATCGGAAGAATTAAAAGGAAGGGGGGGAAAAAACCACCTAGAACTAAGCAAACCCCAAAAGGCAAAGAAGAAAGAAAAGAGGAAAAGGAAGGACAAACATACAGGCAACGTGACCGAAGCTGCATCAGGTCAGAAGCAAAGCTGAGCTCTCGGCCTCTTCTTTTTAAATTGGAGTTACTTCCGGAGAAAGGGGAGGGGGGTGAGCATGAGGGTTCTTGCTGACTTGATCCCATCACGATGACAGCCTCTTCCCTTTTTTGAGGTTTCCTGCTTAGAGCTATTTCTTTTCCTGTTCTCTCACTCTTCAGACGGATGTCACCACTGCCCCTCCAGTCCCAACGCCCTCACGCTTGGACGCTCCTTCCCAACAAGAAAGTCTTCAGGGTCAACGGCAATCCCCCAGTTTGGGAATGGGAATCTCTAATATGGCACAGTTAGGATTCCCCATCCTCCCCATTCTCCTGGGTTTGAACTGGCCTCAGTTGGGTAAGTTGGAACAATCCTTTCTAGTCTCCTTCTCTATCTTGGCCTCCTTTGGATTTCGTGGTCCCATTTTTTTTTTTTTTAAATCTCCTTTGGCTTTCAGGCTTAGAAAGGATTTGCCTTTTATTGACTATCCCTTGATGAATATAATTTCCAGACATTTTCTCAGGAAGCATTTTAAGAGGAAAAGACGTGATAAAGCACATAGATCCTTCTCACTAGTCTTCTGGGATTGGGGGTGGCCTCCCAAAGCCAAATCACGAGAAGAATTCTTTTCTTCTTCTCCTTCTCCTTCTCCTTCTCCTTCTCCTTCTCCTTCTCCTTCTCCTTCTCCTTCTCCTTCTCCTTCTCCTTCTCCTCCTCCTCCTCCTCCTCCTCCTTCTTCTTCTTCTTTCTTCTGTTGTCCCTTTTCTAGCTACAGCCTCCCAAATCATCTTTTTAAATAACCATTATTTGCTAAATCTCTGAAGGGTTGGTGACTTCTCTAAAGCCTGCAATCTTATAGGACACCTTACCAAACAGTTTCAGAGGAAAAAATATCTCTGGAAAAAATTTTGGGGTGTTCACGACCACGGAAATGCAATATGAGAATATGAGTACAAAATGATTCCTTGGGTCTTCTGGTTCTCTGTTGAGCTATCAGTTATGGGCTTTGTAATTCCTGTTCCATTATGTCGAAAATGTACAAGCCTTCACATCAATTGCAAAGAATCCGATCTAGGGGAAAGAAAGACAGGGCCGGCCAAAAACGTTGAGCCCTCTGCATGATATAATAGCCCTGTGATACATTCCTCAGAGAAAATATGTTATGGCTTATTGTGTACAACAGTACAGCTACAATCTGCACAGCAAGTATAAATCCTCCTCCCGTACATCTTTTATTTTAAACGTTTAAAATACCGTGTTTTTCTCCTACTCCTTCTCTTCTAAATCATGAGAGAACTGGGGGGAAGAGACATAAATTGGGAGATGGATTCCCCCCCCCCAACTTCCAAGACATTCTACCCAGCATCTTTGGGCTTGAAAAGATCACTGATGGCTGAGTTTACACTCACAAAATATCAGATTAAGCAATAGCTCTATTCGTACAACTGGCATAAAGGTGGCATAATTTTAATCTCGGTTATGTTATTGTGGCCTAGTGCACTGTCAACTCCCTAGGCTAATATATAACTCAACCCCAGTTGCGCAATCTCAAAAAATTTATTGATTTAGTAACACAGTTAATTATGCCGAGTGAAACGGAAGGTTTATACTAACAAGAGCAACCAGCTCCAGCTCCGTTTCAACACAACACAGTCGCCTCTCAACACTGCCAGACGGAGCTTTCTTTTTCCCCTTCTTGAAAAAGGTTGGAAAAATTAAACACTGCGGTCTGGATTATTTTCACAAATGTTGAATCTTTACTCTGTTGATTTCTGTAGATTAAAGCAATCAAAGGAAGCAAAAGGGAACCAATTGTTTATTGCCTCCCTGATGGCTTTACAAACCTAAAATTCACCCCATAGATATAAACCCTCTATTGGGGGGTGCTGGGTGAAAGATTGCTTTCATGAACTATAGCCAGGAGTGGGCTGCTGGGGGTTTGCACGGGTTCGGGAGAACCTCTAGCTAAGATTCTATGCAGTTCAGAGAACCCCCAAATCCCATTCCTGGCTGGCTCACCCACCACGCCCTACCCCTCCCAGGAGTCCCCACGTGGCCCGTTTTGGATGCAGGTAAATGCAGGACTCGGGGACGGTGAAAAATGGGCCTCCTGGAAGTTTGGGAAGAGCCCATTTCCGGCCTCCAGAGGGCCTCCGGAGCTTGGGGAGGCTGTTTTCGCCCTCCCGGAGGCTCGAAAAAAGCCTCCAGAGCCTGGGGAGGGCAAAAACACCACCACCCCACCATGGTGCAGGAGGCTGACTAGGCCATGCCCACCATGGCCACGCCCTCCAAGTAACCGGGCAGAGAACCCCTTGCTAAAAATTTTGAAGCCCACCCCTTGCTATAGCTCACATCATCCAAGTAGCTAGGTTGATGTAGGATTCAGATGGGGTGAAGTGGGAGCCATTGCTCTAACGCACACACATCAGGCAATCTCAGAAGGCCTCCAACCCAATGAGGTTTTTTTTAGCACATTGCATCTGTTCATTGATTATTTGCTTGTAACTGTCTCATGGGTAACTTGGGTCTGCATATCCAGCCTGTCTCCCTTTCCTTTCTCCCACCTTAACCATTGAAATCCTTCATTGGTCTAACTCAGTGTTCGAGCTACTCATTCTATCATTCTCTGGAAGAAATGAATTGGGTAGGGGGGGCTTGTTTAAATGGTGCCGCAAACTAGATAACAGACCCGGCCTCCTTTCTCTCTCTCTCTCTCTCTTTTTCACAGGAGCTGCCCAAGGTGCAAACGGTAAGAGCCATTTCACTTCCCTGTTCATAAATAATTGCCTAGCCTGTAAATAACGCAGAGAGAAAACAGGGAAGTGCCACAAAAATAAATGTGTCTTGGGAACAGCCTTTGCCAGTCTGGTTGCTGTGGAAAGGTTTTGAACTCCGAGTCCCCTCCAACTCTTTGTTGGAGTATTTATGCTGCCTGAAAGATTATGGGAGTTTGTTTATCAGATATATATATATATATATTTTAATGGAGAAAAATCAATGTGGTCACTAGAAGTCAAACATGACTTGATGGCACATAATAAATCAATCAGATTTATATCATACTGTTGTTTCACCCGCTGAAGATGGCACTGGCTGCTCCCCTGTTTGACCCCCAACAGCAAATTGTGTGAAGTGGGTTGGGGGAGAGAGAGAGAGAGTGACTGGCTGCAAATCCTTGTCTAGCATTTTTCACAGCTATGCCACGCTAGATCTGGAATTAAAATCCAGTCATATCCGTAAGGCACTATATTGGAGAAAGATGATTTAAACAAAGCAGCTTGTCCTCTGGTATACAAATAGGCAAACCATTGCTGTTTAAAATTTTAGTGCCTCGCCAATTGTTTCTCCGCATTGCTTCTCTGCAGGAGAACTGCTAACATTTGTAATTAATATGCTCCATTGGTATGTATTTCTTAAGTGTACGTTCCCTTCTTGTGTAGATTTCTCTATAGCAGGAATGGGGAAACTTGTAGGCTTAGCATGTCAAAAATTTGGAAAATGCTCAATGTGATTCTGCTGTCATCTCATATGCATGCACACACATACACAGGGAATGGAGGGGGGAGAGAGAGGGGATAAACAGATGGACGGATAGATGAATAAAAGGACGGACGGATGGACAGATAGATGGACAGACAGATGGACAAGGACAGATCAGGGGTGAAATCCAGCAGGTTCTGACAGGTTCTGGAGAACCGGTAGCGGAAATTTTGATTAGTTCAGGGAACCGGCAAGTTCCACAATAAGGATATTTGCAATATCCTTCCCCAGGAGTGGAGAGGGAATGGGGATTTTGCAGTATCCTTCCCCTGCCACATCCACCAAGCCACATCCAAGCCACACCACACCACGCCCACCAAGCCACATCCACAGAACCGGTAGTAAAAAAAATTTGGATTTCACCACTGGGACAGATGGACAGATAGACAGCTTCAACTCTAGTGCCACCACTGTCACTGAAAAAGGCCACCTCATGCCATTCTTCAAGGCGTGTGAGCTTTAGGGGAATGGTGCCACCCTAATCTTCTTGAGGCAGCTTCAAAGAATGCTCTTTTTTGCAGCCTCTGCAGCCTCCAAAAACTGTACAAAAGCAGACTCCATTCTCATGAGAGTTTCATAAGCTCCACTTCTGGAGGCCTCAGAAGCTGCACAAGAACGCACTTCATTGTCATACGGCCTGTGAAAATTGTGTGAGAAAGAGGCTTGTGCTTTCGAGAAAAGTTGTTGTCAAGTGTTCATGAATTCTGATGTGTCCCCCACAAAACATTGTGGTGTGACACCTTTGACATGCATATCCTAGCAGGGGTGGTACTCACTTATCCTCACTACCGGTTCGCAAATGTGAGCACACACGCCATCTCCGCGCATGCACAGAGCAGAGGTGGGTTTCAGCAGGTTCTGACCAGTTCTGGAGAACCGGTAGCGGAAATTTTAAGTAGTTCGGAGAACCGGTAGTAAAAATTCTGACTGGCCCCGCCCCCATCCATTCTCTGCCTCCCGAGTCCCAACTGATCAGGAGGAAATGGGGATTTATTTATTTTTTTAATTTGATTTATATGCCACCCTTCTCCGGAGACTCAGGGTGGCTTACAATGTGCTAAGCAATAGCCTTCATACTTTTGTATATTTATACAAAGTCAGCTTATTGCCCCCACAACTAGGTCCTCAATTTACCTACCTTAGAAAGGATGGAAGGCTGAGTCAACCTTGAGCCTTGGCGAGATTCGAACCTGCAGTAATTGCAGGCAGCTGGTCTTAATAACCAGCTTAATAACAGGGTGCCTTAAACCACTGTACTACCAAGGCTCTTTTTTTTTGCGGTAACCTTCCCCTGGATTGGGGAGGGAATGGAGATTTTACAGTATCCTTTCCCCTGCCATGCCCACCAATCCATGCCACACCCACCAAACCACACCCACAGAACTGGTAGTAAAAAATTTTGAAACCCACCACTTTTGCAGAGCCTTCCACGCATGTGCAGAGTGTCAAAAATGGGACGTGATGACATCCAGGCAGGTGAGTGGAGCCTCCCTCAACCGCCGCTACCGATTTGGCCGAACCGGATAGAACCGGCTGAATACCACCACTGTCTCGTAGCTTCGCCATCGCTGCTCAATTGACTTCTCCAGATTGTTGAACAAACCCAACACCAGCTTGCTGTCAGCAAAGTCGTAGCATCTGGTGTTTTCATTCTAGTCTCCAAGTTCTGCATTCTATTGTACTTATTTATAGATTCAGTCTGGCCCTTATTAAAGGAAGAAAATGCCATTTGCCATTTCCTCACTCCTTGCTCTTAAGCCGATAGGCCTATTTGAAATTTATGTGTACAATGAAATTTCACTCGTTTTGAATTTTTGCCATGCTGCTCTACTGTAAATGGGGAAGCGCCCCTAATGGTGAAACTCACATAGAGGGAAAGGCATTATGTGTAGGGGAGAAAAATAGCTTGCAGAAATGGTCACCACCTGAAAAAGGTAGCAAGACGTGGAGCAAAGGTGCCTTTTAACACGTAGCCGGTACTATACTTTACTGATGCTTTATAATTCTATAAAAGTGAAAGAATGCTCGTCCCTGCATTCAATCTCTGGAGTTATAAATAAAAATTGTAAACTGAACTTTTAAAACGCCAATTTAGCAACAGGCAAAGCAGCCGCGACTCGCTTTTCCTGTTTTCTTCTGCTGATCTTTGATTATAATAAATTAACACTGAAAACTGTTTCTACCCTAATCCAATTGTCTGCCCCTTTCCCCGAACCTGCTCCAACTAATTCTAGGCTCCAAAGGCAGGCAGGAAACGGAGTTAGTAAAAAAAAAAAAAGGTCTGATAGAAAATAGACACTGTGCTTATTGCTGCTAACTCTTCTGACATTCCTGGAGCTGCATTAAAGATGCAAGGAGACTCCCTAACTTTGCGTCTGCCCTAAACTGGGGGTGATTCTGCAGAAAAGGTTACTTTGGCTTAATGGTAGTACCAACCAGGGGTGAAATCCAGCAGGTTCTGACAGGTTCTGGAGAACCGGTAGTGGAAATTTTGAGTAGTTTGGAGTACTGGCAAATACCACCTCCGGCTGGCCCCAGAGTGGGGTGGGAATGGAGATTTTGCAATATCCTTCCCCCAGGAGTGAGAAGGGAATGGGGATTTTGCAGTATCCTTCCCCTGGAGTGGGGTGGGAATGGAGATTTTACAGTATCCTTCCCCTGCCACACACACCAAGCCACACCACACCCAACCAAGCCATGCCCACAAAACCAGTAGTAAAAATGTTTGGATTTCACCATTGGTCCCAGAGAATAACTGTAGCTCAGGGCTGAATTATGGAATTCTTGGTGCTCTCCGAACTTGGTTGTTTGGCTGCAGACGTCTCACTACCTGACCAGGTAACATCATCAGAGCACTGATGATGTTACCTGACCAGGTTATAAAGCATCTGTTTTGCAAAGCAAACAACCAAGCTCAGAGAGCACGTACGACCTCATGGTAGGGCCAGCTTCTCATTGCCAAGAAATTAGGGCTGAAAGGATCAGAGGTGGTAATCAGCCGGTTCGGACCGGTTCGGGTGAATCAGTAGTAGCAACCTGTGGATGGGACCGCCCACCCGCCCCAGCACTATGCTATGCCATTTATCCATGTTTTCAAGCCGCATGCATGGGTGCAAGTTGCACGTACGAGAAAAGTGCATGCACGGAAGGCCGCGGGCTCACATTTTTGGTGCTGGGTGAACCGGTAGATAAATTATATTAATCCCACTTCTGGAAAGGATACGTGAAGCCCTAGACAGCACATCTCTATGCTTCTCACAGTTGTATCCTTTTGAACCCTCAGATTGTGGCCATTGCTTTCGGATCGATCCCGGCACCATTGCAGGAATCGTGCTGGGAGATTTGTTCCTGACTTTGCTCATTGCTCTCGGAGTCTACTACGTGGTCAGCTGCATCTATAAGCAGAAAGCAACCAGCAGTGGTAAGGAGGAGAGATTCCCACGTCCCCAGTGCACACTTTCCCCTTGAAGAAATGTCAGTGCTTGATGGTGCGTGGATCTAAGTGAAAGGACCGTGTGCCCACAGCAAATGGCTGCGTGCTGAATTGGCACTTGGCAGAGTAGACGGCGTTTGATGGCCTTGACCCTCACTGTTTTAGCATACCATCCGTGCCAAGTACAATCTGCACAGCCTCCATAAGACAAGGTCGCAGAAGCAGAGTTTTTTCAAACTTGGCAACTTTAAGATGGGTGGACTTCAACTCCTAGAATTCTAGGAGTTGAAATCCACCCATCTTAAAGTTGCCATGTTTGAAAAAACACTGTTCTAGATAGTAACACAACCCTGGTGTCAGACTGCGATGCTATCTCAAAATTAAATGAATTTCCAAACTGCCAATCTTTAAGGAAATCTTTCTTTAATTGAGCACAGCCAATCATGACTCCGCGCGGACAAGACTGACCTTTTGCCCCCCAATCCCTCTCTTTCCGATCCCCAAATCTCTGCTTCTCATTGGCTATCTTCCAAGTCATTCTTCAGACTTCATTCCCCAGGAATGTGCCCCCTCCCCTCATTTCCACGACAACCCGGCTTCAAAGGGATTTAGCAGGCAAAAGTTCCAGAGTTTATCTCTCGCTCTCCTCTGCTCTCCATGCCAGCGTTGAAACGCTGACACCTGGTGCATTTGGAAAAAAAAAAAAGAAGAAGGGCCTATGCTTTCTTTTTCTGATTTTTAGCAGACAAAAAGGAAGAGCTTCCCTCAATCTATTTATATCTATAGATCTATATCTATAGCAGGGGTAGGCTGCTGGGGGTTCGCAGGGGTTCGGGAGAACCTCTAGCTAAGATTCTGTGCACTTCGGGGAACCGCCAAATCCCACTCCTGGCTGGCCCCGCCCACCCAACCCCGCCCCTCCCAGGAGTCCCCACGCGGCCCATTTTGGATGCAGGTAAGTGCAGGGCATGCATGGAGGCTCGAATAGGGTGAAAAACGGGCCTACCGGAAGTTCGGTAAGGCCAGAAACAGCCCCGTTTCTGGCCTACAGAGGGCCTCTGGAGCCTGGGGAGGCCATTTTTGCCCTCCCGGATGCTTGAGGAAAGCCTCTGGAGCCCAGGGAGGGCAAAAACACCGCCCCCCCACCACCACCATGGTGCAGGAGGCTGACATGGCCACGCCCACCATGGCCACGCCCACCCAGCAACCGGGCAGAGAACTCCTTGCTAAAATTTTTGAAGCTCACCCCTGATCTATCATCTATATTTCTATCATATCTATATCTATCTATCTGTCATCTGAAGTGTTACAAAAGAGGCGTTAAAATGGAGGAAGGCGGCAGAGAAACAAGGTAGAGTTCTTCAGGAAGTCAGTGTTCAGTGAAACACGTGGTCATAAGGGCCTCTTTTTATTTTTAAGCCCAAAGAAGTTCAGGTGGTTTTGTTTGAAGATTCAAGTTGGCCAATCCTAGCTTGTAGCCGCAGCCTTTCAGTAAACCGTTAACCACAGTTTCCGTGTCACATCTTTCAGCAAGTGAGATAACACAACCTCCACTCCCGCCTCTTGGTTCTCTTCAGATGGGAATCTCAAAAATATGTTTCATGCACTCATTGCCTTCTCTTTCTTCTTAACAGAAAAGCCTCAGCATGAATCTCCCTATGAGGTAAGTATAACGTATAAACACTATATTTACTTTTCTTCCTAAGGTCTCTACTGTGGGCTGTGGAGTGACAGCTGCAGCTTCTCTACTAGCCTGGAAGGGGAAATAAACAAGGACTTGTTGACATTTAACATTGCACACACGCACCCAATGTTGGCCCTACTACAAGAAGCCAGCTTGCATGCGATAGTAAAGCTGGATTTGTTTGTGGGCCAGCTTGTCGTGATGATGCACCATCCCTGATTCGGACAGGTTGTTTTGAACACAACGATTGTCTTTTGTTAAGCCAGGTTTAGAATTCAGAATATTGTAGGGACCGAGTCAGAGAGAATGTAGGCTACTATGTGATTTGTTGGGTTTTGACTTAACATGAATCCAATCATGATGTGTTTGTTTTAAATGTGAGTTATCGATTCTGTGCTGTCAAGTTGGTGCCCACCAGGCATTCCCAATAACGAAGAATTTTATCACAGATTTGCCGTAAAGTCTGAGAGTTTAGTTCCAATACCTGTAAATGTTACTAAGAAAGGGAGCACTAAATGCAGCTAATTCATAATTTTTGTCATTTCTTGGCTAAATAGAATGTTTATACATTCTCAAATAATCTGTATATACTCTGGAGCAGGGGTGAAATGCTCCCAGTTTGGACCGGATTGCTTGATCCGGTAGCGATGGAGGCGGATGGTTCGGAGAACCGGTAGCAAAAATCCCTGCCTCCCCCCCCCCTCCCCGCACATGCCCAGCTGAGCTGCATAATCATCAGAGGCTTTTTTTTTTTTTACTTTTAAAAGCATTTTTTCTACAACCTCTTCGGCCAAAAAATGCTTTTAAAAGTAAAAAAAAAAAAAAAAGCCTCTGATGATCGTGCGGCTCAGCTGGGATCATCAAAGGCTTTTAAAAGAAAAAAACTCTTTTTTTCTTTTAAATGCCTCTGACAATCCAAGCTGAGTTGCCTGATCTGCAGAGGCTTTTTAAAAAATCTCTGACGATCAGGCAACTCAGATTGGATCGTCAGAACCTTTTGAAAGCATTTTTTTACAACCTCTTCGCCGAAGAGGTTGTAGAAAAAATGGTTTTAAAGGTTAAAAAAAAAAAAATTGGCCACGCCCATCCAGTCACATTACCCCCCAGAGCAGAGGACTAGTTGCTAATTTATCAGAGCTTTTGGGAAAAGGACAGAGGTGGTATTCAGCCGGTTTGGAACGATTCAGGTGAACCGGAAGTAGCGACCTGCAGGTGGGCTCACCACACACCCACCCCGCCCCAGCGCTATGCAGTCCTATTTAGCCATGTTTTCAAGCATGGAAGCCACACGTGGGAGCAAAGTGCATGCATGGAAGGCCATATGCATGCGTGGAGGTCACATTTTCAGTGCTGGGTGAACCACTAGTAAATTATGTGAATCCCACTCCTGGAAAAGGAAAATGATAATGTACATACACCCTCTTTCTGACCCTGCAGGAACTTCAAGGGCAGCGAATGGATATATACAGCGACTTGAAAAATCCAGGTTCCCGAATTCCTTACAGATAATCTTCCTCCACTTCCTTGACCTTCCAACATTAAGTGAGAAATTCTGAGATTGGAGTCATTTTCAGAAGATCAGCTCCACTGTTGTGTGCAAGCTTTCCACTGTGAAGTTCTACCTGACGGCTTCCCCTATATAACATCTTGCACTTCAGTCAACATTTAGTCTATTTTCAAAACTGTCTGTGTCTCCCACTACCCATACTTGCTACTCTTTTAATAAGTGTATCACCAAGGGTCTCTTGGGCAATGGAGGCGGCTTATAAATTGAACAAACAAGTAAATAAAATTAGACACATTTAGGACGCAGTGGCTAAGACACTGAACTTGTCCAGGGGTGAAATGCTACTGGTTTAGACCGGTTCGGGCAAACCGGTAGTGAAAAATGCTACCAGTTCGGGCGAACTAGTATTTCCGACTATCAGCTGTGACACACGATTTATATTAGCTAGAATCGTCAGATTTCCTGCTTTCTAGCTAATGTAAATCGCTTGGCACAGCGGATTCCCCCCCCCCCCCGCCTTGCTGTTCTACTTACCTTTGCAGACTCGGAAGGCTTCAAAATGTTCCTTTTTTTAGCACTGCGCGGGTGCGCTTCAAGTGCGCATGTGCGTGAAGCACGCACTCGGTAGCAGACTCACAGAACCGGTAGCAGACTTCAGAGGATTTCACCCCTGAGCTTGTCAATCAGAAAGGTCGGCAATTTGGCGGTTCAAATCCTTAGTATAGGTCTCCTGTATTAGCCGGGGGGGTTGGACTAGATGACCTCCAAGGCACCTTCCAATTCTTTTAGTGTTATTTACCTGAATCACCATCTGTTCCACCCCATTGGTGGTCGTATCATTGAAAAAGTTATTCAGGAAGTGTGAACTTACTGTTCTCTGAACAGAGCCATTATTTCTGCCAGATATGAGGAGATGAACGGCATAAAAATTTAAACAATAAATAACAAAAAAATTCAAAGTAGACAGATTCTGGCATAGCCATCCAGGCTCACAGATCTAACTGAATCTGAGTTGCCCCCATAACCATGTATCCAAAAAAGGCTGCCTGGAAGATTTGGGAAATTTATTTATTAGGTGGTGGTTGTTTTTCGTGGAGGCCTCTCAGTTCCTTTTTTTTTTTTTTTTGGTTCAAAACCAAAAGGGTTGAGTTCAGACACAGCTGCCTTTAGATTTTGAGGAAATTTATATTAATTGAAATTAATAGGGTCTTAAAACCTGATGAATTTGATTTCAATGAAGTTCATTAATTTCACTTCCAATCCAATCATTTACACCCATTTTTTAAAGGTGCAGTCTTCTGGAAAGCCCAAATAGATGGTTGTTATGGAAGATGTGTAAATTGCTTTTACTAGTGCCATTTGTTTATTAACTTCTTCTAGTATACACTGAGTTCCAGGGAGAAGCATTTCCCATAACTTGCTTCTAATCAGAAAGTCAACCTTGGACCTCCAGCATGCAAGCAGATGTTCTATCAACTAAGGAAAGAGAGCGTTTAAAACAAGGATGTTCAACCTTGGCAATTTTAAGACTTGTGGACTTTCAACTCCCAGAATTGCCCCAGCCATCATAGCTGGCTAAGGAATTCTGGGAGTTGAAGTCCACAAGTCTTAATGTTGCCAAAGTTGGATATCCCTCATATAAGAGATTCTTGTTTCCTTTGCAGGGCTGAGACGTTAGGCATATTGTTTTATGGATTTGCTATACTTTTATTACCTTTTTTGCATATAATTTGTGTATATTTTTTTCACGGAGGTTTTTTTTTTTTCATTCAATAAAATTTGCTTTGCTATAATACGGAGAAAATCCCGTGCCTCTGATTGCTGTAAAGCAGGGGTGTCAAACATGATTGTGTTACGTGACGTCACGTGACTTTTTTTTTGCTTTTGCGGAACCAGGGTGGGCGTGGCTTGCACAGGATGTATCCGGCCCACGGGCCGCCAGTTTGACAGGCCTGCAAGAAAATGGCTGGATTCTCATCTCAAACTAAATTAAAGATTACCACACAGGACAGATCCCACCTGTGGGAGTCTCCTAGCTTGATTTCTCAAATACAAAATTTAAAATAAAAGTAAAACAACAGCTGAAATTTCACAAGCTCTCTGATCTTGTGATATCCTTCAACAATTATGGAGAGAATTTGCCTCATGGCTGTATTCAATGACCTTTAATTGCCAGGTTTCTGGCAATGTGGAAAAATCATTAAAAAGTTAAGAAGCTCTAAGCTTCTTAGGGTTCTAAGGTTTACTGGTGATCAAGTTCTATTTGTGCTAGGACTAGGTCTGCAGAACAGATTTCTCCATCATTTCTGGAATTAATCTCAATACATGAAACAAGGTTTTAACAGCATAACTGTGAGAGGCATCTTGAAGTCTTAGCGGACAACCAATTAAATATGAACTGACAGTGTGCGGTAGCAGCCAAAAAAACCAACGCAATCCTAAATTGCATTAATAGAGGGATATAATCAAGATCAAGGGAGGTACTAATACCACTCTATAAAACATCAGTAAGACCACACCTAGAATACTGCATCCAGTTTTGGTCACCACTCTATAAAAAAGATATTGAGACTCTAGAAAAAGTGCAGAGAAGAGCAACCAGGATGATTAGGGGACTGGAGACCAAACTTATGAAGTACGGTTACAGGAACTGGGCATGGCTAGTCTAGTAAAGAGAAGGACCAGGGGAAACATGACAGCAGTGTTCCAATATTTAAGAGGCTGCCACAGAGAGGAGGGGGGTCAAGCTATTTTCCAAAGCAACCAAAAGCCAGACAAGGAATAATGGATGGAAACTGATCAAGGAGAGATTCAACCTGGAAATAAGGAGAAATGTTCTGACAGTGAAAACAATCAAACAATGGAACTGCTTGCCTTCAGAACTTATGGGAGCTTCATCCCTGGAAGCTTTCAAGAAGAGATTGGACTGTCATTCCATGTCAGAAATGGTGTAGGGCAGTGGTTCTCAACCTGTGGGTCGCGACCCCTTTGGGGGTCGAACGATCCTTTCACAGGGGTCGCCTAAGACCATTGGAAAACACATATTTTCAATGATTTTAGGAATAATTTTATGGTTGGGGTTCACCACAACATGAGGAACTGTATTAAAGGGTCGTGGCGTTAGGAAGGTTGAGAACCACTGGTGTAGGGCAAGGGTCAGCAACCCGCAGCTCCAGAGCCCCATGTGGCTCCTTCATCCCTCTGCTGTGGCTCCCTGTCACTCAAAATATATGTCGCAACCGCCAATGTGCGACACCCTCTGGCACACAATTTATTGAGCTTTTCGACACCTAGTAGGCCCACCATGGATAAATAAGGTTTTTTTATACATAGCATAAAGGTAAAAAAATGATATATGCAGTGTTATCTTCATTTTAGATGTCAAAAGGGTTTTGTGGCTCACGGGTGTTTTCTTTTCTGTGGGAAACTGGTCCAAATGGCTCTTTGAGTGTTTAAGGTTGCCGACCCCTGGTGTAGGGACTCCTGCTTGGGCGGGGGGTTGCACTAGATCAGGGGTGGGCAAATGTGACTCTTTTACAAGCTGTGGACTTCAACTCCCAGAATTCCTGAGACAGCCAAGCTGTCTCAGGAATTCTGGGAGTTGAAGTCCACAGGTTGTAAAAGAGCCACCTGTGGACTTCAACTCCCAGAATTCCTGAGACAGCCAAGCTGTCTCAGGAATTCTGGGAGTTGAAGTCCACAGGTTGTAAAAGAGCCACAGTTGCCCACCCCTGCATTAGACGACCTGCGAGATCCCTTCCAACTCTGTTAATCTAATCTAGCACTGATTGTGTTACCTAGTTTGGGTCATGAAACATCTGCAAGGAAACAACCAAGCTCAGAGAGCACCAAGGATCCCTCAGTGCAAACTTGAGCTATAAATATTCTCCTGTATTGGAACCCCAGTTCAGTTTGGGTACAAGCTTGAAATTCCTTTTAGGCTTAGTGCGCTCAATCAAGACCGCTGCAGCAGTGGGGAAATTATTAATCAAGATCACTTAGAGAGGTATTGGCTTTTTATTTTGCCCCTCCCCTGCAAAGATCAGATTCATCAACTGTGCAGGGACCAAAAAAAAAAATGGGCAGGGCATGCAAACTGCAGTGAAATTCATCTGCCGTCTGCTTGATCTTAGCCATCTAGTTAATTACAAAATGCGCCAATTTGCATTCAGGAGTTGGGCAGTTATTTGCTGTGTGCTTCCTTTCTTTCTAATTAGCTGCTTTTCAACATAGCCATGCATAAATGTAAAGCCACAGGCTATTTCCTGCTGGATCATTGCAGAGTTGTGCAGCTGACAATGGAGGACTTTCGTTCTCTGTTCCTTCCCATGGAAGCTGCTGCAGCACACAGATACCCATACCGAAATGAACATTTAGGGTTTGCACTACACACGGAACCATCAACTGGCCAGACAAATATAAACCATGAGATACTTGTATGGAAGGGGGGGGGGGTTTCTGGAATGCTGATATATTAATCAAGATCTCTTAGGGTTATTGGCATTAACTTTGCCCTTCCCCAGAGATTGGTTCTCCTGTCAGGCCTGGCCCTGCCTGGTCTCTTAGGAAAGAAACACTCTGGACGCTATTGGTAGCGAAAAAGTTACTTTTACTAAAAGCCAAGTGGTTAAAGCAGTAAAGCAGGATCTAAAGGTTTGCGCACAAAGAATCTAGGAATCCTCATTAACTTCCCCTTCTCTGTTTGACACACACCGTTATCTCCCCATTGTCCAGTCACATTCCAAGAAGATGTTTTGATAGTGTTCCAATATTTGAGGGGCTACCAGAGAGGAAGGGGTCAAACTATTTTCCAAGGCACCCGAAGTCCAGGCAAGGAATAATGGATGGAAAATGATCAAGGAGAGATTCAACCTGGAAATAAGGAGAGATAGTGAGAACTAGCAACCCATGGAACAGAAGTTGCCTTCAGAAGTTGTGGGAGCTTCATCACTGGAGGCTTTCAAGAAGAGATTGGACTGCCATTGGTAAGAAATGGTGTAGGGCAGCCTTGGGTGTCAAACTCACATAGTCATGGTGGCGTCACATGACGTTTTGGGACTATTTTCCCCTTCGCTAAACCGGGTGTGGATGTGGCCAGCACGTGATACATCCAGCCCACGGGCTGGGAGTTTGACAGCACTGTAGGGTCTCCTGCTTGGGTGGGGGGTTGGATTAGATGACCTACAACCGTGATGGCGAACCTATGGCACGGGTGCCACAGGTGGCACGCGGAGCTATATTGGTGGGCACGCGAGTGTTGCCCTAGCTCAGCTCCAGCGCGCATGTGCACGCCGGCCAACTGATTTTCAGGCCTTCCGGTCCCTCCGGAAGTTGGGAAACTGGCTGTTTTCGGACTCCGGAAGGCCTCCGGGGAAATGGGGAAGGCTGTTTTTGCCCTCCCCAGGCTCCTAGAAACCTCTGGAGCCTAGGGAGGGGGAAAAACGGGCCTACCGAGGCCACCATGCCATTGCGTGCCAAAAGCAGGGGGGGTCACGTGCGCATGTGTGAGAGGGCGGGGCGCATTGAATTATGGATGTGGGCACCCGCACCCGCGACCCCCCACACTCCCCCCCACTTTTGGCACGCGAGGGCAAAAAGGTTAGCCATCACTGACCTACAAGGTCCCTTCCAACTCTGTTAATCAATTAATCTGTGGCCTTGGGATGTCTCTGGAGAACATCACTTTTGATTTCCCCCTCATCTTCCCACAGCTCCCTCCCCCACCCCCCCCCACCCCCCGTGGCTTATGGCAGGCTGGCATTTAGCGAAGCATAAGTGTGAGCAAAGGATGGCAGCTCTAACCTCCCCATTGTCCAGTCATCCAGTCATTCATCAACTAAACCGGGCCAAAAACTGGACACGGCAATGCAAAGCATCATGAAACCTATGTGCCAACTGCATGATCTTAGCCAACTGGTTAATTACAAAATGGTCCAATCTGTACCTCTGCCTTGGGCAATCATTGGGCACACCCTCACTTTTTTAAAAAAAAAAAAAAATTAGTGGCCTTGCAACATAGCCACACACAGTTAAAGGAACAAGTTACTTCCTCCCGGCTCGCTGCAGAGATACGTATCTGAAGAAGGAACCTTTGTGTTGCAGGAAACAGGTATGCAAACTTAAGCAAAGGTTTTAAATTCGGTAAATCGCTGTACCATCGATGGAGCAGAGGAGCATATGCCACGCCAGGCTCACGTGCAACTGGCCAGTCGATGGTGCAACGTGTCATGTGCACACAGAAACGCAGGGAGCACACATGAAAACGACGAGTAACTAAAACCGAGCATTTCGGAGGCTTCTTAACATCATCCCATTATCGGATGCTGTAAAAGCCACTTTGAAGAGAGTATTTATTAAAGAACTCTTTAAAAAAGAAAAGTATTAGAATCAATTCATAAAGAATCTGGATCAAGGGCAAAGTATAAAAGTGCACGCAAAAGAAAAGAAAAATCTTGAAGACAGTCACCAATTTAATTTATACAATGCAGACACTTTTACGAACATGGGAATAAAAAGCTCAAGACAAAAGCAAATGGATTTGGGGGGGTGGGGGCAGTCAACACAGAGCCATATATGCAGGTAAAGATCCTAATGGCATTAAAATAATTTGGAGATAAGAACTCTGTAACACTTTTCTTTGGTTTTCTTTTGCCTTATATATATATATATATCTCATACTCATACATATTTAAGAAATTAGAAATCATTTATAGTGTTCTGATATTTCATCTTTACAATCTTTATACTTTCTCCACCATAGAGAAGATAATTACTTATTATAAATTGATATCAATTTATTATTCATTCATTAGGTTAAATCAGGATTTTTCAACCTCTGCAGCTTTAAGACATGTGGACTTCAGCACCCAGAATTCCCCAGCCGGCAACTGGCTGAAGAATTCTGGGAACTGAAGTCCACATGTCTGAAACCTGCTGAGATTGAGATACCCTGATTTAAATGGCTTGCCCACCCGACTCCAACGGACTCCAGAAATAAACAAAAAAAAAAAAACATAAAATCAGATGGACAATCCAAACTAAAATGAGCTAATAAACAATAAAGTCAACAAAACAAAACTGGTGCCTTAGACAATTAATAAATTTAGATGCAGACCGAGGACCCCAGCCAGATCTTAAGGAATTCTGGGACCCTAAAGAGAAGATGCCATCCTTATTCCTCGGGGACCACTGTTCCAGAGGGCAGAGGCTACAACAAAACACCTGAGAGTAGGACAAGAAGCAAAAACTAATTAAGGAGAGAAGCAACTTAGAACTAAGGAGAAATTTCCTGTCAGTGAGAACAATTAATCAGTGGAACAACTTGCCTCCAGAAGTTGTAGATGCTCCAAACACTGGAAGTTTTTAAGAAGATGTTGGATAACCATTTGTCTGAAGTGGTGTAGGGTTTCCTGCCTAAGCAGGGGGTTGGACTAGAAGACCTCCAAGGTCCCTTCCAACTCTGTTATTCTATATTCAACAAAGAAGTCATGCTTCTTTGATCTCATAAGATGACAACATTTAATGGAGGGAAACTAGAGCAAACTCACTCTGGTGGATGAAATGATTGGAGACAGCAGCATCCAGATTAATTAAACTTTATGAAAGATGAGGTATAGTGTAAGACATTATCTCAGATTTAAAAAGCCATAAATCACACTCACACACACACACACACGCACAAACCACTCCACCCAGGAGGCTGCACAACCAAGAAATTCGGAGACTTCCTACTTCTCTAAATTAGTGGTTCTTTTAAACTCTGTCTTAAAGGTTTAAGAATCGTGGATCTCACCTTGAGATCAACCATGCTTCTTAAACTCAGGACTAGTAGATTCGTATTGTCTGTTCGCCCAGCTTTATCAAGAGTTAAAAGATTTTTTTACAGCTTGTTTGGTAAGAAGGCTCAAAACTCTTTCATGAAGGATTATATAAATCCTGACCAAGCAGGTTTTCTTAAAGATAGCAGATCCCAATTCGTCACATTCTGAATGGCCTGCCTTACAGCAGAAACACTAAAGCTCCCTTAGATATTTTTAAGGCTTTAGATCAGCTGCAAATATGGCCTTATTTGATTATACTGGCAAATCATCTTCAAATGGAATCTGGGCCTAATTATTAATTCATTTTATTAACAATTTCATCTGCAAATGTATAGTAAATCTTTTGCAGCAAGGAAACTAGATTTTTTGGAATTTTTATTTATTTGTTTAGCATGTGGCAAATGTTTGGAATACTGAATCATTTCCCACACTAGAGGCCTAAGGTAGGAAGGCCTATGAGTTCTTCTTTTATTCATCCAGAGTTGCTCTGGATAGTGAGCTGGGTGGGATAGAAATTAACAAACTAGATAGATAGATAGATAGATAGATAGATAGATAGATAGATAGATAGATGGATGGATGGATGGATGGATGGATGGATGGATGGATGGATGGATGGATGGATGGATGGATGGATGGATGGATGGATGGATGGATGGATGGATGGATGGATGGATGGATGGATGGATGGATAAATAGATAGATAGATAGATAGATAGATAGATAGATAGATAGATAGATAGATAGCATTTGCCATTGAACCTTTAGCTGAAACTGTTAGCCACAGTCTGCTTATTAGAGGCTTTTTAATTAACAATATCAAACACAAGATCAACCTTTATGCAGATTAGGTAAAGGTAAAGGTTCCCCTCGCACATACGTGCTAGTTGTTCCCAACTCTAGGGGGCAGTGCTCATCTCCATTTCAAAGCCGAAGAGCCAGCGCTATCCAAAGTCATCTCCGTGGTCATGTGGCCGGCATGAATAAATGCCAAAAGTGCACGGAACGCTGTTACCTTCCCACCAAGGATGGTCCCTATTTTTCTACTTGCATTTTTTACCTGTTTTTGAACTGCTAGGTTGGCAGAAGCTGGGACAAGGAACGAGAGACGGGAGCTCACCCCATTACGCGGCACTAGGGATTCGAACTGCTGAACTGCCGACCTTTCGATCGACAAGCTCAGAGCCTTAGCCACTGAGCCACCGCGTCTCCATATTATGCAGATTATATTGTCCCCATATTACGTGGATCATATTGTCCTAATACTGGTAGACCCCTATTAGTGTGGTTCCCACATTACAAGTGGAATTGTCCGAATCTGAGGCTGGGGAGGGCCTAAAAATAAATTCCTTAAAATCCAAACTATTGTGTTGTAAAGTCGGATGAAAGGTTCAGCACAAACGTCTAAAATTCCATGCAGCAAGTGATGATTCAAACGTACGTAGATGTCTATGGAGATTCTCAATCCTCCAGGTCATGGTTGTCCCAAAGGTGTTTTTTTGAAATGGCAATTTGATTTTCTTGATATATTTTTTTTCCTTTGAAAACTCGCTTCTCAGCCAAGAAGGATTCCCCGCTAATCAATTAGAACTGAAGAAGCTTCTTGGATGAGAAGCGAAACATTTTCAAAGAAAAAAAAAATAAGCAAGGAAGTCCAGTTGCTTTTTGGAAAGCACCTACTAAGAAGTTGGCTTTTTCAGTGATTCAGAAATTATATCCCAACTGATGTGCAACCGACATCCTTTATTGTCTTCCCTGTGCCAAATAAAGACAGGCATTGGAGTTGGGTGAGTAATACATTTAAATCAGGGTTTCTCAACTCTGGAACTTTAAGGCATGACAACTGTAAAAAAAATTACTTCTCACAATGGGCTCATTCCTCTGATTTTTTTTTAATTTATTTATTTTTTGTTTTGTTTTCACAGGGTTCTTTTTTATGTATTTTGCTGCTTATTGTGTTTTGCATATTTTAAGCAATGGAATACTGAATGCTTTGATCCATTTTTTTTAAGCAACCTTTGCATGGTCTGAATAAGGCTGCAAATTGCTTCAAAACGAGAGTGCATTTCAAAAAGAAGGTGAAGCCATTGAGATGGAACCTTCCAGAGGCTCCCTAACATCAGCTGTTCCTTGGCTGACCGGGTTTCATCCTGCAGTTGAATATGCACAAAAGAGTTCCATGTGCCATTAGACTGATGGTTTTCACAAACTGGATTAGTTCAGCGGCTGCACAAAAGAAACAGGAGGGCAATTGTGTAAGGTTTCACCTGGAACTTGGTGGTAAGAAGTTTCTCCTTTGTGAGAACACTTGCCTCATCCTATTACTAGGGGCTCCTTCCTTCCTTCCTTCCTTCCTCTTGAAATCAGATACCATGGGTCTTGCAACTTTTTTTTTTTTTTTTTTTGCAATTTTGGGCAGGTTTGAGAAATGCTTTTTGCCAATCTGGTGGCTATTTCTTTTATTCTCTGCATCCTTGTCACACATGACAAAGAAACCGTGAGGAGCGCCATCTTTCTCTTCTTCCGCCACTGTGTTCTGACCCAGGCTCTCTTAAAAAGCAGGAAGCAGGAATTGGTCCTGACAAAACCTCTTTTATTTACACGACTGAGAATTCCTTTCATTCACAGCCAGCAAGGCTTGTCCAAACAGTTTTTCAAAGGAATATTTATCAACACATCTTATCTCGCTTGGCAAGTTTATTTATTTATTTATTTATTTATTTATTTATTTATTTATTTTTAATTTGATTTATATGCTGCCCTTCTCCGGAGACTCAGGGCGGCTTACAATGTGCTCAGCAATAGCCTTCATCCTTTTATATATTTATACAAAGTCAGCTTATTGCCCCCACAAACTGGGTCCTCATTTCACCTACCTTAGAAAGGATGGAAGGCTGAGTCAACCTTGAGCCTTGGCGAGATTCGAACCCTGCAGTAATTGCAGGCAGCTGGTCTTAATAAGCTTAATAACAGGGTGCCTTAAACCCCTGTCCTACCAAGGCTCTTTTATTGCGATTTATATGCCGCCTTTCTCCCTAGGGACACAAGGCGGCTTACAAAATGACAACTTCAATACAAATCACAATACAATACAAAATTAAAATCAGTAACCCAATTAAAAAACAATTTAAAATTATACCAGTGTACCCCCAAATGGATCAGTTTAATTGTTTAAGTTGCCACGTAACTTGTTTCCAAACGTGGAGTAAGGCAAAACTTGGCACAGAGTCTCTTAGAGTCACAAACAGAACTTTCCACTCTTGAAACGACCGAACGAATGAATTGCTTCCTGCAAAAGCCCCCTCCCCGTTTGCTCCTCTTTTGTTTCCTCTGGGAGGGGGCAATCATCTCCAAGGTGTGCCATGCACACACTGGGAATGGGCTCCAGCTGTTCCTCTGCCTTGCTGCTGTTTAGCTCCCTCTCTGCCTTCGACAAAGAGCCCTCGTCTGAGCTTTCCCCAGCCCCCAGGACTGGCCCATGTTCCTCCTCAACCTTCTCACTGCCCGACTCTGCTGCCAGCTATGTGAGCTGCCGATGGGCCACAACACTCTGCCCAGCTCAGAGGAGAATGGGACAGATCAAAAGAAAACATATTGCATGTGCTAAATCACATTGGTGAGGACAATCACACTGACTTATAAAAACTCTGAGGGGTTGTGTGGAGCTGCACCAAAGCCAGTGACTGTGTGAAAAAGGTATTAGATTAGACTTCTGTGGTTTGCTAGGTCAGGCTTCAATATTCCATGCACCTGCAGAAAACTGCTTTGATTGTGTAAGCTGTGGTTAAATTGGCAGGTCTATAAGCAGAGCTATAGAAAACTTTATCGTGTCCTGCAGCTACAATATTGCCACATTTCCGGTGTCATCTTGAAACGCAGTGTCATTGGTTCTGCCCTTCTTGCAAAAAAACTCGGCCTGCGATAGGCACATGAGACGAGATGAGTCAGGAAGGCCATCTGATTTTCAATTTTCTTCTTCTTCTAAAGTTTCCATTCTCTCTCACACACACAACACCACCACCACCATCAAACAAGGAGAAAAAAGAAAGGCAGTTATCCAGTTCAGATGTTCAAAGAAAGAGAAGAGAAGAGAGATGTAAATGTCTGTTGGCTACGTTCTATAGCTAATGTTCCTTTTATTTTTCTGCTGAAATCAGCAAGCAGTCAGTTAAACGAATTCCATTACTTAATATTCAGTCGGCTTTAAGATCATGTTTGATTCAAAATTTGCTGTATTTTTTTCCGACTGAAAGCTGAAGGGGAGGCTGGACGGAGTTAGATAAAATGGGTCAGAGCAGTTGGTTCTGTTTTCTTGAGAATCCGTGAGCACACCACAATTTTTGTTATGAAAGCAGCATGTCGGTGGCTCATAAAATCAGGACTTTTCTCCATCCAAACTCCCCCCATTAGGTAGAGGCATCTATTACTCCTATGAAGAAGCAACATCGTTTACCTCTGCGGTTTGAGTGTCGTAGAAAAGAGAGTTGCATGACCTGTAAGTTATAAATCTAACAACTGTATTCACAAATCAGCACAGCCAACTGCAAAAAACTTTCACTGAACATTTGTTTACTCATTTATAATTTGTATCCTGCCTTTATGATCTTACAGGTAATTGAAGGCACAATTAATATCCAAAGGTGCTTTTTTTCCCCAAAAGGCACCTGGACTTTGTTTTCCCTGGAAAACATTTCCGATCTCATCCAAGAAGCTTCTTCAGTCAACTGGAGAAGCTCCTTGGATGAGAAGTGAAATGTCTTCCAGGAAAAACAAAGTCCAGATGCCTTTTGAAAAAAAGCACCTTTGGGACAACCATGACCCAGATGATTGAGAATCTCCATAGGCAATTAACATCCAAACATATCCAACACATCTTCTGCCTACTGTTATCCCTTTAACAACAACAATCCTGTGAGGTGAGTTGGGCTAAGAGAGATAAGGACTGGCTCAAAGTCATCCAGCTGGTTTTCATGCCTAAAAGCAGGACTAGAACTCATGGTCTCCTGTTTTCTAGCATGGCGGCTAGATCAAACTAGCTCTCTCGTTATTTCTCTGGAACCACACTAATAGAGTCTATCAGTATTAGGACGATATAATCTGCAATTTAGTTGCCTCGCTGCAAAAGATTTAGCCTAAATTTGATTATGAATTGGTTAATCAATGAACATGTGTGCAAGCGCTAGCATGGGTTATGAATTAGAACCTCTTTGTGATTTGCGGCATTACGCGGTCTCAGAAAATGAGGATTGTATGAGAAAAGAAACAGGAAGATAAGAGATAAAGCTAAAGACCGAAAAGCCAACCCCACCCCCTGGTGGTGGGGAGGGGGAATTCAGTAAGTCTCTAAGGTAGGGGTAAGCAATGTGCAACCTTAGATCCCATGTGCAGCCTTAATGAGGCCTTAATCTCATTTCAAAAATTCACTGTGAACGGTCAATACACGCAACTCTAGCAAGAGCAATACATTTTCTCCGGAAATCTGATATATGGATAAAGAAGAAAGAAAACGATAGGATCTCGGCAGGGGTGAAATCCAATTTTTTTCCCTACCAGTTCTGTGGGCGTGGCTTGGTGGGTGTGGCTTGGTGGACGTGGCAGGGGAAGGATACTGCAAAATCCCCATTCCCTCCCTACTCCTGGGGGAAGGATATTGCAAAATCTCCATTCCCACCCCACTCTGGGGCCAGCCAGAGGTGGTATTTGCCGGTTCTCCAGAACTATTCAAAATTTCCGCTACCGGTTCTCCAGAACCTGTTAGAACCTGCTGGATTTCACCCCCGGATCTCAGGTGGGGAGAGATTCGGTGGGTCGGTGGATCTATATCCACCAGGGGTAACAGAATAACTGAGTTGGAAGGAACCTTGGAGATCTTCTAGAAGTTTCCCTTTACAGAATTGGAGGACGGATAGCTTCTGCCATAAATTTGAACTTGAAGCATTGGAAGGTTTGACTGAAGGGGGTGAGCCAAAGCGAGCAGTTGAATAACAGAACAACAGAGTTGAAAAGGACCTTGGAGGTCTTCTAATCCAAACCCTAGACCATTTCAGACAAATGGTTATCCAATCTCTTCTTAAAAACTTCCAGTGTTGGAGCATTCACAACTTCTGGTGGCAAGTTGTTCCACTGGTTAATTGTTCGAACAGTCAGGCAATTTCTCCTTAGTTCTAAGTTGCTTCTCTCCTTGATTAGTTTCCACCCATTGCTTCTTGTCCTGCCCTCAGGTGCTTTGGGGAATAGCTTGACTCCCTCTTCTTTGTGGCAGCCCCTGAGATATCAGAATACTGTTATCATGTCACACACACACACACCTAAATCTTCTTTTCACTTTTAAAAAATGGTGGATTGTAATTTGCCGGGTGTCATCTGTGCAAAAAACCAGTACAAAAAAGTCTTTAGAGCTGAATAGTTGGGATGCGACAAGAAAAAGGAAAGGAGGAAGGACAGGAGAAAAAAGGGGAGGCTCCTTCTTGAGCACAGATCATTCGTGGTTGCATGAGCAACTAGAATGGCTACCTGAAACCACAACTCAAGAAAGGAGACAAATATGGCAATGGCACACATCTCCAGGCAGAGTGGTTTTTCTAACTCAATTCTCCCCCTGCTGGAGTTAAAGAGAAGTGCAGGTGCTGTTGTTTATTTCCTCTTGAATATTTCTTGAATATTTCTACACTATTCTTCCTTTGGCAAAAAAAAAAAAAAAGTGATGTCATAGATCCAAACTAAAAGAGAGCCTTTTGTTTAAACAGGCTGTATTGGCAAAAATGTGACCATTTGTAATGCAACATTTTTCAGAATTAGAGCAGGGGTAGATAGCCTTGAGAGGGGACGCTCAGTGGCTAAGACACTGAGCTTGTTGATCGAAAGGTCGGCAGTTCAGCGGTTCGAATCCCTAGTGCCACATGACGGTGTGAGCTCCCATTACTTGTCCCAGCTTCTGCCAACCTAGCAGTTCGAAAGCATGTAAAAAATGCAAATAGAAAAATAGGGACCACCTTTGGTGGGAAGGTAACAGCATTTCGTGCGTCTTTGGCATTTAGTCATGCCTGCCACATGACCATGGAGACGTCTTCGGACAGCGCTGGCTCTTCGGCTTTGAAATGGAGATGAGTGCCACCTTCTAGAGTCGGGAAAGACTAGCACATATGTGCGAGGGGAACCTTTACCTACCTAGATAGCCTTGAAGGGGCATAGACAATAATTTATATTGTTAAAAATTATATTATTAAATGATAAGGGCAACAAAGGGGGACTGTAGGTAAAACATATGAAGAACGGCTGCAGAAATTGAATATGTCCAGTCTTATGAATAGAAAGACTCTATAATGGCATAATGGCAATCTGCCAATATCTAAGAGAGTTCCCACAAAGCATCAAGGGCAGGATAAGGAGCAATGGATGGAAACTAATCAAGGATAGAACCAAACTAAGACCACGAAATTTCCTGACAGTAGAAGATTTATTTGCTGTGTTTTCCCCAAAAATAACACCTATCCCCAAAATAAGCCCTACCATGTTTTTTGCGTGTATGTCCAATGTAAGCCCTATCCCCAAAATAAGGTCTTCTTAAACGCCTGCGCAGCTGCCCAGCTGTCCATTCCATCTGGTTCAGGGGTGAAATGTAAAATTTGTTACTACCAGTTCTGTGGGCGTGGCTTGGTGGGAAGGGGTAATGTGACTGGGTAGGTGTGGCCAACTTTTTTGTTTTTAACTTTTCAAAGCATTTTTTCTAATGCTTTGAAAAGCCTCTGGCGATCAGGCAACTCAGCTGGGATCGTCAGAGGCTTTTTAAAAAATGCCTCTCTGCTGATCAGGCAACTCAGCTGGGATCGTCAGAGACTTTTCAAAGCATTTTTTTTATCACCTCTTCGGCCAAGAGGTTGCAGAAAAAAATGCTTTGAAAAGCCTCTGACGATCCCAGCTGAGCCGCGCGATCATCAGAGGCTTTTTTTAAAAAACTTTTAAAAGCGTTTTTTCATCGGAAGAGGTTGTAGAAAAAAATGCAAATAAAAGTTTTTTAAAAAAGCCTCTGATGATTGTGCGGCTCAGCTGGGCATGGTGGGGGGGGCACAGGGATTTTTGCTACCGGTTCTCCGAACCACCCGCTGCCATCACTACCGGATTGGGGGATCTGGTCCGAATCGGGAGCATTTCACCCCTGATCTGGTTGCTTGTGGTATCATGGCTGCGAGACCTCCTGCCCCGCCACAAGGAAGCAGAAGAAGTGGGCTTCCCATGTACTCTTAAAGTACATGGGGAAAAAACAAGACATTCCCCAAAAATAAGCCCTAGTGCTTATTTTGGAGCCCAAAAGAAAATAAGACTTATTTTCAGGGAAACACGGTAGTGAACAGCTTTTCTCCAGAAATTGTGGGTGCTCCATCACTGGAGATTTTTAAGAAGAGATTAGACAGCTATTTGTCTGAGATGATATAAGATCTCCTGCTTGAGAAGGGGGTTGGGATAGAAGATCTCTACGGTCCCTTCCATCATCGTTACTCTGGTTATGATTCAACCTTCCAATCTCTTGGCTGGGCAGACTTTCAGAAGAGAACCATTCTTTTTTCATCTCCCTTTTACATTTTAGGCTTCTAAGAAGAACAATAAGGGAGGGCCATTATGCTACCAAATTTTGAAAGTGTTATCACCCTGCATCCAGAGTGATGCTTTAGATACTTTAATGGGATGTGGGGTTGTGGAGTTGACTGCCCTGGGACTTTCTGTATCCGGAGTTCTGCTTTCACTGCAAAACAAGAGTGTCTCTATTCACACATAACTTACAACAATCTGCCCTTTGTAAGGGCTACTCATGCTTCACCCTGAAAGTAGCATTTACTTTATTACAGATAATTAACATTTCCCTGGCCCTCTATTCTCAATTTTCAGAGCAGTGTATGCAGAAAAAAAAAAGCACAGCAGAATATTAAAAGCAGGATCCTAATAATATATAATGGCACTGATCAACGGGGATAGAAATCAAATTTTAATGCTTCCCAAAAAGCCAGAGCTTTTCCAGAGAGATAACCTTTTTCTTGATTGTGAAAACAGATCGGAGAAGAGTTAATACTTATTGACAAGGGCAAGGTGCTTCAAATAAAAGTCAGTGAGACATCAGTGAGACAATGTGCTATGGCAGGAGTGCCAAGCACAAGGCCCACAGGCTGGATCAGCCTGCAATGTAGTCGGATCTGGCCCACAGGCCATCTTGAAAAATGTAAGGGGCCGGCCCATGTCTACCCAATGCTAAGAGGAAACATGCCAGCAGTTTGGGGAGTGGTGTCAAGCTGGCCATGCCCACTCAGTTGGGCACACCAGTGGTCAGTGGTGGGATTCAAGTAATTTAACAACCGGTTCTCTGCCCTAATGATTTCTTCCAACAACCAGTTTGCCAAACTGCTCAGAAAGTTAACAACCGGTTCTCCCGGAGGGGTGCGAACTGGCTGAATCCCACCACTGCCAGTGGTGGGTTCTAACTGGCTTTACTACCGGTTCTCTTCGTGCACACGCTTCACCCATAAGAATACCAACAGCCCATTTTCCCAGAGTTCTCCCTTAGATCTATTCTCCCTAACCTAGAACTAAGGAGAAATTTCCTGACAGTCAGAACAATCAATCAGTGGAATGATTTGCCTCCAGAAGTTTTGAATGCTCCAACAATGGAGGTTTTTAAGACCTCCAAGGTCCCTTCCAACTCTGTTATTTAATTTAATTAATTTAATTTAATTAATTAAATTTATATGCCGCCCCTCTCCGAAGATTCAAGGTGGCTCACAATACATTTAAAAAATCATTATAAAAATACATTGAAAAATTAAACACATTAAAAACATTAAAAACTCATTCACACCATTCATGGCCAGATCTTGCCAGATCACAAGAGCGAGATCAACGGCCCCAGGTCTGCCGGAAGAGCCAGGTCTTCACCACTTTTCGGAAGGCCAATAGGGTGGGGATGGTCTGGACCTCAGGAGGTAATTGGTTCCAGAGAGCTGGGGCAGCCACAGAGAAGTCCCTCCTCCACAGGCCCGCCAGCCGGCATTGTTTAGCTGATGGGACCCTGAGGAGACCAACTCTGTGGGATCTTACCGGTCGCTGGGAGCTATGTGGCAGAAGGCGGTCTCGAAGATAACCTGGCCCTGAGCCATGTAGGGCCTTAAAGGTGATAACCAACACCTTGAATTGTGATCGGAGACCAATAGGAAGCCAGTGCAGCTCGCGGAGAATTGGTGTAATGTGGGTGTACCTAGGTGCACCCACGACAGCTCGCGCGGCTGCATTCTGGACCAACTGTAGTCTTCAAACACTTTTCAAGGGTAGCCCCATGTAGAGCGCATTGCAATAATCTAACCATGAGGTGACAAGGGCATGAGTGACTGTGAGGAGAGCCTCCCGATCCAAGTAGGGTCGCAATTGGTGCACCAGGCGAACCTGTGCAAAGGTCCCCCTAGCTACAGCAGTCAGATGTTGCTCTAATCTTAGCTGTGAGTCTAGGAGGACACCCAAATTGTGAACCCGTTCTGAGGGGGACAATTTCTTCCCCCCCCCCAGTTATTCTGTTTCTCTCTCAAGCAACACCCAGGGACCCCCTTTTAAAATAGAAACCATACTTTCTAACCATCTAAATCCTTCAATCGTCCCACAGTTCGGAAACAGAGCTGAAAATGTCCCATTGTGGAATGTTCAGATGTCAAAACAGGCCAATTCCAAATTTTCCAAAAGTGGTTCATTGACATAGATTTTGTACGGACAAGTATAATGAAATGTAGAACTCATTTATACAAAGAACAGTAGGTTAAAAAGAATGAAGTTATCTAAAAAAAAATTAACACATAAGCATTTGAATAATATTTACATTAGATACATATATATAGAATTTTATCAGTTCATGGTCGTAACAATATATTATGCTTTGTTTCCTTTTGTTTCCTTTTCTAAATTTTGTTTCATTTTTAAAACACTTTTATGTTTCTTTGTAAGTACGTATGTATTTGCATTATAATTATCTTTGTGTTTTGTTTCTTTGTTTCTCTTTTTCCATTATTATTTTAAAAGCAATAGAAATAAATTTAAAAAAAAAAACAAAGCGAGAACCTGTGGAGATTGTGTGGAGTTTGAAAAAAACCCAAATCCCACTCCTGGCTGGCTCTACCCACCCCACCCCTCCCAAGAGTCCCTACGTGGCCTGTTTTGGATGAAAGTAAGTGCAGGGCACGCGTGGAGGCTCGGGGAAGGCGAAAAACAGGCCTACCGGATGTTTGGGAAGAACCTCCAGAGAAGAACTCCAGAGGGCCTCCGGAGCCTGGGGAGGCCGTTTTCACGCTCCCAGAGGATTGAGGAAAGCCTCTGGAGCCTGGGGAGGGCAAAAACACCTCCCCCCCCCCACTGTGGTGCAGGAGGCCGATTTGGCCACGTCCACCAAACAACCAGGCAGAGAACCCCTTGCTAAAATTTTTGAAGCCCACCCCTGGTTCTGCCAATGGGAAAGAAAGGCAGAAAGGAAGAAAATATTACACTAGACAGATTGCAAACTATTTCTGACGGGCAAGGCGATCAAGAGACTTAGGAAGACTCAGGGAGTTCATTGCAGAGGCAATTCCAGGCTTCGATCCTCGATCCTCGGGACCAGTTTCTGCCTCCCGATATTTAATTCTGCAGAAGCACAGGTCTGATTATATCTGATGCAGATGGCACAAATGCAGTTCCAACCGGAAGGGCTTATTGTTTCTCTATTCCAATCATGTTCACGTAATTCCTTGGTTCGTCTGTAGAAAGAATGAAGGGGGGGAGGGGTGTTTCAATTAGTTTTGATAGGTTTTTTTTTTTATTTTTAATATTCTGGCTTTAATTAGAGGGAAAAAAAACACCTCTATGCAAAGGACAGCGTCGTAATGGCCTGCACTTAAATGAATTGAAAATAATTTTAAAACGAAACAACAAGGGTTGGCATTTTCTCGCCTAAGAACACGTAACTGTATGATAGGCAGGGGTTAGAGTTTAGGAGAGGAATTATAATAAAAACTTGCCAGCCTGTTCATATTTGTGGTAAAAGCAATAGCTGCTAGGCCAATTTCACAGATAGAGAGTTAAGGTCAGAGGCTCTGGAAAGGCCCACATATGCTCACTGAATATGCAATGAAAGAGAGGACACTCTCAATGGGATGAAGTAATGTTCAAATAGCGGCTACAATGCAATTGAAGGGCCGCCCTTTTTCCCATGCGCCTAAAAAGAAGTGGGGGCTTCGATCTGGTGGCCGCAGACAATATTCTGATCTCCCTTACACCAGAGACGGGTTTCAGCAGGTTCTGACCAGTTCTGGAGAACCGGTAGCAGAAATTTTGAGTAGTTCGGAGAAGCGGTAAATACCAGCCCTGACCAGCCCTGCCCCCATCTATTCTCGGCCTCCCGAGTCCCAGCCAATTGGGAGGAAATGGGGATTTTGCAGTATCGTTCCCCTGGAGTCAGGAGGGAATGGCGATTATATAGTATCCTTCCCCTGGAGTGGGGTGGGAATGGAGATTTTATAGTATCCTTCCCCTGGAGTCAGGAGGGAATGGAGATTTTATAGTATCCTTCCCCTGGAGTCGGGAGGGAATGGAGATTTTATAGTATCCTTCCCCTGGAGTCGGGAGGGAATGGAGATTTTATAGTATCCTTCCCCTGGAGTGGAGTGGGAATGGAGATTTTATAGTATCCTTCCCCTGGAGTGGGGTGGGAATGGAGATTTTACAGTATCCTTCCCCTGCCACGCCCACCAAGCCATGCCATGCCATGCCACGCCCACCAAACCACACCCACAGAACCGGTAGTAAAAAAATTTGAATCCCACCCCTGCCTTACACACTCCTGATGTCAACCCTGAAGTTGGCTGAACGGAGGCCATTTTTATTTTTCCGCTTCAGTGCTGACACATACCAGAGCTGAGGGATAGGGAAGCGGGGAATAGAGATAGCTGGGGTGCTGTAGCCAAAACGAAACGCTTTCTCTTGGGAACCAAGGACATTCCTGCAGGTGTTCAGAAGGAGCAGACTGAGGTCATCTAGCAGCTGGACTGTATGCTGATTGGACCATGTGGCTGAGGGTTTGGGGGGAAAGTGACGAACTTTGACTTTTAATGAAGTGAAAACTGCGGGAACTTTTTAGAGTCGGTTTTCACCCGATCTATGCCAATACGCTATTTCCAATAAAGCTATTCTTTGAGGATTTCACCTGCCTCAGAGTTTTGCTTGATATGGGATTACTACTTGGAACCCTGACACCTGACCTGTTATTAGTAACTGGGATAATTAGGATATGACTTGCCTTATCACACTTTATGTGAATTAAGTTAGGATTAAGAATTTAAAAGGGATGCGGTGGCTCAGTGGCTAAGAGTCTGAGCTTGTCGATCGAAAGGTTGGCAGTTCAGCGGTTTGACTCCCTAGGGCTGCATAACGGGGTGAGCTGTTGTTACTTGTCCCAGCTTCTGCCAACCTAGCAGTTCGAAAGCAGGTAAAAAATGCAAGTAGAAAAATAGGGACCACCTTTGGTGGGAAGGGAAGTGCGTTCCGTGCGCCTTTGGCATTTAGCCATGCCGGTCACATGACCACGGAGACGTCTTCGGACAGCGCTGGCTCTTTGGCTTTGAAACAGAGATGAGCACCGCCCCCTAGAGTCATGAATGACTAGCACGTATGTTTGAGGGGAACCTAAGAATTTATGTGCCACTAGAATATAAACTGAGAGCAAACCCCACTCCTTACTAGCACTGATGATGTTACCTAGTTTGGTTAACGAACGGCCTGCCAGAAAACTACGAAGCTGGAAAGAGCACCATGGACCTCTCATCTATGTGAATTATCAAATAATGGGTGTTCTTTAAGATCACTTAAAAGAAGAAAGCATTGCTGGAGATTCCAAAGGTGCTTTTTCAGGAGGCAACTTGACTTTTGGAGGGTCATTGAAACACTTGGAGGTTTATCTGTGTCCTCAGGGTCACCTGAGTGGTGCTCCTGGTTCAACCACCCTCTAAAAGGACGCAAATGACCAGCTGTCTGCAAGGAATATAAATCCTTCCATTCCCCACTATCCTGTCAGAGCTGAAGAAGGTTCTTGGAGGAGAAGTGGAACGTCTTCAAAAGAAAAAACAAGGAAGTCCAATTGCCTCCTGAAAAAGCATCTTTGGGACAGTGGTGGGATTTAATTTTTTTTACTACCGGTTCTGTGGGCGTGGCTTGGTGGGCGTGGCATGGCTTGTGGGTGTGGCAGGGGAAGGATACTGTAAAAACTCCATTCCCTCCCCACTTCAGGGGAAGGTTACTACAAAATCCCCATTTCCTCCCGATCAGCTGGGACTCGGGAGGCAGAGAATAGATGGGGGAAGGGCCAGAAATGGAATTTACCCGTACTCCAAACTACTCAAAATTTCTGCTACCAGTTCTCCAGAACTGGTCAGAATCTGCTGAAACCCACCTCTGCTTTGGGACAACCAAGACCTGGATGAGAATCTCTACAGATCATCACTGTAGTTGTTGTGATTTATAATGTGGCATATTTGATGAGTCCAGTTGGCCATTCTCCCCATCACTTCTTCTTCATTTCCCTTTTTGCTGGCCCCAAAATAAACTCATTGCCAAGCATGGTTCACTTACCCTTCTTCTTCTTCTTCTTCTTCTTCATACTTTTTTTATGGATGCAGCAATAAACAGGGAGGAGGAGGAGGAGGGTGAGAAGAAGATCTCCAGCTACAATCCCAATCATGATGCCTGTATTAATATGGTAACAGTCTCCATAATTCCCTGTAGAAGAGACATAAAGTCAGTTGGTTTCCTTGGTTTGAGGTAATATGAAATATAGAGAAGACACCTTTTTATCATTTCTTGCCAAAGTGACAGGAGCAGTGGTGGGATTCAGCTGGTTCGGGCCGGTTTGGGAAAACTGGTAGTTAAATTGCTAGCTGACTCTGCCCCTCCCCTCCCTGCCCCTTCCAAGAGTCCCCATGCGCCCCATTTTGGCTCCCTGGTAAGTGCGGGGAGGCCTCCTAGGCCCAAAATGGGGCATGGGGGAGGTGCCCCCTCCCCGCAGCCTGTTTTCGCTCCCAGGAGGCTTCAGGGAGGCCTCCTAGGCCCAAAACAGGGCACAGGGGGGTGCAATGCTCCCCCCACAGCCCATTTTCACTCCCAGGGGGGTGCAGGAGGCCAAGTGCTGTGTCAGCACTCCAAACTACATTCATTCCAGTGCTGACATAAGGAGGAGAAGAGGGGGCAGCTGGCAAGAGGACGCTTGACTTTTCACCTACTTATTTTCCCTGAAGATAATATCCCCTAGGAGATGGGTTGGGAGGGGGGACATTCCTGGGAGATGAAGTAGTAGATATAGAGAGAGTGATTTGGAAGATGGCCAATGAGACGCAGAGAATTGGGGAACGGAAAGGGAAGGTTTGGGGTCAGGAAGTCAGTGTTGGCTACGACGTAGTCGGGAACAGATTGTCGTGCTTAATAAATGAAAGATTTCATCAAAGACTATTTGTTTGGAAATGCAATTTATTTGAGACGACACCGAAACCTGACATTCTGCCTGTTACACCCTCTGGTCACGCCCACCATGGCCATGCCCACCCACCCAGTCATTAGGGCAGAGAACCGATAGTTAAATTATTTGAATCCCACCACTGGACAGGAGCCTTCAGCAGCGGATCTGCAACCTAGGATTAAATCCACACAAACTGCCACAATGACAACACAATTTTGCAGAATATCAGTCCAGGCCTCCCTATTCCTTTCCTGCATCTCTCTCTGCTTGGAACAGAGAGTAGAAGGCATCTGAAGAAATACCCTGATCCCATATTCAGTTCTAGTCCAGTTGCAGCTTGGTTCACCCCTCAGAACATATTCAATTGCTGAACTGATCTGAATCACTGATGGGATCCTACCTGACAATCTGAACCAGTTTCCAACATTTTGCAACCCTGTAAAAAGGGCTTCCAATTTGGAGGCTTCTGATCCGATTGCTGGATTCAGAAAGTGAAACAGATTTCATTTGAAACTCTAAACTGAAGCTTTACACGGCCTCTCCCAGATGGGTTTTTAAATGCGTATCCCCACACTTCGAGTGCTTATACCCAAAACAGATCAGCCTTCTCCAAATTGATACCCTCTAGAGGCCTTTAGATTGCAATTCCAGAATTTCTAACTAACTGGATAGATAAATGCTGATTTAAGATTAGGGTCTGTTAAGAGTAGCAATGAGGGGAAAATAAGGTTGCTTACCCTGGCCCGCTATATTACCTAAGAAGAGTTGGATAAACATTTTTAGGTAAAGGTTCCTCTGGTACATATGTGCTAGTCGTTCCCAACTCTAGGGGGCAATGCTCATCTCCGTTTCAAAGCCGAAGAGCCAACGCTATCCAAAGACGTCTCCGTGGTCATGTGGCCGGCATGACTAAACGCCAAAGGCGCACGGAATGCTGTTACCTTCCCACCAAAGGTGGTCCCTATTTTCCTACTTGCATTTTTTACGTGCTTTCAAACTGTTAGGTTGGTAGAAGCTGAGACAAGTACGGGAGCTCACCCCGTTATGCGGCACTAGGGATTCGAACTGCTGAACTGCCAACCTTTTGATCGACAAGCTTTTTTTTTTTCTCTTTGCTGCCTTTACAGGGAGGATACATGAGATGAGGGTATGGCTAACTGATGAAGCCTTGTAAGGCTGAAATAGATCTTTCTTAGTCTCCCAATGGGTAGCAAAGGGTCTGCTGGCTGCCAGAAGAGGAAGAAAAAAAAAAAGCCCAGAAACTAGTGAATTGTGATTTCACTGAACTAAGACTGCATAATATCTTGGTTTACGTAGGTGAAACCTGGCTAGAGAGAAATATGTATGTATGTATGTATGTATGTATGTATGTATGTATATAACTACTAGGCCTGAAAGAAATGTATGGCATACTGACTATCAACAAAGCAATAGAAAGAATTATGAGAAGAAGATTGGAAAAAGCTGAGGAAATCTTAAAGCTAGAAAGCTTTGTGTGGTCTTCCAATGGTAAAATTGAGATTAAGGAGGCAAGCATCAATGGGTGTGTAAACAACTAGGAGAAAATAACAAAGTGGAAAGGACAAGACATTTATTTAGGACAATTAGAGAAATCACAGGAACATTTCAACCTCCTGTCAATGTCACCAGGAGAAAGCTTGCGGAGAATTTATTTTATCCAAGGCATTGTGTGAACTGTAAAATAGAGAGCTGGGCTCCCATCTCAGAATCTCTTCCATTGCACCTTGAATTGGTATTCACAAACATGGGCCATGTCAACAAAGAACGAAACAACAAAATGCCTCAACAAAGAAGAAGAGAAGTGCAGCCCCCACCGCAAACGGTTTTGTCCAATTCACCTCCCACCGAAGAAAATTCAGTAAAAGGCCCTGCTCCCAATTTCACCAACCATTAACAAATTTGAGACTTCCGGAGTTCAAACAAAAAGAACGTTTTGGGAAACAGCAATGACAGTACGAGCAGCCTGCGCAGGAACCTCACTTGAGGTTGTCTACTAATTTGATATGAAACGTCAGTTGTTGCTTAGGCATCCAGTGCAAAAATGCACAATAAGAAGTAACATTTCTACAACGGCTGCAGTCACAGCTGCACATATACAGTGGTGGAACAGTGGCCAGTTCTGAGCCAGGAATGTGCTGCAACTGCCAAAAAAGCCAACACAGCTCTAGGCTGCATAAACAGAGGGATAGAATCAAGGTCACATGAAGTGTTAATACCACTTTATAAGGCCTTGGTAAAGCCACACTTGGAACATTGCATCCAGTTTGGTCGCCAGGATGTAAAAAAAAAATGTTGAGACTCTAGAAAGAGTGCAGAGAAGAGCAACCAAGATGGTTAGGAGACTGGAGGCTAAAACATATGAAGAACAGTTGCAGGAACTGGGTCAGGGGTGGGTTCTACTTACCTTTACTACCGGTTCGCAATGGGGTTGCGTGCGCGCACGAGTGAAGCGCACGCTTTTCTGCACAAGCGCAGAAGCGTATACATGATGTCAGGGTCAGTGGGTGGGGCCTCCCGGCAGTTTGACTACCGGTTCTATAGAACCGGTGCGAACCAGGGGCAACCCACCACTGAACTGGATATGTCTAGTTTAATGAAAAGAAGGACTAGAGGAGACATGATAGCAGTGTTCCAATATCTCAGGGGCTGCCACAAAGAAGAGGGAGTCAAGCTATTCTCCAAAGCCCCTGAGGGCAGGACAAGAAGCAATGGGTGGAAACTAATCAAGGAGAGAAGCAACTTAGAACTAAGGAGAAATTTCCTGACAGTGAAAACAATTAATCGGTGGAACAACTTGTCTCCAGAAGTTGTGAATGCTCCAACACTGGAGGTTTTTAAGAAGAGATTGGACAACCATTTGTCTGAAGTGGGGTAGGGTCTCCTGCCTAAGCAGGGGGTTGGACTAGAAGACCTCCGAGGTGCCATCCAACTCTGTTATTCTAAATACACAAAATTATCAGGCTGCCCTGAGAAAAGAGTCTTGTTCTGCCTGGACAGGCAACCAACAGCTTATCCAGGACAACCAGAATGTGCTCTGGCGCCAAGCTTTGGGCATGCAAGCCAGGCCCGCCTGCTCAACACTGGATGGATGCCACAACTTCCTTCCAGGAAGGCTAGAGAAGTTGTGGTGGTGAGCAGTTTTGTCAGCTTGCTTTGTATAACTGGGCCTTGTCAATAGCCAGGCCTATCATGGCAAATATTTCCCATATGTAGCCATCAGGCCCCAAAGCTTGTTAAGTCCTAGATATGAGGCTTAGCCCACCATGCAAAACCATCCAACTGAGGGATAATTCAACAAAACACAGCTGAAACAAATTTAATTTTTAAGTGAAAGAGGGTCCCATCCAGTGGCGGGTTTCAAATTTTTTTACTACCGGTTCTGTGGATGTGGCTTGGTGGGCGTGGCTTGGTGGGCATGGCAGGGGAAGGATACTGTAAAATCCCCATTCCCACCCCACTCCAGGGGAAGGATACTGTAAAATCTCCATTCCCTCCCTACCCCAAGGGAAGGTTACTGCAAAATCCCCATTTCCTCCCGATCAGCTGGGACTTGGGAGGCAGAGAATAGATGGGGGCGGGGCAGTCAGAATTTTTACTACCAGTTTTCCGAACTACTCAAAATTTCCACTACCGGTTCTCCAGAACTGGTCAGAACCTGTTGAAACCCACCTCTGGTCCCATCCAGACAAAGCAGAGCTGGAGCGAGCCATTTCACTGATTTTAAAAAAAAAAAAATTATTTATTTTAATTTTTTTTTTATTATTATTATTATTTTGCTCGCAAGATTTTCTGAATCATGCGGCAGATTTAAATATTTGAAAATGAAAAACGAAAGCTGGCTCGTATGTAAAATCCAAAGGCTCTTGCTCATGTTGTACATGGTATCAATCGACCCTGGAATATTTGCTTAAATGCAAATTGAGATGATGACTCTTCCCCATTCAGAAGTGGTAGACACGAATGCGTCGTTGCTGGGAAGCCTTGGGTGTTACTGAGTGGGGAAATACATGGGTTTTGGAGAGCGAAGCCAGAAATAAATAGGACTGTTTCATATGCATGGTTAAACAGGCAGATCTTTCAATACTCATGAATCATTTGCTTTAAAAAAAAAAAAAATCATTTTTTTTTAAAAAAAAACCAATCAGTTCCATTTGCACGCCTCACCTGGTCCCTCAGCAACAGTGAATCCTGCAAAGGAAGGAAATAACAGCTCAGTTAAAAAACAGCTCAGTGTTTTTGTCTGCATAAAAAAATCAGCTTTCTTCAATCTAGTACGGTAGCTTCCCTCGCAATGTTTCCCAGCTGCAAGACTGGAGAAACTACCAGGCGTGGGAATTGTAGTCCACGTTGTTTGGAGGGCAAAGGTTAGATGGTTGAGTTCGTAAGTTAGGCATTTGGGGAAGTGGGATTATGGGTGGGGGGGGACCCCCGCAGGTTGAAGTCAACTGACTGAATCAGCACACGCTTTCTGCTGTGGAGTGTTCGCTTCGGGTTTCTCGCTGTGCAGCATTTTGTAATATATAACGCAGGCCAGGGGTGGTATTCATTTACCTTTGCTACCGGTTTGCAAATGTGAGTGTGCTCGCGCAGAGCGTCAAAAGCATGGCTAAATGGGATGTGATTACAGTACCCGCAGCCGCCGCTACTGTTTCACCCGAACCGGATAAAACCAGCTGAATACCACCATTGACACAGGCGATGATTAGAAAATACAAAAAAAACGAACTTTTTAAAAGGCAAAAATAATTTTCGGGAATGCATATTTTAGAGGAGGCGTCATTATTAGAGAGCAACTTCGTTTAAAAGTGATAATGTGATAATTTTGGTTGGAAAGATGCCCCAAAAATATTGAAGTGCTTCTTTTAAAGTGAATACGGGAACTGAAAGAAATAGAATTACTAATGGACACATGCCAAGCTGCTCTGCGATGCTCTGAATCACACGCGAGGCTTTAGAACAAAAAAAAAAATCATTTAGAAATTCACGTTTATTATTACAAATTGTGATATAATCTCTAGGAGTCCAAAGTCTCATTATGGATTTTCTCCCTCTCAAAAAACAAAACAAAAAAAAAACTACTATTGTACAACCCTCCCAATGTATTGAGCAGATTTCTCAGACTATGAGCATTTTTTTTGTCCTGAGAATTCTGGGAGTTGCAAAAAGTGTGGGCCATATTGTAAGTGGCTATCGCAGTTTTCTTTATCAATGCTTTCAATTAGAGGACAAACTGAGCGGCATGGTGGCCCAGTGGAGAAAACGCTCGCCTCCCATTTGGAAGGTTGAGAGTTCAATCCTAGGCAGATGTTTCTCTCCTAGGATGCAAAGAAAAAAATATCTGCTGCAAACTTTGTGTGGCATTAGGAAGGGCATCCGGCTGGTAAATGCGCCGCAACCCCAATGCCATGTTTTAGGCCTAGGAGGCCTCCCTGCACTTACCTGGGAGCCAAAATGGAGCACATGGGGACTCCTGGAAGGGACGGGGCAAGAAGGGGCAGAGCCAGCCAGCAATTTAACTACCAGTTCACCCAAACCAGCTCGAACCGGCTGAATCCCACCACTGGATACATTAATGGAATCTTGCATGATTGAAACTTGAAAGTATTTCAAACCCCCACCCTCTTTTTTCCCCCTTTATACTCTCTGGAAAACTAGGGAGGGTCCCTTCTGAAAAAAAAAATCCCATGCCCTCTGTTCTTCTTTGGACATATTTTGCACCACAGTGGCCTAGTCTACAGCCTTCCCTCCTATCTCCCAAGGCCATTCCCACCTACCATTACATAGTCAGGCTTAAATTAGATCAGGAAATTAAAACAAAAAAAATCTCAGAAAAGGCATTCTGAACCCAATTTCATGCAGTGGTTCAGAGAAATGCATGGCTGCATCCATGCAGTCACTGCGAGTTCAACTTATCTTGCCCATTTTTATTGCCATTTGATGAACGGGAAAACTTTAATGCGAAGTACCGAGATGAGGGTTTATGGCTGGCAAAAGCATGCTAAAACTTTGAAATAAGAGGAGGAGCTGCCTATGTCTCTACTGAACTTTGCTAAGACTGGAGAGGGGTGGGGGGGGAGAGAGAGGTTTGTGGTTATGGTATACACCCCTGCAGATAAATTCATACTACTAGTTCCTCTTGCACGCCTCTCACTGCTTTTCCTGCCCCCAGATACATGAATATGCCTGCCAGCATTTTCGGTTCCTCTGAGCTTCATTCAAGCCCTCTCGTGCGCTGGAGAAAACATAAAACTTTCTGTCCTCTGAAATAACAGAAGATACCCCCCCTCCTCCCTTCTCCCTCTTCTTTCAAGCTAAATGAGGGGTTTGCACAAGCCGTGCCTACAATCACCTCAACATCGCTTCCACGTAGAATAGCATTCTAGAGGGTTCAGAGGGTGTTTGCATGCACTGGCTGGAGAAAATTAGCGGTAATTAGGAGTAAAGGAATTAAGAGCAAGTGAAATGCTCAGAAAAGAGCCAATCAGGCTTTGAATACCCACTTACTCGCTCGTGTAAAACCCATCTGGGCACCGTGATCTGGCCAGGCTCCCTCTGCTGAGCCTCCCACACGAGGTTGGCGCTCGGATAAATGAGGGAGCATTGTGAGGTCCCTGAAGACCACGTAGGATGCAATTATTAAAAATGCTTCCGGATTACAGAGAGCCAAAGGGGAGAAAGGGACACGAAGAAAGCTTGAAAGAACAGCAAATTGGTTGGAGTCAGCTCAGAAGATAATGGTCCACCTGGGACTTGCTGACCCAGATGATGCGTGAACTTGAAGTCCCAGCATTCCCCAGCCAGCGCGAATATTACTAAGAATTCTGCGAGATGATATCCACTCATCTGTAGAGCACTGAGCGGAAAGCTGACTTAGGCGATTACAAAATCGACCACTCTTGATCTTAGGATGCGTGACTTTGCTCACCTCAAAATGGGGAAGCCAATCCTAAGGTGTAGATGACCCCTCTTAATAGCATAGGAGAGTTGGAAGGGACCTTGGAGGTCTTCTAGTCCAACCCCCTGCTCAGGGAGGAAACCCTATGCCATTTCAGACAAATGGTTGTCCAATCTCTTCTTCAAAACTTCCAGTGTTGGAACATTTACAACTTCTGGAGGCAAGTCGTTCCACTGATTAATTGTTCTCACTGTCAGGAAATTCATCCTTAGTTCTAGGTTGCTTCTCTCCTTGATTAGTTTCCTTCTATTTCTTCTTGTCCTGCCTTCAGGTGCTTTGGAGAATAGGTTGGCCCCCTCTTCTTTGGGGCAGCCCCTTAGATATTCTCCTTTACTGAACTGTGATCCTCTGCCTAAAAACCCTTTCCAGGTGGTGCCACATCACAAGCAATAAAAGATAGGGTTGAGATTTGAGCAAGTGGATTTTCCTACGCTTTTAGCTTCCTCACCATTGAGATCCCATCTAATTAAGCAGCTTCTCACCAATATCCTAAATAGATGGGAAGCAGCCCTTCTCTCCACATCAGAGCTAATTCTTTTGCTGAATATTGACATCTTACATCGAATGCACAGGAATTAACAGCTCGGTGTTACACCGAGAAGTTAATAACGTACATAAATAGAAACATGTATACGTTTATTAGGTTGACCGTATGCTAGGCGTTTGCTGTAATGTTTGAAAGGAGCATATGGCTGAAGATTATTCTGTCTTCTATCATTCTAGATTATAACAAAAAATGTTCATTCTGAAGACAGGTTGGATCGCTAGCATCAAAAGCAGCTCTCTTACATTACACCGAACCAGATTGTACTCATTATTCAAAGGGGTCCTATTGAAAATAAATAAATTGTTCTATGATTAGCAGCAGGAAGACACAAAAATCATATCAGTAACTCTGGGTGGCTGCTGGAAACTCAGTTTTTTATAACCGTGGCCACCAAGATTCCCCCTCTGTTCCCCCTCTTTTTATTTGATTGTAACTCTAAAGCAGGGGTCAGCAACCTGAGGCTCTGGAGCCACATGTGGCTCTTTCATCCCTCTGCTGCGGCTCCCTGTCGCTGGTCGGCTCCACAATTGACAGGGCTTCCAGTTAGGGCAGGTAGAGGAAAAAGGACACCGCTCTAGGAGGAGACTCTATGGTGGGGGAGCTGGACTTCCAGTCGGCTCCAGAATTGAATGGGGGGCTTCCGGTTAGGACCTTTGTGGCTCTTTGAGTGTTTAAAGTTGCCGACCCCTGCTCTAAAGCAACTCAGCTTTCAGTCTTATGTTCAGTAGGGTTGTCTTCCAGAGGTAGGAAACCAAGATATCCTAAGGTTCGTGCATCACAATGGATACATTGAAATGTTGTGGCGTCCCTCAGTGTTGTGGTGTTCAGGCCATCCTATTAAGTCAAGTGTTCCGAAATTATGAGTTTCAGAAAGGGTCATGACCAAATTAGAGGGGGGAAGTCAATTTTTTTATTATTATTTTTTTAAAAAAAAGAAGAATGAATCAGTTTGCACAGGCAGAATGAGTACACTATCAAAACTGCCTCCTCCCTTTGTCTTTCAAAGTCCCAGAGGACACCTGTCATAGTGAAACATTTCTGATACAGATAAAAAAAAAATATGATTAATAGGAAGTAGTATCTTTAGCTTTTGCCTGAACAGAATCCCAAGAAAAGGACTTGTTTTATTTATGAAGGGTCACACAAATTCATTTATCATTTTAGAGGACTGATGTTCTGCATGGAAACATACAATGGTTGGCTTATTTTGTATGTACGTAGTCTGTGATATGAACCTAGCCATTATCTGGTAGAAGCAGTAGCCACTGTCAGGTTTCGATGCTATCTCAAAATAAATGAATTTCCAAACTGCCGATCTTTGAGGAAATTTTCTCTTTATTGAGCATAGTGATCTGTCCCTGGCTCTTTCGCGGTCAGCACTGACCTTTGCCCCCCAAGCCCTCCCTTTCCGATCCCCAATTCTCTGCGTCTCATTGGCTATCTTCCAAGCCACTCTCCTCATCCCATCTCCGTCAGATCACAGGAATGTCCCCCCTCCTCCCATCTCCGAGGAAACAGAATCTTCAAAGGAATTAAGTAGGCAAAAGTTCAAGCTTCTCCTGTCCTTTCATATGTCAGCGCTGGAACGCTGACAGCCACTCTACATCAGTGAAGACAATAGTTACCCAGGGAACTAATGATAACCTTCCTATGGTCTTTGTATGGAGATCAACGTATGACTTGGACTAACCTCACTGGAGCACTCTAGACAGATAAGATTTCTGCTGAATCTTCTTTGGCATAAAAGTTGGTTTCGCAACTACACACTTCACCTAGTTACTGCTGAACCCATGCTTTGGGTTTGCACAATACATTGAACCCATAACTAATCAAATAGCCCTTATACATTCAACACAACCCCACATAAGAGCTAGCCAAGCTTGGTACATTGTGTTTGCAACTGATCTGATTCAGCACTTTGGGTGAATACAGTGACTGTAACTAACAAAGAATCTCCAAAAGAAATGGCATTACTCCAGCAAGTCAAATTTAGCCTCCATAGACTAGATAGACCAATCTCTAAAGCACTAATTAAAATCTTTTCAGATTCTGTTCCCCCCCGGAGCTTTCTAATTCATTGGATGTGATTCCCAGAAATTGCTAGTCTACTTTCCCTAAAATCATCAACTGGTTTGGGTAGTAGGCTTGAGCAGGAATGGGTTACCTTTACTACCGGTTCGCAACGGGAGTGCGCGTGCACTTCTGTGCATGCGCAGATCATCCATGATGACGTCCGGGCGGGTGGGCTGAGCCTCCCACCGCTTTTACTACCGGTTTGCAAGAACCGGACCGAACCAGGAGCAACCCACCACTGGGCTTGAGTGATGCGATTTGTAGCCCAACATTTGGAGACTCAATATGGGGAGCCAATGCAGAGCTGCTTGTGATCCAGTGTGAAAGATTTGGAATAAAAAGATATAGCCAACCAAAGAGCTGCCACGGCACCCCAGTTAAATGAGTCCCTCTATTTCACATTATGTGGTTGAGGCTGACACTGGAGAACCAGTCCTTCCTCCACACCCCTCAAACAAAGCCCATGTAAGTGGAAAGAGGATTCAGCTGGAAAGATCTATAATACCCTCCCTCCAATTTGGAGGGAGAGAGATTGGAAAGATCATAGGCCCAACTCATCTAGAAGATCCTAGATTGAAGTGGCTCTTCCTTAGTCATGTGGATGGCACCCTGGACTGAAGAGAAAGCCCATTTGGTCTCGTGGAGAAGACACCAGACTAGAAATCAAGAGTTTGTGAGTTTTAGTACCATCTTAAGCATGGAAGTCGACTGGGTGTCTGGGCCAATCACCAAGGAACCATGAGTTCTAGTCCCACTTTAGGCATGAAAGCCAGTTGGGTGACTTTGGACCAGTCACTCTCTCTCTCTCTCAGCCAAACCCACCTCACAGGGGTTGCCATCATGGGGACAACAGGAGGAGGAGGAAGGAATATTAGCTCTGTTTGCTGCCTTGAATTATCTCTAAAAATAATAGAGCTAAAAAAATCTAAATCCAAAACATTAGAATCCCCAGATTTACTCACCGGCTCTTGAGAAAACCATTAAAAATACACTCACCAGTCAAGAGGCAGAATATGGACACAGCAAAGCTCCACATGGTTTTTTCCCTTAGTCAGGCTTCTCAACTAAGCAAACCAATATAAGAACCTTCAAAAAAACCTTGCTTCCTTCCACTCCCACTCCCTCAGCAGGATGTGGGATGGTATCTGGAGTCATATGTCATCTGGACCAAATTGAGAAGGCTAACCTCCAAAGCTGCATCCCATTGAACTTCCCCAAAACCCTGGAGCCCTACTTCCTGTTAGTTTCCATGCATTTGAACGTAGAACGATGTCTACTCTGCAATACACTGAGAAAACATTGCGAAGAAGGCTGCGCTTGCCAGTGGGGCCCCACCAACTCAGGACCTGTGTTGTTGTTTTTCACTGCAGCTAGATTTGCACATGTCAGCAAGTTATGGTATTTATTCCGTGCTGCAGTGGAGTGAGTTTGCCTTTTGCTTTGTGGGATATTTAAGTTGCTAGAGAAGGCAAAGAAGCAAAGCCAGCGGATTTTATTTCTGGTCAACTGGCAGCCCTGCCTGTGAATAAAGAAGATGTATTAGTAGTCCAGGATCGTCTTGGATAACTGCACCATCTTACGCTATAGGACAGAACTGAAGTTTTGGTCCAGAGATTCTAAACTGAGGATATTTCTTTTTTCCAAAGTATCTATGATGAGATCTGAAGCTGATTTAATTAAGAGCAGCCACTCCCGAGCCAGATACAACATGTAGTTCACTGGTTAGAGAGAGAGAGAGAAAAAAAAACAAATCAGAAATTCAAACAGTCCAGTAACTCAAACTGTAAAAGAGTCACGATCAATAAGAGTGCAAAAGAGGGTGAACCAATTTATCTCAGCAGACCCTCTAGAGCGCTGCTCACACATTATCCATGAAATGGTTCACAGAAGTTGGAATAAACAGGCGAAGTTTATTGTTCATGCCAACTTGAAACTTCAGTTCAACTGACCAGCCCCAGAGAGTTAGAAAACGCTTTGAATACTGCAGCCAATTTTGGCCAACATGTTATAAAATAAAGATGTTGAGACTCTGGAAAGAATGCAGAAAAGAGCAACAAAGATGATTAGAGGGCTGGAGGCTAAAACATATGAAAAATGGTTGTAGGCATTTGCCTTGTCTAGTGAAAAGAAGGACCAGGGCAGACCTGATAGCAGTGTTCCAATATCTCAGGGGCTGCCACAAAGAAGAGGGAGTCAATCTATTCTCCAAAGCACCGGTGGGCAGGACAAGAAGCAATGGATGGAAACCAGTCAAGGAAAGGAGCAACCTAGAATGAGGGAGAAATTTCCTAACAGTGGGGACAATTAACCAGTGGAATGACTTGCCCCATCACTGGAGGCTTTCAAGAAGAGATTGGACAACCATTTGTCTGAAATGATATAGATTGATATAGATGATTGTTAGATCGTGGGCACAAGAATGGACAGGACACGCAGTAGAATCAACACTTTTATTAGCTCCGTAAATCGTAATGGGGAATCCTAGCCACGGCAGCTCCTTTTATAGCTAGGAGCTGTCCGAGGCTTCAGCCACTGACGTTACTCTGAGTTTCCCGCTCTCGTCCCTGATTGGTCTGTTCAAATCTGTCATTCAATACTCAACAATGATATAGTTTCCTGCCTGAGCAGGGGGTTGGACTAGAAGATCTCCAAGGTCCCTCTTTTATTCTGTTATTCTGTTCCTTTTAAACCCAAGCAAGCTACCTTAAAATTAGTACAAACCGGAGGAGCTTTACGGGCCAATTCACTCCATGGAAGAAATGTCCATTGGATGGTACCTTTTTTGGTTCAAGGCACAGATGGGGTGGATCTATTCACTTCTCTGCTTCAAAGAGGCCAGGAAAGTCCACTCTGATGATGCATTCGACACCGAGACCAAGATTCACTGAAAAGAAAAGAATCATTTCTTCCCCGAATTTGGGAGGTCAAGTAGGTTGGGAGTGGGGGGGAAAAAGACTAGCAAGTTTCTGTTTCCAAATCGAATCGACCCCGTTCCTGCTTTCGTGTTTCCTGTGCCCAATCTCTTTGCAACACTTTGGTGACTGTGCAGCTTTTCCTACATTTGACATTGTGTCATTCTCCTCCCCCCACTTCTCCCGCTCTGTGCCCCCACAGTCACAATGTGAGAGACCACCAGATGCACTCACCACTCCCATTTCCTATTCATCTCTTGCCACCGACACATCACTTCCCTCTGTTTTCTGCACGCGCTATAATTATCCCTCGTATAAAATTTGGCTGATCTAGTTAGGGGGCCCAGTCGCTCGGTCCAAAGCTGTTTGCACAGCAGGCATCATGATGATAATCCAGGCAGAGGCAGAGTGGCAAACTCTACCGCTGTTCCTCCTTGCGAAAATGCATGCTCTTCTAAGGCTAATCATATTTTCTTGGAACCAAGTGAAGCAATCTCACCGGTGCCTTTCCCTGCCCCCACCCCTCGCCCTGTCTGTAAAAATGCATCGCCCAGAATCGTGAAATAATTTCCCATTTGCTGTGCTCTCATCATACTCAACCTCCGCTGCATGAGATAACACCACATCCCGCCTCACAGTATGGGCAGCCATTTTAAAAAAAAACCCGAGTCTGTCCAATTGGCCATTGTTAAAATCACAGATAGAGGAGAATCAGTGCCAGCGTGAACAACCAGAGCATACAACTCAATAGCCAACTCGGGTTTCCAAAACTGAGTAGAAGTTAGCGCTACTCTCTGTTTGGGTTTTCTGCAATCACCTCAGGCCATACATATGCAGAGACATTTATGGTTAATTAAAATGGCATGAAGCTCACAGTTCCCCAGCATATATAACAACACGGCTGTTTCCCACCCTTGCCAAGAGAGAACACTGCGGCAGGAGTCTTCTTCTTCAACCTTCAACCAACGGTGGTCCCCAACCTTTTTTGAATGCGGCCACCAGCGATCTCTCGCAGTTGTTACCAAATTGAAATGTCGACCATGACAGCGGAGGAAAAATTCTTCAGGGCACAACCAGAGAGGGATCAGGTTCATATATTTAATTTCAATTAACTGTCAACATTATTGAAATGAATCCAATCCAAATCTAGCTTTTGTCCTTGTCTCACTCACTACTGGTTTTTTTTTTTTTTTGTTTTGTTTTGTTTTTTTGGGAGGGCAGAATTTCTGGCCTTCTTCGCCAAGGCCAAATATGGCTCTCTGCCCAGGAAAAAAAAATTAAAAAGTTGTGCATCCATGTTCTAGAGAAATCCACCAGGAATCCAAGAATACTGTTTGGAAGAGCTGGGCAGACTGTCTGCCATCTGTCTCAATGAGGTACTTTGCTTTGGCAGACGTGTCTTCTCCCTCTCACCGAGGAACAACACTAATCTACCTCAACTTGGAAGCTGGGCTTTTCACTAGCGCAGGGTTTCCCAACCTTGGCAACTGGAAGATATGTGGACTTCAACTTGTTCTGACCTGGGCTTCCTTAGAAAGTATACAGCACAATCTTAGTCCCGCCAAACCTCATATTCATATGGCCGTGAATTATTGCCATTCACAGTCTGAAAGGCTTCTCAAACAGTCTTTCAGGGGAATGTTTACGAACACCCAATTTATCTCCCTTGGAATGCTGCCAGAGAACTAATTGCCACACGCAGGGCAAGGCCAAACTTGGCACAGAGTCAACAGAACTTTTCCAAAGCTTTAACTCACCAGATGAACTAATTGCTTCCTTCCCATTCGCTCCTCTTTTCTGTCTTATGGCTTGTAATTGTTTCAAAACTGTTTCATTTTTCATTTTCAAAATTGTTTCAAAACTAGACAATGAATCCCATCAACAACTAAAGGATCCTTACTAGTAGATATTTCCATAGAAACTTCTAAAGAAGTTTCTGCTTCATTGCAGTCAGAGACAAGCAAGGCAGGGGGCAGCATAAAATAAATCAAGATGTTAAGTGCAACCCAGGTTCCATTTCATTTTTTGCCTGTGACACCGAATATATGCTTTTCTTCCTATGGAATTAGGCAGTGGTGGGATTCATGTAATTTAACAACCGGTTCTCTGCCCTAATGATTTCTTCCAACAACCAGTTTGCCAGTCTGCTAAGAAAGTTAACAACCAGTTCTCCCAAAGTGGTGCGAACTGGTTGAATCCCATCACTGGAATTAGGACAATCACCAGAGGGAAAAGTTTATAAGTAAAGACACGGGGCTTTCATTGTAAAAATAAAAATAAAAAAAGCAACCAGCCATATTAAAATTGGAGCTGGAGATTTAGGGAGTGGGGAAATTAGGGGAAAGGGGAGCAAACAATTTAGGGGAAAGGAAGAAAAACTCCAGAATAGAGTAGAGTAGAGAAAAAAAAAAAAAGACAACCTCAAACTTACAGATTCATGGCATGCTTTTCAAGATCAGAATATTTTGATTGCAAGACGCACATGTGTTCAGACATGCCTTTATACATGGGAAAGGTGGTACAATATTTACATCTCCTTGGCATCTAAAGGTTTGTGCGTGTGGTAACTCTAAAGAATATTCTCATTTAAAGGTCATGAAAAACAGTGGTAAACTCTCGGATGGTTATGTACAATCCAAAATTGTTCAAGAAAACAAGAATGATTAATTCGCCACAGCAGTCACGGGAGATCATTCAGTCTTTCTTGATATGATAATGCAACACTTCAGAAGTTAGTTTCCCTAGTGCAAAATAATGGGTAGGAAAAGTCCCAGCTTTCCAAGAAACCGAGCAGGCAAGTCCCTTTTTTTTATCACACGCTCAACAGCATCATAAATTCTTACACATTAATAGCATCAGCGGTGACATTAAAAGTTTTAGAAATAGCGTTAAGTCGCACTTTCCTAGTCTCTAAGGCAGTCTTATTTAACCTCAGCCACTTTATGCTGTGTGTGGACTTCAACTCCCAGAATTTCCCAGCCATGGCTGGCTGGGGAATTCTGGGAGTTGAAGTCCACATACCTTAAATGGGCTGAGGTCAAGAAACACAGCTCCAAGAGCTTTCAATCTACATGTTTACATAGAAATCCTAATTGTGTTTGGCAGGGCCAGATTTTCCTATAGGCTAACTAGGCTTCAGCCTAGGGCCTCAAGATCAAGAGGGGCCTACATTCAAATTGTTAGCAAAATTAAAATTACACTTTCACTATAGGTGAAAGGGCCTCATAAGTGGAATAGCCTAGGGCCTCTTTTCATCTAAATCTGGCCCTGGTGTTTGGGGATAGGGATACTCACTGGAGGATCAAACATTTTCCTTGTCCTTGAATGTTAGATACAGTATAAATTGGGATTCAGCCGATTCTGTCCGGATCACACGAACCGGTAGCGGTGACTGCGGGAGGCTCCACCAGGGGTGAAATGCTACCAGTTCACACCGGTTCGGGTGAACCGGTAGTGATAAAAGCTACTGGTTCTGGCAAACCAGTAGTAAAAAAAAAAGCTACCGGTTAGTCTGAACTGGTATTTCCGACGATCAGCTGTGCCGCACGATTTAAATTCGCTAGAAAGCAGGATTTCCTAAATCTAAATCCCGCAGCACAGCTGTCCACCCCCTCACTGTTCTACTTACCTTGTTAAGCCTCCTTTTTCCACGTGAAGTGCGCGGTTGGCGTGCAATGCACATGCTCGTACATGCAGCGTGCATTTGGCGCACACTGTGTATGCATGTGCAGCATACTTTTGGTGTGGCCTGTGCATGCGCACGCAGTGTGCTTTTGGCACGTACCACACATACGCAGGCAGTAAACTGGTGGCAATCTGTGGAGGATTTCACCACTGGGCACTGCCCACCTGGCCGGACGTAATGTGTGACTACTGCGCATGTGCAGAAGGCCGTGCACATGCACAGAGGTGGTGCATGTGATCGAAGTGAGCGCACGAGCACACATTCTCACATTTGCAAACCGGTAGGGAAGGTAAGTGAATCCCACCTCTGGATATTTATTTATTTATTTATTTATTTATTTATTTATTTATTTATTTATTTATTTATTTATTTATTTATTTATGTGATTTTTATACCGCCCCCTCTCCCGAAGGACTCGGGGCGGTGAACAGCCAAAATTAAAAAACATACAATATAAACATTAAAATACGTTTAAAACAGAATTAAATCCAAAATGGCTCCCCAATTTAAAACGCCTTACCCATGACCCTATAATAAGACGAATTTAAAATTTAAAATTTCCACATTTAAAAAGGGGGAAGATTTAGGCCAGGCCAGCTTGATAAAATAGAAAATCTTAAGCGCGCGGCGGAAGGTGCGCAGATCCGGGATCCTCTGTATCTCCGGGGGGAGCTCGTTCCAAATCGTAGGTGCCCCCACAGAGAAGGCTCTCCCCCTAGGGGCCAACAGCCGACATTGTTTGGCCGACAGCACCCAGAGGAGCCCCTCTCTATGGGAGCGTACTGGCCGGTGGGAGGCTATTGGTGGTAGCAGGCGGTCCCGTAAATAACCAGGTCCTAAGCCATGGAGCGCTTTAAAGGTGATAACCAGAACCTTGAAGCGCACTCGGATATAACCAACCATACCTAACCATAAGTCTCTCTCCTTTTCTAATCTTTTTTTTTTTTTAGATTGGCTTGGATCTGCAGACCAAAATATTTTTCCCTTTATTTGATCCCAATATTTCTCTGATTCTAGAGAAACCCCACAGGTTTGTGACAAGAAAGAAAATTAATGAGCACGAAACACAATGGCTTAGGTCACTGGTTTCTTAGTAAAGGCGGAGGCCCATTTGTAAATTTGAATATACACCCTCACCCAGCCCAGTTGTTATTGCCGGGAGGGTGGGGGGTAAAATCTCCAAATGATATTGTTTATTAGAAATTAAAAGCAGAACCTGCTTTCATTGTAACACTGAATGTGTGTCATCGCTTTAATCAATGCTGTATGTATTCATAGGAATCCCACAAAGATAAATCCTTCTTCCCTCTCCCCCACCTCTACAAGTCCTCAGTTCATTCGCTGAAAGCATTTCCTTTCCATGTTTATTTCAAAGGAGCAGAGAGCTTTGGAGAAACAATTGTATGCACACGGAGCGGGGTGCTTTGGTACATAGCGAGTGAGGAGGTGGATGCATGGTGTGGCTAGGGGAAAGTTCGTTGTAAGCAGCGCTGATCGCAAACTGCAAGGTACTGCATCAGGACAGCCAATGCAAGCATATAAGTTAAACTAGAATTGAACAGCCCTCCCTCAACAGAGGGGAAGGAATAGGACACCGCTTATCTCCTGTCTATCACACGGTTCTTTCAGCAGTTCCAAGAAGATTCCTGTAGGACAGGGGAGTCAAAGACAAGGCGGATACGGCCTGCAATGTGGTCAGATACAGCCCACGGGGCCATCCTGGAAAGTAAGGGGCCGGCCAGCGTGGCTTTGGCCCAGTCTACCCAATACGAAGAGGAAACATCAGATCTGCGTTGCTTTGGCCCGGTTGATCCATGTCTCTTCAGCGTGGTCTACCCAGTGCAAAGAGGAAACATCGGGCCCGCATCGCTTCAGCCCAGTCTTCCCAATGCGAAGAGGAAATATGCCAGCAATTCGGGAAGTGGTATCAAGCTGACCACACCCACCCAGTTGGCCACACCCAGTCAATCAGCCACACCCATCTGGTCCCCCGAGGTCAACTACAACCCTGATGAGGCCCTCAATGAAATTGAGTTTTACACCCCTGCTGTAGGAGATGACCAGGATGAGCCTGAAGGAGGGGTCAAATGTGCCATCAGTCTTGAATCCTTTCGTGCCCACAAGAGATCCAGCCCAACTTGAATTCCTTCTACTCTTATCTACCGCCAATTTGCTTGAGCCGTTAGTAGTTCAGATTCTTGTACAGTGCTTAAGTTTGCCATAACTGTCTGGATCTCCTGATTTCCCTGGCGCTTGACAATTCCACACCCCTTTGCACTCTGATTCAGGTGACCCTGGGGACACAGATTAAACCCCCAAGTGACCACAACGGCTCTCCGAGAGAGTGCTAATGACCAGATGACTGCAAGGAAATACAGTTCCCTCCATCCTCTCCACCATCCAGTCAGAACTGAGTAAGCTTCTTGAATGAGAAGCGACACGTCTTCTTCCTCAAGGAAAAAAAAAACATAGTCCAGTTCCCTTTTGAAAAAGCACCTTTGAGACATAGAAGCTGTAGTATTTGCAGGAGGCTGTTAACATGCATGTATCACTACATACACACACACCAGATAGCCGTAGCCTTTTTTTTCAGTGTCAATCCTCTCTCTACCAGTCAGTAGCCTTAGAGGCTTCTCAGGGCAATTTCAAAGGACCAGATTAGCCTTTCTCCATCTTTTGAGTCTGGAGGAACCTTTTAAAATGTTTTTCAAGCCTCAGGGAACCTTTGCATATTCACGCTCAAATCTAGGCCAAAAGCTACGAAATTATTATATTTGCTTCACCTGTAGGCCTGCATACATGCATTAACAGCGTTCTTAAACTAAAAATAAAACGATGAAAATTTCTCCTTTCTCCTGCCTCCTTTCCCAACCTGCCCTTGTGTGGGTGGCTCCCGCTGCCACTGGTACCCAGGCCGGCTGCTATATCTTCAGAAAGGCGGGCAGTGCCAGCAAGGAAAGGCCTGGCACAAAGATCCCAGCAGCGACTGTCTCTCTCTCTCATGCCTGCTCCCTCACCATCTGCTCCTCCTCCTTCTTCTCCTCCTCCTTCCTCAGCTCATGCTGTGGTCCACTCCCTGCTTGTCTATGCTTGACAGTGAACCGGGCAGCATATATTATCTTCTTATTGGTAGCTTTAAATTTCTGGGCATTTATATCTCGGAGGACCTCTCACAGACTATGAATGCTAACATGCTTGTGAAAAAGGCACAGAAGAGGCTGTACTTCCTGAGAATGCTCAGGAAGATAAATCTGTCTCAGCATCTACTTCTGTCCTACTATTGCAACACCATTGAGAGTGTCCTGACATACGGCATTCTTGCATGGTATGGGAACAGCTCTGCAGCGGACAAAAAAGCTCTACAGAGAATCATTAAAACTGCCCAGAATATCATCGGGCTCCAGCTACCAGCCCTGGACGACATCTTCGCATCTCGCTGTTTGAGGAAGTTGCATAACATTCTCAGAGACTCTTCCCATCCTGCTTACAATCTTTTTGGACTGTTGCCTTCTGGCAGAAGATGCAGAACAATTAAAACTCGGACCACACGTCTTCTGAATAGTTTTTATCCCAGAGCTATAATTGCACTCAACAATGAACTAAAGGGCCACCATCAGTGGACAGCATTACTTGGTCTGTTGTGTGGATATTTGGGTGGTTTTAGGGGTGGGGAATTTTTGGTGGGTGAGGGTGTGTCTGGCGATTGTCATGTGAGTTGGGTCTGGTCTCTGGGTGTTCTGTGAATTTCGTTGTATGGATATACTGTGTATACATGTACAATGACAATAAAACTTTATTTATTTATTTATTTATTTATTTATTTATTTATTTATTTATTTATTATCTATACAGGTAGTCCTCTCGACTTACAACAGTTCATTTAGTGACCTAGGCACTGAAAAAAGTGATTTATGACCATTTTTCAACACTTGTGACCAGAGGTAGTATTTAGCCGGTTCGGACCGGTTCGGGAGAACCGGTAGCTCTGACGATCAGTTGGCCCCGCCCATTTGCCTCCGCTCTATTCTGTCTTTTATTTCCTGCTTTGTAGCTCATGTCAATTACACAACACAGCTGATTTTCCCCCCCCCCCCGCTGTTCTACTTACCGTTGCTGACTTGGAAGGTAAGCAGCTGAGCTTCTGAATGCTCCATTTTCAGCGCTGCGCACAAGCACCTTAGGCGCGCGCTCACCGAACCGGTTGTTAAACTAGCAGCATTCCACCACTGCTTGTGACCTTTGCAGCCTCCCCAGGGTCACATGCTTTACATTTGGATGCTCGACAATGGGTTCACATTTATGACGGTGATGGTGACAGTGTCCCCAGGGTCATGTGATCCAGAGATGGGTTTCAGCAGGTTCTGACCAGTTCTGGAGAACCGGTAGCGGAAATTTTGAGTAGTTCGGAGAACCGGTAGTAAAAATTCTGACTGGCCCCGCCCCCATCTATTCTCTGCATCCCGAATCCCAGCTGATTGGGAGGAATAGGGGATTTTGCAGTAATCTTCCCCTGGATTGGGGAGGAAATGGAGATTTTACAGTATCCTTCCCCTGCCACGCCCACCAAGCCATGCCCACCAAGCCACATCCACAGAACTGGTAGTAAAAAATTTTAAAACCCACCACTGATGTGATCCCCTTTTTGTGATCTTTAGACGAGCAAAGTTAACGGGGAAGGCAGAAGCATTTAGCAACCATGTGACCAAATGAGCAACCGCAATGATTCACTTCACAACTGTGGCAAAAAAAGAAGGTCAGTAACATGGGGCGAAACTCACTTAACAATGTCTCGCTTAGCAACAGAAATTATGGTCGTAAGTCGAGGAGTTACCTGTACGATTGTTGAGGATAACAGAAGGCAGCCATGCTAACATCAATAGCATCTTTCCACCACTTCCAGAAGCATCCCCAAGAGAAACGTCAAAGAAATTTGCAAGCAACACTAAAAATAAAGTAGAAAAACAGAAGCCTCTCTGAAATACCGCAGAGAAGATTCTGGCAGGACATTAATACCTTCCTGATTTGAACTGTGTTAAAAGTTCACATCCGTGTCCACAGGGGGCCAGTATTGAGCACTGCTGTACTCTGGGAAGGGTGGACGGTTGGGTTTTTGTTTTGTTTTGTTTTTTCTTAAAGCCAAGCCGGTCCTTGCTGGTTTTGGTGGCCAAGCTAAGCAGGGTTAGGCCCGGTTAAAACTTAAGAGGGGAGACTGAAGAAATGACTAGCATAATGGGAATTTATTCATTCATTCAGCTGGTAGCGGGGAAGGTGTTGTGCTTAGACCCTGGGAGATACTGAGTTCTAGTCCTCCCATCAGCTGCCTGGGTGACTTTTTTTAAAAAAAAAATATTATTTATTGTTTTATCATAGAAAATAAAATACAAAACAGTAAAACAAACGAACAAAGTGAAACAAAACCGAAGCATACATTCAACCCTAACAACAAGAAAGACTTTGGGTGAATTTGAGCCTCTATCTATCTATCTATTGTCTATCTATCTCTATCTCTCTATCTCTATCTATCTATCTATCTATCTATCATCTGTCTATCAATTATCTATCTATCTATCTATCTATCTATCTATCTATCTATCTATCTATCATCTAGATAGATGCCCTAGTTACCTCCTGTATGGACTACTGTAATGCTCTCTACATGGGGCTCCCCTTGAAAAGCACCCAGAGGCTCCAATTAGTCCAGAATGTAGCCGCGCGGGTGATTATGGGCGCAGCTCGTTGCGCCCATGTAACACCTCTCCTACGCGAGCTGCACTGGCTCCCGGTGGTCTTCCGGGTGCGATTCAAGGTGTTAGTTATCACATTTAAAGCGCTCCATGGCTTAGGACTTGGGTACCTACGAGACCGTCTTTTGCCACCAATAGCCTCCCACCGACCAGTTCGTTCTCACAGGGAGGGACTACTCAGGGTACCGTCAGTCAAATTATGCCGACTGGCGACTCCCAGGGGGAGGGCCTTCTCTGTGAGGGCTCCAACCCTTTGGAATGAACTGCCCCCTGAGATACGAAATATCCCTGATCTCCGTGCTTTCCGCCGTGTCCTCAAAACCCTGATGTTCCAACAAGCGGGGCTAAACATATGAACATGTGAATGTTTTTAAAATGTTATCTAATTTTAGGTTCTATTTAATTGGGCCAAACTATGTTATAATAATAATTTTAATTAGCAATTTTATGATGTTTGTGTATCTATATTTTTCTTAACTGTACACCGCCTTGAATCCTACGGGAGAAAGGCGGTATAGAAATATAATAAATAAATAAATAAATAAATAAATAAATAAATAAATAAATAAATAAATAAATAAATCTGTCTGCCTGTCTGTCAGTCAGTCTGTCTGTCTCTGTGTCTCTTTCTCTCTCTCTCCATGCTTCCCTCCCTCCCTTACTCTCCCTCTTTCTCTCCCACCCTCTCTGTCTCCCTTCCTCTCACTCCCTCCTCTCTCTCCCTTTCTCTTCCTCTGTCTCTCTCCCTCCCTCTCTCTTTAGATTTAGATTTAGAGTTTATTCTATACCGCCCTTCTCCCAAAGGACTCAGGGTGGTGTACAGCCATATTAAAACACATATAAACTTACAAAATTTAAAAAACAATTTAAAAACAAATATATAAAAATATGGCCCACAAAATTAAAAACTAACATACACCCATTTTAAAATTCATATTAGGCCAGCCCGGCTTGTTGGAACAAAAGGGTCTTCAGGGCACGGCGAAAGGTACACAGGTCAGGGAGCATATAAACCTCTAGGGGCAGCTCATTCCAGAGAGCAGGTTCCCCCACAGAGAAGGCTCTCCCCCTGCGTGTCGTCAGTCGGCATTGTTTGGCCGACGGCGCCCTGAGGAGCCCCTCTCTGTGGGAGCGTATTGGCCAGAGGGAGGCTATCGGTAGCAGAAGGCGGTCTTGTACATACCTCGGTCCTAAGCCATGGAGCGCTTTAAAGGTGGTGACCAACACCTTGAATCGCACCCGGAAGACCACCGGGAGCCAGTGCAGCTCGCGCAGGAGAGGTGTTACATGGGTGCGCTGTGTCGCCCCCATAATCACCCGCGCGGCCGCATTCTGGATCAGTTGGAGCCTCCGAGCCTCTTTCTCTCCCTCCCTCCCTCCCTCCCTCCCTCTCTCCCTCTGCCTGTCCCTCTCTCTCATTCTCCAACCCCCTCACAGGGTTGTTGTTGTTGTTGTGGGAAAAATACGAGGAGGAAAGAATGTTAGATACATTTGCTGCCTTGAGTTATTTGTAAACAATAAAGGCAGGATTTTAAAAAAATAACAAATACTGTAAATAAATGTCCCGGCCCCATTATGGGCATGGCTCTGTCAGCTCCCACTAACTTCACCGAGTGCCAACTTCAAGATGGTGCTTTGTAATATTTATTCATCCTGACTGCCCCCAGAATATCCCTGCAGTCTTTTTTGTTTTTCTAATGACTGCTTTTTTTCCCCCCAGACTCCAGTTGTGACATTTGCTAAGCTGTTCTCTAGGGCAGAGAAAAGAGGAGGCTGTTCCTTTTGAGAAGCAACGCATTGGAAAGCCTGCATGAAAAACATTTTTGGGTGGACCCTCAATATGTGGCAAAGGTGAAGGCTGGATTAAGCAAAGCTTTCATTTCCACAGAAGCCATTAATACAATAGTGACAGCTTTTAACGCCACCTGGTTGACCTTAAAATGCTAACGGGATTTCAGGATCTGCCCGATTCCAACACCGTTTAGTTTTCCGATCACTTGTGAAAATATTCAATGCAAAAGGGGAAAAAATATCTGTTCCTTTTAACTCTTCCTTTGGTCAACTTGCTGTGATGTAGTTCCTTGGGCCTCAATAGCTACCTTTCCTTAAGCCCAGGGAGGCTCAGATCCTAACTCCTGTTCTTCTCCGCCTGCTTCTATCTCCAGATCCTCCCCAACTGGTAGCTGATATTCTTTAGCCTCCCCATAGGTCTTAATCTTGGAGCCATCATTTCTTCCTCCCTTCTCCTCCTCCTCCTCCTCTTCGTCAGAGGACTTTGGGAGGCTTTCCTAATATTGTCCAGTCATAAGCATCTGTTCACCGCAGTGGTGAAATCCAAATTTCTTAACTACCGATTCTGTGGACGTGGCTTGGTGGGCGTGGCTTGGTGGGCATGGCAGGGGAAGGATACTGCAAAATCCCCATTCCCACCCCACTCCAGGGGAAGGATACTGTAAAATCCCCATTCCCACCCCACTCTGAGGCCAGCAAGAGGTGGTATTTGCCGATTCTCCGAACTGCTCAAAATTTCCACTCCCGGTTCTCCAGAACCTGTCAGAACCTGCTGGATTTCACCCCTGGTTCACTGGAAGCTGAATATTCTCTAGATAAATTGACAGTAAATATCACTTACCCTTCCCCGTTGCACATCTAAAAAGTTTTGCAGCTTAGCTCTCGCAGCCTGAAATAAGATTAGAGTTGCTCAAACTGTAATTCATCGGTTCCATTAGGTGTAAACATTAAATGGTGCAGAATAGTTGGAAATGCCGGTGTGTTTCATTTGTTCTTGATCTTCTGTTTCCGGAGAAGAAAAGCCATTTCATATAACACAGCTCTAGGTTTCTAGCCGATATCTCCGCTCAAGGGGAGGAAATAAATATTATTAAAATGAAATACATTAGGCTGGATTTCTAACCACCTGCCAGGCTAGGCTAAAATGGGGTTGAGGGATTTATCATTTGAGTGTGTTCTGAGATTTCAGCCATCGTCAAAGCATGACTAAACTAAGACCTTCCGATGATAAGCCATCGCAGGTTCTCTTTGTTGAGATTACATGCTATGCGAGCTCAGCAAATGTTTTTTTGTCAAGCCTTTCATTAACCCATCGGTAGATGTTACAGTTTGTCAAAATATCTGCCATCTGATTTAGCCCTGGCATATTAAGGAATACAGATGTTCAGAAAGGGGCGCCTAGAGAGCCTTGGTGGCGCAGCAGATTAAAGTACTGTTAAGTAACACCAGCGGCCTGCAATTACTGCGAGTTCAAATCTCACCAGGCTCAAGGTTGACTCAGCCTTCCATCCTTTCAAGGTGGTTAAAATGAGGACCCGGATTGTGGGGGCAATAAGCTGACTTTGCATAAAAAAGAACACCGCTTAGGGGGGGCCAAAAGCTCTACTAAGCAGGTATATACAAAAGTATGAAGGCTACTGCTTAACGCATTGTAAGCCACCCTGAGTCTCCAGAGAAGGGCAACATATAAATCGAACCAATAAATAAATAAATAAATAAATAAATAAATAAATAAATAAATAAATGAATGAATGAATGAATGAATGAATGAATGAATGAATGAATGAATAAATAAATAAATAAAGTTCATTTAGCAAGGGTTGCTTTGTGTCCTGTAACTTTGCACATGTCTGTTCTCCTTGTTGCTCCAAAGGCAGATTCACATCCAAGACCAGAGAGATTGCTAAAGATTATTTGTTTAGATCAGGGATCAGCAACCTGCAGCTCTGGAGCCGCATGTGGCTCTTTCACCCCTCTGCTGCGGCTCCGTCACTCAAAATATGTGTCACAATTGCCAATGTGCAACACCCACCAGCACACAATTTATTGAGCTTTTCAACCCCTGGTAGGCCAACCATGGATAAATCCAAGAAAAGTTTCAGAAGAAAACAGAACGTTTAATTCAACTGCATATGCTAGTTTTGTGGCCGCTCAAGAAATAGTCAGGCACGGGAAGGGCACCTTCTTGCGCTTGGGAAAGTAGGAGGGGGGATTTTTGTTAGACATAATAGCATTCTTCTTTTCGGTCAAGGTCATGGCATGCCTGCATCTGGAGGAGAAGTGGTTGCAGTGGTGTCTCAAGTTGGGACGGATGATGATTGGGCCATGTGATGGACTGATGGGTGCAGGGGCTGGATATGGGGTTTTGATTTATTGAGGGAAAACTCAGAACTCTCAGATTCGGGTTTTCCCAGATGTGCCAGTATACCTATTCCAATAAATGAAGGATTTGAGATGAAGCGTGTCTCTGAGTTTTTAATTGGAGTTGGGTTGTTCTGGAACACTGACACTAAGGGTGAAAAACAATCATGTCCCTTTTTACAGTGCAGTTGTAACTTCAAATGGTCACTAAATGAATGGTTGTAAGTCAAGGACTGCCTGTTCTCTAAACGTAAAGAATTAGGTCTAGTGAATCTCCCAGACTAGTGGTGAAATCCACATTTTTTTTATTACCAGTTCTGTGGGCGTGGCTTGGTGGGTATGGTGTGGCGTGGTGGGCATGGCTGGGAAAGGATACTGCAAACTCTCCATTCCCACCCCACTCCAGGGGAAGGATACTGCAAAATCCCCATTCCCACCCCACTCCTGGGGGAAGGATATTGCAAAATTCCCATTCCCACGCCACTCCAGGAGAAGGATACTGCAAAGTCTCCATTCCCTCCCCACTCTGGGGCCAGCCAGAGGTGGTGTTTGCCAGTTCTCCAAGCTGCTCAAAATTTCCGCTACCGGTTCTGCAGAACCTGTCAGAACTTGCTGGATTTCACCCCTTTCCCAGACGTTCTTAATATAAAAAAAAAAAGGCTGTGGGATCCAGCCATTGTTTTAGCATATGGTATTATTTTTATTTATTTAATTTTTTTATTTGATTTATATGCCGCCCTTCTCCAGAGACTCAGGGCGGCTTACAATGCGCTAAGCAATAGCCTTCATCCTTTTTGTATATTTATACAAAGTCAGCTTATTGCCCCCACAACTGGGTCCTCAATTTACCTACCTTAGAAAGGATGGAAGGCTGAGTCAACCTTGAGCCTGGCGAGATTCGAACCTGCAGTAATTGCAGGCAGCTGGTCTTAATAACAGGGTGCTTTAGACCACTGTACTACCAAGGCTCTTATTCCCACCATCATTTATGGAAAAAGCAAAGAAGCTGATTGAATATGCCAACAGGACCTCTGGTTATTTTCCCCACTGTGGAAGAAAGTTTCACAGTTGTTGAAGTCGAACAAAGCTGGGAAACGTCTTGTCCATGCAAACAAAATACCCAACAGGGCCATTTGGAAAAGAGTCTAAAGAGACCTCCAATTTATTTCCTCCCAGGAGGAAAAACGTATAGAAGCCGCTGAATGGGAAAATGGTTTAAAATCTCCTGTGTGCGAGTGTGAGCGAAATATCCAACAAAGACGTTTAGAAAAGAAGAATCCAATGAGACCCTTATGTTTATTTTCCCCACGGGAGGGGGGAAGAAGTTTGAAAACTGTTAAGTGAGAAGATGGTTGAAGATCTCTGTGCATTGGGAAATATTTAATAGAGCAATTTGGAAGCAAGAGAGACGTTCTGGCATAGCATCCCTACAAGGAGAAGCCCTACAAGGAGAAGCCGAATCATGGTTTGTCATTGCTACCAATTTCTTCCTCCACCCAATGTCCTCCAGTTACGTTCTGACTAATCGCCATCATCATCTCCAACCAGTAGAATCCATGACGGTGAGAGATTCCTCCTCTCTGAGTACAACCCTTGACATTACTAACTCCAAAACTACAGTAGTGGCCAAAATTTATGGTACTAAAACACCGCTCCTGCGTGAACTGCACTGGCTCCCGGTGGTCTTCCGGGTGCACTTCAAGGTGTTGGTTATCACCTTTAAAGCGCTCCATGGCATAGGGCCTAGCTATCTTCGAGACCGCCTGCTGCCACCGACGACCTCCCATCGACCCGTGCGCTCCCACAGAGAGGGCCTCCTCGGGGTGCCATCAGCCAAACAATGCAGGCTGGTGACCCCCAGGGGGAGGGCCTTCTCTGTGGTGGCACCTACCCTCTGGAATCAGTTGCCCCCTGAGATAAGGAGAATCCATGACCTCAGTGCCTTCCACCGTGCCCTTAAAACTTTCTTTTTTCAACAAGCCGGGCTGGCTTAATTTTCTTTTTAAGGGTTTTTTAATTGTTCTGTTTTGCTTATCGTTTTAATTAATGGGGCCAAATCTATATATATTTTTAAATGTGTTTTAATGTTTGTATTTGATGTTTTTATCTGGCTGTTCACCGCCCTGAGTCCTCAGGGAGAAGGGCGGTATACAAATTCAAAAATAAATAAATAAATAAATAAATAAAATTGTAGAAACTTTTTGGGAAAACTGTATTTTCTAAAACTAGCTAATAACACCACTTTTTGGGGGGAGTAGTACCATAAAATTAGATATCAATGGAAAGATAATTGAATCAAGGATGTCATGCAATAACGTTTATGAAGGATTTGCTATTAGAATAGCAGTTACAGTATAAAGAAGAAAAGTGAAACCCGTAGAAAAAACGAGATATACAAAAATTATCACCCTGTCAGTTAATCCTTGGTTGGGTAACCTTTAGCATGAATTACGGCCTTACAACGTCTTCCCATGGAGTGAACCAAGTCTTTTAGTTCTGCAGCTGTTCTAATGTGAAACCAAGATTGAACGATGGCTTCTATTAACTGGGTTTTATTGCTGGGTCGCTTCTGACTAACAAGTTTCTTTAGTCGGCTCCATAGATTTTCAATTGGGTGAAGGTCTGGGCTATTCCCAGGCCATTCCATCAGTGGAATAGGATTATCTTGAAACTCCAAAAAATAAAATAAAAATGGGGTTATTAGCCATCAAGCCTCAAAAATACACTTTTCCCAAAAGGTTCCCACAATTTTGGCCACTACTGTACAAACAGACAGGAAGCCCCTTGTTTTGAAATTCTGGGAATCAAACTTTTATTCCCCCACCGGCCCATCCACACAGTGTTGTTATCTGTGCCAAAGATGCTTCTCGGTGATTCACCTGCCCTGCAGGCTCCAGTTCCAAGCAGCTTATTAGTAGTGGGAGGGGCATGGGTCTTCCCAAAGGGTTGTACAAGCACTTCCTCTCCCTGGTATAAACGACAGCTCGGCTTCCTCCTGATAAAATTCAAGCGTGCTTTTGTCAGAAGCGCACATTGACTTAAGACGCCGTAGAGGAAGGTGGCGGAGAACAGCAACAACTCTAGTGCCCCACGAGGGCTAGAGATGGGAATGAGATTTCCGAAAGGTAGGCGAAAGATTTTGGTTTCCCCCAAAGTGCCTGGCTGGATTTGTATACCACGGTTTGGCTGTCCTAAGAGATGGAGATGTTTGGTTCTCCGTTAGAATGGAGCAGAGAAAGAATGCAGCCTCGCTCAGAGCTGCATCTGAAGTTCTCGCCGTAGTTATGTAGTAGTTGTTTGGTTTGATTTCCTGGTGGTGTTTCTGTCTCTGTGCAACTGCGATACAAACAAATTTCTCTAATTTCAGCCAAGAAGAGCCCTTTTAGCTGAACTTTGGACCTATTTAAAGAAGAAAAAGTCCTTACTGTCAGCATTTGAGGACCCAAATTGTTGGGGGGGGGGTGGAATACGCTGACTGTAAGCCGCTTAAGAGAGAGCTGTGAAGCACCGTGAAGTGGTATATAAGTCTAAATGCAATTGCCAATGCTATCTGGTTTGAATCACCAGTGCAGTGTTTCGTTTTGTGTTTTTCAAACCTGGCAACTTTTAAGACGTGCGGACTTCGACTCCCACAATTCCCCAGGCAAATATTGCTGGCTGGGGAATTCTGGGAGTTCGAAGTCCTCGCCTTTTTAAAAGTTGCCAAGTTTAAAAAACACAGCACTAGTGGATGTTGGCAAATTGCGAGAAGTCTCCCACGGAAGGCTTTCACAAAATTGTGATGGAAGAGCAGAAGAAGAGGGTTTGCTAAATATGCATCTTAGTCCAACGCCTTTGGGGGTTTTACGTGATAGTCCAATCTTATTTTTCCTAAAGCGACTCTTGGTCTCCCAAGACGGGGGCCTAAAGGAATTTCATCCAGGGCCGAAATATCTTTTTAATGGATTCAGTCCTCTGTTTTTTAATATCAGCCTATCAAATATTAATCATCTGGTGAAAAGATTTTTTTTTTCCCCTCTACTCTCTCTCTCTGACCTGGAGATAGTCAAACTCTACTGCACAATGTCAAACATATAAATATATATATATAAAACTGTGGAGCAAGGCCCATCCTGTTCCAGTTGGGTTTACTTATCCGTAAGCGCATTGAACGTTGCAGTTTGAATAGGCTTAACCTCCTGCGAATGAGAATATTGTTTAAGATCAAAACAGCGCCCCCCCCCCCAAAAAAAACCACGCTGGCAATAGAATTCTCCAATTTGCAGAGAGGTTCATTGATTTTTGCTTTGGGCAAAAGGAATGTCGAATATTTTTTTTTCCTCTCCACTGCCAGCTGTTGCTTAGCTTGGATTCTAGTCTTCTGCCTGCCTCCCAACATGCATTCATCCCAATGCCCATCATTAATCGCTGTGCCCACAACACTTGTCAGCCCCAAGGGAAGGAAAAAATAATTTGGGAACCACAGCCCACTGCTCTCCAGAAATCAGAAGCAGGAGAAAGTGTTATTTAGATCCAGTCTTTTTTTATTATTATTATTTTGGGTTGTTTTTTTTTTTTTTTTTAATGTCATGCTGCTACAGAATTTTTTTAAAATGCCAAGGAGAGAACACTTCTGTGCTTGAAAATTTGAATGCTCTCTCCTAAGTGCCCCATCTAAGTGATCGTTGCCTAAAATGATTAGTTGGTCATAGCTGCCCGGTTTTTGATTGGAACCTGAAGCAAAGCAATTGTCCTGCCAGGCTCAAATTATGATTAATCATATTTATACGCTTATTGTTGTGTCCATTCCATCTTAAAACAGAAGTTATTAATTTATCCCCTTCTTTTCCTAGGGCTTCTCTAAAGCTCATGTGGGGTGGGGTCACTTAATTCGTCTCGGTAGAAATAGAAGGAAATGGAGCAAATGGACTTTCTTTTCGGTAGTAATAATAACCCATCTGTATATCTCACTCACCCTTCGGTTCCTAATGCGAGAATTTAGCCATGTCCTGTTGGCAGGCTGGAAAATGCTGCCTACCCAGGAATCTATGCGTGAAGTGATGCCAGTAGCGTCAGAAAAGACCCTCACAGCACAGGAGCATTTCCCTCTTTTATTTCTTGATCAGTTGGCAACTTTTAGGACAGGACAAGATACAGAAAAAGAACCTGTGAAAGGAGGGGGAGGAAGAAGAGAAGGGGAGATGAAAACAGAGATTGTCCAGAGGTTCATTCAAAGATGCTTTTTTTCAAAAGCATTCCCTTTTTTCTTCCCTTGAAAGAAAAAAAAAAACCCTTTTGAAACCTTTTGGTGCCTTTTGAAAAAGCACCTTTGAGACGATTATGGATTGTCTGGATGACTGAGAATCTCCACAGGTTTTCGTCCCGAGGTTCGGTTGTTAGGGGAACCAAAGGTGCTTTTTCAAAAGGCAACTGGACTTTGTGCTTGGCTTGAAGACATTTCGCTTCTCCTCCAGGAAGCTTCTTCAGTTCTTACAGTCAAATAGTCAAATAGTCAAAATCGAAGAAGCTTCTTGGAGGAGAAGCAAAAGTCCTTCAAAGGAAAAACAAAGAAAGTCCAGTTGCACACATGATGTACAATGACAATAAAGGCTATTATTATTATTATTATTATTATTATTATTATTATTATTATTATTATTATTATTTAATCTTTAGTGAGATTCACAGCCTTTGAGGCTGGTTAATAGCTCAGCAGCTCGAGTCCTAACCAAGGACCTAGGAACTGTTGTTGTTGTTGTTGTTGTTGTTATTTACTTTATTCATTAAACATGAAACTCAGTCAACTGAACATTCAAAACTGCATCACAAATACCATTGACTGGTGCTAATGGTTGATACAGGTTGCTGCCAGCGTCCTAGGTATCAACCAAGTACCTTCTTAAGATGTACGATGTTCCAAGTAGCGCCATTTTTTGCAGTTCCGCTGGTGTTATTACAGGAAGCTGCAATGTGTTGATGTGTTTTGTAAAATTCTTTGACATGGTACCAAGTGCCCCGATGACAATGGGTATCACTGTTACATGTTACATCATCATCATCATCATCATTATTACTATTACTATTATTGTTATACACTTTATTCATTAAACATAGGGTTGCCAGGTGTCCACTATTTGAGCGGACAGTCCCGCTTTTTTCACATTACGTTCACTATTTTTTTTCACAAAATAGTGGACATTTTTTTTTATTATTCAAAAGCTTTATGATGAAATGGTACGTCATCTAAAGCTGTACAGTCTAAGAGAATAAGGATAGGAGAATCGCGTTTTGTCTTTTTTTTTCATAAGTTAGAATGAGACAAAGATCGAATATCCATTGAACTCGATTCTCCGAAAAAATTAATGATAAAATAAAAATATATTATCAAATTATGTACCGTTCACATTTTTAAAATGTATTGTAGCTTGGGTCGACTGACCTAAAATGGCGTGTTAAAATGTTTGTAAGAAAATATATAATTTAATTGTAAAAATTTTTTTTTATTTTTTTACTACTTATTTTTATTTATTTATTTTATTTATTGCGATTTATATGCCGCCTTTCTCCCTAGGGACTCAAGGCGGCTTACAAAATGACAACTTCAATACAAATCACAATACAATACCGAATTAAAATCAGTAACCCAATTAAAAAAAGATTTAAAATTATACCAGTGTACCCCCAAACGGATCAGTTAACCTTAACCCCCCCCGCCCCCCCGCCCCCGCTTGCCCGCTATTTTTTGGAAGGAGACCTGGCAACCCTAATACATGAAACGCAGTCAACTGATAATTATTATTAGTAGTAGTAGTATATACTTTAGTTTTACTATTATTATTACTATTAGTTGCCTTCTGCACACACACACACACAAAAAAGAGCCTTGGTACTACAGTGGTTTAAAGCACCCTGTTATTAACACAGCTGCCTGCAATTTACTGCTGGTTCGAATCTCGCCAAGGCTCAAGGTTGACTCAGCCTTCCATCCTTTCTAAGGTAGGTGAAATGAGGACCCAGTTTGTGGGGGCAATAAGCTGACTTTGTATAAATATACAAAAGAATGAAGGCTATTGCTTAACGCCTTGTAAGCCGCCCTGAGTCTCCGGAGAAGGGCGGCATATAAATCAAATTAAAAAAAAAAAAAAAAAAACAGATTTGGGACAACTGTGCCCTGGATGCCTGAGAACCTCTATAGACCTCTAGGGCAACCAGTGATGTTGAAGGGCTTGGGGGGGCAGAGGGAGAGGGGCTATCCTCACCCCACCCCACCCCACCCCAAGAGCCTAAATCTGGCCAAGTCCAAAGTTGAACAATCTCCCAGCTGCTTCTACCTTCAAAGAAGGAAGAACGCCCGAAGGGGGGTTTTCCCACTGACGCGTCGTCGTTGGGGATTCCATGCTACGCGCAGGGGGGGGAGAGCCGTGGGCGGCCACGCTTGGTCTGACTCGCGTCGGGGCCGATGTGTGCACCACCCGTGTCGAAAGGGAAGGGCCGATCGGCGTTTCCCTCGGCGGTCGCGCCCCGCTGGCTAACCGGAATCCCCACCGGCCCCACCCCGAACGGCTTGCCCAGGAATGCCCCGAGTTGCTCTGGAAGGGGGCATCCCTGACTCTCGAGGGACGCTTGTGGCGGCCCACGCAAGAGGGGCTTTGCAAGGGCGGCTCGCGGACAGGCGGTCGGTGGTTTCCGTGGGATTCCTAAAACAAGGGAGGGGGGCATCACCAGTCGCTCACAAGCAAATTACTGTTGGTTGGAGAAGCCTCAGCTCACTATTCCCCCCCCCCACACTCCGCCAGCTGGGAGGGGATTTTTATGTCCTGAGCTCAGCTTTTCTTATCCCTTCTTAAGTCACTGAATCCTCTTTTAGGAGATCTAATTTGATGTGCTGCGTTGCAGACTCTTGCCTCTCCCACCCCACATCTCCCCCCCCCACCACCCCAAGCAAGTAAGATTAATACTCTTGGGATGCTCTTTCATGAAATCTGCTCAAGGGCGGAGAGATGGTTCTCCACGCCTTCTTCCAGATTTTTAAAAAATTATTATTATTATTATTATTATTATTATTATTATTATTATTATTATTATTATTATTATTATTTTAAAGGTGTTCATAAAATATTGAATATTGAAAAGGAGAAGAAGATGTAGGATAGCCATTTGTCTGAAGTGGTGCCTAGGCAGGGAGTTGGGCTAGACTAGAGGATCTCCCAAGGTCCCTTCCAACTTAGAACTAAGGGGGAATTTCCTGACAGTGAGAACAATTAATCGGTGGAACAACTTGCCTCCAGAAGTTGTGAATGCTTCAACACTGGAGGTTTTTAAGAAGAGATTGAAATTTATCAATGTTTGTTAATGCTTGTAATATTGTTAAAGTTATTGGATTACATACCAAGAAAAAGGCTCTTATATTCAGGAAGAAAGAATTTAATCTAACTGATTTTGAGAATGTACAAAAGGGAGGTTGATGAATTTGCAAAAGAGGAGTTAAAAGAGTGTGAGGGAGTTTTAAACTTTGTAGTAGGTTAGTATATTTTAGCTTTTGCTTGTTAAATGTTATACCCTGTTTTTGCTCTGGGAAGTGGGGGTGGGGGGTGGGGAGGGGGGAGGGTTGGGTTGGGATAAAATTGTTGATAAATGTGGGGAAAATCAGGAAAAAAGATGTATTCAGATGATACACTGATTGATTGATTATATATTGTATGTATGCGTGTTTATAAAATAAAAACTTTTTAATATAAAAAAAAAGAAGAGATTGGACAACCATTTGTCTGAAGTGGGGTAGGGTTTCCTGCCTAAGCAGGGGGTTGGACTAGAAGACCTCCGAGGTCCCATCCAACTCTGTTATTCTAAAAACACAAAATTATCAGGCTGCCCTGAGAAAAGATTCTTGTTCTGCCTGGACAGGCAACCAACAGCTTATCCAGGACAACCAGAATGTGCTCTCTCTGGCACCAAGCTTTGGGCATGCAAGCCAGGCCCTCCTGCTCAACACTGGATGGATGCCACAACTTGCTTCCAGGAAGGCTAGAGAAGATGTGGTGGTGAGCAGTTTTGTCAGCTTGCTTTGTATAACTGGGCCTTGTCAATAGCCAGGCCTATCATGGCAAATATTTCCCATATGTAGCCATCAGGCCCCAAAGCTTGTGAAGTCCTAGATATGAGGCTTAGCCCACCATGCAAAATCATCCTGTTGCAATATTTTCAGGATCAGACTCAATAAAGATAATAAGAATTAGAGATTTAAATATATTTCTCTTTAATAATAATAGGCATTCTATATTCGCTGAATATTCAAGATAGAAGCAAGGAAAATGGTGAGGGTGGCTCCTTATATATACAAGGGGTGGAGCCAGGAATGGGAGTGGTAAATTATGAATACATTAAAATCCAAAGAATAAGTTAACCCCTGATGTCCCATATATACATTATTTACACAATAGAGAATAAGGCATTTACATCTGACAAATCCCCCTCTAAATGCCGGTTCGCTATACAACACCAATTACATTCAGATTCAGGACAATATAATACATACAATTTAGAAGTTAAATATTTGTGCTGTTTAGAAGGTAAGGGTTTTGTTAATATATCAGCTAATTGTTCAGAAGTATCACAATGTATTGCTTTGATGAATCCATCTTGAGATAATTGTCTCACGTGCTTAAATTTTATATCAATATGCCTGGACCTTTGTCCAATGGCATCGGATCTGGATATTTCAATGGCTGCTTTATTATCTTCATGCACAACAAAAGGTAATGCAGGTTTTTTCCAAACATCTGAGATCAAGTCATTGAACCATACAAGGTTATTTGCAGCTTTGGATAAACAAACATATTCCGCTTCTGTGGTTGAAGTGGCTACCAGTTCTTGTTTACCAGTGTACCAGTAAACTGGACAATCATTCAATAGAAAAATATAACCAGAAGTACTCTTTCTGCATGATGTATCACCAGCCCAATCTGCATCCGCATAACAGGTAATTTTTGGTTCTTTGTCATTATTAGGTTCTAATACTAAACAAAAATCTAATGTACTTTTCAAATATCTTAGAATTCTTTTGACAGCTTCCCAATGATACATGGTTGGTTTGCTAACATATCTTGACAATAAATTGAGAGGTAATGCAATATCTGGTCTGGTCCAATTAGATATATAAAGGAGTGAGCCTATAACTGATCTGTAAAATGTATTATCTTTAAATTCAGGGGAAGACTCATCAGTGTTTCTAAGGAAATCAGTTTGCATAGGAGTGTCACAGGTTTTGGCATTGTTTAAATTACATTTGTTTAGAAGTTCAATGATCTTATCTTTCTGAGTAAGTTTGAATCCCCTTCTAGTTTTGTTAATTTGTACACCAAGGTATTTATTCACTTTACCTAGAGATTTCAACGAGAAATGTTCGTTTAACTTATTTACAAAGATTTCTCTGCTCTCTTTGTGTTTTCCTATATATAAAATATCATCCACATAAATTAATACAAATTCAACGTGATCATCACTCTTTTTTACAAAGAAACAGTTATCAGCAGTGGTAGCGTTGAAATCCATGGTCTTTAGTACTTTTACCAAGCAATCGTACCATCTCTTGCCAGATTGCTTTAATCCGTATAGACTCTTGTTTAATAACCAAATTTCATTCTTATTAGTGTATTGACTATGTGGTGCTCTTACATATATTTCCTTATCTAGTTTTGCGTGTAAATACGCAGTCTGTATGTCATATTGAAATACGTCCAGATTGAGTGCAGATGCTACTACTAGAGCTGTTTTAACACTCTCTGTCCTCACCGTGGGGGAGTATGTGTCAGTATAATCTTCTGGATATTTTTGTGCATAACCTTGTGCAACTAGTCTAGCCTTGTATAAAGTATTGCCTCCTTCTAGGTTCTTAATTTTATAAATCCACCTGGTACCTATAATTGTTTTATCCTTAGGTGCGATCGTAGGAGTGAATACATTTAATCCTTGCAAACTTTCCATCTCTTTTTTCATAGCTAGTTCCCATTTTTCTCTTTCTTCACGAGGGAGTTTTAATACTTCCTCATATGTATTAGGTGTTATTTGTTCTCCATTCATATGCATTATGTAATCTTTGTATTTACTTGGTATTTGATTTCTATTGTTTCTAATAGCTCTTTCAGGTTTGCTATGGTTGTCGTGCAAATATCTAGCTTCCTTTTTTGTTAATGTGTCTGTCTTTATTTTATGCTGACTATTTGTCCAAGTTTTGGTTTTGTTCTTATTTTTGTTAATGTTTTGATTTTCTATTGTCCCTTCCTCGCAAGATATCGCATCTTTGCATTTATTTGGAAATATTTCATTAAGGTGCAGTTTAGACCAATTGGCCTGCTCATGAAACACAGCTGTTCTGGAGACTATAAATTTGTTATTATTATCAATGAATCTGTACCCTTTGGTTCCAGTTTCATATCCCATAAATCTTAATCTTCTGGATACGTTTTCTCCCTTTCTCCTCAACTGCTTAGGTATGTGCACATCTGCAGTGACTCCAAATATGTGCATGTGTGCTAATTTAGGTTTCCTATTGTACATCACCTCATACGGTGTCTTATTCACAATACTGGACCAGGTTCTATTTTGAGTGTAATTTGAATAATGTAGGGCTTCTGACCAGAATTGTTTGCCTAAACCAGCATCCTCTAATGTGCATCTAATCATGGTTTGTAGTGTGGAATTCTTTCTCTCTGCAATCCCGTTTTGAAACGCAGAAAATGGATTGGACGTGAAATGTAGCATTCCCCTATCCTTTAACCATTGGGAGAATTCTTTAGACATGAATTCACATCCCCTATCTGTCATAATTTGTTTTATTCTGATATTATGTTGTGTTTCTATGCGTTTGTAGAATTCCTTAAATTTCTGAAAGGTTTCATCCTTGTGCTTTAATGTGTAAACAAAACCATAGCGACTATAATCATCCACTATTGTTAGAAAGTAACGTTTTCTATAGGTAATTGATGGAGTTAATGGACCAACTAAATCCATATGTACTAAGTCAAAAATATTGTTAGTTGATCTGTTAGATTTTTTTGGTCTGGGACTGGTTTTTAGTTTGGTGGATTTACATACTGAGCATTCCAAATAATTTTCACAATTTTTTATTTTGACACCTTCTGCGTGTTCAGTCATTTTTTGAACTACAGGAAAGCTTGCATGTCCTAACTTCCTATGTAAGATGTGAGCACACTCATCATGAATTGGTTTACCTATTTTTGGTTTCTTCTCATTGTGTGTATTTTTGTGATCATGAGGTATTTTACATTCATCATTGTCACTGTTACTAACATTTTCATCATCTGCTTCAATACAATCTTCCATATTTGAATCAATGTTATGTAACCATCTTTCTTTCGTTATCAGATAGGGTAGACCTCCTTTTATCATCACAGTGCCTATATTTGTTTTGTCCTTCTCTAAAGTTGCTTTCCCCTTTGAGAAAACTATATTGATGTCAGAATCTCTGCTTAGTTTTATAGCACTTAGTATGTTATGAGGTATTTCTGGGATTAATAATACCCCCTCTATTTTACCTAAACCAGGCAAGGTCACATTTCCTCTGCCTAATACTTGAACCTTTTCTTGATTAGCTACCTTTATCACAAACTTATCTTCTGTAAATGAAGATAATATACTTTTGTTGTTAGTGGTGTGATTGGTTGCACCAGAATCAATAAGCCAATTATTGTTCTCATTTTGTTGTGTTTTGGTGTTTTCTTGTTTGTTTAGTCCATTTAGTGACCCAGATTTTCTCTCTTTTGAATTTTCTCTACCCCCTCTACTTTCTCTGTAATTTGGTGGGCTTCTATATTTGTGTCTATCTGTGGAAGACTGTCTATAATTGTATTTGCTCCTATATTCTGGCCTATGTCTCTCCCTTGAGACTTTGGGACAGTCTTTTCTACTGTGTTCCCTGGACCCACAATTGTGGCATCTAAAGGCTTCATTATATTTTTCTTGGAAAGCTACTTTCCTAAAAGATTTGTGTTCTGTTTGATTACTGGAACGATTTTTTCTTGAATTGTCTTCTGCTATCAATTTGTTAGATAGACTTTCTATGGTTAAATATCCTAAATTAATAGTATCTAAGTGTGACATAAAGCTATCCCATGATGGATCAAGTGAATTGATAATAACACTTTTCATTGTTTGATCTGAAATCACTTCCCCCCTCAATTGCAGCTCAGCTCTTATTTTGTTTAGAGATATCAAATGCTCACTTATAGAAACCCCTGGTTTCACTCTAGAAGAAAAGAAATCCTTAGACATTCTTGTAGTTGTAGCTACGCTATCGCTGTGAAATAGATTAAACATGCATTGAATTATTTCTGACACAGTTAGGTTTGATTTGATGCTATGATACATTGCAGGAGATACGCTAGATATTATTATGAAAAATGCTCTATGATGTAAACAATCTATTTTTAAAGTCCAAGGTCTTCTTGGAGGACTAGTTATAAAGAATAGTAAATTTTCTTTCATAAAGACAACCTGAAGCTGTTGATACCACTCTTGTAAATTAATGCCATCAATTCTAAGTTTTGGGAAGTCACTGGGTAAGTTCCCCACATTATTTTGTCCATTACTTACAACCTGAGGCAGTCCGTGGTCTCGCAAGTGCAGGAAATTACAGAACGGCATGGGGATGCTCGCAACGAGTCTGCGCGGTTCTCTGGCCAGTTCAAGTCTTTCGGGGCCGTCTACGTAGCTTTGCACATGCGCGTTGCTCATTTCTTCCTTGGCGTCGTCGTGGAAGGTTCTCTCCATTTCAGCTCTCTCGTTCCGCTCCTCTTCAGATGAGTCGGTCTCTGGTTCGGTTTTAGGGGTTCTGGTGGTGGCGACAGCTCTTCTCTTTCTTTCGTGTGCGTTGGCACTTGATCCGGTCTGCGGTGTAGGACGGAATCGGCATGGCTCTCTGGGCTCAGGTGTCGTCGCCTTCGAAGTCAGGATGGGAGCGTGCAGGTCTCGAGTTGTCGGTTTGATCTCTTGCTTCTTCGTTGGTGCCTTGGAAATTTTCAATCTTGGCCCAAAAGCAGCAAAAAGCGTTTTCATTGCTGACTTTACTTGAGACTTTGTTAAATCGTCTTCACTTTCTGATTCTGGTTCTTCTGAAGAGTTTGAGTCTTCTTTTTCACTTTCGTCGTCTGATAGCGTTTTTCGCGCCAGAAATTTTGAACTGAGCGTTTTGATTGGCTCTGCTCCATTCTCTTTTGAAGTTCGTTGAAACCAAGATGGCTGCCATTCAAAATTTCGCGCGGGATCACATCTTTTCTTTTTTACAACGACTTTCTCAGTATTCATTTCACTCACAGTTTTTTGATCTTTGGGTTTTTCTTTAACGACGTTTTTCTCTCTCGCTGCTCCGTTGTTCTTCAGCATTTCTTGGAGGTTCGCGATGAGGCTTTCATCGTTCTTCTGGCTTTTTAGTATCTTCAATATCTCTGACCTGAGTTCGTTATTTTCTATTTCGATTTCTTCCTGGTCATTATTTTCATTTATCAGTTCTTCTTCTTCAGTGGTGTATTCTTCGGATTCTCTCGAAATCGCGTTAGTGGATTCGTTGATCATCTCTTGTTCAGTTTCTATTTCCTTGCTGTAGGCCCTGGTGTTGGGCCTATCTTTCTTAGACATTTTTAATTATTTATTGAGTCAATTAACCATCCTCTGCTACCAGCTTGTTGCAATATTTTCAGGATCAGACTCAATAAAGATAATAAGAATTAGAGATTTAAATATATTTCTCTTTAATAATAATAGGCATTCTATATTCGCTGAATATTCAAGATAGAAGCAAAGAAAATGGTGAGGGTGGCTCCTTATATATACAAGGGGTGGAGCCAGGAATGGGAGTGGTAAATTATGAATACATTAAAATCCAAAGAATAAGTTAACCCCTGATGTCCCATATATACATTATTTACACAATAGAGAATAAGGCATTTACATCTGACACATCCAATTGAGGGATTTCTATTGGACCGAGCGCATCTCCCGATGTGATGGTCTCTGATAACAGGCTGTGATTTCTAGTGAGACAGTTGTCTTAAAAAAATATCTCTTCCGGCATGTATGACACTGGAGAAAGGTTTGCCTTGGCTGATAAAGCCAAGGGCCTTGTCAAGGTGAGCACAGGTGTGGTCTTCTTCAAGGGACCTTTGATTCCAGGAAGTCTCGCTTATTGTACAGGACAGGTAGTCCTCTGCTTACAGCCATAATTGGAACCAGAATGTCCCTTGCTAAGCCATGTCGTTGTTAACTGAGTCACACCTTTCTTGTCCTGGTTGTTAAGTGAATCATATGGTGGGTTAAGGGAAACCAGCTTTCCCCACCCCCCTTGACTTTGCTTGTGGGAAGCCAGCTGAGAATGTCACAAAGAGTGATCATCACATAACCCTGGGATACGACAACTATTGTAAGATATGTGCCTTTTTTGCCAAGTGCCTGAATTTTAATCGCATGATGGGGTGAATATAAAATGATAGAATTGGAAGGGACCTTGGAGGTCTTCTAGTCCAACCTCCTGCTTAGGCAGGAAACCCTATACCATTTCAGGGTGGATGCTGCAGAGGTCGTAAGTGCAAAGACCAGCCTTTAAAGCGCTCCATGGCTCAGGACCTGGGTACTTGCGGGACCGCCTACTACCACCAATAGCCTCCCACCGGCCGGTATGCTCCCACAGAGAGGGGCTCCTCCGGGTGCCGTCGGCCAAACAATGCCGACTGGCGGCCCCCAGGGGGAGAGCCTTCTCTGTGGGGGCACCTACTATCTGGAACGAGCTCCCTCCAGAGATACGGAGGATCCCGGATCTGCGCACCTTCTGCCGCGCCTTAAAGACCTTTCTATTTCACCAGGCGGGCCTGGCCTAATTTTCTCCCTCTTTTATAAAAGATTTTTAAATTTTTAATATCTTTTAGTATTCTATATATTCAAATTTTAAAATTGGTTTTAAATTGATTGGGGTTTTAATTTGTTTGGGCCAAAACTATTTAATTTGATTTTAATTCCACTTTTAAATTTTGTATGTTTGTATTTTATTGTTTGGCTGTGCACCGCCCTGAGTCCTTCGGGAGTAGGGCGGTATAGAAATCAAATCAAATCAAATCAAATCAAATAAATAAATAAATAAATAAATAAATAAATAAATAAATAAATAAATAAAATAAGTCACTTCTGTTGTCATTTCAAATGGCCACTAAACAAACGGTTGTAAGTCAAGAGCTACTTACAGCTCACAGCTACTCTGTCTCTGAACGAGAAGGGTCTCCCATTGAGCCATCCCTGTCGTTTAGGTAAAAACGTTTCTATCCTATTCTTTCCGTGGGCAACAAAGCACCCCCTGCAAAATTATAACTCTTTTTTAATAATATATATTTATTTATAATGGACTGATCTTTATAGTGCCTTAGAGGGTAGTGTGGAGACTTGCCTTAGGCTCTAACCATGGAAAGTGTGGTGGAGCGCTTGAAATGATCACAGAGTGGGCTGCTTTTCATCTCAGGCAGCAAAGCTCATCATTAAATGAGTGTCCCAAGAGTGATTTGTGATTTTGTAACCCTTTCTTTGTCCCTGGACTTTATTGAGCAAAAAAACCCAACAACAACAGGAAATTAAAGGAAATAAGCCTTAAGGCTATGTTCTCAACCTTCTCAACTCAAAAAAAGGTGTGGACTTCAACTCCCAGAATTCCCCAGCCAGCGTATACTGGCTGGGAAATTCTGGGAGTTGAAGTCCATACATCTTCGAGCTGCCATGGTTGAGAAACACCACTTTAAGGAGTTCTTAAAATGATCTGGTTTTTTAGGAGCCGCAGGACTGCTTTATTTTTACTTACCATCGTGACATTTAAAGTGCTAAAAAGTCCCTCTGGCTTCTGCAGCTGAGCTCTTTTCAGACAGAAATGTTTTAACCCCCTGCTGAAAACAGAACCAAACAAATGTCTTTCGGATGCAGCCGACTCCCTCCAGGTGTCTTCCTGGTAAAATCGGACTACCGTCCCCATCATTCTCCGCTAGCAGGGCCAGGGGTTCCCCCTCCCCACCCTGGCCCAATTTAGAATTCTGACAGACCAGGTTCCTAAAGTCCCTGAGGAACATATATTGCATCCAGTTTTGGTCACCACACTATTAAAAAAAAAATGTTTGAGACTCCTAGAGTGCAAAGAAGAGCAACCAGGATGATTAGGGGACTGAAGGCTAAAACATATGAAGAACGGTTGCAGGAACTGGGCATGGCTAGTCTTGTGAAGAGAAGGACCAGGGGAGACATGATAGCAGTGTTTCAATATTTGAGGGGCTGCCACAGAGAGGAGGGGGTCAAGCTATTTTTCCAAAGCACCTGAAGGCCAGACAAGGGATAATGGATGGACCTGAACAAGAAGAGATTCAATGGAAATAAGGAGAAATTTTCTGACAGTGAGAGCAATCAACCAATGGAACAGAAGTTGCCTTCAGAAGTTGTGGGAGCTTCATCCCTGAAAGCTTTCAAGAAGAGACTGGACTGCCATTTGTCAGAAATGGTGTAGGGTCTCCTGCTTGGGTGGGGGGTTGGACTAGATGACCTACAAGGTCCCTTCCAACTCTGTTAATCTGTAAAAACATTTAGTTTCTGAGCAAAGCCAGACCATCCACCCCACATTGGAACCTGGGTATGGGTGTGAAGGTTAGAACGAAAATTCTGTGGCTAAGCGAAACATTTGTTAAGTGAGTTTTGCCCCCATTTGACGGCCTGCCTTGCCCCGGTTGTTAAGTGAATCATGGCAGCTGTTAAGCTAGTAACCTGGTTGTTAAGTGAATCTGGTTTCCCTATTGACTTGGCTTGTCAGAAGCTCATAAAAAAGGGATCACATACCTCCCCCCCTGGACACTGCGACTGTCATAAATACAAGTCAATTGCCAAATGTTTGAATTTTGATCGCGTGACCCTGCAACGGTTGTGAGTGTGAAAAATGATCCTAAATCGCTTTTCCATTGTCGTTGTAACTTTGAATGGTCACTAAATGAACCGTTGTGATTCAAGGGCCACTTGTAAACCTACCTCTCCAAATGAGGCTTTCCTACAACCCTGAGCCCTAAGGCTGGGCCTGCAGAAGACTACCCTTTCCTTCCATGTGTTCATCCTCACCTGTATGAAATATTCCTGAGCATCTGTCCCCACCTTTCCAATCCATTTCCTTCATGACTCCAAATCCCAGTATCGCAGCGGAAGACATTAGCGGAAAAGAATGATGGCCCCTCCACATCCGGCGTGATTTACAGCGAGTTATTACCGGGAATGTAACTCTAACTCAGATGTCAGTTTGATTTCTTGCCATTTAGTTATTTATTTATCCCTCAACGGCTCCCGGCATGCCGCGATCTCCAGAAGGGATAAGATGCAGCCTAGGATGGAGGAAGGATGGGGGCCTTGCAAAAAAAAAAAAAAGTGGATTAAAGAAATGGGGAGGGGGGGATAAACGTGTTGATCTGCAGGTTGGAAGGCCCTAATGCTGAACTCTTAATCCTTCTTTCTGCAAGGATGATTTTCTGCTTGCAAGGAGACGAGGAGAAACGTTTTCTCCTGGCTCGACAGTTTGTTTTATGCAGGCATGGGAAAATCCAAAAGGGCAGCATTTCCCAACCTTGACAGCTTGAAGAGGCGTGGACTTCAACTCCCAGAAGCCAAGCTGGCTGGGGAATTCTGGGAGTTGAAGTCCACACCTCTTCAAATTACCAAGGTTGAAGAACCGCTGCAAAAGGGCGCTCCTTCGCCTTCAAGTAGTTTTAACATTTCTTTCTATATTATGCCTTTGTTTATGATTGCAAGTAATCCTCCACGTACAACCACAATTGAGCCCAAAATGTAATTTGCTTAGTGAGACAGTTAAATGAATTTGTCCCATTTTACGACCTTTCTTGCCACGGGTGTTAAGCGAATTGCTGCATTGTTCAGCTAGTAACACGGTCGTTAAATGAATCTGGCTTCCCCATTCACTTTGCTGAAGATGGCAAAAAGGGATGACGTGACCCTTGGGACGTTGCATCCGTCATAGATGTGAGTCAGTTGCCAAGCATCTGAATTTTGATCATGCTACCATGGGAAGGCTGCTATGGTTGTGAGTGTGACAAATGACCATATCGCTTTTTTCAGTGCTGTTGTAACTTGGTCACTAAAAAACTCTTGTAAATTGAGGATTAGTTGTACTGTTGTTTTCTAGGTATCTAGGTTTATAGGTTTCCAATATTTGAGGGGCTGCCACAGAGAGGAAGGGGTCAAGCTATTTTCCAAAGCACCTGAAGGCCAGAAAAGGAATAATGAATGGAAACTGATCAAGGAGAGATTCAACCTAGAAATAAGGAAAAGATTCCTGACAGTGAGAACAATCAACCGATGGAACAGAAGTTGCTTTCAGAAGTTGTGGGAGCTTCATCAATGAAAGCTTTCAAGAAGAGACTGAGCTGCCATCTGTCAGAAATGGTGTAGGGTCTCCTGCTTGGGTGGGGGGTTGGACTAGATGACCTACAAGGTCCCTTCCAACTCTAATAACTCTGTTAATCTGTTAGGTGATAATTCTGGGTTGTATGCCAGCTTCTTGGCTCTTTAAGGAAAGTAGGAGTTTAAAAAAGAAATGAAATGTCTAATGAAACCTGTTACATTCTTCCGTGTTGGTAAGTTAGGGGTGGGGTGGGATCTCTACTGTGTCTTCTCTATCTGTGTGAAATTAGCAGACAGGTTTAGTGGGAAAGGAGGCACTCTCAAGGATGTGAAAGTTACAGCTGTGTAGAGAGGCACATGTTTTAAGACGCTGATGTCTAAGTGATGATTACATGCCTGCTCATCGAGGCTTGCTTTCACGCTAATAATGATCAGGGGGGATTTTACCACAAGCTACCCAAAGTCATATATGGTGTATACCGTCCTACGAACAAACTTAATGATGATCAAGGGTAACTGGCTTGTATCCACCAGCAGTGGGTCTCCAAGATTTCAAGCAAACATTGCAGAAATGTTGCCTGAAAATTGTTGTCCATTCTGATGGGCAAAGTCTTGGTGCCCCAGGAAGGTGCCAAGCTGGGGGAATGTTATTCTATTTATTTATTTATTTTTGGTAGACCTGGTCAAAAAACAGACACCACAAGGATGCCAGAAACGTTACTGTATTGTTCTGGGAAATAAAATAGGAGAACCTTGAAAGCTGGCCAGCGTTTCTTTCACCTCTTCTTATACCAAAGAGAATCAAGACAAGGCTACTTTGAATGTCTTTCTCACATTTTCCACTTTCCCAGGACCAACTTCCCTTAGCAGCTCTTCTCTTCCCTTCTCCTCCTTCTCCTTCTCCTCCTGCTTCGGGCAAAGCAATGGGGAATATAGCAGCACTGCCTTTTTCTACTGCCACTTCATCCTTTTCTGCTTGCCTGTCTATCCACTGATAACATTTACAGCTGCGGCTTCCCTTGCTGCCCCTTCTCCTCTCTTTCTCTGCTATCCCACCCAGTTTCTACTTCCCTGCCTTCTGAGCAGTTAAGGATGGAAAGATCCCAACTGCCGTTGAGCCTGGCTTTGAATTTAAGCTAAAAGATGCAAGCACCGTTGAGGCCACAGGTTGTTATGGGACAGATGTAACTGTCAGGTGGATTAAACCTGGAAAGCAAAGACATGTAAGCTAATGCTTTTATTATAAGGTTATAATATTATAAGTCTGAGTATGTTTTCCCCTCTCTCCGTTTAGCTTCATGAGATCTAGGGACAGTCATATTTTCTTAACAGAGTAGCTGAGTTGCGAGACCTTAGGGGATCTTCTAGTAATCCAACCTCCTGCTCAAACAGGAAACCCTACACCACTTCAGACAAATGGTTCTCCAATCTCTTCTTAGAAACCTCCAGTGTTGGAGCATTTACAACTTCTGAAGTTGTTCCACTGGTTAATTGTTCTCACTGTCAGGAAATTCCTCCTTAGTTCTAGGTTGTTTCTCTTCTTGATTAGTTTCCACCCATTGCTTCTTGTCCTGCCCTCAGGTGCTTTGGAGAATAGCTTGGCTCCCTCTTCTTTGTGGCAGCCCCTGAGATATTGGACCACTGCTATCATGTCCACCTCTAGTCCTTCTTTTCATCAAAATATTTTGGAGTTCCCCACCATTTCTTTTCTGCTGCTGGAATTGTCATTAAAGCTCACAGTTTTAAACACACCATAAACTGCCATAAACTCTATGTCAATGTGAAGCCTTGGTGGCGCAGCAGACTAAAGTGCTGTTAAGTAACACCAGCTGCCTGCAATTACTGCGAGTTCAAATCTCACCAGGCTCAAGGTTGACTCAGCCTTCCATCCTTTCGAGGTAGGTAAAATGAGGACCCGGATTGTCGGGGCAATACGCTGACTTTGTATAAAAAAAAAAGAACACCGCTTGGGGGGGCCGAAAGCCCTACTAAGCAGGTATATACAAAAAGTATGAAGGCTTAACGCATTGTAAGCCGCCCTGAGTCTCCGGAGAAGGGCGGCATATAAATCGAACCAATAAATAAATAAATAAACCCCAAGACGTGTCAAACCCCAGTGAACTGAATGATGAAGTGAAGAAACTGGATGTAGAAGGATTTCCTCTTGAAATTGTAAAAGAAGCGTACAACTGCTATCAGCTCAAAGGCCAGGCTTTGCACATTGTCCCTGTCCTGCTTTCAGGTGCTCCATGGACCACTGGCGGACCGTGAGAAAACGTTGGTGGTCCGCAGAAAAAGTATTTGCATTTTTTATATTGCACTAAATACTATTTCTCTTCTTTTTAAAAAATCATATGAGTGGTCCGCGGGATTTAAAATTATGAATTTAGTGGTCCCTGAGGTCTGAAGGGTTGGTGACCCCTGCTTTGGAGAATAGTTTGACCCAGTGGTGGGTTGCTCCCAGTTCGCACCGGTTCTATAGAACCGGTAGTAAAACCGGCGGGAGGCCCCAAACAACGTCACCAAAACGCTTCTGCGCATGCGCAGGAGACCGCGCGAGTGAGCGAAGTGAGCACGCACGCGCAGCCCCGCTCCAAACCAGTAGTAAACATAAGTAGAACCCACCCCTGGTTTGACCCCCTCTTCTTTGTGGCAGCCCCTTAAACTACATTTCTGCTCTGGACTCCTATTTCTTCCATCTGATCCTTGTCTAGGTTGGGATACTTCTTCCCGTTCCTCAAGGTTATTCCTTCTGCCCATTACATCAATCCCCTTGCTAGCCCTGGGGACCTGGCTGAGTAGATGCTACTATTTCCTTCTGCTTCGCACTCGCTTAGTTCTTGAAATGACTTACATAACATACAGCAATCGGAAATAACCTGAACTTGTGGCTTCGGAAATGTTTGTTTTAGTGGAGAGATAAGCCTGACGACTGCTGAACGTCTCTTCCACCTCACTTCCTCCAGACGCTGTCATGTCTTCCATCACGGAAGCAATGCCCTGGGTTATTTAGCAAAGTCAGCTAGGCAACCGCACAGCACCGGCCTGTGAACCGTTTGCTATTCTTGATCTGCCCTCCTTTCCCTATTAACGCTTGCTGGTCTGCTTTTAGGAAAAATAAAGAGGGAGGGGAGGGGACTGTTATCACCTGCTTTGGAAAAGATCTTTTTTTTGTGCTGAGATGGAACATTACAGGGGATGAGACTAAAGGCCAGCGAGAGGGCAACTGTGATTCATGAGCAGAACGAAAAGCAAGGTGATTTTTCTTCTTCGCCAACTGAACTGAACTCTGACAAGGGCAGGGAAAAATGGGGACGGAGGTGGCTGGGGGGAAGGGGGGAAGGATAAATGCTGGTTCAGGACTTTCCATGGCTGTTAGGACTTGATCCAGGATGTCTTGTGAAAGAAAGGTGCTGCTGCTCTAATCCATTCTTTAGCCTGACCATTTGCACGGTGGGTGGATCCCTGGCTCTTCGGAGGGAGCTGATGAGACCACGTTGGGAGGAAACACCCAGGGGCTTTTGGGGAAGGTGAAGCCTCCAGCTGCAGAGTCAGATCCAGGTCTGAGAAACGGAAACCAGCTGTTTTTGTCTCTGTGTGTGTGTGTGTGTGTGTGTGTGTGTGTGCAAGGGCCTCAAAGAGGCATCAATCAAGAGTTTCAAGGTGGAACGGATTGCTTGGGGCTGAGATACCCAGCTTGTTCTTGCAGAAATACAATACAATACAATACAATACAATACAATACAATACAATACAATACAATACAATACAATACAATACAATACAATACAATACAATACAATACAATACAATACAATACAATACAATACAATACAATACAATAGAGTTGGAAGGGACCTTAGAGGTCTTCTAGTCCAACAATCTGCTTAGGCAGAAAACCCTATAGCATTTCAGACAAATGGTCATCTAATCTCTTCTTAAAAACTTCCAGTGTTGGAGCATTCACAACTTCTTGGAGGCAAGTTGTTCCACTGATTAATTGTTCTCACTGTCAGGAAATTCATCCTTAGTTCTAGGTTGCTTCTCTCCTTTATTAGTTTCCTTCTATTTCTTCTTGTCCTGCCTTCAGGTGCTTTGGAGAATAGGTTGGCCCCCTCTTCTTTGGGGCAGCCCCTGAGATATTCTCTTTACTGAACCGTGATCCTCTGCCTAAAAACCCTTTCCAGGTGGTGCCACATCACAAGCAATAAAAGATAGGGTTGAGATTTGAGCAAGTGGATTTTCCTACGCTTTTAGCTTCCTCACCATTGAGATCCCATCTAAACGTATTGATTAAGCAGCTTCTCACCAATATCCTAAATAGATGGGAAGCAGCCCTTCTCTCCACATCAGAGCTAATTCTTTTGCTGAATATTGACATCTTACATCGAATGCACAGGAATTGTTCCTGTTGTTCCACTGATTAATTGTTCTCACTGTCAGAAAATTTCTCCTTAGTTCTAAGTTGCTTCTCTCCTTGATTAGTTTCCACCCATTGCTTCTCGTCCTGCCTTCGGGTCCTTTGGAGAATATCTTGACTCCAGGGGTGGTATTCACTTACTTTTACTTTCAAATGTGAGCATCCGCGCACCTCCGCGCATGCACAGGGCCTTCCGCCCATGTGCAGAGCGTCAAAAACGGGATGCGATGACGTCCGGGCTGGTGGCCAGAGCATCCCACAGCCACTACCATTTCACCCAAACCAGATAGAACCGGCTGAATACCACCACTGCTTGACTCCCTCTTCTTTGTGGCAGCCCCTGGGATATTGGAACGTTGCTCTCATGTCACCCCTTGTCCTTCTGTTCATCAAAATATTTTGGAATTCCCCACCATTTCTTTTCTGCTGCTGGAATTGTCATTAAAGCTCACGTTTTAAAGACACCATAAACCATCATAAACTCTATGTCAATATGAACCCCCAAGATATGTCAAACCCCATTGAACTGAATGATGAAGTGAAGAAACTGGATGTAGAAGGATTTCCTCTTGAAATAGTAAAAGAAGCGTACAACTTCCTATCAGCTCAAAGGCCAGGCTTTGCACGTCACATAGTCACGGCACTCCCCAAAGTGGGTGGTGTCAGGGCCTCAGGGTTTATGAGAGGGAGGGCTGGAGCGGTTTCAAATTATGCTGTGAGCCATTGCAAGAAGGCAAGATCGAAAGCAACTGCTTGACCTTTTAAGAATCTGATCTCAAAACTCTAGAAATGCAAATGAAAGGACTGTAAGGTTTGTGCTTGTCTCCATTTTGGGAGGAGGCTTTGAAAGTTACGAGGGCCTACTGAGCTCATACTACCATATCTGGTGGACGTGTCCAAAGACCCAAAAAAAAAAATTGGATGAAAATTTTTTTCAGAGCCTGGATAGCTCAACAGACAGAAGCACTGTAATTTAACACCCGCTGTCTGCAATTAAAGTAAGATCGAATCTCGCCAGGCTCAAGGTTGATTCAGCCTTCCATCCTTTCTAAGGTAGGTAAATTGAGGACCCAGTTTGTGGGGGCAATAAGCTGAATTTGTATAAATATACAAAAGTATGAAGGCTATTGCTTAACGCACTGTAAGCCACCCTGAGTCTCCGGAGAAGGGCGGCATATAAATCAAATTTTAAAAAAAAAATACATACACGGTTAGAGAAAATGATAAAGCAACACATAGATTTAAAGCCAGAAATATTTTTGCTAAATATATTGCCAGAAAAATATGACAAAGGGAATGTATATCTAATACTACATGTTTTGACAGCAGCGAGAATTGTATTTGCTCAACACTGGAAAAATGAGGAAACTCCTACAGATGAAAATATAATTTTAAAAAAAATATTAGACGGTGCGGAAATGGATAAGTTACCATTAAAGATAAAGGACAAAGAAGACACAGAATGTTTTTTAACTTGGGATTTGTTTTATCAATGGTTAGATAATAAAGGCAGAAATTAGAGTTTGGAAGAATACTATTATACACAAGTAAAGAATATTATTATTATTACTACCCTGTTTCCCCCAAAATAAGACATCCCCTGATAATAAGCCCAATTGGGCTTTTGAGCGCATGGCAATAAGGCAAACAAGCGCTTATTTCAGGGTTCAAAAAAATATAAAACAGGGTCTTATTTTCAGGGAAACACAATATTATTATGTATATGTAAACTGACCCAGACAATACACTGTTTACTAAATACTTACCGTATTTTTCGGAGTATAAGATGCACCTTCCCCCCCCCCCAAAAGAGGCTGAAAATTTGGGTGCGTTTTATACTCCGAAGGTAGCTTTTTCGAAGCTTTTTTTCAGCCCTAACGAGGCGCTAACAAAGCACTAGAGGACACTCCGCTATACTTAACGAGTCGCTAGCGAGTAAAGCGATCTCCATGCTTTGTTCCGACTCTCAGATGTTCTCTAGAAGCTTTTTTTCAGCCCTAACTAGGCGCTAGCCAAGTGAAGCGATCTGCCTGCTTCTCTCATTGCTGCTTCCTCTCAGCTGTGCCTTAGAAGCTGTTTTTTATCCCCAAGCAGGGGATAAAAAAACAGCAAACTAATGTGCTGAAGCTGACCAGACTAAGAAGTTAGCCAGATAAATACCTGGAAGGCAGATTTCCCCCACCCCCCTATTTTTCTCCCCAAAAACTAAGCTGTGTCTTATACTCAGGTGCGTCTTATACTCTGAAAAATATGGTATATATGTTAAAGAAAAATGCATATACTTTTTTTTTTAAAGGGAATTGCTAGGACAGCGCACACGCATTTTTTTTTTTTTAATTTGATTTATATGCCGCCCTTCTCCGGAGACTCAGGGCGGCTTACAATGCGTTAAGCAATAGCCTTCATTCTTTTGTATATTTTATACAAAGTCAGCTTATTGCCCCCACAAACTGGGTCCTCATTTCACCTCATTATGGCCTCCTCATTATGGCCTCTAAACCATGGTTTTTGCACCCTACACTAAAACCTGTTATTCACTCCCTTCAAAATATGGCAAGTCAGTGTTGTTCAGTCAGAAGTCCTTCTTCTCCTCCTGTTATTCTAAATCGGTGTTTTTCAAACTTGGCAACTTTAAGATGTGAGGACTTCAACTCCCAGAATGCTCCCAGAACACTGCCCTAAAATCTTTTCTCTCAATCTGAAGCACCCCTTTTGAGGTCCTGCACCTCCTGAAAACCTGGGAGATGGCCCCAGCTGCCAAAATGCAATTTATCATGGGACACCAGAGGGCAATGATAAAATCATAAAGATGGAATTAATAATAATGGAGAAATTAGGATTTAATATGGAATGAACGGTTAAGTGCATAAAGATAAATTTAATATCATCATTACTAGATCTGATTAATTTAATATAATTTCAAATTAGTTGTGCATAAAATCCCGTTGTCTTTTCTTTTTTTCTTTGCCCTGGTCTTGTCCACTACTTTGGATGTAATTCCAAGGTTGGCATGCAAAGACCAAATACAGGTAGTCCTTGACTTGCAACCATTCATTTAGCGATCAAAATGACAACAGCACTGAAACAAGTGACTTATCACTATTTTTCACACCTACGAGACTTTTGCAGCATCCCCCCCAATCCTGTGATTGAAATTCAGGTGCTTGGCCACTGGTTCATATTTATGACTGTTGCAGCTTCCCGAAGTCATGTGATTGCCCTTTGCGACCTTCTGACAAGCAAAGTCCAGGGGGAAGCCAGATTCACTTAACAACCGTTTTACTAACTTCACGACTGCAATGATTCACTTAACAACCGTGGCAAGAAAGGTCGTAAAATGGGGCAAAACTCACTTAACAGCTGCCATGCTTAGCAATGGAAATTTTGTGGTCTCGATTGCAGTCCTAGGTCAAGGATCAATCTTTCATCCGACAAGAATAAAACAAACAATACATAAAAATAATAAATGCATGAATGAAAAAGAGAACTGGCAGCAGAAAAGAAACAAAAACTGAAAGGACAGATTTGATGGACCATTAAGTCTCTTTTCTGCTATCAATTTTCTCTGCTTCTATGACTACCTCAGTGGTGGGTTGCCCCCGGTTCACACCGGTTCTATAGAACCGGTAGTAAAACCGGCAGGAGACTCCGCCCACCGACCCTGACATCATCAAAACGCTTCTGCGCTACAAACCAGTAGTAAAGGTAAGTAGAACCCACCCCTGGACTCAATGTATAGCCCTCAACATAAAGAGAAAAAAAACATTGCTTAGCTTGACCACACTTGGTCATACTTAGAATATTGCATCCAGTTTTTTCACCACAATATAAAAAAGATGTGGAGACTCTAGAAAGAGTGCAGAGAAGAGCAACAAAGATGATTAGGGGACTGGAGGCTAAAACATGAAGAACAGCTGCAGGAACTGGGTGTGTCTAATCTTATGAAAAGAAGAACTAGGAGGTGACATGATAGCAGTCTTCCACTGTCTAAGGGGCTGCCACAAAGAAGAGCGTGTTGGGAGGGTCAACCTGTTTTCCAAAGTAACGGAAGGCAGGAGAAGAAGCAATGGGTGGAAACTAATCAAGGAGAGAATCCACCTAGAACTAAGGAGAAATTTCCTGATGGTCAGAACAATCAATCAGTGGAACGACTTGCCTCCAGAAGTTGTGGGTGCTCCAATACTGGAGGTTTTTAAGAAGAGATTGGACAACGATTTGTCTGAATTGGTATAGGGTTTCCTGCTTAACCACGGGGTTGGATTAGAAGACTTCCAAGATTCCTTCCAACTCTGTTATTCTGTTAGCGAAAGCCCATTCTGTTAGAGAAAACCCAGAGGTTACATCTTTTCTATCCTGCTCTACAGAGTGGAGAGTTGGTCTCTGACAGAAAGCCACTCTGACAGAAAGCCAAGAGACTAGAAGCATTTGAAATGTGGATTTACAGCGGCTGCAACATATAAATTGGGTTGACAAAATCAGAAATGAGGAGGTGATAAGCTGCCTGGGAAAGCCAAGGGAAATCATCAAAACCATAAAAAAGAGAATGTTAGAATATTTTGGATGTGTGATGTGACACCCAGAAAAATACAGCATCCTTCACTTATTCCTCCAGAGAAAGATTGAAGGCAAACGAAGTCCAGGCAGAGGAAGAACATCACGGCTTCAAAATTGAAGGGAGTGGTTTGGACAAAACTCAACAGCATTTTTTCATGCAGCTGCTGATCGCCAATATGATCACCAACCTCCGATGATGGATATGGCAGAAGAAGAAGAGGAAGAAGGAGAAAGAGGAGGAGGAGGAGGAGGAGGAGGAGGAGGAGGAGGAGGAGGAGGAGGAGGAGGAGAAGAAGAAGAAGAAGAAGAAGAAGAAGAAGAAGAAGAAGAAGAAGAAGAAGAAGAAGAAGAAGAAGAAGAAGAAGAAGAAGAAGAAGAAGAAGAAGAAGAAGAAGAAGAAGGCCCATCCTTGATGCTACCACTGAGGGAAGGGTGTGAAGAAACCAAGTCACCATTACTTCTTTTCTTGCTGTGTCTTCCCTCTACATAGATTCAAACAAGACTCCCTCTAGAAAGTGCTGTTTGCCAAGTAAGACATAGAAAAATGCTGTTTGCACAGCAAAGAAGCACCCAAGAGCACCAGAATCAACTTTCCCGAAATGCAATTAGCAGTTCAGACAAGCCAAGAAGGAATTAAACTTCTAATATCTCAGGTTCTGCCTGGGCAAACAAATGCATCCGTGTTAATTCCCTTAATGTCATTAACCTCAAATGGAGTTGAGTCCCAGATCCGGTAGCATTGCCCTATCGCGTTCCCTCTTTTTGGAGAAACATCGTGTGCGTGGCAATATTAAGTGGGGTGTAAGAAATGGGCAGCGTATGAAGCATTCAAATAATATTTCTAGCAGGACTGCCAGATTCTGGAACAGCTTTGTTCCCAATGCCATCCGTCTGGTAAACTCGCGAGATTCGTTTTTCTCACCATGTACATGTATACATCCGAACATAGACTGTGTTGCTTCTCTGTATCATACCATATATGTGGGTATATGCATAATTTTGTATTTATTTATTTGCTTGCTTGCTTGTTTCTTTATTTGTCATGTGTATGTACTGTATAGGGACGCGGTGGCTCAGTGGCTAAGACGCTGAGCTTGTCGATGGAATGGTCGGCAGTTCAGCGGTTTGAATCCCTAGTGCCGCGTAACGGGGTGAGCTCCCGTGACTTGTCCCAGCTTCTGCCAACCTAGCAGTTTGAAAGCACGTAAGAAATGCAAGAAAAATAGGGACCACCTTTGGTGGGAAGGTAACAGCGTTCCATGCGCTTTTGGTGTTTAGTCATGCTGGCCACATGACCACGGAGACATCTTCAGACAGCGCTGACTCTTCAGCTTAGGAACGACTAGCACATATGTGCGAGGGGAACCTTTACTTGTACCTTTATGTAGTGTATATTGAAGGGAGCAACCCTTTGAGAGCTGTATGCAGCAAAATTTCATTTTAATGTATGCCGATTAGTGTACGTTCAAAGTGACAATAAAGTTATTCAAAGTTCTAATATTTGGAAGGAGAATCACCAGCTATACATGTGGATCGCAAAGCGGTTGGGACCATTAAAATCATGTTGCTCTCATTTGATGGCTTCTAGAAAAGACACCAAAAAAAATATCAAAATTTCTTTTCATGCTCCATTGAATATATTAAGGCTTTTGATTGTGTACACCAGAATGAATGCTGAATAGCCCTCGAAAACATGGGAGGGCCAGTCTCTAATCTGTCTGTTGAAGAATTGGTATGATGAACCAGGAAGGAGCAGTTAGAACAGAATGTGGCACAATTAAATGGTTCTAAATTGGGAATGGAGCATTACCTAACATTGTACATGGTCACGCTGCTTGTTTTTACTAATCTGCAGAATATATCATGAGAAAGGGTTGGAATGGAAGCGATTGGAACGGAATTAAAATTGCCAGGAGCAACCCTCAGCAACCTCAAACATGCTGATGATACCACTTTTTCAAGGGCTGGAAGCACGGAAGTCTTAAAGCATCTTTTGCTGAAGGCTTAAACACATACAGTGATTCAGAGGATTTGAAAGCTTAACATTCAATTGAAACCATAACTTTTCCTCCTGGGATTGAAACAGCTAGAAAAGAGATGCAGAACGCTGTTTTTAGATACGAATAGAATAGAATAGAATGTTTTATTGGCCAAGTGTGATTGGACACACAAGAAATTTGTCTTTGGTCCATACGCTCTCAGTGTACATAAAAGAAAAGATACGTTCATCAAGAATCATAAGGTACAACACTTAATGATAGTCATAGGGTACAAATAAGCAATCAAATCATTGGCTTGGTGGGTGTGGCAGGGGAAGGATACTGCAAAATCCCCATTCCCTCCCCACTCCTGGGGGAAGGATATTGCAAAATCTCCATTCCCATCCCACTCTGGGGTCAATCAGAGGTGGTATTTGCTGGTTCTTCAGACTACTCAAAATTTCTGCTACCGGTTCTCCGGAACCTGTCAGAACCTGCTGGATTTCATCCCTGGTCTGAGCCCAATCTCATAGAAGAGATTGTGAGAAAGAGAAGGAGGTATTATGTATGTTTGCTGTCTTGAGTTACTTATAGGGTAATAAGCATAGGATAACAATCGAATAAAATTAAAATTACACATACCCAGACAGAGAGAGAGAGAGAGAGAATCTTGTTGAAGGTGAAAGGATTAACATTAAACTCCATATTAAAATAAAAAATAAAAATAAATCTAAGATTATGTCAACAGGCAATACCAACCCAATACCACCAAAATTGAACCAGCAGCAGACATTAAATTTCCAGGCTCAAGAATTCACGGTGATGGAGGTTGAAGCCATGAAATAAACAGATGTGAGTTACTGGGGAGAAAGATTAGGCAAAATAATTGTGCAAAGGCTTCAGCTCTCTTGCCGGTAAGACACCTATCATGCAAGGCATGGAACTGGTTGCCAATCAGTTTCTACCGAAACTATAAACTGCTGGTTTAGAAGACTTTTTATGGGGCAGGTGCTGGTTTTCTATATAACTATCCTTCTCTAAATGTCTATAGAGATTCTCAGTCATCCAGGTCATGACTGTCCCAAAGATGCTTTTTCAAGAGGCAACTGGACTTTTTTGTTTTTTCTTTGAAGACGTTTCACTTCTCAACCAAGAAGCTTCTTCAGCTCTGACAGGATAGCAGGGAATGAAAGGATTTACATTCCATGCAGACAGCTGGTTATTTGCATCCTTTTAGAGGGTCGTTGAAGCACTTGGAGGTTTATCTGTGTCCTCAGGGCCACCTGAGTAGTGCTCCTGGTTCCTGTAGTCAGCATTTTTTTTCCCTATGGAAATCCATTTCTACTCCCACACCATTCAAAGGATGTTCATCCCAAATTGTGTAGCTAAAAATCTGATATTGGGGCACTTGCCCGGAAGACGATATACCTCAAGGGAAAATTATGGATGATTCCCCACACGTACCCCAGTTCTAATACCCCAATTCTCTCTGTTTACTTAAAGGCTGCAAAGGGCCACCACCTCAGACTGTGCGGAAGTTACTGGAACAACGAAGACAACAACAAGCTGCTCTAAGCCACAGCACTGGACCCCTGGTGAGTCACCTGCTGAAAACACCTGTTCATCGGTATTACATGCAGATAGCCACACGCTTCTCTGAAGTACAACTCAGTTTGAAGGTTGAATCATGGCAACTGGACAGTTGCCATGATTCAACCTTCAGGCACCTTTGCCTGTCAATTCGCCATGGCCAACTCAACATGGCCAACTCTCCACTGCCAACTCACCCCGGGACAATTCGCCATGGCCAACTCACCACAGGACAAGAATTACACTAATATTGAAGAAATAGTGGAATAGAATCGTTAAAGAAAGGATGCCGAATTGAGGGACAAAATGAAATGCGAATGACGAAAATTAAAATATGTTTTAAACTATTTTAAATCATTAAATTGAATTGTTGAATGGTCCCGCAGTGAGTTGGCCTGTGGCGAGTTGGCCATGGCAAGTTGACCATGGCAAGTTGGCCATGGCATGTTGGTTGTAGTGAATTGGCCATGGCACGTTGGCCGTGGTGAGTTGGCTGCGGTGAGTTCAGTGGTGGGTTGCTACCGGTTCTCCCCGGTTCTTGCGAACTGGTAGTGAAAATTTTGAGTAGTTCAGAGAACCGGTAAATACCTCTGTCAGGTTTCGAGGTCGTCTCAAATAAATTGCATTTCAAACAAAGTCTTTGAAGGAAAACTCCCATTTATTAAGTACGACATTATAACTCCGACTCCATCGAAGCCAGCACTGACTTCCAGACCCAAAACCCTCCCTTTCCGTTCCCCACTCCCCTGTACTCATTGGCCATCTTCCAAGTCACTCTACCTCTAATCTACTGCTCCAGCTCAAAGGAATTTCCCCCCTCCCATCCCATCTCCTAGGGGATATTATCTCCAGGGAAAATAAGTAGATGAAAAGTCAAACGTCCCTTTCCAGATGCCTCCGCTTCTCCTTCTTATGTCAACACTAGAGTAAATGCAGCTTGAAGTGCTGACAACCACTTCTGCCTGGCCCCGCCCCCAATCTATTCGCTGCCTCCCGAGTCCCAGCTGATCGGCTAGAAGGAAAAAATCAGGGTTCACTTGACAAAGAAGAGAAAAAAAAAACAAGACACCTTAGCTTTAAATTGGGAAGCCAAGAAGCCTTCCAACTGATCGGCTAGAACCGATCCGCTCCTTGTAAACTGCTCGGTGGTGGTAAATTCGCAATTGAGGCCAAGCTGCCTGAAAGCGGTTTCCGATGCTCTCAGTGGTGGCAGAATGGCAAAAAACTGTTTAAACTCTTGCTGCGGCGCTTCAAAGGGCCGCCCTACAGTTGATGAGCGGTAAAAGGCAGTGCGGTGATAGACCAGTGCGCTCGAAAAACAAATGGGTAGACTGGTACGGCTTTGCAAGCAGTTAAAAGCCTGGTAGACCAGTATCTCTGCTAAATCCTAAAGAATTGTTTGTCACATGACCATCAAACCATGCCCACAAAATAAGCCACGCCCACAAAACCAGTAGTAAAAAAATTTAGAATCCACCCCTGGGTGAGTTGTCCCATTCCACCTTTAGAGACCTTTGCCTGGATGACAGATTCTTCACCGACACAACTCGGTTTCTTTCTAGGTTCTTTGTGGAATCACTGAACTATTTTGGGCCTTCATTCGTCTTGTTCCTCAAATGCATTTGAAGAGAGAGGGTTTATCCAACCTGTTCTTATTGCCGTTCTCAGATTCATTACTTTCTCTCTCTTTCTCTTCCCATTTCAGATCCCTCCAGGAGCTTTAGAAGCCAGCTGGACAGGTGAGTGGACTTAGGCATCTGGGAATGTAATTGCTTTATCTCTGTCACAAACGCTCTTGTGAATTTAGCTTTCCATCAGCTTCTCTAAACATGGTACCCTCCAGCTGGCATCTTAACAACTCCAGCAATTCTAACGGAGCAGAGATTTTCCAGTGCATCTGGAGGTTAACAGATTATGCTAAGCATTTGAGGTACTTAAGGTTTTCCACTTAAATTGTAGCAAGAATCATTTATTTTGGGCTTAGGTCACTTAATAAACTTCCAAGCAGTTTCAGATTTAACTCATTATCTATCTCTTTATCTCTCGATCTCGATCTATTTAATCTATCTAATCAATTTCCTTACTGTTGCAGAATCATTGCTCCATTCTCAAAATGGCACTGCCACTACAGGCGGTTCTCAATTTACAACCATTCACACTTATGACCATTGCCACATCCCCCTGCTCATGTGTTCAAAATATGGTCACTTGGCAACTGGCAAGTATTTTATGACAGTTGTGTTGTCCCAGGGTCATGTGATCACTTTTTGTGATGTTTCCCAGCCAGCTTTCCACAAGCAACGTCAATGAGGAAAGCCAGATTCGCATAATGACTGCATAATTCATTGTGATTTGCTTAACAATTGTGGCAAAAAGGCTATAAAATGGGGGGGACTCACTTAACAACAGCCTCACTTAGCAACAGAAATTTTGGGCTCCATTGTGGTTTGAGTCAAGGACTACCTGGATCTTCCGTTACTAAGGAAATACATTCTTGGAGAACTCCAAGTCAATCTTGATTTCTTCTCTGCTTTAGGAGAGTAAGGTTAGGACGTTGTTTCAGTGTGGCTTGCTGAATCTGGACGCTTTCCATCTTGGGTGACCTTCAACTATGAGAATTTTCAATAATCATCATGCTGACTGGGGAACTCAGATTGGTATAGTGGTTAAGGTCAGGGGTGGGCTTCAAAAATTTTATCAAGAGGTTCTCTGCCCAGTTGCTTGGTGGACGTGGCCATGGTGGGCGTGGCCTAGTCGGCCTCCTGCATCATGGGGGAGGAGGCGTTTTTGCCCTCCCCGGGCTCCAGAGGCTTTTCTCAAGCCTTCGGAGGGCGAAAACAGCCTCCCCAGGCTCCGGAGTCCCTCTGGAGGTCGGAAACGGACCTGTTTCTGGCCTTCCTGAACTTCCAGTAGGCCCGTTTTTCACCCTCCCTGAGCCTCCACGTGCGCCCTGCACTTACCTGTATCCAAAATGGGCCGTGTGGGACAGGGGTGGGTTCTACTTACCTTTACTACCGATTTGCAACGGGATCGCGCCTGCGCATGCGCAGATCACTTCTGATGAGGTCAGGGTCAGTGGGCGGAGCCTCCCGCCAGTTTTACTACTGGTTCTATAGACCCGGTCCAAACCAGGGGCAACCCACCACTGGTGTGGGGACTCCTGGGAGGGGAAAGGAGGAGTGGGTGGGGCCAGCCAGGAGTGAGATTTGGGGGTTCTCTGAACTGCACAGAATCTTAGCTAGAGGTTCTCCCGAACCCCCAGCAACTCACCCCTGGTTAAGGTGCTGGCCTATCAACCAAGGGAGTTCTAATCCTATCTCAGGCATAAAAGGTTAGCAGGGATCATGGTTAGAGGTAGAGAATGGAGGATAAAGGAGAATATTTGTAGCTCAGGGTTGAAACCAGTGGTGGGTTGCCCCCGGTTCACACCGGTTCTATAGAACCAGTAGTAAAACCGGCAAGAGGCTCCGCCCACCGACCCCAATGTCATCAAAATGCTTCTGCGCTTGCAGAAAAGCTTCTGTGTTTGCACAGAAGAGTGCGCACGCATGTGTCCGAAGCAAGCACGCACGCACGGCCCTGTTGTGAACCGGTAGTAAAGGTAAGTAGAACCCACCCCTGGGTCCTTTGCGCTCTCTGTGTCAACCCTGAAGCTGGCCTGACCGAAGCCATTTTGAAGCTTCAGTGTTGCCACACTGGAGCCGAGGGATAGGCAGGGGGGATTAGAGATAGCTGGGGTTTTGTATACTTTCTCCTGGGAACCAAGGACATTCCCTCAGGTGGCCAGAGAGAGGAGGAGTGAAGTTACGAGGCAACCGGACAGCCCCTTGATTGGACCATGTGACTGATTGTTTGGGAAAGGTGGAAAACTTTTACTTTTAATTAGGTGAAAACCGCGGAACTTTCAGAGTCGGTTTTCACTAGGCTGTGCCAGTATGATATATCCAATAAAACTATTCTTTGAGGAATCCATCTGCCTCAGAGTTTTGTTTGCTATGGACGTATTACTTGGAACCCTGACACTCTGAGCTTGGTTGTTTTTCATAATCTAACAAATCAACCGGGATCCCATATGGCTGTTTTTGAATTGTATCTCTGTAGGCATTCTCTTTATATCAGGGGTCCTTGGTGCTCTCTGAGCTTGCTTGTTTTCTTGCAGACATTTCAAACTAGGTAACACTAGGTAACCTCAACAGGACCAGCACTGATGATGTTACCTAGTTTGGGTAATGAGACCTTTGTTGTGGCCCACCAGCAACCAGCAGAGCTGGCAACAGATTCGGACAGTGAAGTGGTTGGGGAGGAAAATGGACCAGTCCTGGAGTCTGGGGAAGGCTCAGATGAGGACTCTGCGTTAGAGGCAGAGAGGGGGCCAAGGCCATCTGGTAGTTATCAGATGCCTCCGGAGTCAGACATCAGCAAGGCAGAGGAACAACTGGAGCCTGTTCCCAGTGTGCGCATGCGCAGAGCTGCCAGAAGACAAGAACAATTAAGAAAGCAGGGTCGATTTGGGAGTAAGGCCACACCTTGGAGGTGATTGGCTCCTCCCATAGGACATAAAAGAGTAGCGAACAGGACGTGGGCTTTTGCAGGCAGCAATTTGGCCGATTTAAGACTTGAAAGTTCTGTTTGTGACTCTGTGCCAAGTTTGGCCTTGCCCTGCATCTGGAAATGAGCTCTCTGGCAGCGTTCCAAGTGAGATAAAGGTGGGTGTTGATAACCTTCCTCTGAAAGACTGTCAAGCCTTGCGGACTGTACATGAAAGTAATTTACAGTCATATAAATAAAAGAGTTTTACGGGACTAAGACTTGGCTTCATGCTTTCTAAGGAAGCCTAGGTCAGAGCAACATCTCCAAGAAACAATCAAGCTCAGAGAGGACCAAGAACCTCTCAGAATGGAAGATGTTCAAATGAAGCACAAGTTCTGCCCTCTTAAGATCTGGTTAGAACGTTAAAGGCCCTAGGCAGTTGTTGCCATGTCTAACTTCAAGAGTGGAGATGGATGATTTGCCGAGAGGGATTTTTCAGTTGGAAGACAATAACAAGACTGTCTCTGGTGGTTGCCACAGTTTTGAATGTTAAACTAATTATCTTTTATTGGAGAAAGCTATCTCAGCCTCATGTTTGTGAATCCTGCTCTGTCTATCAAACACACTAAGGTCATCGGCCAAATTGACATCTTTGATCAGAGTAAAAACATTAAGTTTAACACTGACTGGAAAACCCTTATAGACCTTGTGTGCATGAAACAGGGGGGAGAAAAATGAATTTTTGATATATGGTTTTGATGATTAAAAAATAAGATTATAGAAAAAGTGAGAGCCGTGTGGTAACCATCAAGTAAGAAGTTAATTTCCATTTATAACTGCTACAAAAGAAAATCAGACTGTTTTTTTCCCCCTGCACTTCTGGCTTTGTTTTTCCTTCCTTCTTTCCTTCCTTCTAAATATTAGTTTCTATTAGTTTCTATATTTCTTGTTTAAAATCCCAATAAAACTATTTAAAATACAGGCGTCATCCTGTATTAACTCATTTACGGGGCAAGATTTATTACTCAGATAGTTTTATTGTAGATTTATTGCCCAACGTTCCATTAGGTCTTTACTTAGGATTATCGATTAACTGTTATGTACTTAATAACATTTCCTCCAAGGGTGCAAATTGACCCAGAGGTTTTCCTCTGCTGCATTTTTTACCTTGCAACAGCCCTGCAAGGGAGACTTCATTTAGGCATAGAGGTATGTATTCAAATTCTACAGCTGCCCATCTTAGTCAATGACTCTGAGCGGCTTACAATTCAAAAAAATATATATTACGATTAAAAATACCGAAAACAATAAAGACACTAAAAATGTCCAGATTAAATATATATATAGGAGCAAGATACTTATCCAGTTAGCCAAGTATGACCATTTTTCACCCTTAGACAGCTGCAGCAGATAATTAAGGTCATAAATGTAGGCTCGAGTACAGTGATCTGTGCACTTTCTGCTTCTCCAAAGAAATCAGCTTTATACTGTTGGAAGAAATATCCATCTGGGTTCAGTTCCAAGTGGGGAAAAAAGACACTGGATTCATGGAAGTTGCTTGGAAAGGATTATTGATGAACAGGGTCGCATGGCTTGAGATCCTGGGCAGAAAAAAGGGCAGAGATGCTGAGAGTGCCTGGGTATTATACCCTCTGAATTTGAGCTTGTGTTCTGATTGGTTGTCAGACTCCCATGGGGCCATGCAGGGATCACTTTGTAGGTTGTCCCAAGCTTGGTTGACTCTTGCTGGGTGATGATGTAATGAAAGGGCTTTGGGCAATTCCTACTATGGCTCTGCCTGAAGGAGGTAGATCTTTGTTATGTAGAATAGACTGGCCCAGGCCTTAATGGCCCATTGAGAAAGTGGGGGGGCTGAGTTTCTGCCTCCCTTTTAGGGGAAATATTCTGCCCTTTTTAATATTTCCTAAAATATCTCATTTTCCTAGGAGAAGGGTGGGTGCTAACTTCCTACAATACACTGACTGGAACTTCCCCAAATCTCTTTTCTTAGAGCCCCATGGAACAATAGAAAAAGGGGGTTCTGTTCTAGGACAGTCTACGGTTCCTCCGTATCCAGTTGCTGCCTTTCCTGCCTGGCAACCAGATGCCTCCAGCCAAGCAGCTTTCTCTCCAGATTTTCACTACCCGTGTGTGGACCCTGGCAACGATTTCCATCTCCAGCCTCAAGGGAGCCAGTATGATGTGATGAGCCCCTGCCCTCCTTTGGAAACCAATATTTATGGAGCAGCAGGTCCTGGAGGTCCCGAGGAAATGTATCCGTCCAAGATAACATCAGCGGTAAATTATGAGGTGAGATGAGGAGAGATGGACGTGGGATAGAATGAGCTCCCTGGCGTATGTAGCAGTGGATCCATATAAATGTCTCAAGCTGGCTGTAAAAAGCCACTTGCTTCTCAAAAGAGAATCCTGAGAATTGTGTGCAGATGTGATCTCTTCAACGCGTGCCAGGAGCCTTTCCAAAGTGGAATTCACATCTTTTCTTTGGAAAGGACAATGAGAAAGCAGTATGTTGTATATTTTTTTAAAAAAATGCCCAGATGTATTTGCAAAGTAGATAAGTCTGGGCTCACTTCCCCTATCCAGGTGCTATCCAGATGAGCTGAACTACTGTAGTATGTAGGAGAAAATATAGTGCCGGTTTGGAGACAAGTAAATCCGAGCCAAGCATCCATTCCCTTTCTTGAATACCCACCTGGGACCTTGAGAAAAAAAAATAAACCCAATGGAATCAGTCGTGAAATATTTAGAAGGCAAAGGGAGACTGATCAGACTAGAAGATACACTGGGAGAACAAAAAGGCATTCCATGAAGACAGCAGTTCCAGAAGATACTAGCAGCAGCATCTGGTACCTAAGGCCAGTTTAAGACAAGACCTATGACTATGGGTCTAGGACAGGGGCAGTGGTGGGTTTCAATAAATTTTATTACTGGTTTTGTAAGTGTGGCTTGGTGGGCGTGGCATGGCTTGGTGGGCATAGCTTGGTGGGCATGGCATGGGAAGTATACTGTAAAAGTGTAAAATATACACTTATATTCACCTTCATTCGTGAGTTCTAATCCTGCCTTAGCCATGAAAGATCAGCAAGGATCATGGGCAGAGGTAGAGAAGGGAGAACCACCAGTGGTGGGCTGCAACTGGTTTAATAACCGGTTCGGTGATTGCGCACCTAATGTGCTTGCGCGCAGTGTTCAAAATACAGCAATTTGAAGCTCAGCTGCTTACCTTCTAAGGCAGCCCCAGTAAGCAGAACAGCAGAGGCGCAGAAATCATCTGTGCTGCGTGAATCAGCTGAGCCAGAAAGAAGGAAATATAGGACAGGATAGGGCAGGGTCAGCTGATCGTCAAAACTATCAGTTCGCCCGAACCGGCAGCAGCCCACCACTGAGAACCACCCACCTTTAGATCAGCTTCACTCCATCACCTGTTTAACTTTTTTTTTTTTTTTTTTTTACATTTCCATCCAGAAGGTTGCCCCTGAAGCTGTCCATCTTTATCCAAGCTCGGAGACCTCCTGGCTGGGACAGGAACAAAACAGTGCTTGCCTCCTCCTTCCTGGGAGTTACGCAGACTTATCTGTGGATGTCGATCCAGGGGAACTGACTCAAGCTCGGGCACAGATCCAGAATATAGATCTATCTCACCTTTTGCAGCAGGATGAAGATGGCGACACGTAAGTGTACAACTGGGGCACCAACCCGCTGAGATTCCATGTTCCGTGTTTGTGTTTGGGACGACGGTGGGAAAAAAATGAAAGGTTTTGGAAAGCAGATAACAAGCAGGCTACATGGAGTGGTGCGGTGGCCTAGAGGTGGCGCTCTCGCCGCACAATCAGGAGGCTGTGAGTTCGATCCTAGGTAGAGGCAGATATTTCTCTCTCTGGGCACAATGAGAATATATCTGCTGAACAAAACTCCGCATTGGCGACAGGAAGGGCATCCGGCCAGTAAACACTCAGCTCCATTCAGCTGCCTAGACCCCTGCAAGGGGTCGTTAAAGGATGATGATAAGAAGCAGGCTACATAGGAACCAACTGGGAAAGGGACTGGAATCTGTTCCCAATCGGGTGCTTTTCAGATAGGTGAAGCCTGCAATTTCCAGCTTGGAAAGCCAAAGATCTTACTGGCTAGAAATGCCAAGTGTTATATAGTCGTATCACATCTGGAATGCATCACACTGGGAAAACATCCATGGTTGCAGTGTAAAACCAGGATTAAACGATGGCAGCCGTGTCATTTTCTTGTCACTTAGAGTGAATCAAACAGGAAAAAGCATGGCAATTGTGTGGCCTACAAAGTATTGCCACACAACAAAGGCAGCCAGTAGATTTACAGTTTGCATTTTTATATGTTAAATCTTTGTAGATGCCCTTGTGATAATTCCTTTGCATCTGTATGCATATCACTGTGCTAATCCCTAATAATATATCATCATATCCCACATGCGATTCCGTTTCAGGTAAGTTAATGTTATACCCACAGAGAAAAAGCAAAAGGCAGTATTTCTCAATCTTGACAACTTGAAGATGGGTGGACTTTATGTTGTGATGGGGGATTCTGGGAGTTGAAGGCCACTCATCTTCAAGTTGCCAAGGTTAAGAAACACATAAGGAGCAGCAAGCAAAATTCTATCAATTAATGACATGAGAGAAGAAAGTAAAAAGATACATGGCTAAATCTAATTTATGCTAATACTGTTCATTAGAATCTATAAGCTAAAGGTAAAGGTTTCCCTCGCACATATGTGCTAGTCGTTCCTGACTCTAGGGGGTGGTGCTCATCTCCGTTTCAAAGCCAAAGAGCCAGCACTGTCCAAAGACGTCTCCGTGGTCATGTGGCCGGCATGACTAAATGCCAAAGGCGCACAGAACGCTGTTCCCTTCCCACCAAAGGTGGTCCCTATTTTTCTACTTGCATTTTTTATGTGCTTTCGAACTGCTAGGTTGGCAGAAGCTGGGACAAGTAACGGGAGCTCACCCCATTACACGGCACTAGGGATTCGAACTGCTGAACTGCCGACTTTTCGATCGACAAGCTCAGCGCCTTAGCCACTGAGCCACCGCGTCCCTTCATTAGAATCTATAGCTTTCTATATTTGCAAGTCACACTTGCTTCCCTCACCTTTAAATACCCCTATATGTGTTGCACAAGGAACTGATTAGGATACTATAAATAAAAATGTAGTAGATACTTTACTGTTTCTGAGAAAGCTATGATCAGGTAAGCAATGTCCTCACCTGTACAGTTGGCTTTATGAATTCAAGAGCGACCTTGGTTTTCCTTCCTATGATCCTTTATCTGGAAATAGACTGAAACTTGGCAAAATTCAAAATTCAAATTATAAAATAAGACATGCAGCCAACGAGTTTGCAAACAAGAGAATGCAAGTTGCTTAAAATGCTGGGGGAGGGACTGAGAATTCTCAGTGCTAGTTGTAAACTCACAAAAGTTTCTGAAGTCAGAGTTATCTACTTAAAAAAAAAAACAAGGGTAAGGATGTTGACATGGGAAGTGGCTATCCAAACAGTATGGTGGACTTGGGATCATTCTGAGCTCTTCTTCTCCAGGTTGCTCCATCTCTTTGTGGCTCAAGGACTCCGTCCATTGTCGTATGCTGCAGCTGAAATGCTCCGAGATTGTGGACAGTTGGATGTCAAAGAACACAGGGGGAAGGTGAGTGTGTTCTGTGGCAGGGGTCTCCAAACGTGCCAACGTTGCTGGCTGGGGAATTCTGGGAGTTGAAGTCCACAAATCTTAAAGTTCCCATGCAGGCTGAGGAATTCTGGGAATTGAAGTCCACAAATCTTAAAGTTCCCATACTGGCTGGGGAATTCTGGGAGCTGAAGTCCACAAATCTTAAACTTCCCATGTCTGGGAGCTCAAGTCCACAAGTCTTAAAGTTCCCATGCTGGCTGGGGAATTCTGGGAGCTGAAGTCCACAAGTCTTAAAGTTGCCATGCTGGCTGGGGAATTCTGGGAGCTGAAGTCCACAAGTCTTAAAGTTGCCATGCTGGCTGGGGAATTCTGGGAGCTGAAGTCCACAAGTCTTAAAGTTGCCATGCTGGTCGAGGAATTCTGGGAGCTGAAGTCCACAAGTCTTAAAGTTCCCATACTGGCTGGGGAATTCTGGGAGCTGAAGTCCACAGATCTTAAACTTCCCATGCTGGCTGGGGAATTCTGGGAATTGAAGTCCACAAATCTTAAACTTCCCATGTCTGGGAGCTCAAGTCCACAAGTCTTAAAGTTCCCATGCTGGCTGGGGAATTCTGGGAGCTGAAGTCCACAAGTCTTAAAGTTGCCATGCTGGTCGAGGAATTCTGGGAGCTGAAGTCCACAAGTCTTAAAGTTCCCATACTGGCTGGGGAATTCTGGGAGCTGAAGTCCACAGATCTTAAACTTCCCATGCTGGCTGGGGAATTCTGGGAATTGAAGTCCACAAATCTTAAAGTTCCCATGTCTGGAAGCTGAAGTCCACAAGTCTTAAAGTTCCCATGCTGGCTGGGGAATTCTGGGAGCTGAAGTCCACAAGTCTTAAAGTTCCCATACTGGCTGGGGAATTCTGGGAGCTGAAGTCCACAAATCTTAAACTTCCCATACTGGCTGGGGAATTCTGGGAGCTGAAGTCCACAGATCTTAAACTTCCCATGCTGGCTGGGGAATTCTGGGAGCTGAAGTCCACAGATCTTAAACTTCCCATGCTGGCTGGGGAATTCTGGGAGCTGAAGTCCACAAGTCTTAAACTTCCCATGCTGGTTGAGGAATTCTGGGAGCTGAAGTCCACAGATCTTAAAGTTGCCAAGTTTGAAGATCCCTGGTCCATGTATTAGCTGGAGGTTCTCTGCCTCACAGATATTGCTAAAGGTATCTTGCCTGAAAGAATTATCTTCCCATCATCCTGTGGCTTGTCCTGCATCATCTGCTGCTCCATGTTATACTGGAATGGGAAAGCATCAGCATCTGTCCTTCAAGAATCTGAGATTACAATGTAAAAAAAAATGCCATTCGGAAGCAGATTTGGACACATGTTCCTGCTACATGCAAACATAAAATAGAGCCTATTTTTTTCCCCCTTACAACAGTCACAGTTTTGGATCTAGGATCGGCATATCAGCAGCCAGATGCAATGGTCACCCCTCCCAAATGACACTGTGCCTCAAGCTCCCTTCAAACTATCAGCTGTACAAGCTGGCAACCCATGTTTCCCTACTTTGGCAGCTCACACATCAGCAGACTTCAATTCTCAGAATTCTCCAGAATTGATTTGGGGGGGGGAGTTGATGGGATGGGGGGCTAGGAGGAGTTGAATTTGGGGAGCTGAAGTCCATACATCTTCAAGTTGAGAAACCCTGAGCTAGAATGATGCTGAGCTATGAAAGCTTATGGCACGTCATTCCTTCCATCCATTCCTGCCTCCATAATGAACTGCCATTTGGGTGGCTGCCTTATATGGACCACCTGTTAAGATTGTGCCCTCAATCAATTTTCTACAAAGCTTCTCAGCCATTCAGGTCATGATTGTCCCAAAGGCAACTGGATTTTCTTGCTTTTTTTTTCCCTTTGAAAACGTTTCGCTTCTCCTCCAAGAAGCTTCTTCAGTTCAATTTTTTTTTCTTTTCCTTTGGGACCAGACTCCATTATTAGTGGCGGCTGCAGCCAATCAACCTAAGATCGTGAAGGACCTGATTTTGCTGGGAGCAGACATCAATGCCATGGACCAAAAGGGGCAGACGGTGCTGCACCTTGGCGCCACCTACGGGCTGCCCAGTGTCATTGAGGTGAGACTGGCCTATTTCCCCCCACTAGAATAGCCTTGTGCAAAGTAGGCACAATACAGGTAGTCCTCGACTTACGACCGCAATGGAGCCCAACGTTTCTGTTGTTAAGAGAGACATTTGTTAAGTGAGAGTTGCCCCACTTTACAACCTCCCTTGCCTCGGTTGTTCAGTGAATCCCTGAAATTGGTAAGTTAGTAACCTGGTTGTTAAGTGAATCTGGCTTCCCCACGGACTTTTCTCGTCAGAAGGTCGCAAAAGGGTATCACATAATCTTGGGACACAACAACGGTCATAAATATGAACCAGCTGCCAAGCATCTGAATTTTGATCACATGAATTTTGCTGCCGGTTCGGACCGGTTCGGGCGAACCAGTAGTTGCGACCCACTGCCCACCCATCCCGGCGCTATCCAGTCTTATATCCAGGGGTGAAATCAAGCAGGTTCTAACAGGTTCTGGCGAACCGGTAGCGGAAATTTTGAGTAGTTCGGAGAACCAGCAATTACCACCTCTGGCTGGCCCCAGAGTAGGATGGGAATGGAGATTTTGCAGTATCCTTCCCCTGCCAGCCCACCAAGCCACGCCCACAGAACCGGTAGGGGAAAAAATTGGATTTCACCCCTGCTTATATCACCGTGATTTTGAAGCCAAGTGCGTGCACGGAAGGCGCACAAGCAAAACGAGTGTGTGCGCGCTCACGCTCACATTTTCGGTGCTGGGCGAACCAGTTGTTACAACCGGCAGCAGCCCACCACTGGTCCCAAGTCAATTTTGTTTCCAGTGCTATTGTAACTTCTGCTCGCTAAGCAAATGGTTACAAGTCAAGGACTATCTGTTAAACTGGCAGGGCAGTCCTACCCAGTGGTGAAATCTAAAATTTGTTACTACCGGTTCTGTGGATGTGGCTTGGTGGGGGGAGGGGTAATGTGACTGGGTGGGCGTGGCCAATGTTTTTTTGCTTTTTTTTTACTTTTAAAACCATTTTTTCTACAACCTCTTCGGCGAAGAGGTTGTAAAAAAAAATGCTTTCAAAAGGCTCTGACGATCCCAGCTGAGTTGCCTGATCGGCAGAGGCTTTTCATTTTTTTATTTATTTATTATATTTCTATACCGCCTTTCTCCCGTAGGACTCAAGGCGGTGTACAGTCAAGAAAAATATAGACACACAAACATCATAAAATTGCTAATTAAAATTGTTACTTAGTTTGGTCAATTAAATAAAACCCAAATTAGATAATATTTAAGGCAACTCAGCTTGGATCGCCAGAGGCATTTAAAAGAAAAAAAGCCTCTGATGATTGCGCGGCTCAGCTGGGCATGGGGGGGGGGAGGCAAGGATTTTTGCTATCGGTTCTCCGAACCACCCGCCTCCATCACTACCGGATCGGACGATCTGGTCCAAACCGGGAGCATTTCACCCCTGGTCCTAAGCTGACTAGTAAAAACGCCATCCTGCTTGACTTGGCATATCTGTTTTGACATGGTGATTGGGTTGAATCTCCTTCAAAGTGACCCCATTAAAGCTTTGCCTAGCACAACCTCCAGGAGCTCCTGATATACTGGAACTATGTTTCCTAGATATCCTGAGCCAGCATGGAAAATCTCATGACTCAAACAAATCTTTTCCAAAACACACATCGGCTTTATTATTTTCCCCACCCCTGGCTTCTTTTTCAGGCTGTCATGATGACTGGTGCTCCTGTCAACGTGGATGCCAGAAATTTTGAAGGTAAGTGTCAGGTTCTTTGGCAACTGTCTGAACCAAAAGTGATTTCCCCCCCCCCCAATCATTCACACTATTTTTTTTTTCCATTAGCAAGATTCATTGAGAAGAAGTCAGGGTGACAAAACTTCCAGCCACCGAACCATTTCACGTTTAAAGCAGGGATGAAATCTACTTACCTTCCCTGCCGGTTCGGAAGTGCGCGTGCTGCCATTGTCACATCTGATTTTTGACTCTCTGCGCATGCGCAAAGCCTTCTGTGCATGCGCAGAGGGTCAAAAACAGCTTACTTCCTGGTGAAAACCAGGACGTAACAACGTGCAGGAGAGTGGGCAGAGCCTCGCACTGCCGCCGCTACCAGTTTGCCGAATCAAGCACTGCCACTGCTACCAGCTCGCACGAACCGGATAGAACCGGCAGGATTTCACCACTAATTTAAAGCCATTTTTCCCCCCTTGGATGTTAGGGCAGAGAACTTTCTGATTTTCCTTCTAACAGTCTTCTTTTGATCCAGTGAGGGCACAAATCCCTTCACTGATAATACAGACGCTTGCCATGATTGGCTGTCTACATAATGGTTTTCTGAATCCGTAGCTTTCTGGGAACCAATCATTACATCAAGGCAATAAATGCTTTTGATTTTTCTCAAAACCATTTTCATCTGAAGTATATTTAAGAGCCATGTTGGTCAGAGGTGGTATTCAGCAGGTTCTGACCAGTTCTGGAGAACCGGTAGCGGAAATTTTGAGTAGTTCGGAGAACCAGTAGTAAAAATTCTGACTGGCCCCACCCCCATCTATTCTCTGCCTCTCCCAGCTGATCGGGAGGAAATGGGGATTTTGCAGTATCCTTTCCCTGGAGTGGGGAGGGAATGGACATTTTACAGTATCCTTCCCCTGGAGTGGGGTGGGAATGGAGATTTTACAGTATCCTTCTCCTGCCATGCCCACCAAGCCACGCCCACAGAACTGGTAGTAAAAAAATTTGAATCCCACCACTGATGTTGGTGTAGTGGTTAAGGTACCCAGTTTAGAAACCAGCAGAATGTGAGCTCTAGTTCTGCCTTAGGTATGAAAGCTGTCTAGGTAACTTTGGGCCAATCACCAGGAGACTGTGAGTTCTAGTCCTATCCTAGGCAATAGGCATGAACACCAGCTGAGCTGGGTGACTTTAGGCCAGTCACCAGGAGACTGTGAGTTCTAGTCCCGCCTTAGGCAATAGGCATGAACACCAGCTGGGTGACTTTAGGCCAATCACCAGGAAATTGTGAGTTCTAGTCCCACCTTAGGCAATAGGCATGAACACCAGCTGAGCTGGGTGACTTTAGGCCAGTCACCAGGAGACTGTGAGTTCTAGTCCCGCCTTAGGCAATAGGCATGAACACCAGCTGAGTGACTTTAGGCCAATCACCAGGAGACTGTGAGTTCTAGTCTCGCCTTATGCAATAGGCATGAACACCAGCTGGGTGACTTTAGGCCAATCACCAGGAGATTGTGAGTTCTAGTCCTGCCTTAGGCAATAGGCATGAACACCAGCCAGGTGACTTCAGGCCAGTCACCAGGAGACTGTGAGTTCTAGTCCCCACCTTAGCCAGTTACAGGACCTTGGGCCAGTCCCTCTCTCTCAGCTCTAGGAAGGAAGCAATGGCAAATCACTTCCAAAATCTTGCCAAGAAAACTGCAGGGACTAGTCACGAATCAAGATATCAAGAGTCAACGTACATACATACACAATGCAGGCATGCCGTCTGACTCCTTTTCTACGGTGTTTGTACAGGTCTCACTCCTTTGCACTGTGCCGTCATGGCTCACAATGCTGCCTTCCAGACACAAAGCATGGAGCCCTTGTCCCAACATCACCTGCAGAACTTACTGCTCTGTATTCAGCGGCTTTTGCAACTTGGTGCTGATTACAAGAGCCAGGTAAGCGGTCAAGCGTTCACAGCGCGGCAAGGAAGAAAGATTCCTGACGCTCCAGGAAGAGTGGTTACAATAGCACAGGGGTGTCAAACTCGATTTCATTGAGGGCCGCATCAGGGTTGTCCTTGAACTCGGAGGGCCGGAGAAGGCGTGAGCCGAGTGGCCACGGCCAGCTCAACGTCACTCGTGTCGGAGACGTGCAGCCCTCCCAAGCTCCGTTTTTGCTGACAAAGTCACCGCGGGCCAGTCCTTCGCTGTTTCCAGGGCAGCCCCATGGGCCAGATCTAAGCACCCCGTGGGACGGATGCAGCCCCCAGGCCTTGAGTTTGACACCCCTGCAATAGCACCACAAGGAAAGGTGGGAAGGCAAAAGAGCAGATCCCCTCCATCAGAAAGCATATCCCCATTTGGAAGTAATACATAGTTCCATCTAAAGAAGGGACCCCCTTAGACCAGGGGTCTCCAACCTTGGCAACTTGAAGCCCGGCGGACTTCAACCTTGGCAGACTTCAACTCCCAGAATTCCCCAGCCAGCAAAGCTGACTGGGTGACTTTAGGCCAATCACCAGGAGACTGTGAGCTCTAGTCCCGCCCTAGGCAATAGGCATGAACACCAGCTGGGTGACTTTAGGCCAATCACCAGGAGATTGTGAGTTCTAGTCCCGCCCTAGGCAATAGGCATGAACACCAGCTGGGTGACTTTAGGCCAATCACCAGGAGACTATGAGTTCTAGTCCCGCCCTAGGTAATAGGCATGAACACCAACTGAGTGACTTTAAGCCAATCACCAGGAGACTATGAGTTCTAGTCCCGCCCTAGGCAATAGGCATGAACACCAACTGGGTGACTTTAAGCCAATCACCAGGAGATTGGTGATTGATTTGCTGGCTGGGGAATTCTGGGAGTTGAAGTCCGCCAGGCTTAAAGTTGCCAAGGTTGGAGACCCCTTGCCTTAGACCAAATTGGAAAATTCCCTAGACCCACCACTGTCTGGGTATCTGACCTTTTTTTTTTGACTTTGGCTAGGACTTGAAGAGCAGTAAAACCATTTTGCATTTGGCTGTTCAAGCTGCAAACCTGCCTTTGGTCCAGTTCCTCCTCAAACTGCCTGGACAAGAACGTCAAAATTTTGTAAACATTAAGGTATGCATTAACTAGGCATTCACATCAAACCTCAACTTTTTACTTTGACATAATAGTTGTATGTAACGCCTTATTCTACTGCAGTCGGAAGTCGAAGCCTTCTCTTTCGCTTTCCCTCTTTTCTCCCCCCCCCCCCAGCTTTTTCTCTTCCCTTTTTCCTTCCCTATCTGTCCTGTTATTTACTTTTGTATCTTCTGTGTATGCTCCGTTATAAACTAATAAAATGGTTAATAGCAACTAGGATTCCCACCCCCCCACCTTTCACAAGCCTTTCTCCCAGGGCTGGGCACAGAGAAGGAGTGTGTATTTTCTTATAGCTTCCAGCCTGTGCCTTGGACTACAGGTAGTCCTCGATTTACGGCCACACAATCGGGACCAGACTTTCTGATACTGAGCAAGACAGTTGTTCAGTGAGTTGATCCCAATTTTATAACCTAAATCATGTAGTCGTTAAGCATAACTGGCTTCCCCCATTAACTTTGTGGGAAGCTGGCTGGGGAAGTCACAAATGGTGATCATATGACCCCAGGAGTATGTCAATGCTGCAGGTCTTGGAAGCAGCAGATAAAGAATATCTGGAAGCACTGGTGGGATTCAGCCAGTTCGCACCACTCCGGGAGAACCGGTTGTTAACTTTCTGAGCAGTTTGATGAACTGGTTGTTGGAAGAAATCATTAGGGCAGAGAACCGGTTGTTAAATTATTTGAATCCCATCACTGGCTGGAAGGCATTTGATTCGGGGAGGAGGGTAATGCATACAGAGAGAGGGAGGGAGGGAGGGAGAGAGGAGGAGGAGGAAGAAGTAGAAGAAGAAGAGGAGGAGGAGAGAGGGAGAGAGGGAGAGAGCGCGGGAGAGAGGAAAGGAGAAGGAGAAAGAAAGAGCGAGAGTGAGAAGGAGGGAGGAGAGAGAGGGAGAGAAGAAGAAGAGGAGGAGGAGGAGGAGAGAGGAAGGGAGGGAGGGGGAGAGAGGAAAGAAGAAAGAGAAAGAGAGAGGGTGGGAGGGAGAGAGGAGGAGGAGGAAGAAGTAGAAGAAGAGGAGGACGAGGAGAGAGGGAGAGAGGGAGAGAGCGCGGGAGAGAGGAAAGGAGAAGGAGAAAGAAAGGAGAGCGAGAGTGAGGAGGGAGGAGAGAGAGGGAGAGAAGAAGAAGAGGAGGAGGAGGAGGAGGAGGAGGAAGAGGAGGAGAGAGGGAGGGGGAGAGAGGAAAGAAGAAGGAGAAAGAGGAGAGGAAGAGAGAGAAAAAGGGAGGAGAGAGAGGGAGAGAAGAAGAAGAGGAAGAGGAAGAGGAGGAGGAGGAGGAGGAGGAGGAGAGAGAGAAGGAGGGAGGGGGAGAGAGGAAAGAAGAAGGAGAAAGAGGAGAGGAAGAGAGAGAGAAAGGGAGGAGAGAGAGGGAGAGAAGAAGAAGAAGAAGAGGAGGAAGAGGAGGAGGAGGAGAGAGAGAAGGAGGGAGGGGGAGAGAGGAAAGAAGAAGGAGAAAGAGAGAGGAGAGGGAGAGAGGGAGAGGAGAAGAGGAAGAAGAGGAGGAGGGGGAGGGGGAGGGAGAGAGGAAAGAAGGAGAAGGAGAAAGAGGAGAAGGAGAGAGAGAGGGAGGGAGGGAGGGGGAAGGAGAGGGAGGGAGAAAGAGAAAGAGCATGACTGCTGAGGCATGGTGTCTTAGACAAGATACTTCTCCTTTTAAAAACCATTTGCCTGCTCAGCTGCAAGGGGGGGGGAAAGCCTATCTCAACAACATGTGGTGCAGAAGTCAAACAGATGAGAACTGCGTGGGTGGCTTGGCAGTCGTATTGGAGATGCATGAATGAATTTCTCATCTTGCTGTACCTTAAGAGCCGTAACATTAATTTTGTATATGGAATTGAGACGGGGATGGGAGCCTTTCTACCTTAAAGAAGGTGCGGTATGCAGATTCAGGTTCATCATCACCCAAGCCTCAGTGCCTACGTAGGCCGTTCCAGTGAATGCCTCTCTTGATAAGAAGACAATAAGCTGAGCATCGCCTTACGATCGAGGTCCTTTCTCTATCCTCAGGCCCATGGCAACACAGCTCTGCACATGGCAGCTGGCCTACATGGCCATCCTTATCAAGAACAGATTGTCCGCCTCTTGCTAGACCACTGGGCCGATCCCACTGCCCGGAACCCAGAGAACGAGCAGCCAGTTCACCTGTTGACTTCAGGACCAGCAGCCGAGCAGGTGAGTTAGGCTTTTGAATGATCCAGGTAGAAGCTGGGAACAGGCAAAAGGTCGAAGGGCAACGTTGCAGCTTTGACAAACTCTTCTCGCCTCTTCTCTCTAGCTGCGTCTTTTGCTACGAAGCCGTCGCTCGGGCCCTGGGTTGGTATATCCCCCATCCTTCACCTGACACAGCCATCTTGGATAGAGGGAGACTGACCTGCCTCTTTCTCTACTCTCGAAGAATGAGGAAGCCTGAATGTCTTTGTTTCTTTCTTCTCCTTTCTGTTCTCCCCACTCCCCGATGGAATGTGTTGTCTTCTATATTTGCTATATTTAATTAAGTTATTGGATAAGGATTGGGACACCAAGTTGAACCTCAGAGCTTTACACAAAAAAAGCATTTTCTCCTAGTAGAAGCTGGTGCCGTGGGTCAGTGGCAGAGGACTCACTGTAACCAGGGGTGGGCTTCAGATCCTTTAGCAATGGGCATGGCCATGGTGGGCGTGGCCTAGTCGGCCACCTGCACCACAGCGACAGGCCCATTTTTCACCCTCCCCAGACTCCGGAGGCTTTCCTCGAGCCTCCAGGAGGGCGAAAACAGCTTCCCCCGGTGTCCGGAGGCTCTCCAGAGGCCAGAAACAGGCCCATTTCTGGACTTTCAGAAATTCCGGGAGGCCCGTTTTTCACCCTCCCCAGGCTCCAGAGGCTTTCCTCAAGCCTCCAGGTGGGCGAAAACAGTTTCCCCTGGGGTCCGGAGGCCCTCCAGAGGCCGGAAACAGGCCCATTTCCAGACTCCGGTAGGCCCGTTTTTTGCCCTTCCAGACCCTTCACGCAGCCCCCGCACTTATCTGGAATGATGAACAGGCTGCGTGGAGACTCCTGGGAGGGGAGGGGTGGGTGTGGCCATCCAGGGGCAGCATTTGGGGGGTTGCTGAACCCCGGCGATCCTTGGCTAGAGGATCGGCCGAACCCTGCCAAATCCCCCAGGACCGCACCCCTGACTGTAATCATAAACCGTTGGTGGAGAGGCTGGGTTTATCTCCTCCATCACCACAGCTTCCACCACAGGCCGATGGCATCCCAGATGCAAAGCCACACCACACAATCCCACGAGGTTCCATGTCACCAGCAAGAATGGTGATCTGAGCACCTGGGTCAATCTTCTTCCCACCTGGCAGCCTCTGGTTCGTTCCAGGTCGGAATCCATCCTTCCGCCTATTTGAAGGAAAGTTGATCCGAATTCTGCATCCAGCTACCTCTCTCATTTGGTCCTCTTGACATTCTGTACAATTAGGAGCCCTCCATCTTCCTTATCTACTACGCTTCAATCGTTTCCATGAAATGGGATTTTAACTCGAACCATATTGGTTCGTGTATTGTCGTCGTTATTCTTGAATCATATTGGTTTGTTGAACCTCTGAACTTTTTTTTTTTTTGCTTGAACCACATTGGTTCGTCGATTGCTTGGATCGTATCAGAGGGGCTCCATCTTGAGTGATTACTTAAGGCAAAACTGACAATGCAAGTCTACATGGGAGTATTCGAATGGGGAGGGAAAGGCCCGTTGTATTCAATCGGGCTTGCTCCTCAGAAGTAGATCTAAGACGGAACCCATTTTAGACGAACCCTCCCATTGAATCCAGTCAACAATGGATCCCTAAGAGCGGGATTGTGGGGTTTCTTAAGAATTACTCAGGTATGTCACTGTCTAAACTGGGAAAAGTTTCTTTTCACTGCATAGACATTTGTAGAATGCATTGTAGATATATTTCATTCAAAATGAAATTGGATTGAGTCCAGATTCATGTAACCTGGAGAATCCAAGGAAGCATTATTTTGTGAGCAGGTTTGGGGCTTCTAATAGAAGTCTTGGCATGCCCAGCAAATTGAAATTCCCAGGATTTCTCCCAGGGATGGGGATATCATCGTTATTAAGTTAGAGTTAATGACAAGTTAGCCTTTTCAGGCAGAAGGACTCCTCTTACAGAGGAAACATTGCTATTCATTATGCCTCAGATTAGCCAGAGGCGAGCAAACAAAGGCAGTTGCACTATGCATCCTGGGTAGTTCAGAAGCATCCTTAAGACTCCTCAAGGAAAGCGGGTGTGTTCAGAACTGCCAGGGTATCTTTGGATATTACTTTTTATTGTGATTGTTATTTAGGCTTTGGCCTGCATTGAACCCTGTCACAGCATCTGTGTCCAGACAGCTGTAGCCAGATCTCTGGCTTGCTTTAAAAAAATAAACACCCTACATGGGCCAAAGAAGCAGTCTTGAGCTCTTCTCCGAGACTGCATTATCTTCCTTCCATTTCGGAAAGCTGTAATCTCCACAAAGTGGGAAAAACCGTTCCCCTTTTTCCTTTGCGCTTTTCTCCAATCCCCAACTCACTTCCTGTTCTCCAAGTATCTGGTAGGAATTATGGTTAGTCCTCGACCTTCCTTTAGCAACCATTTAAAGCTACAACAGCACTGGAAAAAAGTGACTTACAACCACTCCTCACACTTATGGCCGTCGCAGCATTCCCCACAGTCCCGTCATCAAAATTTGGATGCTTGGCGACCAATGTGCACTTAGAACAATTGCAATTGCAAGCATCCTGGGATCAGGTGACTGCCAATTGGTGACCTTCCCATCTGGCTCTGTTTAGTGAGTTTTGCCCCCATTTTATGACTTTTCTTGCCATGGCTGTTCAGTGAAGCACTTGATAAGCTAGTCACTGGGTTGTTAAGTGAATCTGGCTTTCCCAGGGACTTTGCTTGTTGGAAAGTTGCAAAAGGGCAACCTGAGCTCTGGACACTGCAACTGTCATAAATAGGAACCAGTGGCCAAGCGTCTGAATTTTGATCACATGATTATGGGGCTGCTGCAAAGGTTGTATCAGTCAGGATTCCAAGTAATAGATCCATAGCAAGCAAAACTCCAAGGCAGGTAGATTCCTCAAAGAATTGCTTTATTGGAAATATCATATTGGCACATATCTAGTGAAAACCGACTCTGAAGTCTCTCACGGTTTTCACCTAATTAAAAATAAAAGTTTTTCTACTTTCTCCAAACAATCAGTCACATGGTCCAATCACGGTGCGGGCTGGCAGCCGGGTAGCATCGCTCCGCCTTCCTCCAACCAGGTGTGAGAATGTCCTTGGTTCCAAAGAGAAAATACTTTGTTTTGGCTACAGAATCCCCTTTATCTCAAATCCCCCCTCCCTATCCCTCAGCTCCAAAGTGGCTTCAATCAGGTCAGCTTCAGGGTTGACAGGAACTGTGAAAAATGGTCGTAAGTCACATTTTTCAGTGCCATTGTAACTTTGAATAGTCACTAAACGAACTGTTGTCCGTTGAGGACTACCTGTCTTTGTAGACCTTAACAATGCTTGGTTAGTTTTACCTGGGGTTCGTTCTTTACATCTAAAGCGTACCGTAGGAACCCCCAGCTCAAAAATGCCAAACCCACCATGTGGGTTCATTTAGTACCCACCTTAATTAAGCCTTACTGACTGTGTGACCATCGCCCACCAATGTAAAACAGACAAGGTATTTCCGCCCATTGGCATCTGACGGGGGTGGGGGGTGAGGGTGGCAAGGGATGAAATCATGTTGCGTTGCAAACTCTGCCCTCAGTGTTGTGATCCCACAATGCAGGTTTTCAAGAGGGCAGGGCTCTTGCACCGAGATGTTTGCTTCATCATTTTAACCTTGTCATGATTGGGAATAGATGTCTTGTGCTTTCACCCCGTCTGTTCGGGGGTCTGTTATGCTCCTATGCATCCCTCGGTGTACAGATATGATGAAAGCTTGCAAGGGTAGATAACTTGACCAGAGGAAAGATCAAGCAGGCTTTACAATGGAACATATGCTATTGGAGCAGAAGTGTAACAAACCTCCTTTAAAAAAAAAAAAAACCTCTTCACTTGTCTCTGGTTTATGGTATCCTTTCCATCCTCAGCGAGCCATGTGTGGTCTCCCTTCGGCTTATTTATATTTTATGGATTTCTTGTATTTTGAACCTGGGTTTTTTAAAGCCAAAAGAAAACTCGGAGCAGCTGAGTGGTGGAAAAGTCCTTGCCCTGAGGTTTAGCTACAAAAGACAACACACACACACACACACACAAGCGAAGCGAGAGAAAGGTTGGGGAAGGAAGGGGAAAAAAACCACCTCAAGCCTAGGTAGCGATTCTTAAAGTTGCAGTTTTTATTAAACCCAGCTGAGATTAAAACAGTTGAATTAACCATGCAAACTAACAGATGGGGAGGACTCAAGGCATTGGATTCCAGTAGGGAAAAAGGAGAATGCTAGCTCTCGGCTGTTTTGACAAACATTTTACACTCGATTTGTAAGAATCCGACCAGCAGTCAAAACAAAGGTGTCACGTCATCCTTTATGTATGTTGAGCACAGCATTTTTTTGCAACCTCAGCAATTGTGTCTCGCTAATCCAGGCTTAGTTATATTGTGTGAACCCATCCAAAGACTGCACCACTGGTTTTTAGTGTCTCTACGTGGATAAGGAATGTAGCATCAAAAGAAGGAACTAAGAGTTACCAGGAGACAACGCTATCTTGGACGGTGGGTCAGAGAAAGTAACCAAGCAGGTTACTTAGACGAGTTCCCCTTGTTGTTCAAAAGGCAGCTCTGTATCCAGGGGCAGATAATAGTTTGCTACCGAGTCATAGATCGGTGCTGTCTTTGTGGAGGCAGCTGGCCATCGTCCAAATCCTTGGTAAACATGCTAAACACAAGAAACAAGATGTGATAAGATTCCATATTATTTTTAAAGTATGGTATTAAGGTAGAGGGAACAGAACAGAATGTGGAATATGGAATGGAATGGAATGGAATGGAATGGAATAGAATAGAATAGAATAGAATAGAATAGAATAGAATAGAATAGAATAGAATAGAATAGAATAGAATAGAATAGAATAGAATAGAATAGAATAGAATAGAATAGGAGTAACAGAGTTGGAAGGGATCTTGGAAACCCTATATATCCTTTCAGATAAATGGTTGTCCAATCTCTTCCAGTGTTGGAGCATTCACAAGTTCTGGAGGCAAGTTGTTCCACTGATTAAATACTTCCACTGAAGTATCTATCCACAAAACTCCATTGATAAAGCATCCGTACCCTTGATCAGAAACCACAGAGTACAACACAACAGGACTATCTCAGAATTCCCCTTCCTCTCAAGGTACTCACTGCATATTCATTGATCCATGGTTCATCGTTGGTGTTCCATTCACCATAGAGGGGACCCATGTCCTCCAATCTCTTAGGACCTCCTACTTCCTCGTATTCATGATGCTCTTGAGAGCCGATCCAAGGGAGCGAGATGTTGGGATCTGCAAAGAAAGCAGAAGTTCTCCTTCGGCAACAGGCTTGCCCTCAAAGCATTCAAAGGATGGGCCTGAATTAGGAATTAGGACTGGAATGAAGAGGAGGAGGGAAATGTTATCAGCTCTTACCTACCTGTAACACTAGTATCGTTGGTGGCTGTAGAGACAGCGGCTGATGTCTTAGTAGAACTGCCCTGGAAGGAGAGCCAACCAACAATGTCAGGAACACAGCGGGGGGGATCTGGCCTTGAAAAACATTCAGAAACTACCTCTAGTCCAGAACAGGGCAATATGAGCAGTAATGGAGAAGTGTCCCTAAACCTATGTAACATCGTATATGACCTGCACTGATTACCAATCAGCTTCTGGATGCAATTCAATACACTATTATTTATAAAGACTTATACAGCATTGGGATTAGCTTTTGGGGGATCTATCCATCTTCCTTAGTACCAGCACATCCCATGCATTCTGATAGTTTTTTCTTGGTCCTGTTGATTAAGCAGTACTACTAGCAGGATCCAGGAGGTGATCCTACTCTTTGGAACAGCATCAACCCTCCCCTCTTGACTTTTACAACCCCTATCCTTAAATAATCTTTTTAAAATACTTTCCCCCAGGCCTTGGATGGGCCTCCTATCCATCCACCCACCCACCCATCAGGGGTGGTTTCTATTTACCTTTACTACCAGTTCGCAATGGGCTCACAACATGCTTTGCTTCTGCACATGCGCAGAAGCTTCTGAGCATGCGCAGATCGCCGATGATGACATCCAGGGTGGTGGGCAGAGCCTCCCGCCGGTTTTACTACCAGTTCTTGCAAACTGGTCCAAACTGGAGGCAACCCACCACTGCCACCCATCCATCCATCCACTGGTGGGATTCAAATAATTTGACAACTGGTTCTCTGCCCTAATGACCAGCTGGGTGGGTGTGGCCATGGTGGGCATAGCCAGGGTGTGTGACAAGCAGCACTCGGCCTCCTGTATCCCCCTGGGAGCAAAAACGGGCCATGGGGGGGGGCGCCACAACCCCCTGCACCCTGTTTTGGGCCTAGTAGGCCTCCCTGCAGCCTCCTGGGAGCAAAAACGGGGCATGAGGGGACTCCGGGAAGGGGCGGAGCAGGGTGGGGCGAGGCTAGCCAGCAATTTAACAACCGGTTCACCGGAACTGGCCCAAACCAGCTGAATCCCACCATTGCATCCATCCATCCATCCACCCAATCAATTAACCAATTAACCAACCAACCAATCAACCAATCTGTATATATCTAAGTCTGCCCCCCATCTCTTCCAGGAGAGCTTAACTATAATTTCCAGCCCTTCACCTTCTGCTAGAGAAAGTCTCATTTTTTTCCCCCTAACAAGGATTGGTAAATGAGATGCTTTCAAATAGGCTGATTCTCTCAAAATATCAGGATTCTTATGCCCTCTATTTTTGAAAAAAAAGGATCAGATGTCTAGGACTTCTCATTAGGGCCAACCCTTTTCGGCTAATAAGAAACAGAAGCAGAGCTGCATAAAGTTTTTCAGACAGAGGCAGAAAGACTCTCTTAAGTGCTCCTGGGGACTTCCCTATAGTTTCCCCAAGTTTCTTTGCTCCATAGCAACCCTCAATCCCACCCACTCTCCAAAACTGTAACAATACACTCTTAAGTTGCATTATGATGGAGGCTAAGTGAATCAGTTCGACTAATCTTCTCCAGCTGACATAATTTCTCTCCATTGCTGAAATTGGATTCACTGATACTGGTAGAGAACGCTGGGATTCTGTGAGATGGACTGAGCCCAAAGGCCCTGCAAAATGTACCCTTATTTCCAAAGGATGCAATCTTGACATTGAGTGGAGGAAGCAACTGAGTGAAACCAGCTGCTTTGACTTAAGTTTCCTTGGGAGGAAAAAGCAAGTTTCAAAAAGCTTTGGGGAATAAAAAAGAGAGAGGGATTTTTTTTCCCCCTCTACTAAATAAGTTTTATGCTTCCACCATAACCATCCCACACACTTACAGGTCATCCTCGATTTATGACTACAGTTGGGACCAACACAGGGGTGAAATGCAGCAGGTAGCGGAAATTTTGAGCAGTTCAGAGAACCGGTAACGGAAATTTTGAGTCGTTCGGAGAACTGGCAAATACCACCTCTGGCTGGCCCCAGAGTGGGGTGGGAATGGAGATTTTGCAGTATCCTTCCCCTGCCACGCCCACCAAGCCACGCTCACAGAACCAGTAGTTCTGTGCGTTCTGAAAATAGTATTACACACTCTGCTGCTTAACAGACAAACCAGTTGTTGTTCTTGGCAACCATTGTGGTCACTCTAGGTATTGCACCCACAGTCCCCTTGATAGATGCACACTTACCTCTGAACTGTACCCCTCCAGCTGTGCTGGTTGTCCACCAACCTTCAGCCATTTGCTTACCGCGTAGCTGTTCCCAAACCTCACTTTCCCCCTGCAATGAATCACCACGCTGGGTTATAGCATAGTTGATGAATTTATGAAGCGTTTCTCAGTTACCAAGGAAATTGCCCCCGTCTCTGTGTGACTGACAACGTCAGCTTTTCAAATTATTCAACATTAGATGCACCAGTACGAAAAAGAAAGAGAAAAGACAGCATCCCCAAGTTATACACTTAATCCCATGTGCCTTGCCCTCTCGTCCAGTTAGGCTCACCTGGTTGATCTTTCAATCCCATCTCCTGTTAGGAGGGAAAAAAACAAGCAAAAGAAATTATACCTAAACAGAAGAGATGGAAGGATTTCTTTATCTGCATAGAATGATCTTTTAATTTTTCTTTTTTTTTTTTTTTTCTGGTGAGTGAGAAAAAGCAGAGCAGATTATTGGAATTTCCCCTGACCGGTGACCTATTTATAAGTGATGATCTATGCTTACCTTTGGGAATCTGAGTTCTCTTTCTGAACACGAGGCAGCCAAGCAAAAACAAGTTGGAAACGAGCAGAAACCCTCCTAGACCACCGAGGAGCACAACAATGGGAAGTGGCAAGATGGAACCTTCTAGGGAAAGAAAGATTTTAAAAAGTGAAAGTCGATAAAATGAGCTTTCTTCCCTCTTATCATTTTGGCCACAAATAAGAAAAGAACCCAGTATCAACTCCTTATTGTCACAGAATTGCAATGTGTCAGCATGGGAAGAGACTTTGGAGATTACCTAGTCCAGTGTTGGTGAACCTTTTCGGCCGAAAAGGCCGAAACGGGAGCACACGCGGGGCGGGGGGTGCACCGGAAACTGGAAGAGCAGCTCCCCAGTGTGCATGCACACCAGTGGTGGGTTTCCCCCCAGTTTGGACCAGTTCACAAGAACCGGTAGTAAAATCGGCGGGAGGCTCCGCCTACTGACCTGGACATCATCATAGGTGATCTGATTGGGCGCGATGTGAACCGGTAGTAAAGGTAAGTAGAACCCACCCCTGATGCACGCGCCGGGAAGCCCAGCTTCCGGTGTACATACGAGTTGGTCACCTGGTCTTCCGGTTTCTGGCACGCATGCGCACACAAACACCAGCTGGCCAGCATACATGTGTGCACCAGAAACCCGAAGCTCAGCTTCCCATCGCATGTATGCGCACCAGGGAGCTGCTCTTCCAGTTTCCAGTGCTCCCGTGTGCGTGAAGATACATGCCGGAACCTGAAAGAGCAACAGGCGATGGCTGGTGTGCCCGGAGAGATGGCTCTGCGTGCCACTTCTGGCACGCGTGCCATAGGTTTGCCATCACGGACCTAGTCCAGCTTTCTGTCCAGGACAGGATTCCATTAGTGTTAGAGCCCAACACACAAATTTAACTTAAATTTAAACTTTAATGTCAACCCTGAAGCTGACCTGACCGAGGCCATTTTTGAGGCTTCAGTGTTGCCACACTGGAGCTGAGGGATAGGGAGGAGGGAAATGAGATAGCTGGGGTTTTGTAGCCAAAACAAAATACTTTCTCCTGGGAACCAAGGACATTCCCACAGGTGGTCGGAGAGAAGAGGAGTGAAGTTACCAGGCACTAGACAACACCTTGATTGGACCATGTGACTGTTTGGGAAACATTTTTACTTTTAATTAGGTGAAAACCGCGGGAATATTCAGAGTCGGTTTTCACCAGTCTGTGCTAATATGATATCTCCAATAAAATTGTTCTTTGAGGAATTTACCTGCCTCGGGGTTCTGTTTGCTATGGGGGTATTACTTGGAACCCTGACATTTCAATTCCTTATTACATCACTCACAAATATTGTGGGCATCCCTAAGTAATGTCCCCAGCTGATCAGATGGAGTAGCATGGACAGCTTTGGTACTTTTTGATAATACCAAATCAACAAGTATTCACAGCTTAGAAAGAAGCATCCTAAATCTCCCTTCTAATCTAATAGCAGGGACTAATAAAAAATAGTGGCTATCTTAACCAAGATACCATGGCCATATTTATCATAAAAAAGCAGGATTTAAATAGAATAGATCACCTGATTCAGATGAGAAGGGAATCTCCGGCTCCTTGTCAACTGGTATTTCTATTCTCTCTGGAAAGAAATATGGAAAATTATAACAGCGTATTATTCAAATTCTAACAGCATCAGATAGCTGACAAGTTGCCTGATAAAGAGATTGGGCCCAACGTGCCATGTTTCTTGGTATACTTTTTTTTTTAGTTTTACTTCCCTTTTTTTACTTCCTTATAGGAAGGCTCAGAAAGCATAAACAGAATCTTGTGCCTTTAGGGGAAATGAACAGCAAGTACAAGGAACATTCACCAATTACTTGAACAATGTGGATTTTTTTTTCACCCATGAACTTTTCAGTATTGTGAAAACATGTTTATATAACCACCTCCTCAGTGTGACTATGTAGTCCTCCCTCCTGCGTTTCCCTACAAGAATAACTCTGTGAAGTAAGTAGAGCTGAGAAGAGTGATTCTGGCCCATGGACCAAGTTACTCAGTGAGTTTCCATGACTAAGTGTAAAACTAGAGCTATGTTTCCCCACTCCTGGTCCAGGATTTCACCTTTACACCACATGGGCTCTTGGTTTTTTAATTAATTTATTTATATCCTGCCTTTATTTTATTTTTATAAACAACTCAAGGCAGAGAACATATCTAATTTGTTTTTTGTTTGTTTGTTTGTTTGTTTGTTTGTTTGTATCCCACAAAGACACAATCGTCATCCTATTTTCCCCACAACAACAATCCTATGAGGAGAAATACACGGAGACTGAGGGAGAGCAACTTGCCCACCTGGCTTTCATGGCTAAGGTGGGACTAGAATCACTGTCTGCTCCTTTCTAACCTGGAACCTTAACCACTAGACCAGGGGTGTCAAATTCAAGGCCCGGGGGCTGAAGATCTAGCCTGTGGGGACATCCAGGAAACAGCGAAGGACTGGACCAAGGGCAGTCAGAGGGGCTGCCCTTCCAAGCCCCATTTTCACTGGCAGAGGGTTGCAGGAGGCCATTGAAGCTGAAAACGGGACTCGCAAGGGCTGCATGCGGCTCTCCTGAGCTCCGTTTTCACTGGCAGAGGGTTGTAGGAGGCCCTCGCAGCTGAAAATGGAGCTCGCAAGGGCTGCATGCAGCTCTCCTGAGCTCTGTTTTCACTGGCAGAGGGTTGCAGGAGGCCATCGTAGCTGAAAACGGAGCTCGCAAGGGCTGCATGTGGCTCTCCTGAGCTCTGTTTTCGCTGGCAGAGGGTTGCAGGAGGCCATCGTAGCTGAAAACGGAGCTCACAAGGGCTGCATGCGGCTCTCCTGAGCTCCATTTTCACTGGCAGAGGGTTACAGGAGGCCATCATAGTTGAAAACAGAGCTCAGGAACCTGTTTTCTGCTGGCAGGACATGAGTGATATCAAGCTGGCCACCCCCACCCCCACCCCCCGAGTCCAAACACAACCCGGATATGGCCCTCAATGAAATCAAGTTTGACACCCCTGCACTAGACTACACTGGTTCTTTCTTTCTTTCTTTCTCCTACTTTCCCCACAACAACAACTCTGTGAGTTGAGTTGGGCTGAGAGGGACAGACTGGTTCCAAATCGCCCAGGGAGCTTATGTCGATGAGAACAGACTAGAAACTGGGCCTCTCTATTGCCAGTTCAACAACACTTTTCCATCACTCCACCTCACTGATTGTCTTATCGTAATTTAATCCAGATATGATTCCAAAGATGTTTTTTCTACCTTATTTATTCTACCCTTCAAGTATTCCTTCCTTCTTCTAAAAATATGAGTAGTATATTTACCTGCCTCCATCTTTATTATCTTTATAACCAGGTATGCTAAGCTGACGAGACTAGCTGGCTCAAACTCGCTTTTGGAATTTAGGCATTGTGGTGGCGCAGTGGTTAGACTGCAGCATTGCAAGCAAACTCTGCCCCACAGCCAGGAGTTCAATCCTCACCAGCTCAAAGTCGAGTCAGCCTTCCATCCTTCCAAGGTTGGTACAATAAGGACTCAGATTGCTGGGGGCAATATGCTGATGTTTGTAAACCTCTCAGAGAGTGCTGTAAAGCACTATGGAGCGGTATATAAGTCTAAATGCTAATGCTATTGCTATTTTGTGAAATTCAGGGCTGACAGAACTTGCGTTCCCAGACAACTAGAGAGAGGCACAAGTTTTTCCCTCCTGCCATCATTCTGCTAAACATCTAATTCTCACAGGTTCTGTCTAATGTGTATGTATATCAACCCATAGAGCGTGGCTGTAGTCTTATTATTTATTCTTTTTATTATTTTCTTTATGTCCCCTTTTTATTGGTGTTATTATTTTCTTTGTTGCATTGCTAGTACACCAAGTGCTTCTGTACCGGAGACAAATTCCATGTGTGTCTAATCACACTCAGCCGAATAAAACATTCAACCCAATTCAGCTTCAGAGCTGGATCTCTTTGGTCCTTGTCCAGCACTACGCCTACTACACAATTGCTGCCTTTTTGCTCCTTAAAATATAAGTATGCCCCACATGCTCCTTTGCGGGGGCTCTGCTCTTGTTCTGTAATGGGATGTGTGGATGACCTTGGAAGACGGGAAGGAGAGCTGCAGACTAGACAACTGTCATGCAAAAGATGTCTAAGCCCACAGGAGGGAGGGAGGGGGTGGAAAGTGTTTCAAAAGAGACCCTCCCTCATTTTTCAGATTTGCAAGATGCTCTCATTGTAAGCTTGCAGTAAACATAGAGCTAGTATTCATTGTTGTGCTTCTGGTCTGGACTACCTTGAAGCCAGGGGTGGGCTTCAAAAATTTTAACAACGGGTTCTCTGTCCAGTTGCTGGGTGGGTGGGACCATGGTGGGCGTGGCCTAGTCAGCCTCCTGCACCACACGGGGGGAGGGGCGTTTTTGCCCTCTTCGGGCTTCTAATGTTTTTCTTGAGCCTCCGGGAGGGCAAAAATGGCCTCCCCAGGCTCCAAAGGCCCTCTGGAGGCCAGAAACAGGTCCATTTCTGGCCTTCCCGAACTTCCAATAGGCCCGTTTTTCACCCTCCCCGAGCCTCCGCATGTGCCCTGAGCTTACCTGCATCCAAAATGGGCCACATGGGGACTCCTGGGAGGGGAGGGGAGGGGTGGTCAAGGCCAGCCAAGAGTGGGATTTGGGATTCTCCGAACCGCACAGAATCTTAGCTACAGGTTCTCCCGAACCCCTGCGAACCCCCAGCAGCCCACTCCTGCTTGAAGCCCCTTACCTTCTGTGGTGATGCTCAGCCCTACACCCCCATCTGCAAAATCACTCTCTCCAAGAGCATTGCGTGCATTGACAGAGACATTATAGAGGGTGCTCGGCTGCAGGCCAGTCAGCGTAAAAGTTGGAGACTGTGGTGGAAAGACGTCCACGTACAGAAAGCTGGGAGCTCCAGGCCAATGATATCTGAGTGAAAGGAAGTGGAGATAAAAGCTGCTGAGAAGAACAAATTCATTAAATATGTAATGTGTGACATGAAGGGGCATCAGGCCCACACTGCCTAATCCGTGTACATCTTGGAAGCGTGGATAATTTCTGAATGTGGATTATTCAAATTAATAAATTCCATCTGTTTCTGCGCTGACATTGTCTCTTTTTCTAACTGCTTTTCCCTAATGGTTTCGCTTAAATGTCTAGTCTACGTGTGTCACTTGATGGCAAGGACATTTCAGTACGTCTTTATATATTTCACATGTAGGCAGGGGTGAGATCCAGCAGGTTCTGACCGGTTCTGGAGAACCGATAGCGGAAATTTTGAGTAGTTCGGAGAACTGGCAAATGCCACCTCTGGCTGGCCCCAGAATGGGGTGGGAATGTTTTTGCAATATCCTTCCCCTGGAGTGGGGTGGGAACGGGGATTCTGCAGTACCCTGCCATGCCCACCGAGCCACACCCACCAAGCCATGCCACGCCCATCGAGCCACACCCACAGAACCGGTAGTAAAAAAAATTAGATTTCACCACTGCATGTAGGCCATCCAGCTCCGAAGCAACTCTGGGTAGCATTACAGCTAAAAAGACAAGCATATGATGGACAAGAAGACCAAGATACCAAAGCTAAACCAAACGGATCAAAACAAAATAGAACAAAACAGAAAAGGGTTCCATGATCCTCGTGACCCTAAGGCCCGGGAGAACAACCAGACCGTCAAATGACTTCTAGAACGGTACAAGAATGGGATGAGCCACAGTGCCGCAGTGGTTAAAGTGCAGTACTGCAGGCTACTTCTGCTGCCTGCAATTTGGCAGTTCAAATCTCATCAGGCTCAAGGTTGACTCAGATTTAAGATTCCTTCCAAAGTCGGTAAAATGAGGACCCAGATTGTTGGGGGTAATATGCTGACTCTGTAAACTGCTTAGAGAGGGCTGTAAAACTCTGTAAAGTGGTATATAAGCCTAAGTGCTGTTGCTATCGCTATCACACAACTCTCGGGGGGGGGATCATTCCAGAGTTATTATATGAATATACTTATTTCATGCACAATGCATAGCATAGCTTGTTCACTAGGACAGTGTTTCTCAACCTCGGTATCTGTGTGGACTTCAAGTCCCAGAATTCTGAAAATTCAAGTCCACACTTCTTAAAGTTGCCGAGTGTGACGGAATGTAGTAGGCTGGATACCCAAGAGGGAAGGAGTGTGTTGTAGAGGAATAAGAGAAAACTCAGTCTGATATTTTGATATGTGCAAAAAAGAGGGTGAAGACAGACCCTCCCTAACAGTTCGCAGAGTATATGGTAGATGCAGATAGCAGAGTGCTTAGTCTGGCAAGATTCTGTCTACCGGTGTGGAAACAATAAAGAATTCAGCTTGGAAGAATCACCACATGTCATTCTTGGTTTTGGACCTGGCACATCTCAAAGTTCCTAAGAACAACAACTTAACCAAGTGATAGCAGTTCTCAAGAATTCCTATATGGAATTCATGAGAGTTACATTGATTTAAAGCATCTTTCCCTGTGTTGACAGATGGGACTTTTCTCTCCATGAGCCCTACCTGACACGAAAGCTTTGCTGCAGGCCTCCATCAAAACCTGGGATCCACTCCAAAGCCAACCAATTATGAGCTACACTGACAACTTTGAACTCTGTTGGTGGGTCAGGACGACCTGGCAAGAAATTATCAAAATAGTTCAAGTTAATTCAAATGGTACAAGGATTTGTTTTGATCTTCAAACTTCACCAGATGGACATCCAGGTTTCCAGCTGTTCCTTACTTGTGCTAAGTAGCTGGATGTCAAAGACATCTGTGCCCAGATCATTGTTGGCTGTACAGGTGAAGATGGCATAGTCAAGCATTGCGCTCACATTGGCAATGGTTAAGGTGCTGGTGTGTAAAGAATCCTCGTAGCTTGTGACCACACTATACCTGGGAAAAAAGATAATATCATGAATTATATCATAAAAGTGGTGCGGCTCAGTCATCAGTAAATATTTGACAAATGAAAATGCAGTGACAAATTGAGAAACAAAAGAAATCCAGGGGGGGGGCAGAGAGGGGAAGGGAAGGGAGGAGAAGAGAGTTGAGGGAGAGGGACAGGAGAGGGGGATGGGGACAGGGAGAGGAGAGGAGAGGAGAGGAGAGGAGAGGAGAGGAGAGGAGAGGAGAGGAGAGGAGAGGAGAGGAGAGGGGGATGGGGACAGGGAGAGGGAGAGGGAAAGGGAAAGGGGAGGAGGAGAGCAAGAGGGGAGGAGAGGGAGAGGGAGGGGAAGAGGAGAGGAGAAGGAGAGGAGAGGGGGATGGGGACAGGGAGAGGAGAGGAGGAGAGGGAGAGGAGAGGGAGGGGAGTGGGAGAGGAGAAGGAGAGGAGAGGGAGGGAGAGGAGAAGGAAATAGGGATAGGGAGAGGAGAGGAGGAGAGGAGAGGAGAGGGAAGGAGAGGAGGGAGAGGGAGAGGAGTGGGGAATGGGGACAGGGAGAAGAGAGGAGAGGAGGAGAGCGAGAGGGGTGGAGTGGGAGAGGGAGAGGAGAAGGAGAGGAGAGGGAGAGGTGAGAGGGATGGGGATGGGACAGGGAGAGAAGAGGAGGAGAGGAAGAGGGGAGGGAGAGGAGGAGGGGGGAGGGGAGGGAGAGGGAAACAGAGATTGGGAGAAAGTAAACGAATCTTTTCAGTACCATATCTATTCTTATGTGTGATTTCTGACATTTGAATATAGCAAATTCACCCTATTGATTCGTTCCCTTCCCCATTCTTCTCTTGCAGATGAAAATGCATTTGTAACATTTCCCCAATTCAACTGGAACCAAACTGAATCCAAATGAGTGCCAAACTGATTATCAAACTTCGGCTGGCTTAGGTTGGACCCCAGCCACGTTGGAACAACTTTTAAGTTACAAATTTAATTCCAAATAGAACTGAACAGAATATTGTAAGCATTCAACTCCTGGGAGATGCTTAATCCCTATCCCCACTCCCCACCCCCCGTTTGCCCAAAAAGGAGTTAAGCCTTTGCAAGCTGAATGTAAATGTTTGGGAATATCTGTAAGCAATGGCGAACTTCCACTGCCCTTTTTCGAAGGCAGGGAAACTTAATTTGATGGAGAGAGACAGGAGGAGACGTAGCAAAGATTTACAGGGCCGTTTACTTATGTATAAATTCCTGCCCTTACAGCCTAACTGAAATCAAACTATATTTGACTTGCGGAAACATAATAAAAAATGAATTGGACAATAACACAGATATCTGATATAAACCATCACGACCCCAAAAAATGATAAAATATGGATCACAATAGACTTTCATAGTTGTGTCCCAATGTCGGATGCAAGTACATAAGTTATGTGGTTTGCATTGTGACACGGCAATATATTTGATCTTCCTTGTTCTGTCCCCTGCAGAGCCTTATGGGCAGTAACTAAAATGAAGCTGATAAGGGACCAGGAGATATGACTTCAAGTGATGCAGATTGACCTCAATAAAATTCACTGCTTAGAAGATGCTAATAGCAATAGCAATAGCACTTAGAATTACATACCACTTCACAGTGCTTTACAGCCCTCTCTAAAAGGTTTACAGAGTCAGCCTCTTGCCCCCAACAATCTGGGTCCTCATTTTACCCATCTCGGAAGGATGGAAGGCTGAGTCAACCTTGAGCCTGGTGGTGAGATTCGAGCTGCCAAATTGCAGGCAGCCGGCAGTCAGCAGAAGTAGCCTGCAGTACTGCACTCTAACCACTGCGCCACCGCAGCTCTTATGATGCTCAACAGGTATGTAGCACTTGGGCAATGTTGTTTGGGCTCAGAAGCTAAGCAGGGTCACGCTTGATTAGGACATGGTGGGAAAACAGAGCACCATGCCTGAACTGGAAGAACCATTTACATAGAGCTAATTCTTGATTTACAATCATTCACTTAGCAACCGTTCAAAGCTATCATGCAACTGAAAAACAATGGCTTACAACCGGTCCTCATACTTACAACCAGTGGTGGGATTCAGCTGGTTCGGGCCGGTTCGGGCGAACCGGTAGTTAAATTGCTGGCTGGCCCCGCCCCTTCCAAGAGTCCCCACGAACCCTATTTTGGCTCCCAGGTAAGTGCAGGGAGGCCTCCTAGGCCCAAAACAGGGCGTGAGGGGCAGCACGTCCCCCCCCCGCGGCCCATTTTTGCTCCCAGGGGGGTGCAGGAGGCCGAGTGCTGCCTGACACACCCCTGGCCACGCCCACCAACCCACACCCACAGAACCGGTAGTAAAAAATTTTGAATCCCACCACTGCTTACAATCAACGCCGTATCCCCATGGTCACATGATTAAAATTCAGATGCTTGGCAACCAGATGTATTTGCAATGGTTGCACTGTTCTGGGGTCATGTGATTGCCATTTGAGACCTACCCAGCCAACTTCCAACAAGGAAAGCATCGGGGGATGCCCAATTCATTAATTGTATGATTCACTGCAGTGATTCGCTTAACAACCATGGCAAAAAAAAGATCGTAAAATTGGGCGTGTCTCACTTAACAATGCCCTTTGCTTAGCAGTGGAA